>NC_139018.1:60288669-60888669 GCF_964374135.1 Grampus griseus
TCAGTTGTAATAATGATGAAAAGTTGATCATCAGATTTTTGTGTACAAGCCTGAATTTTGTTCCAATTAACAGATTTTGGAGAAGCCCTAGGGATTGCTTGATGAAGTTGCCTAGCAATTGCCTGAGCCTGAATATATAATATGTTAGGGGGCTGGTCTCCCAGTTGTAATTCTAGAGACCTTTCTGGACTTTCCCAGTTAGTGGTTTTCATATAATGCTGGGCCTGGCCTTCCCCAAGAAGCATATGAATTAGCTGATATAAGTCAGAGAAACCAGTCTGATAAGTTCGAATGACTATATTAAATTCCTCAGCAAATCTCTGAGGATCTTTGGTACTTTGGGAAAATCTTTGACTATGGCTTGCAGTTCGACTTTAGTCCAGGGGGTAGAAAAATTAAAGGTTTAACCTCTGGATCCTTGGAAGACTTAATTTTTAAAGCGACAGATTCTGATAGGTTCAGAGGAAAAGGGAGTGGGAAGTTTCAGAGAAAAGGGGAAGTTTGGTGAGAGAACTGGTATGAAAGATTTGAAGGTATAGTGGAGACAGGTGGTATAGTAGGGAAGGAGGAAGATGGAACCAAAAGTGGAGTTTGGCCACAAGGAGCCAAGCCGAGGGAGGGAGAGAAGATGGCACCACCACAGGGCCTGAGACAAAGAAGACCCTGAGGTAGACATTCATCTTTCTTTAATCATTTGTTTGCCTCAGTTAATCTTAAATTCTTATTTTTCATAGAGGCAATTTTATTTTCTCATTTTTTTCTGTTTTGATTTTTTAAAAACATCCTTATTAGAGTGTAATTGCTTTACAGTGATGTGTTAGTTTCTGCTTTATAACAAAGTGAATCAGTTATACATATACATATGCCCCCATATCTCTTCCCTCTTGCATCTCCCTCCCACCCTCCCTATCCCACCCCTCTAGGTAGTCACAAAGCACCGAGCTGATCTCCCTGTGCTATGCGGCTGCTTCCCACTAGCTATCTGTTTTACATTTGGTAGTGTATATATGTCCATGCCACTCTCTCCCTTTGTCACAGCTTATGCTTCCCCCTCCCCGTATCCTCAAGTCCATTGTCTAGTAGGTCTGAGTCTTTATTCCTGTCTTGCCCCTGGGTTATTCATGACCTGTTTTTTTTTTTTTTTTTGATTCCATTTATATGTGTTAGCATACGATATTTGTTTTTCTCTTACTGACTTACTTCACTCTGTATGAAACACTCTAGGTCGATTCACCTCAATACAAATAACTCAACTTTGTTTCTTTTTATGGCTGAGTAATATTCCATTGTATACAGGTGCCACATCTTCTTTATACATTCATCTGTCGATGGACACTTAGCTTGCTTCCATGTCCTGGCTATTGTAAATAGAGCTGCAATGAACATTGTGGTACATGACTCTTTTTGAATTATGGTTTTCTCAGGGTATATGCCCAGTAGTGGGATTGCTGGGTCGTATGGTAGTTCTATTTGTAGTTTTTTAAGGAACCTCCATACTGTTCTCCATAGTGGCTGTATCAATTTACATTCCCACCAACAGTACAAGAGGGTTCCCTTTTCTCCACACCCTCTCCAGCATTTATTGTTTCTAGATTTTTTGAGGATGGCCATTCTGACTGGTGTGAGGTGATACCTCATTGTAGTTTTGATTTGCATTTTTCTAATGATTAGTGATGTTGAGCATCCTTTCATGTGTTTGTTGGCAATCTGTATATCTTCTTTGGAGAAATGTCTATTTATGTCTTCTGCCCATTTTTGGATTGGGTTGTTTGTTTTTTTGATATTGAGCTGCATGAGCTGCTTGTAAATTTTGGAGATCAGTGCTTTGTAAGTTGCTTCATTTGCAAATATTTTCTCCCATTCTGAGGGTTGTCCTTTCGTCTTGTTTATGGTTTCCTTAGCTGTGCAAAAGCTTTTAAGTTTCATTAGGTCGCATTTGTTTACTTTTGTTTTTATTTCCATTTCTCTAGGAGGTGGGTCAAAAAGAATCTTGCTGTGATTTATGTCATAGAGTGTTCTGCCTATGTTTTCCTATAAGAGTTTGATAATGTCTCGCCTTATGTTTAGGTCTTTAATCCATTTTGAGTTTATTATTGTGTATGGTGTTAGGAAGTGTTCTAATTTCATTCTTTTACATGTAGCTGTCCAGTTTTCCCAGCACCACTTATTGAAGAGGCTGTTTTTTCTCCACTATATATTCTTGTCTTCTTTATCAAAGATAAGGTGACCATATGTACGTGGGTTTATCTCTAGGCTTTCTATCCTGTTCCATTGATCTATATTTCTGTTTTTGTGCCAGTACCATACTGTCTTGATTACTGTAGCTTTGTAGTAGTCTGAAGTCAGGGAGCCTGATTCCTCCAGCTCCGTTTTTCTTTCTCAGGATTGCTTTGGCTATTCAGGGTCTTTTGTGTTTCCATACAAATTGTGAAAATTTTTTTTCTGTGAAAAATGCCAGTGGTAGTTTGATAGGGATTGCATTGAATCTGTAGATTGCTTTGGGTAGTAGAGTCATTTTCATAATGTTGATTCTTCCAATCGAAGGACATGGTATATCTCTCCATCTATTTGTATCATCTTTAATTTATTTCATCAGTGTCTGATAGTTTTCTGCATACAGGTCTTTTGTCTCTTAGGGAGGTTTATTCCTAGATATTTTTATTCTTTTTGTTGCGATGGTAAATGGGAGTATTTTCTTAATTTCACTTTCAGAGTTTTCATCATTAGTGTATAGGAATGCAAGAGATTTCTCTGCATTAGTTTTGTATCCTGCTGCTTTACCAAATTCATTGATTAGCTGTAGTAGTTTTCTGGTAGCATCATTAGGATTCTTTATGTATAGTATCATGTCATTTCAAACAGTGACAGCTTTACTTCTTCCTTTCCGATTTGGATTCCTTTTATTTCTTTTTCTTCTCTGATTGCTGTGGCTAAAACTTCCAAAACTATGTTGAATAACAGTGGTGAGAGTGGACAACCTTGTCTTGTTCCTGATATTAGAGGAAATGGTATCAGTGCTTCACCATTGAGAACGATGTTGGCTGTGGGTTTGTCATATATGGCCTTTATTATGTTGAGGTAAGTTCCCTCTAGGACTACTTCTGGAGGGTGTTTAACTTAAATGGGTGTTGAATTTTGTCGCAAGCTTTTTCTGCATCTATTGAGATGATCATATGGTTTTTCTCCTTCAATTTGTTAATATGTTTTATCACATTGATTGATTTGTGTATATTGAAGAATCCTTGCATTCCTGGGATAAACCCCACTTGATCATGGTGTATGATCCTTTTAATGTGCTGTTGGATTCTGTATGCTAGTATTTTGTTGAGGATTTTTGCGTCTGTGTTCATTAGTGATATTGGCCTGTAGTTTTCTTTCTTTGTGACATTTTTGTCTGGTTTTGGTAACAGGGGGATGGTGGCCTCGTAGAACGAGTTTGGCACTGTTCCTTCCTCTGCTATACTTTGGAAGATTTTGAGAAGGATAGGTGTTAGCTTGCATCTAAATGTTTGATAGAATTCGCCTGTGAAGCCTGTTGGTACTGGGCTTTTGTGTGTTGGAAGATTTTTAATCACAGTGTCAATTTCAGTGCTTGTGATTGGTCTGTTTATATTTTCTGTTTCTTCCTGGTTCAGTCTCAGAAGGTTGTGCTTTTGTAAGAATGTGTCCATTTCTTCCAGGTTGTCCATTTTATTGGCATATAGTTGCTTGTAGTAATCTCTCATGATCCTTTGTATTTTTGCACTGTCAGTTGTTACTTCTCCTTTTTCATTTCTAACTCTATTGATTTGAGTCTTCCTTTTTTTCTTTTCTTTTTTTTTTTTTTGAGGTACACGGGCCTCTCACTGCTGTGGCCTCTCCTGTTGTGGAGCACAGGCTCCAGACGTGCAGGCCCAGCGGCCATGGCTCACGGGCCCAGCGGCTCTGCGGCACGCGGGATCCTCCCAAACTGGTGCACAGACCCGTGTCCCCTGTATCGGCAGGCGGACTCCCAACCACTGCGCCACCAGGGAAGCCCCTTCCTTTTTTTCTTGATGAGTCTGGCTAATGTTTTATCAGTTTTGCTTATCTTCTCCAAGAACCAGCTTTTAGTTTTATTGATCGTTGCTATTGTTTCGTTCATTTCGTTTTCATTTCTGATCTGATCTTTATGATTTTTTTCCTTCTTTTAACCTTGGGATTTTTTGTTCTTATTTCTCTAATTGCTTTAGGTGTAAGATTAGGTTGTTTATTTGAGATGTTTCTTGTTTCTTGAGGTAGGATTGTATTTCTATAAACTTCCCTCTTAGAACAGCTTTTGCTGCATCCTGTAGGTTTTGGGTCATTGTGTTTTCATTGTCGTTTGTTTCTAGGTATTTTTTTGGTTTCCTCTTTGATTTATTCAGTGATCTCTTGGTTATTAAGTAGTGTATTGTTTAGCCTCCATGTGTTTGTATTTTTTACAGATTTTTTCATGTAATTGGTATCTAGTTTCATAGCGTTGTGGTCGGAAACAATACATGATACGATTTCAATTTTCTTAAATTTACCAAGGCTTGATTTTTGACCCAAGATATGATCTATCCTGGAGAATGTTCCATGAGTACTTGAGAAGAAATTTTATTCTGTTGTTTTTGGATGGAGTGTCCTATAACTATCAATTAAGTCCATCTCGTTTAATGTACCGTTTAAAGCTTGTGTTTCCTTGTTTATTTTCATTTTGGATGATCTGTCCATTGGTGAAAGTGGGGTGTTAAAGTTCCCTACTATGATTGTGTTACTGTCATTTTCCCCTTTTATGGCTCTTAGCATTTGCCTTATGTATTGACGTGCTCCTATGTTCGGTTTATAAAGATCTACAATTGTTAAATCTTCTTGGATTGACCCTTGATTATTATGTAGTGTCCTTCTTTGTCTCTTATAATAGTCTCTATTTTAAATTCTGTTTTGTCTGATATGAGAATTGCTCCTCCAGCTTTCTTTTGATTTCCATTTGCCTGGAAAACTATTTCCATCCCCGCATTTTCAATCTGTATTTGGCCCTAGGTCTGAAGTGGGTCTCTTGTAAACAGCATATGTATGGGTTTTGTTTTTGTATCCATTCAGCCAGTCTATGTCTTTTGGTTGGAACATTTAATCCATTTATAATTAAGGTAATTATTGGTATATATGTTCCTATTGCCATTTTCTTAATTGTTTTGGGTTTGTTTTTGTAGGTCTTTTCTTTCTCTTGTGTTTCCTGCCTAGCGAAGTTCCTTTAGCATTTGTTGTAAAGATGTTTTGGTGGTGCTGAATTCTCTTAACTTTTGCTTGTCTGTAATTTTTTTTAAAACACCTTTATTGGAGTATAATTGCTGTACAATGGTTGTTAGTTTCTGCTATATAACAAAGTGAATCAGGTATACATAAACATATATCCCCTATTTCCTCCCTCTGCAATCTCCCTCCCACCCTACCTTTCCCAGCCCTCTAGGTGGACACAAAGAACCGAGCTGATCTCCTTGTTTTATGTGGCTGCTTCTCACTAGCTATCTATTTTACATTTGCTAGCGTATATATGTCCATTCCACTCTCTCACTTTGTCCCAGCTTACCGTTCCCCGTCCCCATTCCTCAGGTCCATTCTCTACTTCTCTGTCTTTATTCCTGTCCTGCCCCTAGGTTTTTCAGAACCATTTTTTTTTTTTAGATGCCATATATATTTGTTAGCATACGCTATTTGTTTTTCTCTTTCTGACTTACCTCACTGTGTGTGACAGTCTCTCTAGGTCCATCACCTCACTATAAATAACTCAATTTCATTTTTTTTTATGGTGGGTAACATTCCATTGTATATATGTGCCACATCTTTGTCCATTCATCTGTTGCTGGACACTTAGGGTGCTTCCATGTCCTGGTTATTGTAAATAGAGCTACAATGAACATTGTGGTACATGACTTTTTTTTTTTTTACACACACTAAATAAAAGCTACCTGTATTATGTGGTAGATGAAGAAATAGTTTCTTAATATAGCAAGACCCCATCCAAGTAGTTAAGAAAAAGAAGAAGCATGCAAATTTAATATACATGAAAAGCTTTTCAACCTCTCTAATTTATGAAATAGAATATAAATGAAGAACATATTTTCACTTACCAAGATGAAATACAAGAGTACGGTTTTAGTTATGAAAACATTTCCTTGCTTGACAATTATGCAATATCTATCAAAATCCCTTGTCACAGTAATTTTAGTTCTAAACATTTATCTTGTATTACTATGTCTGTTCTGCCCTGTAACCATAAATTCCACAGTTACTTAGTGATGGTTCTATATTTAAATGCATTTGATTCTTACTATCAGTATTTTTTTTTCTTTCCATAGCTTCTTCATTCTGTGGCCTTTGTTTTTATTCATTCCTTAGACAATTGCAACCTGCTGTCAAGTAGGGTTTCTTTTTTTTTTTTTGGTTAAAAATAAATTTTTATCAACTGTATTGAGGTATAATTGACATACAACAAACTGCACATATTTAAAGTATACAATGTGAAAAGTTTGGGCACAGGTGAAACCATCACAAAAATCAAGAAAATGAACAAACATATTCATTACTTGCAGAAATTTCCCTATGGTTTCTCCTAATCTCTCCCCATTGCTTCCCCAGGCACCCACTGACCTGCTTTCCGTCACTACACATAAGTATACATTTTCTAGAATTTTTACATAAGTGGAATCATATAGTATGTACCGTTTTTTTGTCTGGATATTTTCTTCACTCAGCATGGTTACTTTGAGATTCATCCATGTAATTACATGTATCAATTTTACATTCCTTTTATTTTTGAGAGATTTTCTTTCTTTTTTTTAATAGATGTTTACTGGAGTATAATTGCTTCACAATAGTCTGTTAGTTTCTGTTGCACAACAAAGCAAATCAGCCATATGCATACACATGTCCCCATATCCCCTCCCTCCTGAGCCTCCCTCCCATCCTCCCTATCCCGCCTCTCTAGGTCATTGCAAAGCACTGAGCCGATCTTCCTGTGCTCTGCTGCTGCTTCCCACCAGCCAACTATTTTGCATTCAGTAGTGTATATATGTTGATGCTACTCTCACTTCACCCCAGCTTCGCCCTCCCACCCCATCTCCTCAAGTCCGTTCTCTATGTCTGCCTCTTTATTCCTCCCCTGCAACGAGGTTCATCAGTGCCATTTTTTTTTTGGATTCTATATATATGCGTAAGCATACAGTATTTGTTTTTCTCTTTCTGACTTACTTCACTCTATATGGCAGACTCTAGGTCCATCCACCTCACTACAAATAACTCAATTTCATTTCATTTTATGGCTGAGTAATATTCTATTGTATATATGTGCCACATCTTCTTTATCCATTCATCTGTCTGTGGACATTTAGCTTGGTTCCATGTCCTGGCTATTGTAAATAGTGCTGCAGTGAACATTGTGGTACATGTCTCTTTTTGAATTATGGTTTTCTCAGGGTATATGCCCAGTAGTGAGATTGCTCGGTCATATGGTAGTTCAATTTTTAGTTTTTTTAAGGAACCTGCATACTGTTCTCCACAGTGGCTGTATCAATTTACATTCCCACCAACAGTGCAGGAGGGTTCCCTTTTCACCACATCCTTTCCACCATTTATTTTTTCTAGATTTTTTGATAATGGCCATTCTGACTGGTGTGAGGTAATACCTCATTGTAGTTTTGATTTGCATTTCTCTAATAATTAGTGATGTTGAGCATCTTTTCATGTGCCTCTTGGTCATCTGTATGTCTTCCTTGGTGAAATGTGTACTTAGGTCTTCCTCCCATTTTTAACTGGATTGTTTGTTTTTTTGATATTGAGCTCCATGAGCTGTTTGTATATTTTGGAGATTAATCCTTTGTCCATTGTTTCATTGCAAATATTTTCTCTCATTCTGATGGTTGTCTTTCTGTCTTGTTTATGGTTTCCTTTGCTGTGCAAAAGCTTTTAAGTTTAATTAAGTTCCATTTGTTTATTTTTGTTTTTATTTCCATTACTCTAGGAGGCGGGTCAAAAAAGGTTTGCTGTGGTTTATGTCAAAAAGTGTTTTTCCTATATTTTCCGCTGGAGTTTTATAGGGTCTGGCCTTTTTTTTTTTTTAACAACTTTATTGAGTATAATTGCTTTACAATTGTGCGTTAGTTTCTGCTGTATAACAAAGTGAACCAGCTATACATATCCCCAAATCTCTTCCCTCTTGCGTCTCCCTCTCTCCCACTCTCCCTATCCCACCCCTCTAGGTGGTCACAAAGCACCGAGCTCATGTCGCTTTGCTATGCGGCTGCTTCCCACTAGCTATCGGTTTTACATTTGGTAGATTATGTGTGTACATGCCACTCTCTCACTTCATCCCAGCTTACCCTTCCCCCTCCCTGTGTCCTCAAGTCCATTCTCTAGTAAGTCTGCATATTTATCCCCATCCTGCCCCTAGGTTTTTATGACCTTTTTTTTTTTCTGGATTCCATATATATGTGTTAGCCTACAGTATTTATTTTTCTCTTCCTGACTTACTTCACTCTGTATGACAGACTCTAGGTCCACCTGCCTCACTACAAGTAACACAGTTTCGTTTCTTTTTATGGCTGAGTAATATTCCATTGTATATGTGTGCCACATCTTTTTTATCTATTCATCTGTTGATGGACAGTTAGGTTACTTCCGTGTCCTGGCTATTGTAAATAGAGCTGCAGTGAACATTGTGGTACATGTCTTTTTTTGAATTATGGTTTTTTGAGGGTGTATGACCAGTAGTGGGATTGCTGGGTCGTATGGGAGTTCTATTTTTAGTTTTTTAAGCAACCTCCATACTCTTCTCCATAGTGGCTGTATCAGTTTACATTCCCACCAACAGTACAAGAGGGTTCCCTTTTCTCCACACCCTCTCCAGCACTTCTTGTTTGTAGATTTTTTGAGGATGGCCATTCTGACTGGTGTGAGGTGATACCTCAATGTAGTTTTGATTTGCATTTCTCTAATGATTAGTGATGTTGAGCATCCTTTCATATGTTTGTTGGCAATCTGTATATCTTCTTTAGAGAAATGTCTGTCTAGGTCTTCTGCCCATTTTTGGATTACATTGTGTTTTTGATATTGAGCTGCATGAGCTGCTTGTAAATTTTGGAGATTAATCCTTTGTCAGTTGCTTAAATCTCAGTTTTGGAGATTAATCCTTTGTCAGTTGCTTCAGAGAAAGTAAATATTTTCTCCTATTCTGAGGGTTGACTTTTCATCTTGTTTATGGTTTCCTTTGCTGTGCAAAAGCTTTTAAGTTTCATTAGGTCCCATTTGTTTATTTTTATTTCCATTTCTCTAGGAGGTGGGTCATAAAGGATCTTTCTGAGATATATGTCAGTAATAGAGTGGTTTGCCTATGTTTTCCTCTATGAGTTTTATAGTGTCTGGCCTTACATTTAGGTCTGTAATCCATTTTGAGTTCAGTTTTGTTTGTGGTGTTAGGGAGTGTTCTAATTTCATTCTTTTACATGTAGCTTTCCAGTTTTCTCAGCACCACTTATTGAAGAGGCTGTCTTTTCTCCATTGTATATTCTTGCCTCCTTTATCGAAAATAAGGTGACCATAGGTACATGGATTTATCTCTGGGCTTTCTATCCTATTCCACTGATCCGTATTTCTGTTTTTGTGCCACTACCATACTGTCCCATTTACAAACCCATACAGTAGGTTTGTAAAATAGTCTGAAGTCCGGGAACCTGATTCCTCCAACTCCGTTTTTCTTTCTCAAGATTGCTTTGGCTATTCAGGGTCGTTTGTGTTTCCATAGAAACTGTGAAAGTGTTTGATCTAGGGCTGTGAAAAATGCCATTCATAGTTTGATAGGGATTGCATTGAATCTATAGATTGCTTTGGGTAGTATAGTCATTTTCACAATGTTGATTCTTCCAACTCAAGCACATGGTATAGCTCTCCATCTGTTTGTAGCATCTTTAATTTCTTTCCTCAGTGTCTTATAGTTTTCTGCATACAGGTCTTTAGTCTCCTTAGTGAAGTTTATTCCTAGGTATTTTGTTCTTTTTGTTGTAATGGTAAATGGGAGTGTATCCTTAATTTCTGTTTCTGATTTTTCATCATTAGTGTATAGGAATGCAAGAGGTTTCTGTGCATAAATTTTGTATACATCTGCTTTACCAGATTCATTGATTAGCTTTTGTAGTTTTCTGGTAGCATCTTTAGGATTCTCTATGTATAGTATCATGTCATCTGCAAACAGTGACAGCTTTACTTCTTCTTTTCCGATTTGGATTCCTTTTATTTCTTTTTTTGTCTGCTTGCTGTTACTAAAAGTTCCAAAACTATGTTGAATAATAGTGGTGAGTGGGCATCCTTGTCTTGTTCCTGATGTTAGAGGAAATGGTTTCGGTTTGTTACCATTGAGAATGATGTTGGCTGTGGTGTGTCATATATGGCCTTTTATGTTGTTTAGGTAAGTTCCCTCTATGCCTGTTTTCTGGAGAGTTTTTATCATAAATGGGTTTTGAATTTTGTCACAAGCTTTTTCTGCATCTATTGAGATCATATTGTTTTTCTCCTTTAGCTTGTCAATATGGTGTATCACATTGATTGATTTGCATATCTTGAAGAATCCTTGCATTCCTGGGATAACCCCCATTGATTATGGTGTATAATCCTTTTAATGTGCTGTTGGATTCTGTTTGCCAGTATTTTGTTGAGGATTTTTGCACCTATGTTCTTCAGTGATATTGGCCTGTAATTTTCTTTCTTTGTGACATCTTTGTCTGGTTTTGGTATCAGGGTGATGGTGGCCTCATAGAATGAGTTTGGGAGTGTTCCTCCCTCTGTTATATTTTGGAAGAGTTTGAGAAAGATAGGTGTTAACTCTTCTCTAAATTCTTGATAGAATTCGCCTGTGAAGCCATCTGGTCCTGGGCTTTTGTTTGTTGGAAGATTTTTAATCACAGTGTCAATTTCAGTGCTTTTGATTGGTCTGTTTATAGTTTCTCTTTCTTCCTGGTTGCGTCTCGGAAGATTGTGGTTTTCTACAAATCTGTCCATTTCTTCCAGGTCGTCCATTTTATTGGCATATAGCTGCTTATAGAAATCTCTCATGATCCTTTGTATTTCTGCAGTGTCAGTTGTTCCTTCTCCTTTTTCATTTCTAATCCTGTTGATCTGAGTCTTCTCCCTTTTTTTCCTGATGAGTCTCACTAGCGGTTTCTCAACTTTGTTTATGTTCTCAAGAACCATCTTTTGATTTTATTGCACTTTGCTCTTGTTTCCTTCATTTCATTTTCATTTATTTCTGATCTGATCTTTATGATTTCTTTCCTTCTGCTAACTTTGGGGTTTTCACTTCTTTCTCTAATTGCTTTACGTGTAAGGTTAGGTTGTTTATTTGAGTTGTTTCTTGAGGTAGGTTTATATTGCTCTATACTTTCCTCTTAGAGCTGCTTTTGCTACATCCCATAGGTTTTGGGTGTCCTGTTTTCATTGTGATTTGTTTTTAGGTATTCTTTGATTTCCTCTTTGATTTCTTCAGTGATCTCTTGGTTATTAAGTAGTGTATTGTTTAGCCTTCATGTGTTTGTATTTTTTACAGATTTTTTCCTCTAATTGATATCTAGTCTCATAGCATTGTGGTAGGAAAAGATCTTGATGCAATTTCAATTTTCTTAAATTTACCAAGGCTTGATTTGTGACCCCAGGATATGATCTATCCTGGAGAATGTTCCATGAGCACTTGAGAAGAAGTGTATTCTGTTGTTTTTCGATGGAATGTCCTATAACTATCAATTAAGTCCATCTTGTTGAATGTATCATTTAAAGCTTGTGTTTCCTTATTCATTTTCATTTGGATGATCTGTCCATTGGTGACAATCAGGTGTTAGTGTCCCCTACTATGAATGTGTTACTGTCGATTTCCCCTTTTATAGCTGTTAGCCTTTGCCTTATGTTTAGGTGCTCCTACGTTGAGTGCATAAATATTTAAAATGGGTATATCTTCTTCTTGGATTGACCCTTGATCATTATGTAGTGTCCTTCTTGTCTCTTGCAATAGTCTTTATTTTAAAGTCTGTTTTGTCTGATATGAGAATTGCTCCTCTAGCTTTCTTTTGATTTCTGTTTGCATTTAATATCTTTTTCCATCCCCTCACTTTCAGTTTGTATGCGTCCCTAGGTCTGATGTGGCTCTCTTGTAGACAGCATATATATGGATCTTGTTTCTGTATCCATTAAGCCAGTCTGTGTATTTTGCTTGGAGCTCTTAATCCATTTACGTGTAAGGTAGTTGTTGATATATTTGTTCCTCTTATCATTTTCTTAATTGTTTTGGGTTTGTAATTGTAGGTCTTTTCCTTCTCTTGTGTTTCCTGCCTAGAGAAGTTCCTTTAGCATTTGTTCTAAAGCTGGTTTGCTGGTGCTGAATTTCTTAGCTTTTGCTTGTCTGTAAAGGTTTTCATTTCTCTGTCACATCTGAATGAGATCCTTGCTGGGTAGAGTAATTTTGGTTGTAATTTTTTACCTTTCATCACTTTAAATATGTCATACCACTCCCTTCTGGCTTGCAGAGTTTCTGCTGAAAGATCAGCTGTTAACATTATGGGGATTCCCTTGTATGTTGTTTTTCCCTTGTTGCTTTTAATATTTTTTCTTTGTATTTAATTTTTGATAATTTGATTAATATGTGTCCTGGTGTGTTTCTCCTTGGATTTATCCTGTATGGGACTCTCTGCCCTTCCTAGACTTGGTTAATGCTTTCCTTTCCCATATTAGGGACATTTTGAACTATAATCTCTTAAAATTTTCAACCATAATCTCTTAAAATATTTTCTCAATCCCTTTCATTTTCTCTTCTTCTTCTGGGACCCCTATAATTTGAATGTTGGTTCATTTAATATTGTCCCAGAGGTCTCTAAGACTGTCCTCAGTTCGTTTCATTCTTTTTTCTTTATTCTGCTCTGCAGTAGTTATTTCCACAATTTTATCTTCCAGGTCATGTATCCATTTTTCTGCCTCAGTTATTCTGCTACTGATTCCTTTTAGAGAATTTTTAATTTCATTTATTGTGTTGTTCATCATTGTTTGTTTGCTCTTTAGTTCTTCTAGGTCCTTGTTAAGCATTTCTTATATTTTCTCCATTCTATTTCCAAGACTTTGGATCATGTTTACTATTATTATTCTGAATGCTTTTTCAGGTATACTGCCAATTTACTCCTCATTTGTTCCATCTGGTGGGTTTTTACCTTGCTCCTTCATCAGCTGTGTTTTTCTCTGTCTTCTCATTTTGCTTAACTTACTGTGTTTTCAGTCTCCTTTCAACAGGCTGCAGGTTCATAGTTCCTGTTGTTTTTGGTGTCTCCCCCTGTGGCTGAGGTTGGTTCAGTGGTTTGTGTAGGCTTCCTGGTGGAGGGGATTAGTGCCTTTGTTGTGGTGGATGAGGCTGGATGTTGTCTTTCTGGTGGGAGGACCACATCCAGTGGTGTCTTTTTGTGTGTCTGTGACCTTATTATGATTTTAGGCAGCCTCTGTGCTAATGAGTAGTTTTGTGTTTCTGTCTTGTTTGTTGTTTGGCATAGGGTGTCCAGCACTGTAGCTTGCTGTTCGTTGAGTGGAGCTGGGTCTAGTGTTGAGATGGAGATGTCTCGGACAGCTGTTGCCATTTGAAATCACATGGAGCTGGGAGGTCTCTGGTGGACCAATGTCCTGAACTCGGCGCTCCCACCTCAGAGGCATAGGCCTGATACCCAGCCAGAGGACCAAGACCCTGTCAGCCACATGGCTCAGAAGAAAAGTGAGAAAAAAGGAAAGAAAGAAAGAAAAGTAAAATAAAATAAAATTATTAAAATAAAAAATAATTATTAAATATATAAAAAAATTTGAAAAGTAAGAAAAAAAAGGAGAGAGCAACCAAACTAAAAAACAAATCCACCAATGATAACAAGTTTTAAAATCTATACTAAAAAAACAAACAAAGAAATGGACATACAGAACCCTAGGACAAATGGTAAAAGCAAAGCTATACAGAGAAAATCACAAAAAGAAGAATACACACTCACAAAGAGAGAAAAAGGAAAATATATATATATATCTGTATATAAAAAATAAAAGGAGGAAGAGATCAATAAACAAATCAATAAACAAATCTACCAATGCTAATAAACTATAAATATTTAACTAAAATAAACATAAAACCAGAAACTAATTAGATGCAGGAAGCCAACCCCAAGTCTACAGTTGTTCCCAAAGTCCACTGCCTCAATTTTGGGATGATTTGTTGTGTATTCAGGTATTCCAGAGATGCACGGTACACCAAGTTGATTGTGGAGATTTAATCTGCTGCTCCTGAGGCTGCTGGGAGATATTTTCCTTTCTCTTCTGTGTTTGCACAGCTCCTGGGTTTTAGCTTTGGATTTGGCCCGCCTCTGCATATAGGTTGCCTGAGGGCGTCTGTTCTCCACCCAGACAGGCCGAGGTTAAAGTAGCAGCTGATTATGGGGCTCTGGCTCTCTCAGGCTGGGGGGAGGGAGGGGTACAGAGTGCAGTGCTAGCCTGCGGCGGCAGAGGCTGACATGACATTGCAACAGCCTGAGGCACAGTGTGTGATTCTCTGAGAGTTGTCTCTGGATCCCAGGACCGTGGCAGTGGCGGGTTGCACATCCTCCTGGGAGGGGAAATGTGGATAGTGACCTATGCTTGCACGGAGACTTCTTGGTGGCTGCAGCAGCCTTAGCGTCTTATGCCCATCTCTGGTGTCCCCATTGATAGCTGCGGCTCGCACCCATCTCTGGAGCTCATTTAGGCGGTGTTCTGAATCCCCTCTCCTCACTCACCCCAAAACAATGGTCTCTTCCCTCTCAGCCAGTTCCTGATTTTTTCCTGGACTCCGTCCCAGCTAGCTGTGGCGCACTAACCTCCTTCAGGCTGTGTTCACGCAGCTAACCCGTGTCCTATCCCTGGGATATAACCTCCAAAGCCCGACCCTCAGCTCCCAGCCCCCACCTGCCCGGGCTGGTGAGTGCTGTTCGGCACTGATTCCCAAAGCAGGAATCTCTCCGCTTTGCCCTCTGCACCCCTGTTGCTGTGCTCTACTCCAAGGCTCCGAAGCTTCCCCCCCCCCGCCACCCCCCTCCCCCATCTCCACCAGTGAAGGGGCTTCCTAGTGTGTGGAAACCTTTCCTCCTTCACAGCTCCCTCCCACTGGTGCAGGTCCCATCCCTATTCTTTTGTCTCTGTTTTTTCTTTTTTCTTTTGCCCTACCCAGGTATATGGGGAGTTTCTTGCCTTTTGGGAAGTCTGAGGTCTTCTGCCAGCATTCAGTAGGTGTTCTGTAGGAGTTGTTCCACATGTAGATGTATTTCTGATATATTTGTGGGGAGGAAGGTGATCTCCACGTCTTACTCCTCTGCCATCTTGAAGGTCTCCTCTTTTAGGGGTGATTTTGAATACTTTGCTCACTGTACTTAAACAGTTGTTTTATCAGAAGTACGGCGTACATTTTTCTTCAGAATTACTAAGAAAATTGGCTTTTTGAGCAACTGGATTGATTTTATTTTAATTGCAGACATGGTGAAATTAATTATATTTTCCTTTGTGAATTATTTCCTCAAAAGCACAGAGACCAATTTTTCAGGTATCTCTAACAGTTGTTCAGTTGGTATTTTTGTTTCTTAACTTCATATCTCACATTATTGAAGAAAATATTTAAATCAAAGTGAATTAACTTGGAAAGATGTCCATGATATTATGTTAAAAAATGAGTCTCAGAATAATGCACAGAGTAGGATACCATTTTTGTAAAACAAACTCCCCCCCTCTGTATTTTAGTATGACGATAGAGAGAAATTGTAAAATTGACTACAAAGGAAGGGAAGTTAGAAGTGGAGGATTAATATGGGGAGAATGAACTCTTTGTCACCTTGATATTTAATTTGTGACAACAAGCATGAATTATTTTAGTGATTTAAAGTAAGATTACCCCTCCTAAACAATCCCCATTCTCAAATGAATTAGATAGTTTCTGTCCTTCTAGTAAGGGAGTAGACAAATGTGTAAACTGACAATTACAATGTAGTGTGAAACGTAGAGTGGCAGAAAGAGACAGGTGTCCAGAAAAAGTACCTAGGAGAGAGTGATTAACGGGGAGGACACAGAGGAGAACAAGCTTTTGAAGAATGAAGAGCAGTTTGCTATGTGGGTCAGTGGAAGAAGGGTATTCCTAGAACAGGAAGCATTTTGACCTGGAGGCATAAAACGGTGTGGTGTATCTGGGAAACTCCCCTGGGATTTGTGGTGTGAGGAATGGTGGGAGATGAGGCTGGAGCGTTAGCCAAGGTCCCAGTCACAGGGCCATACCTAGATTTTTCTTGTAATGTTCCTGGGTTAGCATCTTGCTATGCATACATCTTCCTATGTGTGATGTGCAGGCTGGATCTGAGGGCATGAGATTAAGACAGAAGGACTAGTCAAAAGGGTACTGGAGTCGTCAAGGTGAGAGATGATGAGGCAGTGTTGTGGGGCTGGAAAGTCCTGGACAGATTTTCTTCTCTCCTCCCCTCTCCTCCCTTCCCCTTCCCTCCTCTTCTCTCCAGTGTGACTTTCTGAATAGCTCATGCTCTCCCACTGATTGAAACGTCAGCCCAGATCTCAGCCCATTTAGTAACCCATGACTGATCCTTGAAAACTAAGTGTAAATTTTCTTCCTCTGGGAAGACAATCTGGACTTCCTTATCCTCCATGATTTGGTTCAAGAAATACTTCTCTGGGACCTTATATTCCATAAAACCTGCCTGATGGATAACTACATGAGTTCTCCCGGGCTTGACATAATCTCCCCATTCCCTCCAACACACTGTAACCTACTCTAATGCTGAAATTTTATTTTAACCCCTAAGTGAGTGATGTGCCACCTTTTTGAAACCCAGTATTGGAAAACTAAGTGATATAGTGAACAAGTGTACAAATACTTGCAATTATAACTGACCTGCAAAATACTAATTAGTCATGACAATAATACTGCAGAATTACTTGCCGCCTCTTTTCCACAATAAAAAAAAACCCCTGCACATTTTAAAAAGTGCAGTTGATCCAGAAATGGTATTGTAAACCTGACATGCCTGCATACTCACACTGTCATGGGCACATGTGTTTGGTACTTCCATTAAAAAAATGACCAAGTACATAGAATAGACATCCTTCTCACTCAATCTCTTACACTTTTCCACTTGCACAGGGACTTCCTTTCTACTTAGTTCAATTTTATGTTTTTGGAATTATTTATGTCTGTGTTATTTTTATAGTCATGAAAAATAATAATTAAAAAATCTTCTTCAGGACTACTAAGTTAGTACTGTCTGTCAATACAATCATTATTACCTATGGAACTGTGTTGGTCTATAAATATATATTTTCACTGAGACACAATTAACATGCAATTGAATGTATAAATCTTGAGTACTGAGTGTGATATGTTCTGATAATTGTATACAATTGTGTATCTACCATCCCAAACAAGGTATAGAACATTGCCATTCCCCCAGAAAGTTCCCTGGACTCCATTGCAGTCTGCATTCCACTCCATGCCCCACAACTATGCTCTGATTTCTTATGTGATAGATGAAGTTTGCCTATATTTTGGAATAATGCAGTAAGTATTCTTTGTGTCTGCCTTCTTTCACTTAACACAATGTTTTTGAGTTTTTCTCATGTTGTATGTACCAGTAATGCGTTGCTTTTTATTGCTGAGTTTTATTCCATTGTGTGAGTGTACCACAATTTGATTATTTTCCTGTGATAAACATTTGGTATTTTTGTAGTTTTTGGCTATGAGAATAATATGCTTTATTTCTCTTGGGTAACTATCTAGGCGAGAAGTTGCTGTGTAGAAGTGTATTTAACTTTTTAAGAAACTGCCAATCAGTTCTTCAAAGTGGTTGTACTGTTTTGTATCACTCTGTGCTCCTATAGAAATGCTCCACATCATACCAACATTTGTTCTTGTAGTCTTTTTGATTTTAGCTGGTTTTGTGGGTATGAAAGGATATCTCATTTTGGATTTAATTTGCATTTTCCTGTGGTAGCATAATATACTATTCAGTTATTTCTTTTTAGGAAATATCTGCTCAATTGTTCTGTCCATTAAAAAAAACGGTTTGTTCATCTTTTCATTGTCAGTTCTCATAGAATTTCTTAGTATTGGATTGGCCAAAAAGTTCGGGTTTTTCCATAAGACCTTTTTATTTTTAACATCTTTATTGCAGTAAAATTGCTTTACAATGTTGTGTTAGTTTCCGCTGTATAACAAAGTGAATCAGCTATATGTGTACATATATCCCCATATCCCCTCCCTCTTGCGTCTCCCTCCCACGCTCCTATCCCACCCCTCTAGGTGGTCTCAAAGCACCGAGTTGATCTCCCTGTGCGATGCAGTTGCTTCCCACTAGCTCTCTATTTTACATTTGGTAGTGTATATATGTCAATGCTACTCTCTCACTTCGTCCCAGCATACCCTTCCCCCTCCCCACATCCTCAAGTCCATTCTCTACATCTGCGTCTTTATTCCTGTCTTGCCTCGAGTTTCATCATAACCATTTTTTTTTTAAGATTCCATATATATGTGTTAGCATACGGTATTTGTTTTTCTCTTTCTGACTTACTTCACTCTCTATGCAGACTCTAGGTCCATCCACCTCACTACAAATAGCTCAATTTCGTTTCTTTTTATGATTGAGTAATATTCCATTGTACATATGTGCCACATCTTTTTTATCCATTCATCTGTTGATGGACATTTAGGTTGCTTCCATGTCCTGGCTATTGTAAATAGTGCTGCAGTTAACATTGTGGTCATGTGTCTTTTTGAATTATGGTTTTCTCAGGGTATATGCACAGTAGTGGGATTGCTGTGTCCTATGGGAGTTCTATTTTTAGTTTTTTAAGGAACCTGCATACTGTTCTCCACAGTGGCTGTATCAATTTACATTTCCACCAACAGTACAAGAGGGTTCCCTTTTCTCCACTCTCTCCAGGATTTATTGTTTGTAGATTTTTTGATGATGGCCAATCTGACCAGTGTGAGGTGATACCTCATTGTAGTTTTGATTTGCATTTCTCTAATGATTAGTGATGTTGAGCATCCTTTCATGTATTTATTGGCAACCTATATATCTTCTTTGGAGAAATGTCTATTTAGGTCTTCTGCCCATTTTTGGATTGAGTTGTTTGCTTTTTGATACTGAGCTGCATGAGCTGCTTGTATATTTTGGAGATTAATCCTTTGTCAGTTGCTTCATTTGCAAATATTTTCTCCCATTCTGAGGGTTGTCTTTTTTTCTTGTTGATGGTTTCCTTTACTGTGCAAAACCTTTTAGTTTCATTAGGTCCCATTTGTTTATTTTTGTTTTTGTTTTCATTACTCCAGGAGGTGGTTCAAAAAAGATCTTGTTGTGATTTATGTCATAGAGTGTTCTTCCTATGTTTTCATCTAAGAGTTTTATAGTGTCCGGTCTTACATTTAGGTCTTTAATCCACTCTGATTTTATTTATGTGTGTGGTTTTAGGGAGTGTTCTAATGTCATTCTTTTACATATAACTGTCCAGTATTCCCAGCACCACTAATTGAAAAGGCTCTCTTTTCTCCATTGTATATTCTTGCCTCCTTTATCAAAGATAAGGTGAGCATATGTGCATGGGTTTATCTGAGCTTTCTATCCTGTTCCATTGATCTATATTTCTGTTTTTGTGCTAGTACCATACTGTCTTAATTACTGTAGCTTTGTAGTATAGTCTGAAGTCAGGGAGCCTGATTCCTCCTGCTCTGTTTTCCTTTCTCAAGATTGCTTTGGCTATACGTGGTCATTTGTGTTTACATACAAATTGTGAAAGTGTTTGATCTAGGTTTGTTAAAAATGCCATTGGTAGTTTGATCGGGATTGCATTGAATCTGTAGATTGCTTTGGGTAGTATAGTCACTTTCACAATGTTGATTCTTCCAACCAAAGAACGTGGTATATCTCTCCATCTGTTTGTAGCATCTTTAATTTCCTTCATCAGTCTCTTACAGTTTTTTGCATACAGGTCTTTTGTCTCCTTAGGGAAGTTTATTCCTAGGTATTTTATTATTTTTGTTGTAATGGTAAATGAGAGTGTGTCCTTAATTTCTCTTTCAGATTTTTCATCATTATTGTGTAGGAATGCAAGAGATTTCTGTGCATTAGTTTTCTATCCTGCTGCTTTACCAAATTCATTGATTAGCTCTAGTAGTTTTCTGGTAGCATTTTTAGGATTCTCTATGTATAGTATCATGTCATCTGCAAACAGTGACAGCTTTACTTCTTCTTTTCCGATTCTCTGATTGTTGTGACTAAAACTTCCAAAACTATGTTGAATAATAGTGGTGAGTGGGCATCCTTGTCTTGTTCCTGATGTTAGAGGCAATGGTTTCAGTTTGTTACCATTGAGAAAGATGTGGGCTGTGGGTTTGTCATATATGGCCTTTTATGTTGTTTAGGTAAATCCCTCTATGTCTATTTTCTGGAGAGTTTTTATCATAAATGGGTGTTGAATTTTGTCAAAAGCTTTTTCTGCATCTATTGAGATCATATTGTTTTTCTCCTTCAGTTTGTTAATATGGTGTATCACATTGATTGATTCGCATATCTTGAAGAATCCTTGTATTCCTGGGGTAAACCCCACTTGATCACGGTGTATGATCCTTTTGTGCTGTTGGATTCTGTTTGCCAGTATTTTGTTGAGGATTTTTGCACCTATGTTCATCAGTGATATTGGCCTGTACTTTTCTTTCTTTGTGACATCTTTGTCTGGTTTTGGTATCAGGGTGATGGTGGCCTCATAGAATGAGTTTGGGAGTGTTCTTCCCTCTGCTATAATTTGGAAGAGTCTGAGAAAGATAGGTGTTAGCTCTTCTCTAAATGTTTGATAGAATTCACCTGTGAAGCCATCTGTCCTGGGCTTTTGTTTGTTGGAAGATTTTTAATCACAGTTTTGATTTCAGTGCTTTTGATTGGTCTGTTTATATTTTCTGTTTCTTCCTGGCTGAATCTCTGAAGGTTGTGGTTTTCTAAGAATTTGTCCATTTATTCTGGGTTGTCCATGTTATTGGCATATAGTTGCTTGTAGTAATCTCTCATGTTCCTTTGTATTTCTGTAGTGTCAGTTGTTACTTCTCCGTTTTCATTTCTAATTCTATTGATTTGAGTCTTCTCCCTTTCTTTCTTGATGAGTCTGGCTAATGGTTTGTCAATTTTGTTTATGTTCTCAAAGAACCAACTCTTAGCTTTATTGATCTTTTCTGCTGTTTCCTTCATTTGTTTTTCATTTATTTTTGATCTGATCACATAATTTCTTTCCTTTTGCTAACTTTGTGTTTTTTTGCTCTTCTTTCTCTAATTGCTTTAGGTATAAGGTTAGGTTGTTGATTTGAGATTTTTCTTGTTTCTTTAGGTAGGATTGTATGGCTATAAACTTCCCTCTTAGAACTGCCTTTTTGGCATCCCATAGGTTTGGGGTCATCGTGTTTTTATTGTCATTTGTTTCTAGGTATTTTTTGATTTCCTCTTTGATTTCTGCAGTGATCTCTTGGTTATTTAGTAGTGTATTGTTTAGCCTCCATGTGTTTGTATTTTTACAGTTTTCTTTCCTGTAGTTGATATCGAGTCTCATAGCATTGTGGTCGATAAAGATACTTGGTACGATTTCAATTTTCTTAAATTTACCAAGGCTTGACTTGTTACCCAAGGTGTGATCTATCCTGCAGAGTATTCCATTAGCACTTGAGAATAAGTATATTTTGTTGTTTTTGGATGGAATGTATTATAAATATCAGTTAAGTCCATCTTGTTTAACGTGTCATTTAAAGCTTGTGTTTCCTCATTTATTTTCATTTTGGATGATCTGTCCATTGGTGAAAGTGGGGTGTTAAAGTCTCCTACTGTGATTGTGTTACTGTCGATTTCCCCTTTTATAGCTGTTAGCATTTGCCTTATGTATTGAGGTGCTCCTATGTTGGGTGTATAAAGATTTCCAATTGTTATATCTTCTTCTTGGATTGACCCTTGATCATTATGTAGTGTCCTTCTTTGTCTCTTGTAATAGTCTTTATTTTAAAGTCTGTTTTGTCTGATATGAGAATTGCTCCTCCAGCCTTCTTTTGATTTCCATTTGCATGGAATATCTTTTTCCATCCCCTCACTTTCAGTCTGTATGTGTCCCTAGTTCTAAGTGGGTGTCTTTTAGACAGCATATATATGGGTCTTGTTTTTGTATCCATTCAGCCATTCTATGTCTTTTGTTTGGAGCTTTTAATCCATTTGCATGTAAGGTGATTGTCGATATGTTTGTTCTTATTACCATTTTCTTAAATGTTTTTGGTTTGTTTTTGTAGGTCTTTTCCTTCTCTTGTGTTTCCTGGCTACAGAAGTTTGTTTAACGTTTGCTGTAAAGCTGGTTTGGTGGTGCTGAACTCTCTTAACTTTTGCTTGTCTGTAAAAGTTTTAATTTCTCCATCAAATCTGAATGAAAGCCTTTCTGGGTAGAGTAATCTTGGTTGTAGTTTTTTCCCTTTCATCACTTTAAATATGTCCTGCCACTCCCATCTGGCTTGCAGAGTTTCTGCTGAAAGTTCAGCTGTTAACCTTATGGGCATTCCCTTGTATGTCATTTGTTGTTTTTCCCTTGCTGCGTTTAAAATTTTTTCTTTGTATTTAATTTTTGATAGTTTGATTAACATGTGTCTTGGCATATTCCCCTTGGATTTATACTGTATGGTACTCTCTGTGCTTCCTGGACTTTATTCATTATTTCCTTTCTCATGTTAGGAAAGTTTTCAACTATAATCTCTTCAAATGTTTTCTCAGTACCTTTCTTTTTCTCTTCTTCTGGGACCCCTGTAATTCGAATGTTGGTGTGTTTAATGTTGTCCCAGAGGTATCTAAGACTGTCCTCAATTGTTTTCAATCTTTTTTCTTTATTCTGCTCTGAAATAGTTTTTTCCACTATTTTATCTTCCAGGTCACTTATCCTGGAAGTGCCTCTGTTATTTTCAGTCACTGCCTCAGTTTTCTGCCTTTGATTCCTTCTGGAGAATTTTAAATTTCATTTATTGTGTTTTTCATCATTGTTTGCATTTTAGATTTTCTAGGTCCTTGTTAAACGTTTCTTGTATCTTCTCCATTCTATTTCCAAGATTTTGGATCATCTTTACTATCATTACACTGAATCCTTTTTCAGGTATTCTGCCTATTTCCTCTTCATTTGTTTGATCTGGTGGGTTTTTACCTTGCTCCTTCATCTGCTATGTGTTTTTCTGTCTTCTCATTTTCCTTAGCTTGTTGTGCATGCGGTCTCCTTTTTGCAGGCTGCAGGTTCATAGTTGCCATTGTTTTTGGTGTCTGTCCCCAGCGGCTAAGGTTGGTTCAGTGGGTTGTGTAGGCTTCCTGGTGGAGGAGACTAGTGCCTGTGTTCTGGTGGATGAGGTTGGATCTTGGCTTTTTGGTGTGCAGGTCCACGTCTGGTGGTGTGTTTTGGGGTGTTTGTGACCTTATGATTTTAGGCAGCCTTTCTGCTAGTGGGTGGGGTTGTGTTCTTGTCTTGCTAGTTGTCATGGGGCGTCCAGCATTGGAGCTTGCTTGCCATTGGGTGGAGCTGTTCTTAGCATTGAGACAGAGATCTCTAGGAGAGTTCTCGCCAACTGATATTATGTGGGGCCTGGAAGTCTCTGGTGGTCCAATGTCCTGAACTCGGCTCTCCCATGTCAGAGGCTCAGGCCTTACACCAGGTCGGAGCATCAAGACCCTTGTCATCCACACAGCTCAGAAGAAAAGGGAGAAAAAAGAAAACAGTAAAAAATAAAACAGTTAAAATTAAAACCTTTTTGAAATTATTAAAATAAAAGAATTAAAAAGTAATAAATATAACAGAAGAGAGCAGCCAAACCAATAAACAAATCCATCAATGATAATAAGTGCTAAAAACTATACTAAGATAAATATAAAAATCGGAAACAAGTCAGTCGCAGACAGCACACCCCACGTCTACAGTAGTTCCCAAAGTCCACCACCTCAATTTTGGGTTGATTCATTGTCTATTCAGTTATTTCACAGATGCAGGGTACCTCAAGTTGGTTGTGGGGATTTAATCCACTGCTCTTGAGGCTTTTTGGAGAAAGTTCCCGTTCTCTTGTTTGTTTGCACAGCCCTTTGGTTTCTGCTGTGGTTTTGGCCCCACTTTTGCACGTAGGTCACCCTCAGGCATCTGTTTCCCACCCAGACGAGAGGGGGTTAAAGCAGCGGTTGATTAAAGGGCTCCTGCTCATTCAGGCGAGGGGGAGGGAGGGGTATGGTAATTATAATTGAAATTCGATGTGAGCCTGTTCCGGCAGAGGCCAGGGTGACTTTGCAACTGCTTGAGGCGCACTGTGTGTTCTCCCGGGGAAGTTGTACCTGGATCACGGGACCCTGGCAGTGGCGGGCTGCACAGGCTCCTGGGAGGAGAGGTGTGGATAGTGACTTGTGCTCGCACACAGAACTTCTGGTGGCTGAAGCAGCAGTCTTAGCGTCTTATGCCTGTCTCTGTTGTCCATGCTGATAGCCGCGGCTCACTCTGTCTTTGGAGCTCGTTTAAGGGATGCTCTGAATCCCCTCTCCTTGCACTCCCCGAAACAATGGTCTCTTGCCTCTTAGGCAGGTCCAGACTTTTTCCCAGAGTTCCCCCAGCTAGCTGTGGCGTAATAGCCCCCTTCAGGCTGTGCTCACGCAGCCAACCCCAGTCCTCTCCCTGGGATCTGACCTCCGAAGCCGGAGCCTCACCTCCCTGCCCCGGCGGGTGAGCAGACAAGCCTCTCTCGGGCTGGTGAGTGCTGGTCGGCACTGATCCTCTGTGCAGGAATATCTCACTTTGCCTCTGCACCCCTGTTGCTGTGCTGTCCTCTGTGTCTTCGAAGCTTCCCCCCTGCCCACCCCCTGTCTCCGCCTGTGAAGGGGCTTCCTAGTGTGTGGAAACTTTTCCGTCTTCACAACTCCCTCCCAGAGGTGCAGGGCCTGTCCCTATCCTTTTGTCTTTGTTTTTTCTTTTTTCTTTTGCCCTACCCAGGTATGTGGGGAGTTTCTTGCCTTTTGGGAAGTCTGAGGTCTTCTGCCAGCGTTCAGTAGGTGTTCTGTAGGAGTTGTTCCACATGTAGATGTATTTTTGATATATTTGTGGGGAGGAAGGTGATCTCCACATCTTACTCCTCCGTCATCTTCTGGACCCTCCAGGATTCTTATTTTTGCTTTTAGAAAGCCATAGCAATGAAAAGTCATCCTGTGTGTGTGTGTAATACATCAAATAGTAAGACTGAGGTCTAAAATCCCACAGTCCAGGGTTGTTGATTCTGGCTGTACCTGGGTCTCGTCATCAGGTAGCTTGTTAAACACACACATACCTGGGACTCATGTCTAGGAAATTCTGATATGCATCTGAGGTTGAGACACATTGTTGAGGTTAGGTGAGGAAGCCTGTCTGAAAGCCACCCAAGAGTATATTGATTTTTTTTTTGAAATAATGGAAGAGCCTTGGTATTTTACACATCTCTAATTGGTGGTAATTCACTTATAATGGAAAAATGCTTTGAATATATTTCAGTCTGTGTGTATGTGAGAGAAGAGAGGAATAGCTTGGTATGGTGAAAGTATAATAGGATTTGAACTAGAAGTCCTGAGTTTAAGACTCTGATCTCCTTCTACCTAGCTAAGTAACTTTGGGCCACTCTGAGCGCAGTTTTTTCTTTTGTAAAGTGAAAATATTAGCACCTCAGTTACAGAGTTTGACCATCAGATGGGATGATGGTCATACGTGGGACTGCATTGACACCTGAAAAGAACTCTGCTAATGCACAGAGAAGAAGACCATGTGGAGACAAGAGCAGAGACTGCATTGATGCTGCCACAAGCCAAGGAATACTAGGAACCACCAACAGCTAGAAGAGGCAAGGGGGAGATTCTCCCATAGAGCTTTCTTCTTTAGAGTGTGGCTCTGGAAAGCCTTGATTTGAAGCTTCTGGCATCCAGAACTGAGAGAGAATAAATTTCTGTTAAAGCCACCTGGTTTATGGTCATTTGTTATAGTGGCCCCAGGAAATGAACACAGAGTTTAGTAAGAGAGGCTTTGGGAGGGATAGTGTCATTGGAGGCTGACCATCCCTGAAGGGCAGGCTGCTTTAGGGTCTGACTCCTTGCTTCTTCTGGTTTCTTCTTTTCCTCTCCATGAGAGCAGGAGCTGGAGCTCTTGTGTTGCTGGTGTTGGCCGTGAGTGCATTGACAGAAGGGGGCATAGGCACAATGTGTGGGGTTCATTTGTGAGTCAGAAATCACTTGAAATGTAGAGGAATTTAAAGAAACACAGGCATAACAACTAGCCATTTGTGGTGATGGTTATTCCCTGCTTAATTGTAAAAGTAAATAAGGCCTGTTTGCCAATGGGAGTATCACTTGCACACAAAGAATG
Source organism: Grampus griseus (assembly GCF_964374135.1). Classification (NCBI taxonomy): domain Eukaryota; kingdom Metazoa; phylum Chordata; class Mammalia; order Artiodactyla; family Delphinidae; genus Grampus; species Grampus griseus. The sequence continues at coordinate 60,315,142 of NC_139018.1, forward strand.
AATGAAGGCCTTAAAAAGTGTCTTATAGTCATGTTTGCACTATTGATTTGCTTAGTAAATTATTTTGTGGAGATGGTACAAACGTTAGTCCCAACCTGCCCAATTTATGAGTCGTTTAGTTCATTCTAAATTATCAACACTGTATTGTACACAAATGCAAATCACATATTTGCTTTTATGTTTGCACTCAACTTTATTGTAGCTCATATAAATGGAATAAATTAAGAGAAAATATCTTGGGACAAATAATGATATGCTTAGATACACTGATGTGTGCCTAGCCTAAAGAGTCATTTTTGCTAACCTGAAATTTTTTAATCCTTCTCTATCTTTATGGGAAATGTATAGCTCTAGTTACTAATTAGAATGCTCATTTTAAGAAATGTCGAATTTTTCTATTTTAGATGTGTTCCATATAATCAGTGATTACATTCTTTTAAAAAGCAGACATAATCCTAATAAGTAAAAGTGATCAGAGCGTCCCTGGAACACTGCAGACTTCTTTCTGTCTCACTGTGGTGTACTGTGAACAGCTATAAACAGTTAGGGGCTATCCCTAAAGTACACATGGTGCTTTGGTTTCATATGGGGCCGTAGCTCCTTTCAACTGTAGAAGAGGAAATTCTGAAGCTCTTTCCTCTGTTTATACAGAACTTTTAATACCTCTTTGCGAGGCGAAAAGTCCAACTGAGTTTCTAATGGCTTTATTATTATTATTACCTTTAAAATATATTATGGCAATTCTTTGCTCTCTGTAGTAAGGTAATTTTTGTCATCTTTCTTCTTGCTTTTATTCTTTTATTTTATTGTCCTTGGTATTCCATTTGTTTTTTTTGACACATGACAATATTTTTAATTTGGTCCTGCTGTTACCACCGCTGAATTTAAAACTGAATTCTATGAATTAAGATTATTGTTCATGAAGTAGGTAATAAGTAGATGATAGATAGGGTTGGAGAGATGAGAGATAGATAAAGATACATGGGGTAGAGTCTCTTTTTTGATAGTTCAAGGCCTTTTTTTCACTTAATTAGGTAATATAGTCTCTATGGTAAGGGTTGCTCATTAGCTACTCTGTTCACTTTATTGATTAAATTTATTTACTTGGTAAGACAAAGATGATAAATGCGGTACTACCTCATTGAATGTGCCTTATAAACCATGAGCTGTGCTGTAGCATGTTGGTCAAGATCCATTAATCAATCTGGAAAATATTGATTAAGCCTCTGACTTCTCACTTTTAACAATCAACAATACAAGATAAGGCTTAGATATGCAGAGAAGGTCTGGTGTTGGTGAGAGATTGTGAGACAGATGTCTTGTGTCATTTGAAGTCAGAATCATCAGAGAACCAGGGAGTGACATAGACTAAAGACTGGCACTAGCTGGGGGAGAATTAGAAAATTTGATTTCTATAGATCTTTGGAAACAAGATTTTAGATAGTTGTGAGAGAAAGTTGTGCTCTCTTTTATAGCTGCATTATAAATGTAAGAATTCTTGAAAGGTCTTATAAAGCAATGAGCCACTTGAGTACCTTAAAGAAAATTTCTTTTTGCAGAGAGATCTGTAGATTCAGTTGACCTTAATAAGCAACTCTGTAGAAACAAGTTGTAGGAATATTGGAGGTAAGGGAGTGACTCCTGTTGGATATTTGCTTAAGGCTTCTACCTTAGGTGGATGGGCAGATGTCTCTCATTCTTCCAGATGCTGAGGCTGTACTTGGTGGCAGGTGGATCAAAGCAAGGAGAATGCCCCAGGTTGCACTGAGGTAGATCGCCTTCAGAGGAGAAAGTCAGAGTAGCTTAATAACTATATTTGTATTCCAGACAGGCCAGACTCCTTATGTTGATTCCATTCTCTGTGGTATTGCTCATTCTCCTTTCCTAATCTTCAGAGATCCATACTAGTGGTTCCCAAAACATGGTTGCTAGGTCAGCAGCACGAGCTTAATTTGGGAATCGTTAAACATTGCAGCTTCTTGGACCTCACCTCTTATCTACTGAATGCAAAACTCTGGGTGGACCCAGCGGTCTGTGTTTTAACAAGCCCTCCAGGTGATTTTGATCCACGCTAGAGTTTGAGAACCATGGATCTCTACTATTCTCTCTGCCTGATTAATTTTTTTCCTTTTTTAGAAGCGTCCCACATATACAGCACCTAAGAAAATACCTAATGCATAAGAAGTACTTGATAAATAGTTGCCCTATGGATGTTCAAAACTCTTCGTAGAGATTTTGAAGGAAAGGAGAATGTCTTAATCTTACTTTCTAGCACCTTTGCAGCCATGGTACTTCTGATTGCCTGTGCCCATCAGTAGAAGTACTTTTGTGTTTTATGTCATACAAAATTACAGGTGTTCCACAAGTAGTAGTAAAACATAGAACCTGCCCTCAGGGAGCCACAAGTGGATTATGGCAACCATACAAAAGCAAATACACTACAGTGTCCAGGTGATGTGTTTATGATGAGCATTCTTCCAAAATTTCTTAGGATGGGATCATAATAATTATTTTATATCCTTTTCCTCATAAATAACTGTTTCTCTCTGATTACATGTTCCACATTTTGGTTCAGAAAATACAATGATTATGGTCATAATGAAGCTAATGAAAGAAGGGAAATAGGTATGTAGAGAAATAAGGATTTTAATAGAATCAAATCCTTAAACTCAAGACAAGACACTCAAACCATTCAGGTATTTTGGCTTGGGTTGGAGAGAGGGCAGTAGATTTAGAGTTTGGAGGGCTATGGGATCCTTCCAGTTTAATATAATTACTTAAGATAAAGTGAAGTGTGCTGGAATGGTAACAGAGTATGGGTTGCAGTCCCAACTCTACATGTAGTTGCTGTATAAACTTCAAGTTATTTAACTTCTCTGAGCCACCTATAAAATGAAAACATTAATATTCAGGTCAGATTCTGTGAGTGTTCCAATATTTCACCTTTGTGACCCACAGAAACAGAAATTTCACATGATTCAAACCCATATCTACCTCAAGCAATTGCTCTGGGGATTTAGTGAAGTCAATATATAGGATGCCTGATACATAGTGTGTGCTCAATAAATAATAGATCTAGTCTCCTCATATGAAAGCAGCTGGCACATAGTGTTCAATAGATGTGTTTGGATAAAACAATCACAGGAGGCAATCATTTTCACTGTCTAAAAGTAGGCTCAGTCCTTGATATTCTCACTTTAACAGCTACTTCCATGCCAAGTAACTGTCTCCATCCTGACTACTGAATAATTTTCCAGAATATTCATAGTGTGGAGGGGGCCTTGTTTTTTTGTTTTTCCTGGATCCTGTATTTACTACTTATGTGGACATAAAAATGTAATATCTTATATGCATGTTTTTATTATTTAAAGTATTCACAATTTAGTGTTGGTACTTGTCTTGAAACGAATTTTGGATTGCATAGAACACTTACCCCTATTGTGCTTTGGTTTGCGCAGGAAGAAAAACAACTTATGGCAGTCAGCCTTTGGTATATTAAAAAACATTATTCATGTTTTCGTTTAGGCTCTCCTGCATAACACGAAGCCTGAGCAGTGAGTGTAGAATGGCTTTAAACCCTCAGCAACAGCTTTGTTTCTGCTGTGGAGCATCTCTGCTAGACAGGGGCCTGTCACGTCTGTGTCAGTGCCATACATTCCACATTGATTGAAATTCGGTCCCCAAATACCACTTAATAGTAAAGAATAGTCAGTTTTCGAGGAGTAGGCAAGAATCAGTGATAATGATTTCTAGAAAACAGTGTCAAAATCTATGACTAGCTGCATGTTTAGAAAAGAAGGTAGAAAGAGGACTGGGCATGTTGCATGTTTTTATTCACTAAGAGAATAGTCCTTGTGGCATTATTATCCTTGGGTGTTGGCATTGAACAGGGCTGCTGCAAAGCTTGTCTGCATCTTGAATCTTTATTTTGGAGTCAGGGTTGTGTTAGGCTTTCCACAGCTCAGCAACAACATCCAGTTCCAGGTTGAAAACTCATGGAACGTCTTATGGTTGACAGAAAAAACCGTCTAAAGTGTGTCATGCCTGCCATTTGCTCAGGCAGTAGTTTGTTAATACCGGTTCTGTCTTCATTCCTTTTCTTTCTCAGCCAGCATTTAAAAACTTGTTGTTGAAAGAGGAAGATATGTAGCGTCCTCATGCCTATCTCTCTTCTGAATGATCTTTCTTCCCTAGATGGGAGTTGCAAAAAAAGTCTCAGTGGTTGGAAAACATGGCATTTTGGAATCTCAACTCTTTCTTTTTGAAAATGTTGGTTTGCTTCCAACCAGAAGTTAGAAGGTGTAGGTGTGGTGGAAAGAGCATAGAATCAGGTGGCCTCACTGATTCCTATTGATTCCACTGGTAAAATAAGGGGGTTTGGATTATATTATGAATATATGAATAAATGTTTCATAAAGTCCTTGCTGACTCCAACAGCTCATATTACAATCTAACTCTATTTTATCTTAAAGGAAAGGGGAACATTGCTCTTCTCAGTAGCTTTCTTGCTGTGACTCTGGAGACATCACTGTTTCTTTTAGCAGCTAAGGATGCCCTTACTATAAAAACATTTACAACTTGACTCTAAGTAAGAAACAAATAGAAAGAGCATGAGATTTTATGTTCCGAGTCCTCAGTACCTGACAGATAAAAAGGTACCTATTAAATTTTTTGCTGAATAAGTCAGATGGGAAGTTAGAAGGTCTGGGTTATCTGTGTAACCTCAGCCAGGTCACTAGAGTCACCTGGGCTTGTCGTGGGGAGGCTGTCCCAGGTAACCACCAAGATCTTTCCTAGCTTTAAAATTCTATGAACTTGGATTCCAAAACTAATTGCTTTTTGAAAACTCTGTTTACAATTTTCATAGGCACTCACATTTTGAACATTTATGAAATGGAACACAGTTATGTTTTAGTATGAAAGTTTAAAGTGGTTGTGATAAGAGCACTGTAAGTGTTAATTAGATTAACCAACTCCCACCTGGAATCTCACAGGATGGAAACACTGGTACTTTAGTTTGTTTCCTTTTTGAGGAGCAGAGCTGATGCAGGGGAGGGAAAAGGAAGCTAGGATGAAGAAGGGATAAAAGGTAGTGGTGTTGAGGATGGGGCAGTCGGAGCACTAAGAAGTGTGAAGACAGATGCCAGCAGGGTGGGAGGAGAGGTTGAAGAGAAGAGCAGGAGACCTCTTGATGGTTTTGGCCAAGTTACAATCACGCAGAGGCCTGGTGCTGTGCACCACACGTGCACATGGCTGCTTACTCTTCCTTGTGGGTTTGTGGTCACTAATTCTTAGCAGTCACGGTCTAGTTGTGTGTACTTTCTAGATTTGAGTCCCAGCAATTTGGGTGCATTCTTAACCTCATTGTGCTTCAATGTCTTCATCTTTAAAATTGGGGATAATAATGGGGATTATGTGACAATACATGCAAAATGCTTAGATCAGTGTGCCATGAATGTTAGCTCAATATTAATAAACATCAAAACATTAGCTATGATTATTTTTATTATTACTACTACTATCACTCATTCATCAGAAGAAATAGACCAACTCATTGCTTAAATGGAAAGCAAGCAGAGTGCTGACAAGATTGTTCCTGTTTTCACCACAGAAAACTCCCCAAACAACTTTCCCCCTGAAAAAAAACTTTCCTTTCACGTGACTAATTCAGTTTATGGCAACCTCATTCTCTTGGGCAGAATATTGCCCTCTTACTGTGGTCTTCTTTCAAAATGGAAATATTCACTGAGAGCAGCATATTAAGTTCCTAAGATATGATTATGAAATAATATTTAGAATCTCTTTTCTGTATGACGAGAGAGAGAGAGAGAGAATGAATATGAGTGAATTGAGAGGTGAGAGTGAATTAAATCTATAAAGGGAAAAGGATTATATCCTTAAAGGACAAAGGGAAAGTGGAGGTGAGTAGGAAGACTAAAAGGAAAACAGGCGTCACGAAGGGCAAGTGTCCCCTACTTCAGAATTCTGTTCAGCAAAATGGTTGAAAATAGTAGGCTACAATTTTGTGAAAATTTAGATACAAAAGATCATTTCTGGTTTCCACAGTGATAGCCTTGGGGTTTAGGATTTTTATATCTTAACTTGAATCTTCATCTATATTTGCAAGAAAAATCTGCAAACTCTCTTCCTTTGGATATTTTGTTGATAGCTCCAGTTTTCTGCCATTTTTGTATATTTAACAGAGACACAATGGGACTTGCTCAGTATGGATCTGAGAGTAAAACAGGCTGTAAAAGATCAAAAAGAGGGAGACCAAAACATCACCCAGGGAACTCTTTAGGAAGAGCATATGATTATAGGATCCTACAGAGTTAGAGAACTCTTGAGGATGATTAGTTCTAGTCATAGGAATTACAGAATTATGGATATTGGCAAAGACAGAAGCTATGTAGAATACCTAAAAGGTGGTATCAGGATGGAAAGTCTTTACGTGAGAAATGAACTTAAAATCTGATTATTTAAAGTCAGGGCATTCTGGAATTATGTACGACCACGAGTAATTTAAAAGCTAGCCTTTGGTGAAGAGAAGGGTCATCAGTCTTTCCCCTCCTCTAGCATCACCTTTACATCCCAGAAAGCATGTGCTGCTCCTTTCGTCAAACCTGTTACGGTTCCCTCTTGCACAGTGCTAAGTCCATTTCCTCCATGAGACTTCCCTTCGTACTTCTAAACAGGGACATTCTTCTTACTTCCTATCTATCTGGACCTCTCCATGGACACTATAAATTTGCACCTGTTATTTTTGTATATTATTTATCTCCACATCTAGATTATAAAGTCTTTGAGAAAAAGAATTACATCTGTGTATCCCATACAGTATATTGGTGATGTGTGCATAATAAATACTCGAGAAATATTTGTGGTTGAGTAAAAATTCAGTTTTTATAGGGAAAAATTTAAGATTATCAATCCAATTTAAAAGAAATTTGTCTATCTGGAGTTGGTGATTTGAAAATGAAGAATGTCATCATATTGACTAAGCAATTGCTAGTGATAAACCAAAGTTCAAGTATGGCAGTCAAAAATGTCATTTTAAAGCAAAGCCAGTAAGACAGTATTTGAGTCCATTGCTTCATGCATCATAATTATACTTGCATAGTGTATTCTGTTTTCTTTGAACTAAAAGAATTCTGCTGAGGTCAAAGTATTGGAATTTCCAATGTACTAGAATGAATTTTTTTTTTAACCAGTAGACATGGACATGCTTGTTTATTTTTAAGGGATATTTTATTTTTTAAATTTTTTTGGGGGGGGAATGGCTACCTTTAATAGGAAATACATACTTTATTTTTTGACAAGTGTTTAATCATATTTATTCATTCAATAAATATTTACATCAAGCACCTCTTATATGGGAGTTCAGCCACAAACATGACCCACATGGTCCCTGTTTTTGACTGAGATGATGCATTGTTCATCAAGCTTCTCTATGGCTAGAGTGAAATATCACTCAAATATCTCTGCCCAGTGTTAAGCCCACCAAAAATGTTTTCTTTTTATTGGAGTATAAAATTGCTTTACAATGTTGTGTTAGTTTCTGCTGTACGATGAAGTGAATCAGCTATATGTACACCTATATTCTCTCCCTCTTTGACCTCCTTCTCACCCCACCCCAATCCTACCCATCTAGGTCATCACAGAGCACCGAGCTGAGCTCCCTGTGCTATACAGCAGTTTCCCACTAGCTATCTGTTATACACATGGTAGTGTATTTATGTCAAATCTAATCTCCCAATTCGTCCCACCCCCTTACCCCCTTGTGTCCACATGTCCGTTCTCTGTGTCTACATCTCTAATCCTGCCCTACAAACAGGTTCATCAGTACCACTTTTCTATATTCCACATATATCCATTAATATATGATATTTGTTTTTCTCTTTCTGGCTTACTTCACTCTGTATGACAGACTCTAGGTCCATCCACATCTCGACAAATGACCCAATTTCGTCCCTTTTTATGACTAATATTCCATTGTATATATGTACCACATTCTCTTTATCCATTCATCTGTTGTTGAACATTTGGATTGTTTCCATGTCCTGGCTATTGTAAATAGTGCTGCAATTTATTTCTAAAAATTCTCAGAATGCTAAACAAATGCTTTTAGATTTGACACATAGTCTATGCCTCTTTCTCTTAAAACTTTATTTCCTTTCTCACAATCCAGTGATGTTTTCTGAAAATTTATTGTAGGTTAGTGTCCAATATTTCCCTCAATGTCCTAGAATTTGAGGGCTCATTTTAAACAAATACAGTCGCAGGGAAGTCATTTTGCAGCCAGGAGAAGGAGCACCACATTAGAGGGACTGAATCGTGTCCAGAGTCTGGGCCATTCTTCACAGACGGTGGCTGCCCAGGGCCCTGAAGTGGTTTCTCTTTGCTCCATTTCTAAATGAAACTTAGTCAAGCCCAAGAGTATCTGAGGTCTTTAGTGAAAAAGTCTTACCTCACGTGGGTGGACTTAACATATTGGCCTGGGACAAAGGGGAGAACGTAGGCCTCACCCATTCCTAGGAGCACAGCTGGGAGATCAGGTTTGGCTTTATACACATAAGTGCCCCCATGGGGTGGGGAAACATGGCCACTTTCTCTCCCTGACTGCACCACTTAGTTTTTTTTAAAGGACTTATGAGATAGAAGATTCTTGGGTAGCAACACCTGCAAGAGTAAAAATTTAGTGGGGGAGGGACACAGAATACGTGAATTTGTAGTGGTAGGTTTTCTTTTCTTTTCGTTTTTCTATTTTGATAGAGATTTTGCTTTGGACAATCTAGAACAAATTCTATGGTGATTTATATTTTTCAATGTATAAAACTTACTTCACATACCTTTGGACATCCTATAAATGTTTTCTACAGCATTATTTTCCTGTGATGACATCTCAATCAAATCCAGCCCTAAGTTCATTGTGAGCTTGAATTAATCACGCCACTGCTCCCTCTGCCTATATGTATTTATGCCATAGGTGTCCTTCCCCTATGAGAGCATCTGTCTCAACTTTTCAGAACACCCAGATCAGGGTAGGGGAAGTTTTTGTCCTGAAGTGTCTTAGCCTCTAGAACTTCTTTTTTTTTTTTCCCCAGTTTTATTGAGATATATAAATGACATATAACATTGTATAACTTTAAGATGTACAGCTTAGTAATTTGATACATGCATATATTGTGAAATGATTACCACAATAGGGCTAGTGATTGCAGCATTATTCACAATAGCCAAGATATAGATACAACCTAAGTGTCTGTCTAGGAATGAATGGATAAAGAAGATGTGGTGTGTGTGTGCATATATATATATATATATATATATATATATATATACACACACACACACATATACACACACACACACACACACCCCTACACACACACACACACACACACGCACGCACAATGGAATATTACTCAGCCATAACGAAGAATGAAATCTTGCCATTTGTGACAATATGGGTAGACCTAGAGGGCATTATGCTAAGTGAAATAAGTCAGACAGAGAAAGACAAATACTGTATGATCTCACTTATATGTGGAATCTAAAAGACCAAATTCAACCTCCAGCATTTCTTTAGTCTCTTAGGAACGCATATTATTGCCCTTCACTCCTCTCTGCCCTCCCTGCCTCAGTCTCTCAGGGCAGATACCCATACATCTGCCAGCATTCCTTGCTTCTACCTCCAAAGAGAGCAGAATGATGCCCTTTGTATATTTTTAAGCTATTGATTTGTACCTACTAGTTAGTATTTTTGTTGACATTCAAATCTTCTTTAAGTAATTTGAAAGAATGTATTTGAAACAGAAATATGCTGTTTGGAACTCTGTATATAATGTTAAATTTTGTTTAGAATTCTTATTTATTTGTATGCTATGTTGTTGCATTTAAGAAATAAAAAATCAGGACAAATAAGGTACTATATGGGAAAGCACTTCAAACCATTTGGAAAAGCGAGACACCACGTAAGTCCAAGGTATATTCATAAGAAGCTGGCAGCCCTCCGTGAATGTAAATATTTCTTTCTGTAGAAATTTCCTATGATGCATTTAAAAGACAAAATTAAAAGACAAAATTGATTAAAATAGCCATATAAAATGTGACACTAATTAGTCTCATTAAATAAATAAGTCTCCCAATAAATAAACATTTATTCAGTATTTGCTATGTGCCTGGGTACTGTTTTAGAACTAGGGATATTTAAAGAGTAATCGTTCTCAAGAGCTCACTGTCTAGCCAGGGACATCACGAGGATAGAATTAACCATTTTGGGGTAACAGCATAGGAATTCTAAAAAGACTCTTATTTATAAAACTTTGGGAATACTTTATATTGAGACCCACTCTTTACAAAGCCAAGATGTTTAACTTGAGCAGAAGTGGTTTGATACCCAGATTTAGAGCCAGGTTGAATAAGAAGTCACCAGGTTTTTCTCGCTTGCTGAGGTAGGTGTGTGTCTGGTACTTTCAAAGAATAGCAAGTCGGCTGGGAAGGCTGGAGTGGAATGAGCAAGGGGAAGAATAGCAGCATATGAAGTTAGAGGAGTAATAGAAGCCAGATGGCGTAGAGCATTGTAGGCCATTACAAAAACCTTATTTTTAACTCAGACGCGAAGCCACAGGAGTATTTTGAAAAGAGTAGTGACATGATTTGAATTTATATTTAAAAAGTATCACTTTGTCTGTGTGTTAAGAACAGACTGAAGGAGGAATTTGGGAGACTCTAATTAAAGCCATTGCAGTAATCCAGTAAGTGGTGGTGGTGTGTTGGCAAGACGGTGGCAGTAGATGTGGTGATGATAAATGGTTGTGTATCACCTATCTATATCCAAATATATTAGGGAAATTGAGAGAGAGAAGGGAAGCTCTTCTGAAGCCCTCATTATTAAATGAGATGATGGCGAGAGGAGTACATGAATAAGACTGGGGACACCTTACCTATCTGGGGACAGGTAGGTTTCTAGATGGAGGTGATGAGTTGAGCCATGGAAGCTGACTGAAGGTTGTAGTTGTGGAAAAGAGAGAGAGCCTGTCCATTCTGCTTCTTTCTCTTATTCCTACTGGTGAAGGACCCCTCCTTCTATCTAAAGCCATTCTTGTTCCCAGTGTTCTGTAGTTCGTTCCTCTCATCTTCCCAAGGAACTATTGATGACATATGCTCTTCCATATGCAAGGTTCTGCCTCTAAAGAATAACACTGTTTAAATAATATTTATTATAGATAATATTAAAATAATACTATGTGTCCCGTTTGTTTATAAACATCTTAGCTGTGATTCTCAGTTTTTCCTTCTTATTAGCAGTGTGTGAACTTCATACCTCCCATTACATGTTTTTTTTATGTTATCCCTATTTAGCAGGATAGTATCCTAGAACTGCTACAACTTTTGTACACCATTATACATATGAGGAAATAGTTCTAGAAAATAAAGCCATTTATAACCTTACTTCCTGCCTCTTATAGGTAATAGAAGTTTATGGCACGCATTTTAGTTTTGAATTGTTCTGAAGTCAGTTGCTAGCTGAACAGCCTTTTTTAAAAATTTAATTTTCTCCTGTATACTTTTAGGGCATGAAAAATCTAAAGAAGAAATATATTTCACAATGAGAGATTAGCTGTGACTTAATATTGTCTCCCAAATACACTTTTGATCCCATAAACACTAGTTCACTCCTTTCCTGGTGGGGGAGGAGTTTCTCTCCATCCTAACCCATTTTTCTGCTGCTCTGCCATGTTCATTTTATTCTCTCTAGGCACAGGTGAGGGTGACACTGAAGTTTACTTTTTTTTCTTTAACAAATGTGAAACAGACGTGGATAAGCTCGCAACTCAAATTTTCTTTGAAGGAGGAAATACATTTTTGCCTGCCAGAAGATGTTATTAAGAGATTAAATAAATTCAAAAAACGTATTTCTTTTAATAAAAAAATCCTATTTAGTTTCTAAAAGAAATGTATGCATATGTGTTATGCATTATAAAAGATAGGTGGTACAGCTAACTCTGGGGAATGGATATTTGATCACTCTTCTCCAGCTATATAAAACTCCATAAATGAGTGACAAGCAGATGGTGTCTCGTTATCTCCACCGGAGAGCCTTGAGTGTAGCCTGTAAGCCTTTGAATAGTCTGTTTTGTCTAAGTGAAAAACTTTCGAGCTTAGCCTTTTTTCCCTTCTTTTTTTTTTTTTTTTTGCATAGACACATTCCTAGGCTGTATTAACTCTGAAGATCAAATTGATTCCTATCTCTATACTTGGAAAATTGCTCACTTTGAGAATGACGATATAGATTTCACATTGTGGATTTGAAGTCACAATAAACAGCGTAGGAGTGGGAATTTGAAAAATGAAGTCAACAATAAATATGTCTAAAAATAATAAATGTCTATAATAGACACAGGCAAATTAATTAAGTAGAAGCTTATTCAGGTGGGTATTTTATGGGTTTTTGGATGGCAAGGATTAGGCCCATTAAGCGTAGGGCCCATGCCTTACTCATCACCTGATTTTGTACTCCCCCCTGCCACACTCTTGCACACACACACCACCTAGCACCATGCCTATCTAGAAGCAATTTCATTAAATTCATTGAATTATTGAAAATAATTTGTTTTAGTTGATACTACATTTGAACTTTTGCTGCATTGGATTCTTATGGTTAATCTCAATGCATCATGAAACATGCTTATGCTTAAATTTATGATGACTGCACAGCTTAAAATTTCTAAAGAGAATTCTGTTTTGATGTAGTCTTTTAATAAAAGTATCAATTACAGGCATTTCTAAGTATAGTTCAGATTTCATAATTCTGTAAGCCTTTATATGTAAATGAATGAGCAAATAAAATAATTCCTGACCTACTCCAGTGCTAGTGGAAGACCCAGAATATTAAAAATTTACCATCATATTCAGATCAGTAACATTGAGTCTATTCCACACTGTATTAGTCAGCTCAGACTGCTATAACAAAATACTATAGACTGGGTGGTTTAAACCAGGGGTCCCCAACCCCCCGGGCCGCAGACTGCTACCAGTCCACAGCCTTTTAGGAAGTGGACCGCACAGCAGGAGGTGACTGGTGGGCGAGCAAGTGAAGCTTCATCTGCCGCTCCCCATCGCTCCCCATTGCTAGCATTACTGCCTGAACCACCCCCCCCCCACACACACACACCTGTCTGTGGAAAAATTGTCTTCCGGGAAACTGGTCCCTCGTGCCAAAAAGATTGGAGACTGCTGGTTTAAACAACAGACATTTATTTCTCACAGTTCTGGAAGCTGGGAAGTCCAAGATCAAGGTGCTGGCCAATTCAGTTCCTGGTGAGGGCTCTCTTCCTGCCTTTCAGGTGGCTGCCTCCTCTCTGTGTTCTCACATGGCCTTTTCTCAGTGTATGCGCGCACACACACACACACACACACACGCGCGCGCGCACACACACACACACAGAGCTTTCATTGCTCTTTGGTGTCTTATAAGAGCACTAATTGCATCAAGAAGGCTCCACCTTCATGGCCTCTTCCATCCTAATTACCTCCTAAAGGCCTCATTTCTGAGTATCATCCCATTGGGGGCATCAGCGTGTAAATTCTGGGGGGCGGGGGCACAAATCCTCAGTCCGTAACACAGGCAGAGCTCCTTTTTTATATATCTATTGCCACTCTCCCGACTTCAAGTCAGCTTCTTTTGCCTTGACATTCATGCTGACCCATAAAATGAGCTAAGAGAAAAAAAGAAAATAATTGGTGATTGAGGAGAATGAAATGAAAGTACAGTGCTGGAACAATGTTAAGTTAGATGATGGTTGGGAGTAGAACCAATGAAGAGGCCAGATGTTATTAACCAATGAAAAAAATTTAAAGTAAAATCCAAAAGCATATGAGGCTTAGTCAGACAAAGAATGACAATCGGTGTACTGAAGTGGTACTGAGATGCTTGCCAAGGGACTTCGGGAGCAGCCTGTCAGATGACACCAAGGCAGATACCAGCCCCAGGGATGGATGGTCAGGGGTACCCATGGCGCTTCTCTGGCAATATATCAGATATGTGTGGGGTCTGGGTGCTAGGAGGTGCTTTCCCCTCTTCCCTGGGATCATCTGACACTGAAGGATCCCAAGTCCATGTCTGTGTGGTTGTTCACTAGTTATGGTAGCCATGATACCCCAGCAGTTGCTTTGTTTCAATAGTTCAGGCAAATGCAGCCTGAGGAGCATCTTCTTAAACCCCTGAGGTTACTCTGTCTAGGGTGTGAAGACAGCTCATTAGCTAAGATTTTTTACCCTGGCTCTGTAGTGATGACATGGACATTGAGATTCTGAGTGTGGCTGCAGGGATGTGCAGCCTCTGTCAGTGAGAACATAGTACACAATATTTTAACATGATAATATACTTAGTGCAGCGATGTTTCCACTAGATAAAACTTCTGGAAATCTTTGTCAGTCCTAATAGTTCCTCTAGACCTAATAGGACACCAGAATATTATTTCTAATATGATTTGTCCAGCAAGATTTGAGTTTTCTTTCTTAACATCATTGGTGCAAGCTACCATACCAGAGAAAGGCCAACCACAGGACAAGGATCAAAGAATTAAGTTAGTGAATCCTACCCTTGGAATTCTTCCTGGAGCTAGTCTTTTTCTACTTGATTACTCGGTTTCTGGAATTAAAAGCCTGCAGTTGCGGTTAGGAAAAGCTACTGATGATTTAGTTACTGTGCTATTATCTACACTTATAATTACCTCTGTTAATGGGAAATTCTTTAGGTTAGGAATCATGTGTTATTCACCAGTGTATCTTAAGCATTTAACATGTTAATGAATGGAATAATCGTGAATGAGCTACATTTTTCTGAAAACAGAGGCAAGATTAGGTATCAAGAGAAAAGTTACAGTATTCAAAATGTATTCCTGACTCTGAGGCAAGTGAAAAAACCCATCCTTTCAAAACTGGGATCAGTGGCACGCCATGTTCACATCAAAGGTTGTTTTCCTCCTCTCATTTCCTTTCAGTTTCCTGAAATGGGATGATTCTAATAATAGTAACAGATATCATATGGTTCATGCTTATTAGAGTTTAAGAACTGTGATATACACTTCAAATTACACTGAAGATAATACTACTAGCAGTAGCTAATAGTACTGAGCACTTGCTGTGTGCCAGGCACTAAGTGGTTTATATATAATAACTACTTAAACTGTATCAGTCTCATATTGCAGACAAGGAAACTAAAGTACAGAGAAGAGGGCATGGACCAGTCAGCTGGTAGGTGTGGAGTCAGGTATTGAACTTAGCCTCTGTGCTGGCTCTTTACCCTTTTGCAGTGCTGTCTCCTATGAGCTATGCTACCTCCAAGGCTGTCACTGGCCTTTTTGGTCCTTTTGTGCAAATTAGAAAGAAGTGTGTCTTCCTCAGTTATAAGAAATATTATAAACATAAAGCCATTCTTAGAAATTATGTAAATTGAGTGATTAAATATAAAGTGATAGATGTTTTGAATTTTTAAAAAATTTTATTTTATTTATTTATTTTTGGCTGCATTGTGTCTTCGTTGCTTTCTCTAGTTGCGGCGAGCGAGGGCTACTGTTTGGTGTGGTGCGCTGTTTCTCTTGTTGTGGAGCACGGGGTCTAGGCACAAGGGCTTCAGTGGTTGTGGCGTGTGGGCTTCAGAAGTCATGGCACGTGGGCTTCAGAAGTTGTGGCGCACGGGCTTATTTGCTCCGCGGCATGTGGGATCTTCCTGGACCAGGGCTCGAACCCATGTCCCCTGCACTGGCAGGTGGATTCTTAACCGCTGTGCCACCAGGGAAGCCCAGTGTTTTGAATTTTTAATCAAACTTTGGAAAAATAGCCACCGGGATATAAAAATTTGTTTCAAAATATATATCTTGCTTTAATGGAAATTAAATTACTTATGACAGATTGAATACTTAGTTTCTGCAATTTCTCTTTTTCAATAGAAATGGTTCCTAGACTTGTGTGACATCTCTTTTGTGACATGTTAGGCCTTAAGGAGTTTATACATTTTAATTTTTCCACTGGTGACTAACACTGGAAAAGTTAAATGTGTCCTGAGAGCTATAAAAGTATTTGGATATATGTCTGGTAAATTATTGCTGAAAGTATATTGTCATATATATATATGTATATATATATATATATATTCAAGATATTTATTCTTCTGTACGTAATAGCCTTTGAAGAAAAATGTGCCCATACTATACATGCTGTTATAGAATTTTTTAAAAATTATGGTAAATGAAATCTACCCTCTTAACAAAATTTTAAGTGTACAATACTGTACTGTTCAGGATAGGCACAATGTGGTACAGCAGATCTCTAGAACTTAATCACCTTGTATAACTAAAACTTTAAACCTATTTCCCCTTCCATTAGTCCCTGGCAACCACCACTCTACTTTCTGCTTCTAGGTATCTGACTACTTTGGATACCTTATATATGTGGGATCATCAGTATTTGTCCTTCTGTGACTGGCTTATTTCTCATAACAGTGTCCTCAGGGTTTATCCATATTGTCTCAAGTGGCAGGATTTCCTTCTTTTTTAAGGATGATAGAATAGATATAGATAGAATAGATATAGATAGAATAGAATGATATTCTATTGTATGCATACCACATTTTTTTTAATTCATTCATCCATTGATAGACATTTAGGTGTTTCCACATCTTGGCTATTGTAAATAAAGCTACAATGAACAAGTATTTCCTCTAGATCAAGATTTCAATTCCTTTTTTGGGATAAATACTCAAAAGTGGGATTGCTGGATATGTGGTAGTTCTATTTTTAATTTCTTGAGAAATCTTCAAACTCTTTTTCATAGCGGCTACACCATTTTGCATTCCTACCAACAAGAAATGTACGAGGGTTCCAATTTCTCTACATCCTTGCCAACACTTATATTTTGTTGTCTTGATAATAGCTATCTCGACAGATATGAAGTGGTATCTCATTGTGGTTTTTGATTTTCCCTGATGACTACTGATGTTGACATGAAAAGATATACGGCATTACTAATCAATCACCAGAGAAATGTCATATTTTAATGAATGCTTTAAGTGATTTTTCAAAAACAACTTAAAGTTACTGATTTCGTAACAATATTATATTCTTTACTATGATCATTAGTTAATATAAATTGTAAAATTTTACAAAGTTGCAGTAATTCACACTTATCATAATTTTCAAATTATATATGTCATTTGAACAGTACTTCTCAAACTGTAGTGTGCATTCAGCTCACCTGGAGATCATGTTAAAATGTAGATTCTAATTCCGTAGGTCTGGTGGGGCCTGATATTCTGTAATTCTAACAATCTTCCAGTTAAAAGTGATGTTGCTGGTCCATGAACTATATTAGCAAATATCTAGAACTATGAAGAGGCCATGATATTCTTCATTTTCATAAGCCTTTCTTTTAAAGACAATATTGTCATATCCAGTATAAGAAAAAATTCCTTTTGAAACAGTTTTGGATCATAGCTAGGCTGATAGTGAGATTTATAGGTGAATTAAATCTTCTCCTTTTCCTGGTAATTCAGTGTTAGAGAAGCTGGTGTCAGAGTCAAGAAGGTCTGCAACTGGTTCAACATCAATGATATAATTTTAGTAAACAGCATCGCTTCATGTTTCTTCAAAGAATTTCTTATCCCCTTTGATCCTTTGAAGGGTATTACTGATTAAATTTTGGTTCCTGCACATTTTGCATATAGCATTAAATAATATTGATGTTGCAAGAGGCTAAAATATTTTAATGGCAGTTAAATTTTGTACTGCCAGAATTTCCATAACAAAAAATAATCAATTACCATATTAAGTCGGTGACAACATAGTAATACCCAATTTATACCTAAGTAATATTTACTTTGTGTATTATTGATGGGAAATGAATATTTGTTGTTAGGTAATAATTTATGTCATCATGAAAGTATTTGTAGATTTAAGTGAAGAACTCAGAAATATTATTCTGATTCAGTAAGCAAATAGCAGCTGATGTGAACTGCACTGTACAGCATCACATTTAACCTGTGCACTAATACCAATAGAGAACTTTTTGGCTCACATTTTCAGACACTTACCTATCAGTACACTAGTCAGAAGTGTAATTTCTTGTGTAAAAACACAGGTTATTTTAGATGTTTGACCAGCAAGGCCTTTTGATTATCAGTTATGTTTGTTTGTTGTCAGACAATGTTTGCAATATTCTGATTCTGTTAGAACAGCAGGCAGTGCTGCTATCTGCTAGAAAATTGTCAGTTAATAGGCAAATCACCCATATTTTGAGTCAATAAAGTTATATAAAAGTGTGACAAAATTGTCTATGGTGTGAGTGATGCCTCTTGAATACGGAGCCCCTGGAAAGTGCATAAATGAACAACCCTGCATGGCAGCCCTGGCTGCTTCCTCAGCCTCTTTCACCCCAGGGCCGTTTTCTCACAGTGTCCCATATTAAGGCTGTGCTTGTATTGGTTCCATCACTCCTGGCATCTCCACTCTCCAAATTAGCCTCAAGAATTCAGTCACAGAGAACTAGCTAGGACACTTGAAGTCTTTCCACAAGTAGCAGTGATAAATCTGTTTAGGTTTTTATATGGAGGCCTCTTGGAGAAGGAGCTGCTGTTGGTAGGTTTTCCATCCATGGAGTCTGTAGGTCAGCTGTTGAGCAGAAAGAAGGGGAATTCATGCAGGTCTCTGCACAGCGATCTTTGCATTTAACAGCCCTTTTGTAGTAGCAGATAGTGGCCTATGTCTCAGTCTCTATAAATTTATCCAATGACAGAGCAGATCCTACCACCACCCATTACTCCATGCAAAGGAAGTCTGAGCTGGAGTTCTTCCTTGCCCGAGGGCCACATCCCCGCAACATTTGGGCCACATTACATCTTGATTTTCATGTCACCTTGACTAGAAATGCCAGTTCGTGGTACCCGTATCATGTCTGGAAGGAACCTGTGGAATCACCTAGCCCAACCTCCTCTCCAGCGCAGGAATCCCCTTTCCAGCTTCCTTGAGTACCTCCCTTTTAGCTGAGGGTTTCCATTGATGGGCTGCTCAATAGTCCATTTCATTTCAGTGCATTCCAGAGGCCCAGATCTATTTACTAGAAATATTGACCATATCTTAGATTCTCTTATTTATCAGTTAATTAATTATTAGTTTCCTTGTAACTTTATTTATTCAAATTATTTTTTTTCTGAAACAGTAAAACTTTGATCCCCTTCATGTTTATCAAAGGTGAATTTAAAGTCCACATGTAGCTATAAAGAAATATATAGAAGTAGAATATAGGATTATAGAACTTCAGAATTGGAAGAAATTATATAATGATTTATATTTGATTTTCTTCATTTACCCCCTTCCCCCACAGATGTTTAAATATAGTATTCCCCTTGTGTACCAACTTTAAATATCAAAAGAAAATCTCTTCTAGAGTGTAAGAGCTGAACTGCTATCAAAATACCACTGAAAATAAATGCTCTGTGGAATGTAACTGTATAGAAATGTTCAAGGTCGTTTAGTCTTATTAGCAATAAAGTCAATCAATATACACTGAATGCAGTGGATGCTCATGGAAATAATTAAGCTAATTGTCTTTGGGGAATCCATGTTGCAGATTTCTTTTCCAGTTTGCTATGCTCTAAGGCTGCCTTTTCCCCTTCTCTTTCTGGTTCTTTTAATGTTTTCACTTGAGATCCATAAAGATCCAGTCAGAATTTAAATTGGAAGGATTCTCATGGGAACTCTAACTCTATCCTTTTTTCTTCCCTTTTAACCAGGCCCATTTTTTTTTCATGAAAGATTTGGGTTGAGTTTGAATAAATCATAATCATTGTGGTTCTCTTAGCTGTTAACAAGAACAAAATGAGGGTGCATGCTTTCTGGACAGTTTTGATTGCAGGCTGCATGTGGATGGGCATGCTACTGAGGAAGGCTGTATGCTTGGTAGCTGTCTGACAAATTTGGGCCCACCCTTCCCCTCAGTTATCCTTGGTGGGGAGGATTATTGACAGAGTGTAAAAAAGGGACAATGCGCTCTGTAATGGCCAATCCCAACATGATCGTGGGTCTATGGATGTGTTTAATGCACTATTTCCAGAGGGCACACAGAGATATCCAGGCTTGAGGTGTTACTCATAGATTTTCCCCCGAAGTTTTACTTACCGTTCAATTGCATAATCTAGAATAATTGTCAAGACATTTAGTAGGAAAGTTGGAATCATAGTGAAAAGAAATCCTCATGGTTCAACTTTTTCTTTGATTCTTGCTTCTTTCAACTGTCTGCACCTGTATATAGAAACAAAATCAACAAATATTAAGTAAATGCCTATGGAGGATTCTTGTAGGAAAATGATCAAGCTAAGAGAAAATCCCTACCTTCTATTCATTTGTAATCTAACTGGAGGAGAAAAGATGAGAGAATCATGTGTGAAAAATTATTCAGGCTCAGTATGTTTTTCTGAAAAGACAAAAAAAGGAGGGGGGGTTTACAGCAAAGAAAGTTTTATGTGCATTGTAACAATGTACTTTGAATAGTGCTAGTTTATAATATTGTGTCCCATTAACTCCATAGATTATCTAAATATTCTGATGGTGCCACTTTTTTTTTAACCTCCAAATTCTATTTTTCAGATGATCTTTCTTCTAAAAGTGATGACAAAACCTAGTCAGATTGTATGTTCTCATTTATATTTCAGAAATTTTGGTCACTATTTTAGTTTTAGATTTTCTGCTAACTTGAGCGTGACCCTAGACAATCCTCTTCAGTTCTATAATTCTTGGATTCCTAGTCAGTAAAATGAACTGCTTGATCTGGTTTATCCCTGAAGTACATTGGGGTTCTAAAATGCAATGATTTTGATACTTATATATAATAGGGTAAACCTTTTTGGCCTTAGAGGTTTCTTCATGGTGTCAATCTCAGATGTTGCCAAATCTCGGACACGAATTTTTTTTTAAATGTCTTTTTAATTAGAAAAGTAGTTTATGCTAGTCATAAAAAATTAAGAAAATAGGGCTTCCCTGGTGGCGCAGTGGTTGAGAGTCCGCCTGCTGATGCAGGGGACACAGGTTCGTTCCCTGGTCTGGGAAGATCCCACATGCCGCGGAGCGGCTAGGCCTGTGAGCCATGGCCGCTGAGCCTGTGCGTCCGGAGCCTGTGCTCTGCAACGGGAGAGGCCACAACAGTGAGATGCCCAAGTACCGCAAAAAAAAAAAAAAAAAAAATTAAGAAAATACAAATGAGAGAAAAAGGCCCAACCACCAGAATAACTGAATAATCGTATATGCTTCCTTTTCCACTTGTGCCCTGTCCCAATTCAGCCCAGGTGACGGTCATAATAATTGTGATGTGACAGCACACCTGAGGGGTTACCACCACACACTTTTCATCATCCTGAGGACTGGATGTTGCCTGACCAGTGAGTGATCCGATTCCATAATCACATCCTGAAGAGCCTGCTTTCTAAAACCATTTTTAAAAATTTTATTAATTTTTTCTCTTTATAATTTATTGATGTGAACACTTCATGAATTCTAGATCTTTCCTAATGTAAGCACTTAGTTTTCCCTCTAAGCAATTTGTTAGAACGCATCCCACAAATTTTGATGTGTTGTAGTTTTAAATTTTTCATTCAGTTCAAAATATATTCTAGTTTTCTTTGTGGTGCTTCTTTGACCCATGGCTAATTTATAAATACATTGTTTAATAGCCAAATACTTGGAGATTTTTGGAAATATTTCTTATTATAATTTCTAGTTTAATTCCATTGTAGTCTGATAAATACTTTGTATGGTTTTAATCTTCTTTTTATTAAGACTTTATGGTAAAGAATATTGTTTATCTTTGTGAATGACTTGTGTGCACTTAAA
This sequence comes from Grampus griseus, assembly GCF_964374135.1. Classification (NCBI taxonomy): domain Eukaryota; kingdom Metazoa; phylum Chordata; class Mammalia; order Artiodactyla; family Delphinidae; genus Grampus; species Grampus griseus. Next base: position 60,337,026 of record NC_139018.1, read on the forward strand.
CAGAATGTTAATCTGTTGTTTGGGGGCATAGTTTTCTATAAATGTCAATTAAGTCAAATTGGTTTATAGCTGCATTCAAGTCTTCTGTATCCTTACCCATTTGCTGTCTACTTATCCTTCTACAGTTGAGAAACGAATACTGACGTCTCCAACTATAAATTTGGATTTATTTCTTTCTCCTTGTAGCACTATCCATTTTTGCTTCATGAGTTTTGAACCTCTGCATAAGCATTTAGCACTGGTCTATCCTCTTATTGAATTGAGTTCTTTATCATGATGAAAGGAACCTCTTTATCCCTGGTAATATTTTTTTTTCGGAAACCTAATTTTTCTGATATTAGTATAGTCATGCCACTTTCCTTATGATTAATTTTTGCATGTTATATTTTTCCCGTCATTTAAATTTTAACCTATTAGTCTTTTTATATTTAAAGTGGGTTTCTTATGCATATTTATATAGTTGGGTCTTCACATTCTTGACAGTTTTTGCATTTCAACTGAGTATTTAGACTATTTATGTTTAATGTAATTAGTGATATGGCAGGATTTAGAACTACCAGCTTGCTACTTGTTTTCTATTTGTCTCTTCTGTTCTTTTTCTTCTTTTTATGCTTTCCTTTGGTTTAGTTGAGTTTTTAAAAATTCCATTTTACTTTAAATAACAGTTTTTAACTATACCTGTTTTATTTTTATATTTTAGTGGTTGCTATAGGGATAACTATACATCTTTAATTTACCACAGTCTACTTTCAAATACTGTCATAACACTTTCCCTTTACTGTAAAACTTTTACAAAAATATACATCCATTTATTCCCTCCCATCCTTTGTACTGTTATAGTTAGCCATTGTACTTTTCACTGGCTGTAAACCATACAATCCAGTGTTATTATTTTTGCTTTAAAGTGCCAATGATCTTTTATAGAGATTTAAAAATAAGATGAAATATAGTTTTGTCTACTCACATGTTTACCATTTAGCAGTCTTTATTCCTTTGTGTAGAGTCAGATTTTCCTCTGGTATCATTTTCCTTCTGCTTAAAGAATTTCCTTTAACATTTCTAGCAGGGCAGGAGCTAGGGATAAATTCTCTTAACTTTTATTTTTCTGAAAAAATCTTTATTTGTCTTTATTTTTGTAAGATATTTTTCTGGCTGACTGAAGAATTCTATGTGACAAGCTTTTTTCTTTCAGTGTTTTAATGTCTCTTTATTATATTCTGGCTTGAATATTTTTTGATAAGTATGCTGTCATTTAAATCCTTGTTCCTTTATACATAATGTGTCTTTTCTCTTTCTGGCCATTTTTAAGATTTTATCAATGGATGTTTAACAATTTGATTCTGATATGCCTTGGCATTTTTTTTTCTTTATAGTTCTTCTGATTGGCATTTATTGAGCTTGAATCTGTGGTTTTATATAGTTTTTCATTAAATTTCAAAGAAGTCACTGTTTATTCACAAAATTTTTTTCTGTTCATGTCCCTCTTCTCTACCAATTACATGTATGTTAGAATGCTGATATTCTGGGCTTTCTAATTTTTTTAAGTTTTTTTTCCCTTTATGTTCATTTTGGGTGGTTTCTATGGCTCTGTCTTCAAATTTGCTGATCTTTTCTTTTGCAGTATCTAGTAAGATGTTAATTCCATCTAGTGTATTCTAAATTTCAAATTCATTTTTCATCTCTTAAAGTTTGGTTTGGTTCTTTGTTTTTACCTTGCATTTCTATTCTCAGCATGCTCATGTTTTCTCTCCCTTCTTGAAATATGAAACATTTTTAACATCCTTGTCCACTAGTTCTATCATCTCTGTTTCTGTGTCTGTTTCTATTGGTTGATATTTCCTGTTATAAGTTATAATTTCCTGCTTGTTGCATGGCAATTTTTTATTAGATGATAGATGTAAATTGTACATTTCTGGTGCTAGATTTTGTTTTCCTTTTAATACTATTGAATTTTATTTTTGTGTGCAATGAATTTACTTTGTATCAGTTGGAATGTTTTGAGGTTTGCTTTTAATTTTCTTAGGCCATTAATCTATAGCTAATGTAGTCCCACCATTTCGGCAATATACTTTTGAAGATTTTACTTGATTTCTCATCTACTATAAGATCTTTCCACTCTTTCTGATGAGAACACAAGCTGTTCCCAGCTCTGTGTCCTTAGGAAATTACCCAGCTCTGTGTTGGCCCTCTCCCGCTCAGCTCCTCACTGCAGCCTGGTAACTATCTCCCAGGGCACAAGCTTGGTCAATAGTAGGGCTCATCTTGCTTGTTTCTCTTCTTTTGTGGATCATAGTCTTGTCTTGCTTTTTGTCCAGTGTCTGAAAATTGTCATTTCATATATTTTATCTGATTTTCTAGTTGTTTATAGTAGGAAGGTAAATATAGTGTATGTTATTCCATCTTGGTTACTAGCAAAATCTGTATTTTTTTTTTTTTAGAAATATACAGTTTCTGATAAAGTATGCTGATTAGAGAATACACTCAGTATAACTTCAGTCTTTTGAAATTGTTGATGCTTGTTTTAGGGCCTTTATGGTTTTTGTCTCTTTGCTTTATCAGTTATTGAAAGGGTGTGTTATAATTCACAGAATGATTATGAATTTGTCTATTTCTCCTTATCATCCTTTAACATTTTGCTTTTATACTTACAGTTTATGTTACTAGTTATTACAGTTACATTATTCCATTATGTTAAATTTAATAACGCTCTATCTTCCTGGTGTATTGAACCTTTTGAAGTGGGTGACCATCTTTATGTTTAGTAATGCTTTTTGCCTTAAAGCCTATTTTTTTCTGATATCAATATATCTGTTTTCATAGTGTATCTTTTTTTAATATATTACCTGCAACCTTGCACTGTATGTTTTAAATAACTATTTTATATATTTTACATATTTTACATAAATATATATCTGATCTGGTAATTTTTTCCTTTTAATTGGAGCATTTAGGCCATTTATATTAAATGTAATTACTGACATATTCATGTTAAATCTAGTGTCTCATGTAATTTCTGCTTGTTCTGCTTGTTCTCTATTTCTTCTTTTCCCTCTTTTTTGGACTTTTATTTTTAATATACTAATTATTTTTTAAAATTTTACATAAAATAGAAATGAATACAAATGCAAAGTATATAAATCAATGTAAATTTAAATAGAGCCAAACAAGATATTAATATTTCTAAATGAAAAAGTAAAACAGAAAAACTTTTCACCTTATATTAAATTATTCATATTTTAGATGTATGTTGCTTGAATTGTCATTTTTCTCTTAGGATTAAAATAATGCTCTCCATTAAACTTAATTAGGCCATGAATGATTAAATATTATTTGAAAAATCACAAATGCAAACAGATTCTAAAACTTAAGAATTTACAAATAATCACAACTGATTATTGAACTCTTTTCCATGTTTAAAAACTCTAAAAATCTAGAATATGAATTCTGTACGGAAATAACTAGCCAAACACCATGTATCTTAAGTAAAACTCAGCTTCTAAGACGGTATATAAAGCATAAATAGAATTTGAAATATAAAGAAGTTTTTGTGAACAAATGAGTTTTGTCAATTACTTTTAAATATAAAGAAGCTGCAGTTCCTCAGATTCTTCTTAGTCAATTTTAGAACTTAAAAGGACTTCTTAACACAATCAAGGACAAAAAACCCCACCAAAACTCCTTTTCTTTTTCCTGAATTTTATTTATTTACTTTTTGTACAGCATGTTCTTATGAGTTACCTATTTTATACATATTAGTATATATATGTCAATCTGAATCTCCCAATTCACCCCACAACCACCAACACCCCTCCCTCGCTTTCCCCCTTGGTGTCCATACATTTGTTCTCTACATGTGTCTCTATTTCTGCCTTGCAAACTGGTTCATCTCTAACATTTTTCTAGATTCCACATATATGCATTAATATACGATATTTGTTTTTCTCTTTCTGACTTACTTCACTCTGTATGACAGTCTCTAGGTCCATCCACATCTCTACAAATGACCCAGTTTTGTTCCTTTTTATGGTTGAGAAATATTCCATTGTATATATGTACCACAACTTCCTTATCCACTTATCTGTCAATGGGCATTTAGGTTGCTTCCATGACGTGGCTCTTGTAAGTAGTGCTGCAATGAACATTGGGGTGCATGTATCTTTTTGAATTATGGTTTTCTCTGGGTATATGCCCAGTAGTGGGATTGCTGGGTCATATGGTAATTCTATTTTAGTTTTTAAAGGAACCTCCATACCGTTCTCCATAGTGCCTGCATCAATTTACATTCCCACCAACAGTGCAAGAGGGTTCCCTTTTCTCCACACCCTCTCCAGCATTTGTTGTTTGTAGATTTTCTGATAATGACTATTCTAACTGGTGTGAGGTGATACCTCATTGTAGTTTTGATCTGCATTTCTCTAATAATTAGTGATGTTGAGCAGCTTTTAATGTGCCTCTTGGCCCCATGTATGTCTTTGGAGAAATGTCTATTTAGGTCTTCTGCCCATTTTTTGGTTGGGTTGTTTTTTTTTTTTAATATTGAGCTGCATGAGCTGTTTATATATTTTGGAGATTAATCCTTTGTCCATTGATTCATTTGAAAATATTTTCTCCCATTCTGGGGTTGCCTTTTCATCTTGTTTATAGTTTCCATTGCTGTGCTGTTAAGCTTTTAAGTTTCATTAGGACCCATTTGTTTATTTTTGTTTTTATTTTCGTTACTCTAGGAGGTGGGTCAAAAAAGATCTTGCTGTGATTTATGTCAAAGAGTGTTCTTCCTATGTTTTCCTCTGAGAGTTTTATAGTGTCTGGTCTTACATTTAGGTCTTTAATCCATTTTGAGTTTATTTATGTGTATGGTGTTAGGGAGTACTCTAATTTAATCTTTTACATGTAGCTGTCGGGTTTAACCAGCACCACTTATTGAAGAGACTGTCTTCTCCATTGTGTGTCATTGCCTCCTTTGTCATAGATTACTTGACCATAGGTGCGTGGGTTTATCTCTGGGCTTTCTATCCTGTTCCATTGATCTATATTTCTGTTCTTATGCCAGTACCATATTGTCTTGATTACTGTAGCTTTGTAGTATAGTCTGAAGTCAGGGAGTCTGATTCCTCCAGCTCCATTTTTTTCCCTCAAGATTGCTTTGGCTATTTGGGGTCTTTTTTGTCTCCATAAAAATTTTAAGTTTCTTTTGTTCTAGTTCTGTATAAAATGCCGCTGGTAATTTGATAGGGATGGCATTGAATCAGTAGATGGCTTTGGGTAGTATAGTCATTTTCACAATATTGATTCTTCCAATCCAAGAACATGGTATATCTCTCTGTCAGTTTGTGTCATTTTTGATTTCTTTCATCAGTGTCTTATAGTTTTCTGAGTACAGGTATTTACCTCCTTAGGTAGGTTTATTGCTAGGTATTTGATTCTTTTTGTTGCAATTTTGAATGGGATTGTTCCTTATTGTCTTCTTTTTTTTTTTTGCGGTACGCAGGCCTCTTACTGCCGTGGCCTCTCCCGTTGTGGAGCACAGGCTCCGGACGCACAGGCTCAGTGGCCATGGCTCAGAGGCCCAGCTGCTCCACGGCATGTGGGATATTCCCAGACCGGGGCACGAACCCGTGTCCCCTGCATCAGCAGGCGGACTCTCAACCACTGCGCCACCAGGGAAGCCCTACCACTGATCCTTTAGTGTATTTTTTTTTGTGGTACGCGGGCCTCTCACTGTTATGGCCTCTCCTGTTGCAGAGCACCGGCTCCGGACGCACAGGCTCAGCAGCCATGGCTTACGGGCCCAGCCGCTCCACGGCATGTGGGATCTTCCCGGACCGGGGCACGAACCCGCATCCCCTGAATCGGCAGGTGGATTCAACCTCTGCGCCACCAGGGGACCCCAAGGGATTGTTTCTTAATTTCTCTTTCTGATCTTTCATTGTTAGTGTATAGGAATGCAGGTGATTTCTGTGCCTTAATTTTGTATCCTGCAACTTTACGAAATTCATTGATTATCTCTAGTAGTTTTCTGGTGGCATCTTTAGGATTTTCTATGTATAGTATCATGTAATCTGCAAACAGTGACAGTGTTACTTCTTCTTTTCCAGTTTCGATTCCTTTTATTTCTTTTTCTTCTCTGATTGCTGTGGCTAGGGCTTCGAAAACTATGTTGAATAACTGTGGTGAAGGTGGACATCCTTGTCTTGTTCCTGATCTTAGAGGAAATGCTTTCAGTTTTTCACCATTGAGAATGATGTTTGCTGTGGGCTTGTCATATATGGCCTTTATTATGTTGAGGTGGATTCCCTCTGAGCCCACTTTCTAGAGAGATTTTATCATAAATCGATGTTGAATTTTGTCAAAATCTTTTTCTGCATCTATTGAGATGATCATATGGTTTTTTTCTTCTAATTTATTACTATGGTGATTCACATTGATTTATTTGCATAGATTGAAGAATCCTTGCATACATGGGATAAATCCCACTAGATCATGGTGTATGATCCTTTTAATGTGTTGTTGGATTCTCTTTGCTAGCATTTTTCTGAGTTTTTTTCATCTATATTCATCAGTGCTATTGGTCTGTAATTTTCTTTTTTTGTAGTATCTTTGTCTGGTTTTGGTTTCAAGTTGATGGTGGCTTCATAGAATGAGTTTGGGAGTGTTCCTTCCTCTGCAGATTTTTGGAAGAGTTTGAGAAGGGTGAGTGTTAGCTCTTTTCTAAATGTTTGATAGAATTCGTCTGTGGAGCCATCTGGTCCTGGGCTTTGTATGTTGGAAGATTTTTTTTTATCACAGTTTCAATTTCATTACTTGTGATTGGTCTGTTCATATTTTCTATTTCTTCCTGGTTCAGTCTTGGAAGGTTACACCTTTTTAAGAATTTGTCCATTTCTTCCACGTTGTCCATTTATTGGCATAGAGTTGCTTGTAGTAGTCTCTCGTGATGCTTTGTATTTCTGTGGTGTCCGTTGTAACTTCTCCGTTTTCATTTCTAATTTTATTAATTTGAGTCCTCTCCCTCTTTTTCTTGATGAGTCTGGCTAAAGTTTTATTAGTTTATCTTCTCAAAGAACCAGCTTTTAGTTTTATTGATCTTTGCTATTGTTTTCTTTGTTTCTACTTCATTTATTTCTGCTGTGATCTTTATGATTTCTTTTCTTCTACTAAATTTGGGTTTTGTTTGTTCTTCTTTCTCTAGTTCCTTTAGGTGAAACGTTAGATTGTTTATTTGAGATTTTTCTTGTTTCTTGAGGTAGAATTGTGTTGCTATAAGCTTCCCCTGTAGAACTGCTTTTGCTGCATCACATAGATTTTGGTTTGTCGTGTTTTTATTTTCATTTGTCTGTAGGTATTTTTTAATTTCCTTTTTGTTTTCTTCAGTGATCTCTTGGTTATTTAGTAGCATATTGTGTAGCCTCCATGTGTTTGTGTTCTTTACATTTTTTTCACCTGTAATTGATTTCGCATCTCAAAGCATTGTAGTCAGAAAAGATGCTTGATATGATTTCAGTTTTCTTAAATTTACCGAGGCTTGATTTGTGACCCAAGATATAATCTATCCTGGAGAATGTTGCATGTTCACTTGAGAAGAAAGTAAATTCTCTTGTTTTGGGATCAGATGTCCTATAAATACCAATTAAATCTATCTGGTCTATTGTGTCATTTAAACCTTGTGTGTCTTTATTAATTTTTTGTCTAGATGATCTGTGCATAGGTGAAAGTGAGGTATTAAAGCCCCGCACTATTATTGTGTTACTTTTGATTTCCTCTTTTATAGCTGTTAGTATTTGCCTTATGTATTGAGGTGCTCCTATTTTGGGTGCATATATATATATATATATATATATATATTTTTTTTTACAGCTTTATTGGAGTATAATTGCTTTACAATGGTGTGTTAGTTTCTGCTTTATAACAAAGTGAATCAGTTATACATATACATATGTTCCCATATCTCTTCCCTCTTGCGTCTCCCTCCCTCTCACCATCCCTATCCCACCCCTCTAGGTGGTCACAAAGCAGCGAGCTGATCTCCCTGTGCTATGCACCTGCTTCCCACTAGCTATCTATTTTACATTTGGTAGTGTATACATGTCCAGGCCACTCTCTTCCTTTGTCACAGCTTACCCTTCCCCCTCCCCATATGCTCAAGTCCATTCTCTAGTAGGTTTGTGTCTTTATTTCTGTCTCACCCCTAGGTTCTTCATGACAATTTTTTTTCTTAAACTCCATATATACGTGTTAGCATGCAGTATTTGTCTTTCTCTTTCTAACTTACTTCATTCTGTATGACAGACTCTAGGTCCATCCACCTCATTACAAATCGCTCAATTTCGTTTCTTTTTATGGTAGAGTAATATTCCATTGTATATATGTGCCACATCTTCTTTATCCATTCATCCGATGATGGACACTTAGGTTGTTTCCATCTCCTGGCAACTGTAAATAGAGCTGCAATGAACGTTTTGGTACATGACTCTTTTTGAATTATGGTTTTCTCAGGGTATGCCCAGTATTGGGATTTCTGGGTCATATGGTAGTTCTATTTGTAGTTTTTTAAGGAAGCTCCATACTGTTCTCCATAGTGGCTGTACCAATTCACATTCCCACCAGCAGTGCAAGAGTGTTCCCTTTTCTCCACATCCTCTCCAGCATTTATTGTTTCTAGATTTTTTGATGATGGCCATTCTGACCGGTGTGAGATGATATCTCATTGTAGTTTTGATTTGCATTTCTCTAATGATTAATGATGTTGAGCATTCTTTCATGTGTTTGTTGGCAGTCTGTATATCTTCTTTGGAGAAATGTCTATTTAGGTCTTCTGCCCATTTTTGGATTGGGTTGTTTGTTTTTTTGTTACTGAGCTGCATGAGCTGCTTATAACTTTTGGAGAATAATCCTTTGTCAGTTGCTTCATTTGCAAATATTTTCTCCCATTCTGAGGGTTGTCTTTTGGTCTTCTTTATGGTTTCCTTTGCCGTGCCAAAGCTTTGAAGTTTCATTAGATCCCATTTGTATATTTTTGTTTTTATTTCCATTTCTCTAGGAGGCGGGTCAAAAAGGATGTTGTTGTGATTTACGTCATAGAGTGTTCTGTCTATGTTTTCCTCCAAGAGTTTTATAGTTTCTGGCCTTATATTTAGGTCTTTAATCCATTTTGAGCTTATTTTTGTGTATGGTGTTAGGGAGTGATCTAATCTCATAGTTTTACATGTACCTGTCCAGTTTTCCAAGCACCACTTATTGAAGAGGCTGTCCTTTCTCCACTGTATATTCCTGCTGCCTTTATTAAAGATAAGGTGACCATATGTGCGTGGGTTTATCTGTAGGCTCTCTATCCTGTTCCATTGATGTATCTTTGGGTTTTTTTTTGCCAGTACCATACTGTCTTGATTACTGTAGCTTTGTAGTATAGTCTGAAGTCAGGGAGCCTGATTCCTCCAGCTCCATTTTTCATTCTCAAGATTGATTTGGCTATTCGAGGTCTTTGGTGTTTCCATACAAATTGTGAAATTTTTTGTTCTAGTTCTGTGAAAAATGTCAGTCGTAGTTTGATAGGGATTGCATTGAATCTGTAGATTGCTTTGGGTAGTAGAGTCATTTTCACAATGTTGATTCTTCCAATCTAAGAACATGGTATATGTCTCCATCTATTTGTATCATATTTAATTTCTTTCATCAGTGTCTTATAATTTTCTGCATACAGGTCTTTTGTCTCCTTAGCGAGGTTTATTACTAGATATTTTATTCTTTTGTGGTATGGGAAATGGGAGTGTTTTCTTGATTTCACTTTCAGATTTTTCATCATTAGTGTATAGGAATGCCAGAGATTTCTGTGCATAATTTTGTATCCTGCTACTTTGCAAAATTCATTAAGTAGCTCTAGTAGTTTTCTGGTAGCATGTTTAGGATTCTCTATGTATAGTATCACGTCATCTGCAAACAGTGACAGCTTTACTTCTTCTTTTCCAATTTGGATTCCTTTTATTGCCTTTTCTTCTCTGATTTCTGTGGCTAAAACTTCCAAAATTATGTTGAATAAGAGTGGTGAGAGTGGGCAACTTTGTTTTGTTCCTGATCTTAGTGGAAATGGTTTCAGTTTTTCATCATTGAGGATGATGTTGGCTGTGGGTTTCTCATATATAGCCTTTATTATGTTGAGGAAAATTCACTCTATGCCGACTTTCTGCACGATTTTTATCATAAATGGTGTTGAATTTTGTCGAAAGCTTTCTCTGCATCTATTGAGATGATCATATGGTTTTTCACATTCAATTTGTTAATATGGTGTATCACGTTGATTGATTTGCGTATTTTGAAAAATCCTTGCATTCCTGGAATAAACCCCACTTGATCATGGTGTATGATCCTTTTAATGTGCTGTTGGATTCTGTTTGCTAGTGTTTTGTTGAGGATTTTTGCATCTATGTTCATCAGTGATATTGGCCTGTAGTTTTCTTTCTTTGTGACATCCTTGTCTGGTTTTGGTATCAAGGTGATGGTGGCCTCGTAGAAGGAGTTTGGGAGTGTTCCTCCCTCTGCTATATTTTGGAAGAGTTTGAGAAGGAGAGGTGTTAGCTCTTTTGTAAATGTTTGATAGAAATCGCCTGTGAAGCCATCTGGTCCTGTGATTTTGTTTGTTGGAAGATTTTTAATCACAGTTTCAATTTCAGTGCTTGTGATTGGTCTGTTCATATTTTCTATTTCTTCCTGATTCAGTCTTGGCAGGATATGCATTTCTAAGAATTTGTCCATTTCTTCCAGGTTGTCCATTTTATTGACATAGAGTTGCTTGTAGTAATCTCTCATGATCTTTTGTATTTCTGCAGTGTCAGTTGTTACTTCTTTTTCATTTCTAATTCTATTGATTTGAGTCTTCTCCCTTTTTTTCTTGATGAGTCTGGCTAATGGTTTATCAATTTTGTTTATCTTCTCAGAGAACCAGCTTTTAGTTTTATTGATCTTTGCTATTGTTTCCTTCATTTCTTTTTCATTTATTTCTGATCTGATTTTTATGATTTCTTTCCTTCTGCTAACTTTGGGGTTTTTTTGTTCTTTCTCTCAGTGCTTTAGGTGCAAGTTTAGGTTGTTTATTTGAGATGTTTCCTGTTTCTTAAAGTAGGATTGTATTGCTATAAAGTTCCCTCTTAGAACTGCTTTTGCTGCATCCCATAGGTTTTGGGTCGTCATGTCTCCATAGTCATTTGTTTCTAGGTATTTTTTGATTTCCTCTTTGATTTCTTCAGTGATGACTTTGTTATTAAGTAGTGTATTGTTTAGCCTCCATGTGTTATTATTTTTTACAGATCTTTTCCTGTAATTGAAATCTAGTCTCATAGCGTTGTGGTCGGAAAAGATACTTGACACAATTTCAATTTTCTTAAATTTACCAAGGCTAGATTTTTGACTCAAGTTATGATCTATCCTGGATTATGTTCCATGAGCACTTGAGAAAAATGTGTATTCTGTTGGTTTTGGATGGAATGTCCTATAAATATCAATTAAGTCCATCTTGTTTAATGTGTCAATTAAAGCTTGTGTTTCCTTATTTATTTTCATTTTGGATGATCCGTTCATTGGTGAAAGTGGGGTGTTAAAGTCCCCTACTATGAATGTGTTACTGTCGATTTCCCGTTTTATGGCTGTTAGTATTTGCCTTATGTATTGAGGTGCTCCTATGTTGGGTGCATAAATATTTACAATTGTTATATCTTCTTCTTGGATCGATCCCTTGTTTATTATGTAGTGTCCTTCTTTGTCTCTTGTAGTAGTCTTTATTTTAAAGTCTATTTTGTCTGATAGGAGAATTACTACTTCAGCTTTCTTTTGGTTTCCATTTGCATGGGATATCTTTTTCCATCCTCTTACTTTCAGTCTGTATGTGTCTGTAGGTCTGAAGTGGGTCTCTTGTAGACAGCATAATTATGGGTCTTGTTTTTGTATCCATTCAGCCAATCTGTGTCTTTTGGTGGGAGCATTTAGTCCTTTTACATTTAAGGTTATTATTGATATGTATGTTCCTATTTCCATTTTCTTAATTGTTTTGAGTTCATTATTGTAGGTCTTTTCCTTCTCTTGTGTTTCTTTCCTATAGCAATTCCTTTAGCATTTGTTGTAAAGCTGGTTTGGTGGTGCTGAACTCTCTCAGCTTTTGCTTGTCTGTAAAGGCTTTAATTTCTCCATGAAATCTTAATGAGATCCTTGCTGGGTAGAGTAATCTTGGTTGCAGGTTTTTCTCCTTCATCACTTTAAATATGTCCTGCGAGTCCCTTTTGGCTTGCAGAGTTTCTGCTGAAAGATTAGCTGTTAACGTTATGGGGATTCCCTTGTGTGTTATTTGTTGTTTTTCCCTTGCTGCTTTCAATATGTTTTCTTTGTATTTAATTTTTGATAGTTTGATTAATATGTGTCTTGGTGTATTTCTCCTTGGATTTATCCTGTGTGGGACTCTCTGTGCTTCCTGTACTTGATTAACTATTTCCTTTCCCATATTAGGGAAGTTTTCAACTATAATCTCTTCAAATATTTTCTCAGTCCCTTTCTTTTTCTCTTCTTCTTTTGGAACCCCTATAATTTGAATGTTTTGGGTTTAGTGTTGTCCCAGAGGTCTCTGAGACTGTCCTCAGTTCTTTTCATTCTTTTTTCTTTATTCTTCTCTGCAGTAGTTATTTCCACTATTTTATCTTCCAGGTCACTTATCTGTTCTTCTGCCTCAGTTATTCTGCTATTGATCCCATCTAGAGTACTTTTAATTTCATTTATTGTGTTGTTTATCGTTGCTTGTTTCCTCTTTAGTTCTTCTAGGTCCTTGTTAAATGTTTCTTGCATTTTGTCTATTCTGTTTCCAAGATTTTGAATCATCTTTACTATCATTATTCTGAATTCTTTTTCAGGTAGACTGCCTATTTCCTCTTCATTTGTTAGGTCTGATCGGTTTTTATCTTGCTCCTTCATCTGCTGTGTGTTTTTCTGTCTTCTCATTTTGCTTATCTTACTGTGTTTGGGGTCTCCTTTTTGCAGATTGCAGGTTTGTAGTTCCCCTTGTTTTTGGTGTCTGTCCCCAGTGGTTAAAGTTGTTTCAGTAGATTGTGTAGGCTTCCTGGTGGAGGGGACTAGTGCCTGTGTTCTGGTGGATGAGGCTGGATCTTGTCTTTATGGTGGGCAGGTCCACATCTGGTGGTGTGTTTTGAGGTGTCTGTGGCCTTATTATGATTTTAGGCAGCCTCTCTGCTAATGGGTGGGGTTGTGTTCCTGTTTTGCTAGTTTTTTGGCATAGGTTGTCCAGCACTGTGGCTTGCTGGTCGTTCAGTGAAGCTGGGTGCTGGTGTTGAGATGTAGATCTCTGGGAGAGTTTCGCCGTTCGATATAATGTGGAGCTGGGAGGTCTCTTGTGCACCAGTGTCCTGAAGTTGGCTCTCCAACCTCAGAGGCACAGCACTGACTCCTGGCTGCAGCCCCAAGAGCCTTTCATCCACATGGCTCAGAATAAAAGGGAGAAAAAGGAGAGAGAGAGAGAGAGAGAGAGAGAGAGAGAGAAGGGAGAGAGAGAGAGAGAAGGGAGGGAGGGAGGGAGGAGGGAAGGAAGGAGGGAGGGAGGAGCGAAGGATGGAAGAGAGGAAAGAAAGAAAGGAAGAAGATAAAATAAAGTAAGATAAAATAAAGTTACTAAAATAAAAAATATATTTTAAGAAAAAAATTTTTTTTTAAAAGAAAAAAACAAAATTGGATGGATAGAACCCTAGGACAAATGGTGGAAACAAAGCTATACAGACAAAATCTCACACAGAAGCATACGCATACACACTCACAAAAAGAGGAAAAGGGGAAAAAATCATAATTCTTGCTCTCAAAGTCAACCTTCTCAATTTGGGATGATTCGTTGTCTATTCATGTATTCCACAGATGCAGGGTACATCAAGTTGATGGTGCAGCTTTAATCCACTGCTTCTAAGGCTGCTGGGAGAGATTTCCCTTTCTCTTCTTTGTTCTCACAGCTCCCGGGGCTCAGTTTTGGATTTGGCCCCGCCTCTGCATGTAGGTCGCCGGAGGGCCTCTGTTCTTTTCTCAGACATGACGGGGTTAAAGGAGCAGCCACTTCCGGGACTCTGGCTCACTCAGGCCGGGGCGAGGGACGGGTACGGAGTGCGGGGTGAGCCTGTGGCGGCCAAGGCCAGAGTGATGTTGCACCAGCCTGAGGCGGCCGTGCGTCCTGGGGAAGTTGTGCCTGGATCCCGGGACCCTTGCAGTGGTGGGCTGCACAGGCTCCCCGGAAGAGAGGTGTGGATAGTGACCTGTGCTCGCACACAGGCTTCTTCGTGGTGGCAGCAGCAGCCTTAGCGTCTTATGCCCATCTCTGGGGTCCGCGCTGTTAGTCGCGTCTCATGCCCGTCTCTGGAGCTCCTTTAAGCAGCGCTCTTAATCCCCTCTCCTCGTGCACCAGGAAACAAAGAGGGAAGAAAAAGTCTCTTGCCTCTTCGGCACGTCCAGACTTTTTCCCGGACTCCCGCCCGGCTAGCCATGGTGCACTAACCCCCTGCAGGCTGTGTTCACACTGCCAACCCCAGTTCTCTCCCTGTCCTGCGACTGAAGACGGAGCCTCAGCTCCCAGCCCCGCCCATCCCAGTGTGTGAGCAGACAAGCCTCTCGGGATGGCGAGTGCCGGTCGGCACCGATCCTCTGTGCGGGAATCTCTCCGCTTTGCCCTCCGCACCCCGGTTGCTGTGCTTTCCTCCACAGCTCTGAAGCTTTCCTCCTCCACCACCTGCAGTCTCCGATTAAGAAGGGGCTTCCTAGTGTGTGGAAACCTTTCCTCCTTCACAGCTCTCTCCCACTGGTGCAGGTCCCATCCCTATCCTTTTGTCTCTGTTTATTCTTTTTTCTTTTGCCCTACCCAGGTACGTGGGGGGTTTCTTGCCTTTTGGGAGGTCTGAGGTCTTCTGCCAGCGTTCAGTAGGTGTTCTGTAGGAGTTGTTCCACGTGTAGATGTATTTCTGGTGTATCTGTGGGGAGATAGGTGATCTCCATGGCTTATTCTTCCGCCATCTTCCCCTGGTCCCCTTGGGTGCATATATATTTATAACTGTTATATCTTCTTCTTGGATTGATCCCATGATCATTTTGTAGTGTCCTTCCTTGTCTCTTGTAATATTCTTTACTTTAAAATCCATTTTATCTGATATGAGTATTGCTACTCTAGCTTTCTTTTGATTCCTGTTTACATGGAATACCTTTTTCCATTCCTTCGCTTTCAGTCTGTCCGTGTCCCTAGGTCTGAAGTGGGTCTCTTTTGGACAGCATATATATGGGTCTTTTTTTGGTATCCATTCAGCAAGCCTGTGTCTTTTAGTTGGAGCATTTAATCCATTCATATTTAAGGTCATTATCGATATGTATGTTCCTGTTACCATATTCTTAATTGTTTTAAGTTTGTTTTTGTAGGTGTTTTTTTCTCTTGTGTTTCCCACTTAGAGAAGTTCCTTCAGCATTTGTTGTAAAGCTGGTTTGATGGTGCTGAATTGTCTTAGCTTTTGCGTGTCTTTAAAACTTGATTTCTCCATCAAATCTGAAGGAGATCTTTGCCGGGTAGAGTAATCTCAGTTGTCGGTTCTTCCATTTCATCACTTTAAATATATTATGCCACTCCCTTCTGGCTTGTAGAGTTTCTGGTGAGAAATCAGTTGTTAACCTTATGGGAGTTCCCTAATAATTTATTTGTCATTTTTCCCTTGTTGCTTTTAATAGTTTTTGTTTGTCTTTAATTTTTGTCAATTTGCTTATTATGTGTCTTGGTCTTTTCCCCTTGAGCTTATCCTGCCTGTGACTCTCTGCACTTCCTGGTCTTGGGTGGCTATTTCCTTTCCCATGTTAGTGAAGTTTTCAACTATAATCTCTTCAAATATTTTCTCGGGTCCTCTCTCTCTCTCTCTCTCTCTCTCTCTCTCCTCCTTCTGGGACTCCTATGATGCGAATGTTGGTAGTTTTAATGTTGTACCAGAGGTCTCTTAGGCTGTCTTCATTTCTTTTCTTTCTCTTTTCTTTATTCTCTTCTGCGGCAGTGAATTCCAGCATTCTGTCTTCCAGGTCACTTACCCGTTCTTCTGCCTCAGTTATTCTGCCATTGATTCCTTGTAGTTTGTTTTTCATTTCAGTTATTGTATTGTTCATCTTTGTTTGTTCTTTAATTCTTCTAGGTGTTTGTTCTTTAATTTGTCTAGGTGTTTTTTAAACATTTCTTGCATCTTCTTGATCTTTGCCTCCATTCTTTTTCTGAGGTCCTGGATCATCTTCACTATCTTTATTCTTAATTCTTTTTATGGAAGGTTGCCTATCTCCAGTTCATTTAGTTGTTTTTCTGGGGTTTTATCTCGTTCCTTCATCTGGTACATATTCCTCTGCCTTTTCATTTTGTCCATCTTTCTGTGAATGTGGTTTTCATTCCATCAGCTACAGGACTGTAGTTCTTGCTTCTGCTGCCTGCCCTCTGGTGGATGAGGCTATCTAAGAGGCTTGAGCAAGCTTCCTGATGGGAGGGACTGGTGGTGGGTAGAGCTGGATGTTGCTCTTGCGGGAAGAGCTCATTAAAAGTTTAATCTGCTTGTCTGCTGATGGGTGGGGCTGAATTCCCTCCCTGTTGGTTGTTTGGCCTGCCGTGACCCAGCACTGGACCCTACAGGCTCTTTGGTGTGGCTAATGGCGGATTCCAGGAGGGCTTATGCCAAGCAGTACTTCCCAGAACTTTTGCTGCCTGTGTCCTTGTTCCTGTGGTGAGCCACAGCCATCCCCTGCCTCTTCAGGAGACCCTCCAACACTAGCTGGTAGGTCTGGTTCAGTCTCCTGTGGGGTCACTGTTTCTTCCCCCGTGTCCTGTCCTGATATGCACACTACTTTTTGTGTGCCCTCCAATAGTGGAGTCTTTGTTTCCCCCAGTCCTGTTGAAGCCCTGCAATCAAATCCCACCAGCCTTCAAAGTCTAATTCTCTGGGAATTCGTCCCCCCTGTTGCCAGACCCCCAGGTTGGGAAGCCTGACATGGGCCTCAGAACCTTCACTGCTGTGGGTGGACTTCTGTGGTATAATTGTTCTCCAGTTTTGTGTGTCACCCACCCAGCAGTTGTGGGATTTGATTTTATTGTGATTGCAACCCTCCTACCATCTCATTTTGGCTTTGCCTTTGTCTTTGGAAGTGGAGTGTCTTTTTTGGTGAGTTCCAGTGTCTTCCTGCTGATGATTGTTCAGCAGTTAGTTGTGATTCCTGTGCTCTTTCAAGAGGGAGTGAGCACACGTCCTTCTACTCCGCCATCTTGAACCAATCACCCACAAAACTTCTTTTAATGTTAAAATTACAAAGAATTTTCTTTTATGAATTTATAGAAATTTACATTCCAAAGCTTCTAGAGAAGAGTCTCTAATATTTATACATTTGTTTTCATTGAAATGTGAGTAATTATAAATAATTGTATCTGAGAATTACTATTAACCACTAAAATTAAGTCTCTGAGAAATTCCCAAAAGAACTTAGGCTTTAGCTTTTACAAAGAAGCTCTTAAAACCATTGTTCTGAAGAAAAATTTCCCCTGCTAGACTACTGTTACTCACTTTCTTTGCTCATTCAAAGTTCAGTTTTGTAGTCACTCAGCAATGAACCATTTTAATTTGGTCACATTGTCTAAACATATAAAGATGCCAGACAAAGGAATAAATATTTGTTTGTATCTAAATAGTTTCAGATTAGTGAATTATGGTTTTATTTATTTAACTTGTTAAAGTTAATAATTGGCAATGTATTCATTGTTTTTCTAAAATTGTATTCAAATTTCACACACCTGTCTTTTCACAAAAGGGACTTCAGTTTGAAGTTAAACTACATGCATTAAAACTATAATTAAACCCCAAACCTCACTTTGACAAATAATCATCCTATTAAAATAATGACACATTTGCTATTTCTTCTCCATTTCTGGTAAAAAATTAGGAAACAGAAAAAAATATATATAATACATAGAATGACTTTCTTTAAAAAAATCACTCTCTAAGAAGTGCACAAAAAGTGTGGCTTTGGAAATATTTCCTCTAAGAATCCAGCTACATTAAAAATAATGGTGTATATTATTATATCATTTCTTGTCAAAGACTTTCTGATGCGATTCCTGTATTACAATTTCAACTGATAACCTGGGACCTGGAAAGAATAAGTATTGTATCATTACTCAGTCACTTTTAGTTTCTTCTACTTTGCTTTCAAAAAAAAGAGGCAGTGAAATTTTAAAGCCATCTCACATGTAGTGGCAAAGAGCAAAATTGTAGAATATTGATGCACATAGAAACAGACATAACAAATTTCAAGGAGCTTTTGATGACAGAAGCAAGTAGTCTTGTAGTCAACATAAATTGGTGGTGAAAGGTTGAGATCTTTGATCATGATCACAAAGGAAAACCTAGAATAAATGTGGCAGAATAGAAAATATCTGAGGCGCTTTACAGGACTCTATTCCTCTGTAATTTTGGAAGATGCTCAAATCAAGAGTCTGAATCCTTGATTTCATTCGCTGGTTACCTTTAACTTCCTCGAGTCCTCTATGAATGTAACAAAGCACTTAGGTGAACAGTCCTGCCACCAGATTTTCTGCATGTTGCCTGTTTACATCACTCTTTGTCATGAAATCTTTAATCTCCAGGAATAAGCTAATTTGCTGCTGCTACTAGCTCGTATTTGCCATCTTTACCTTTTGAGGAATGAAAATCAGGAGGAGAATTGCCAGGGTCTCCCTAAAAAAGTCTCCATATCTGCCATTCTTTCCCAGGATATAAGAAGTGACTGTCTTGAATGTGATATGCTTATCATAGCAAGTTTGTTGAAATGATTCTGAATAACTGGGACACTCCCCATGTCATCATAGCACCTATGTATTGAAAAAATAAACAGGAATTTCTGAATGCTTGCTTTCCCCAACAAATTGATTTGGTATCTACTCTAATAGCTGGAGACCGTGGTGGCCCCAGATCCTTAATAGAAAATCTGAGGCCCAGCAGATATCCTCAAGTCCTATGGAGTCTGGCCTTCTTGACTTCCAATTGATTTTTTTTAATCATTGATTTTTTTTGCTCTCTTTTAGTTGTATTATGCTCTTTCCCTATACAAAATGTATCATTGACTTATCAATGTCTAATATTAATGGATAATTTTACTCTCTTCCTGGGTAATACAAGCTGCTTAGAACACTTAACTTCATTTACATAGTTCCTTATGTAAATATTATTATTTTTTAATGGATCAGTGTTTATTGAGATTTACTCACATTTACAACTTTCTTTTCTTTTTATTCTTTTTGTATTTTTGAGCCCTTGATTTCCAGCCATCATTTCCCTTTTCTCTGGAAGAAGTCAGTGAGAATTTAACAACATATTGGACAGTCAAAGAGACAATTAGTGAACTGAAAACATACTTTGCAGATTCCTTTGGATGCAGGTGTCCTAATGGTGAACTCTTTCAGTTTTTTAATTCATCTGAAAAGGATTTTATTTTTGCTAGTTACAAATCCTAGGTTAGCAGTTTCTTTCTGACTTGCATTGATGCTGTTCAGAAGTCACCTGTCAGTCTATTGTTATTCTCGTGAAGGTGAGTTGCTCTGGCTGCACTGAAGATCTTTTTGGTTTTATCCAATTTCACTATGATCTGTTTGGGATTTATTTGGATTCCTAAGTTGGAAGACAGATATTTTTCATGAGTTTTGGAAAATTCTAGGCTAAAATCTCCACAAAAATGACCAGTGCCCATTCTTATTCTTCTAGATGCCGGAAGTTAAGGATTTCTCATGGAATTCTGAGTCTTTTACATTCTCTTCCATGTTTTCCATCTTTTTCTTGTATGCTGCATGCTGGGGAGTGTCTTCTGACCTGTTTTAAGTTCACTAAGTGTCTCTTCCACTGTCCAATATATTGTTAAATTCCATTGAATTCTTAATTTTTTATTATTTATTTATTTTTTTGCAGTATGCAGGCCTCTCACTGTTGTGGCCTCTCCCGTTGTGGAGCACAGGCTCCGTGGCCATGGCTCACGGGCCCAGCCACTTCGCGGCATGTGGGATCTTCCCAGACCAGGGCACGAACCCGTGTCCCCTGCCTCAGCAGGTGGACTCTCAGCCACTGCACCACCAGGGAAGCCCTGAATTCTTAATTTTTTAAATGGATTTTTCCATTGTAGAATCTCAATTTGTTTCTTTTTTAAGTCTGCAAAGTTACTTTTTATAGTTGTTAGTTCCTTCCCCGCTGAAATTTTCACAGCTTATTTTTCTTCTCCTTGAAAACGTTAAGCATAGTTTTACTGTATATGGTAATGCCTGACTATTTTGGTTATTTTTATCACTGTTGGTTCTTGCTCATTGTATCTTTTCTCTTCATGCTTTGGTGTATGCTGGGCATTGTGTTTGAAAAAGTATTTGTTGAAATAATTTGAGACTTAGGATGATATTCTCTTCCTCCAATGAGGGGTACCAACAACCTAGAGTGTTCTCAGGCAGTCTCACAGCCTGAGATTTCATGGGCTATTGATATTTTAAAAAGAAGTGAGTCTACCGTCTGCACAAGGTTGAGTTATTTTTGTTTTATCACTATTCTCAGGGTGTAGCCCTTTGGGGGCCCCAATTCCCAGTATTGGGTGAGCCCTGAACTCTGACTTTTCCCCTTAGCTCTAAGAGGCTATCAAAGCACATATCAGCTACCTCTTTCAGGTCAGCCAGTGATCACAGGGCAAACCTTTTCCCAAGTGTTGGATTTTTGTCCTGTAATTCCTTATTGTCTTGATATATCTTTGATGCTTTTAAGAAGATTTTAAAATAATATATTTAATCAAGCTTTTGTGTTTTTTTTTTCCCAGAGTGTGGTTAGATTTGGTTAAACTACTCAGTCTTTCATTACCTAAAGCAGAAATCTCCTCATACCTTTCATTCCATATTCTTGGTTTCCCTTTCCCTTTCTTTCTTCCTCCCTCCCTCTCTCCCACTCTCCCTCCCTCTCTTCCTCCTTCCTTCCTCTTTTAAAATATGGCTGGAGTACTTTTTTCAAAAGAGTACATGGCAGGTAAACCTTCAGAATTCTTGCATGTCATTGTTTTGCTTTCATATTTGATTAGTAGTTTGATTATGTATAGAATTATTGATATAAAGTCATTTTTTTCAGGATTTTACCGGCTTTTTTTCACTATTTTCAGCACTTATTCTTGCTAATGAGAGTAATACAATGCAATCCTGTTTCTGCTTCCTTTCTATCTATAGGAAGTCTCCTGTTTCTTGGGAAAGTAGCACTAGAAAAGTCCTCTTAATATAAATCTATTTAAATTGGATTGTTTGGGGGTTACCATTTTCTGATAAAAATAGATGGTAGAATGATATGATATCTTCCAAGTTCATATTTCACTTTCCTGCACAATCATAAAGATAGTAATTTCTGCAAAAATATTTCAAGACTTCCCTACAAGGGCCTGTCTTAAATTCTTTGATTTTTAAATGAATCTCCCTTGATGACCCTTTCTTATTTACCATTCTCCTGGTTGGTTTTCTCCTCATCCATCCTAAACTGATCTAACTCTGCTAAAATTCTCATTTAGCAGTAGCTCTGTTGGTGACTCAAGTCACCAACACTTTTATCAACCCTATGAAATCTAACATCTTTTCAAGGTTTGCAATTTTACTTTAAAGTCAATTTATGCTATATATTTATTATTTTACATTTATTAAATATTTATGGCTTACATATTTTAATCATATATTTATTAAAAATTCAATTAAATTGACCAAAATAGACTCTGATGTGATTGGTGAGGACAGATGTCAGTGTGATATGGGATGAGTATTTGAATCAGGACTAATTTTACAAGTGGCCAGTCGATTAATGAATATTTTTGAGCCATGACTGCTTCCCTATGCAATCTCATGGCTGTAAGAACTCAGATAATGAATACATCAAACAATAGGGAACTTCCATAGCCCTTTCCTGGAAGTTTCTGGCATATCCTCTTTATCTTTGGTGTGTTATGAAATTTCATGGCGATATGTCTAGGTTTTGATCTTTCTCTTCATTTTGCTCAGCATTCACTTTTTTCAGAGTGAAGCCAGGTGTCTTCAGTGCTGGAACATTTGCTTCTTTGCTTTTGTTTCATCTGACAGTATGATTCGTCTACTTGCCATTTTCTAAAGATTTTAATAAATCTCTGGTCTGCTGATGGCTCTTTTTCCCCTTTTTAGTGCTGCTCTGTGCTTGCTAGCTTCTGTATTTCTTGATTGTAATTTTTACAGGCATTTTTGAGGAAGAGAAGGTAAGTATCTATGTAAATAGTCTATTATATAGAACTGGAAGCATCAGGATTATTTATTTTAGATACAGAGTGCTTTATTGAATGGAAATCTCATTCTCCATATCTATATCTATATCTGTATCTACATCTACATAGATATCCCCATACCAAATCCCTATTACTGGATATTTAGGTTGTTTATAATTCCTTAAAATTATTTTTAAAATGCTTCCCATTAATTTTTGAGATTTCTGATTTTAAAATCTCCCTTTTCTCTGGATGCACATAAAAATTTCTACAAACAAAATATTATTTTAACTAGAATAAATTTATGTTCTATATCAAACAAATATTCCATTCTTTCTGAATGGGATAACCATTTGAGCACTATTTAGAAGAGACTGTCTTCTTTGGGGCCAAATAAGAAGGTTGCACGTGAAGGGCTTTTGACAGCCAGTCTGAAGAGGCATGAATACTTAGAGGCCTCTATTTTCCAGTACAGTGCAAACTCAGCCTAAAGGAGAGAATGGTGTAACTGCTGACACTGAGAGGCTTACATGCTAAAGGCAACCAAGTTTTCCCTTTTCCTTAGGGTTTGGCAGTCATCCTCAGTAACAGTTGAAAAGGGAGCAAAGAGAGACATTCTGTATTAGGGCGAGTTGAAACCAAATGTCAGTAATAGGGGTTTTTGGCTGCCTATTAGGAAAGAGACATATTTTAAGATATTATGTATGGATAAAATAAATGTTTTGAATATGAGCCCCAGATCAGTTATACTAAACTATCTAACATTGGTTCAGTTTCTGAAGTTTTTCATCATTGATTTGCACAACAGAAAAATGAGCCTGAAAGTATATGTTGTTCTAATGATAAGGTCTTGTTGGTGTTAATGACTAAGCTGCTGAAATCTTTATTAATGGAGTGACATTCAGAGCTCAGATATTTTAAAAATAGCACCAGGGCCTATAGAAGGGCTTCTCAATGTGATGTGGAACATTAATCCATAGCATCTGTTCTTTAATTGCTCCACTGCTCCAAATTAATCAGAAGAGTGAATGTACTGAACTTTAAGTTGTAGCTGAGCTCTTTCTCCCAGGAGGAGCTGTAGATGGTGTGTTCCAGGACAAAGAGTGGCCAAGATTTATTCCTTTGTGTCCACAGATAGTCAAAACTCAAAAATGGTATATAAAGAAGGTTTTGTTAAAAGGTCAAAATTACTATCACTCTAAATTAATAATTAAAATTATTGAAATCGAGCACAACTCCAGTTTTAATTTTTTCTTCAGCTTTATTTATTAATAGCTCATGGTTCTCCTGACCAATGGCAGATAATTCTGCTTATCTGTTAAGAGGTACCCCTTTTGAAGTCTAGTGTCTTATCCTGGAACCAGTGCTATGATTCCCAGAGATGTTCTAACTGTGAGCTGACTCAGGAGTGGAAAGATCTCTAAAGCTACTCTCAGTCAGCTCGCATGAGGTGCAGTGTAAGAAGCTTGGGCTAGGAGTCAAAAGTTCTGCATCTAATCTTGGCTTAGCCACATTCCATCTCATCTGTAAAACGGGATTAATAATGCTAGCTCTGCCTAACTACAAGATTGTGAAGAATAAATAGGACTATGCATATAAACTGTGTGAAAGCAAGATATTAATATTTTAATATACACTGGGGAATTTCTGGGATCCCACTTGGAGAAAGAGGAAGAAAATGTCTTTTCGTCCTCTCCTCCGTTGATAAGTTCCTGGGTGTATTTAGTTGGTTGAGGATGCTATAACAAAGTACTATAGACTGAATGGCGTAAACAGCAGAAATTTATTTTCTCACAGTTCTGGATGCAAGAAGTCCAAGATCAAGGTTCTGGCAATGCAGTTTCTGGTGTGATCTCTCTTTCTCACTTGCAGATGGCCGCCTTCTCATTATGTCTTCATGTCGCCTTTCATTTTCCATGCTTTTTAGTGTCTCTTCTTAGAAGGACACTAATCCTATCAGATCAAGGCCTTGCCCTTATGACCTCATTTAACCTTAATTACTTTACTCCAAATACAGCTACACTAGTGGTTTGGCTTCAACATATGAATTTAGGGGCAGAGGGACACAAACATTCAGTCTATAACTTTAGGAAAGAGTGTATTGATCCAGAACCTATAGAGCCCTCAGCCATGGACTCATAAATATCACTGGCTCAGCTGAACCATCAACAGAGAAAAAATGACCATGTGCTACAGATTTGTTTTCCAGAACCTCTCAATTAGATTGTTCGTGAAGACTCTTCCATTCTTGGCTAGTGCTTGAAAAAAGAACAGAATACTTAAATTTTGAGTTACCACTGCCAAATATTTTCATACAACTTTGGATGTTGTCAAAGCCTTTTGAGAAATATTGGATTCAGAACATCTGTACTAGAGTCATTGCACTTAATTGTTTTTATTGTTCCATTGCAAATTTCTTAAATAAGATCAATTACCTACTTTATGTTTGTGGAACCTATGCTCTAAGGACAGAGACGAAAATGATTCAATTTTAATTTTAATCAAAATAAGGCAGTTACTCTATGTCAGCCATGAAAACACTAGAGAAAGATTTATTCTTTAAAAGTAAAAGGATAAAGGAGGAAATACTGTAAACAATGCGTTTTTGGAAAGATGCATACTTTTAGCCCAGTTAGCTCCATTTGGCATTTATGCCAATACCTTGCATGCTTTAGGATCTTGGAGTGGGGCAGGTGCTGTGATTGAAGTGGCAGTGGACCTGTGTCCTGTCCTAGGGTAAGGGTACAGCTAACAGGGAGCTCATTCTGAGAAGGTGGAGTCCCTAAGAAGACAGTGGTTCCAGGAGTATGGGGTATTCATGAATCACAGGTGCTTACTTCTGAGAAGTCTTCCAACAGGCACCGTCACCCTCATGCTTGGCTTAAATTCAGAGCGGGTCCTTGCCTTTGGGAGGAGGATTGTCCTGGGTGAACCTGTCTACTAGTCAGGTTAACAAGGTAAGGAACGGGGCAAAGAGAACAATGTAGAAGCTTAGTGATCAGAACTGGGGCATAAGGTCAGGCTTGATATGAGTAACTTGCTTCTGAGATTGGGAAGGTGAGAGTTTTAATTCCTCCTGGAGATGTAGGGCACGATGTCAGGAATTTGGGTTTATTCAAAGGCAGTTCTCCTGCTACTCTCTGGCTAATTTTTAGTTTTTTGTCTTTTCTGGGCTAGGAAGATTGATGTATATTAGCCTCAAATGACAGAGCTATATTTTCTTGGAGAGACTTTTCAACAAACTTTAAATAATTTTATAGTTTCGTATAATTTTAGGTGAAAACACGGAGGACTAATGATTTACTCAGGTTCACAAAGCATTTCTAGGAGCAGAGTGAGAATTAGAAGACAAATCCATTTTCCTTAATAGAAAATATTGGAAAACAACCATATAGAGACAGTTTTTGCTGTGCTATGCATTATTCAGTCTGGTGAGCATCCTTCTTTATGTTTCTGAAACAGAATATTAAATGACACTGGATTTTGGCTGAAGCCTCAAAGACTGAGAACAAAACAATATTTGCTAAACATCCCCATTCAAAGTGAGGTGCTGGGGCACCCATGTTAGACATGCCAAGGATATGGTCATGTAGGTATGAAAGCACTGAGTGGATGAAGCAAAATTGCTGGGGTCTGAGGTACCCTGCTCCCTTCCCCCATCGTGGAGGAGGATGGCCAGGTGCTTCCTGCAGAGCTTGACAGTAGAGAATTGGGGGTCCAATGTACACGTGTCTTCCACAGGTTTCAGAGTGCTGAGGGTGAGCTGTGTTGGGGGAAGACTGCACTTCCCCCATGGCAGGGTGGTGGCATTTCCTCTGAAGACCATACAGAGGAAGGAAATGTCAGTTAGAGCCTGGAAATGGTCATACCGTGAAGTGTCAGACACAGAAAGGCAAATATCATGATATCGCTTATATGTGGAATCTAAAAGAAAGGGTACATATGAGCGTATTTACAAAAATGGAAGTAGAGTATGTAGAAAACAAACTTATGGTTACCAGGGCATGGAGGGGAATAAATTGGGAGGTTGGGATTGACATATACACACTACTGTATATAAAATAGAAGACTAATAAGAACCTGCCGTATTGCACAGAGAACTCTACTCAATACTCTGTAATGGCCAAATGGGAAAAGAATCTAAAAAAAAAGAGTGGACCAAAAAAAGGGCAAGTCTTCAAAGGGGCTGCAGATCGTGGTGGTGGAGGTTGGCTGTTGAAAGCATTTCACCAAGAGTCTGTGCAGGGCGGGTCACCGAATGTTGGGGCTGATAGAGGTTGGGGAGAGGCAGTGGAATTATAGGTACCACATCTGTCCTGGGACATGCAACGAGAGGCTTCCAGTGGGGGATTCTGAATTTCTGAGGAATCCACAGAAGCGCCTTGTGAGTGTAGACATGCACCGAGTCTGGAGAACAGCCCTCCCCTCACTCCCAGGGGTTCAGAAGCCATAGAGTGAGAGAGAGGAGTGGAAGGCCAGGCAAGGAATTGAAGCAGGTGGTAGCAACCATGCTTGCCTCCCTCACTGTAGGCTTCCTGAGCTGCAGCAGGCTTGAGCTGGGGACAGTTTAACTTTGAAGGATGTGCAGGGTTTGATTATTGCTCCAAATTACGCTTTTCAGATACTGAAAAAGAAAGTCCTTTTGGCTAAAAGTGACCTGAGGACTTTTTAGTATTTGAGAGTAGTCAGAAAAAAGTTATGAGATTTTACTGAGATTTCATCCTTTGGCAGAGGTAGAACTAGCCAAAAGAGCAATTTAAAGGAGTGTGTGTGTGTGTGTGTGTGTGTGTATGTGTGTGTGTGTGTGTGTGTGTAAATGGAGGCAGGGGGCAAAGGATAGTAGTGGTACAAATCTATTTACTTAGTTAAGTAAATGATTATACTTCTGTAGCACCCTAGATAAAATCCATCCAATACCTATCAAGCTATCTTGTTCTTATAGGTAAAATAACCTCACTGTCACTATGAAATAAGCATTCTGAGAATCAGTTCGATGCCTTTTTCTCTAATATATAATACAATGTCATAAAATAGGTGCTCAATAAATATTTGTTGGACGAGCAGCTATTTGAAGGTAGTATCACTTAGGACTTAAGAGCTTAGGTTCTGGTTTTAGAGAAATGTGAGTTCAAATCCCGGCTCCACCATTTGCTAGCTCTGTCCTTTTAGACAATTTTTGTATCTTTCTCTGTGCCTCAGATTCATGTATTTAATATAATAGTAGCTCTACCTCGCTGGTCTTTTTCAGAACTACATGAGGTAATGCGATATAAGCACATGGCTTGACATGTTAGGTGCTCTCAATATGTAAATAGACATAGCTTATCATATTTTGTAAACTGTTGCTGCATTTCAGACTTCTTCCATAAGGAACTTACACTCTGTACAGATATTATTGGTTTGAGTTAAATTTTAGCAAAACTAAATATGTTGCTTTTAAGAGCCAATTAAAATCCTTCCTTCCTCCCTCCCTCCCTCCCTCCCTCCCTCCCTTTCTTCCTTCTCCCTTCCTCTCTCTCTCCCACCTTCCCTCCCTCCCTTATTTTTCACCATATTACCTTGGGTGAGGTATGGTGAGGCCAAAACAGATCAATAGAAGGCAGAAAGAGTTTTGTGGTTTGTTGGACTCACAGTTCCCTGGAGAGAACACAGCACACCGTGCAGGGCCACTCAGGGAAGAACTAGGGTCAGCCACAAGGCAGAGGGAGAGAGGAGAACTGTGGGCAAGTGCCTTTATACTGCAGTTTCTGAGGGAAAGAATGGGCAAGCACATTTAGGATTGGCTAATGTGAGCAGTGTCAGTAGACTCTGGGGCATAGGGGCTGTCCCTGGTTGTCTGGTACCTGGCCCTGGGGCAATTAGAGCAGGTGTATAGGGGCCAAGAGTGTGAGAGCTGATATTGGAGGTGGTTCAGGGTGTGGGCTTAATTGACTGCTCAGGAAGCAGAAATGACCAGCCTCTAGCCAGGGCCTCAAAACTGGGTCAGGACAGCATTTAAAAACCTGTATCACACTACATAGAGTCAAATGTTAGCAGGTATTGAGGCTGAGGTTTTTCCTAGGTAGGAGAATTCATCCTCTGCACATTGTAAATACTGAGTGCTGCAGATGCACTCCATCGAGTCAAGGCTGGAGCAGCCTAATGCCATTATCCTCAATTCTCTTTTAATGTGTGAAAATTTCCACCCAAGGGGTGAGCAAAAGGATTATTGTTACTTAATGTTTGCTTAGCACAGCACATTTGGGAAATGTTTCAGAATATTTTATGAATGAATTCTGAGGTACCTAGAATTTGCAAGTATGTCTAAAATATACATATTTATTGAATATTTTTCCACTAAAACCGTTGAATTTGGGTAAGCCATAGATTGGCTCATAAATATGGAGGCTTTCAGTTTTTCAAGTCAGAGTCTTCTCTCCACTGTCCTGCTAGAATATATGTCACCGAGCAAACGGGGCGTTGAGGAAACATGGAGAGACTATTTTATGCTGTTTTGCTTTTGTTTGTTTCTTTGTTTTGTTATTTTTGGAAAAATGAGAGAACAAGAGGAGGTGGAGATGGGGAGTGAAAAATTCAGTAGTGTGTAGATTTGTAATATTTACCAATTACAGCAGAAAACATAAGTCCTCTTGCCTATTACTTAAAAATAGATCTCCAGGACTTCCCTGGTGGTCCAGTGGCTCCATGCTTCCAATGCAGGGGGCACGGGTTCTATCCCTGGTTGGGGAACTAAGATCCCGCATGCCGTGTGGTGCAACAAAAAAAATTAAATAAAAACAGATCTCTGAATGTGTCTCCCACATTGCTATGATAAATAACAGCCACTTTAGTGTTCCAAAGAAAATCCTAGTTATTGGATTTCTATAGTGAAGCATTGTTTCAAAAGACCTTACCTTGCTTTTGAAGACTATTTGCAATCTTGATACATTTTCATATTACTGGCACTAAATTATTTTTAGTTCAACTGGCCACAGTCCGCAATAAACCTAGATTCTGTTTTGAATATACATTCTGTATAAATACTTAAGTATATTCCCAGTCCAAAGATATGGTCTATGGTTTTTTACATAAACTGTAGTAAGAAGGAATTCAAATATTATAAGACCTATTTTATAAGCTTCCTGTTACCAGACAGATATGTCAGACTCATTCATATGAAAAATGTATTTCATTTCAAAACTTGAAGTCTCTGAGTAAATACTGTTATGGTATGCAAATAATTCAGATAAAATTTGTACACTTACAAATATTCTTACCTACCAAATGAAAACTTAGAATGAGCTGCAGGAATAGTTGTAATAACATATATAGTCTGTATGTTCACAGAGGACATTTTATTCTTAAGGTCTGAAACACTCAAAGAACCAAGTAGTATAAAAAGAGTACTGCCAGCAGCCCTTTCCTAGTCATTACCGATGATGTGACGACCTTGGGCAGATCTACCTCTCTGGAGGCCAATTTCCTCTTCTGAAAAAGAGGGAAATATATTAAATAATCTCTAAGGTTTCCTTTGTTATAAATTGTCATGATTCTCTTTTTATAAGTTATTTTTCATTTAGGAAAAAAGTAGGTAAAATGTATAAAATATGAATTTCATTGTATAACAGGAAATCATAAACTTTGTCGTGGTATGAACTTTTGTTTTTCAAATAAAGTGTATAGTTGGAAAAGTTCTGACATTTGTATGCATCTGTGAAATCATCACCATAGATTTCCTCATGCCTTTTGTATAGTCCCTCTCTTTCTCTCCTCATCCTTCTCCTGCCCCATATCCAGGCAACCATTGATCTGCTTTCTATTGCTATAGTTTAGTTAGAATTTTATAATAAATGAGATCATACAGTATGTGCACCTTTTTTTGGTCTGGCAGTTCTGTTACTCAGCATAATTATTTTCAGATTCAGTTGTATTTTTGCATGTGTCAGTAGTTTAATTATTTATATTGCTGAATATTATTACATTGTAAAAATGTCACAGTTTATTCACCTTGTTGATAGATATCTGCATTGTTTCCAGTTTTTATCTGTAACAAGCTGCTATGCATATTCCTGTATGTCTTTGTATGGACATACGCTTTCTCCTAGGTGGGAGACGGGAATGGCTAGCTCATATGGCAGATGTCTATTAAGAAACCACAAAACCCTTTTCCAAAGTGATTGTACCATTTTACATCCCCACCAGTAGTGATGAGAGTTCCAGTTCTTCCACATCCTCACCAACAACTGGTATGGTCAGTCGTTGACATTTTAGCCGTCCTAGTGGATGTGAGGTGTTATCACATGGTGGTTTTAATTTGCATTTTCCTATTGATATGTGATATTGAATATCTTTTCATGTGCTTATTTGGCCTCTGTATATCTTCTTTCTTGAAGTGTCTGTTCAGATTTTTTTCCCTATTTTTAATTGGATTGTTTGGTCTCTTACTGAGTTTTGAGAATACATGATTCTTTATATACTGTGGATGTTGTTACTTTTAAGACTTTTTAGGTGTGACCACAGCAGTGCTCAGTCTAGGGCTAATTATCACCCAATATTGAGGTAAGACCCTTCTATGTTCTCTGCCAAATGCCCTGTGAATCATAAGGTTCCCCAGTCTGGTTGGTGGGAACAGGCACTAGTCCCAGACCTGTGTGGAAACCAGGCATTGTTACTTCTAATTTTTTGGAGTAGTTCTTTCTGTGGCCTTGAGTACTTTCCTTAAGAACATGCGTTGATCAGTAATCAGCTGAACACTTGGGAGGAACTATCTACATTTCTCTGGAGTTCCCTTTCTATGCAGTTTTCTCCTCTCTGGTACTCTATCCTGAGATTTCTAGCTTCTTTGATCCTCTCAACTCAGGGAGTCTGCTGGCACCTCTTGATTTCCCCCTCCCTGCTGCACTGTTGGAAACTCAAGACAGTAAACTGGTGCAATTTGTGAGTTCACCTTGTTTTTGTTTCCTGTCTCTTAGGGATCACTGTCCTTTGTTATCTGACATCCAGTGCCTCAAAAATGTTTTGTTTTTTTAACATGTTTTTGTTGTTTTCTTTTCTTTTTTCTTTTTTCTTTTTTTTTTGCTGCTCCAAGCAGGAGGGTGAATTTGGTCCCTTTTACTACATTTGGGCCTGGAGTGATTTTTAGTTGTTTTTTTTCTTTGAAGTTTGTGTATATATATATATATTTTAATAGCAACCAATATTTATTAAGCACTCACTCGTATCAACAATTGTCCTGAGAATGTGAAGTTTGCTTAAACTCTTAAGGTGAGCCACTGGCCATGCTCGTAATCTCACTATCATTAACATTTTGGTGTATATTCCTCCAGTTCTCTCTCTCTCTCTCTTTGTATTTTTTTAAACAGGTTTATTGAAATATAATTCACATACTATATAATTAACCAATTTAAATCATACAGTTCAATTTAAATCATACAGTTCAATGATTTTAAATATAGTCACAGATATGTGCAACCATCACCACAATTAATTTTAGAATATTTTTATCACTTTAACAAGAAACTATTTATCACCCTTTCATCCCCTACTTCCCTTACAGCCTAGTGCCCTGGCACTAAGCAACCACTAATCCACTTTCTGTCTCTATAGATTTACCTATTCCAGACATTATTTTTCTTTTTTGGCCTTGCTGTGTGGCATGTGGGATCTTGTTTCCCTGACCAGGGATCGAACCCGTGCCTGCTGCATTGGAAGCACAGAGTCTTAACCACTGGACCGCCAGGGAAGTCCCTGGACATTTTATATAAGTAGAATCATATAACATTTAAGCTTTTGTGACTGACTTCTTTCACTTAGCATAATGTTTTCAAGGTTCATGCATGTTCTTGCATGTATCAGTACTTCATTCTTTTTTTTTTTATAGCCAAATAATATTCTGTTGTATGGCTATATCAACTTTTGTTTATCCAGTCATCTGTTGACAGATGACATTTGGGTTGCTTCTTTTAGCTGTTGTGAATAGTGCTAGAGTGAACATTCATGCACACATATTTGAGTACCTATTTTTAATTATTTATAGCATATGTCTATGAGTGGAATTGCTGGATTGTATGGTAATTCTATGTTTAACTTTTCAGGAATTGCCAAACTGGTTTCCATACTGGCTGCATCATTTTACATTCATACCAGCAATGTACAAGTGTTCCAGTTTCTCCATATTCTTGTAAATACTTTACTGTTTTCCATGTTACAAAAATATAGCCATCCTAATGGGTGTGAAATGGTATCTCATTGTGGTTTTGATTAACATTTTCCTAATTACTAATGATGTTGAGCATCTTTTCATATGCTTGTTGGTCATTAGCTTATCATTTTTGGAAAAATGTCATTTAAGTGCCTTACCCATGTTTTAATCAGGTTGTTTGGTGAGTTACAAGAGCTCTTTATGTATTCTGGCTACTAAACCCTTATTCCATATATGTTTTGAAAAACTTTCCTCCCATTCTATGGATGTCTTTTCACTTTCTTAGTAGTATCCTTTGATGCACAAAAGTTTTTAAAATTTTGATGAAATTCAGCTTATCTATTTGTTCTTTTATTGCTTGTGCTTTTGGTGTCATATCTAAGAAATCATTGTCAAATCCAAGGTGATGAAGCTTTACCCCTATGTTTTCTTCTAATAGTTTTAGTGCTTAAATTTGGGTCTTTGATCCATCTTGAGTTAATTTCTGGAAGTGGTATGAGGTAAGGATCCAACCTTATTCTGTTGCATGTGGCTATCCAGTTGTACCAAAACCATTTGTTGAAAAGACTTTTTTTTCCCCATTGAATGATTTTGGTACCTTTGTTGAAAATCAGTTGACTATAGACATATGGATTTATTTCTGGATTCTAAATTCTATTCCATTGGTCTATATGTCTATCCTTATGCCAGAGCACACTGTTTTGATTACTGTAACTTTGTACTAAGGTTTCAAATTGAGGAGTGTGAGTCTTCCTACTTTATTCTTTTTTAAGCTTGTTTTGGCTATTCTGGTTCTCTGGCAATTTCATATGAATATTGGAATCAGCTGAAATTCTAGTAAAGATTGCATTGAATCTGTAGGTCAAGTTGAAGAATATTGCTGTCTTAATAATATTGTCTTCTAATTCATGAAGATGGGGTGATTTTCATTTTCTTTAATTTCTTTGGATAATGTTTATAGATTTCAGAGCATAAATTTTACACTTTGCTAAATTTATTCTTAAGCATTTTATTCTTTTTTGATGCTATTATAAATGAAGTTTTAAAAATTTCATTTTTAGATTGTTCATTGCAGGTGTATAGAAATATAATTGATTTTTGTATATTGATTTTATATCTTGCAAACTTGCTGAACTCATTAGTTTTGATAGTTTTTTGGTGGATTCCTTAGGATTATCCACAGACAAGATTATGTTATCTGTGAATAGAGATGGTTTTACTTCTTCTCTTCCAATCTGGACAAGTTTTATTTCTTTTTCTTCCCCAATTGCTTTCTTTAGAACTTCTAATATGATGTTGAATGGAAGTAGCAAGAGCAGACACCCTTATCTTATTCCTGATCTTAGAGGGAAAGCATGCAGTTTTTCACCATTAAGTATTATGTTAGCTTTGGGGTTTTTGTACTTGTCCTTTTTCAGGTTGTGGAAGTTCCCTTTGATTTATAGTTTGTTTAGTGTTTCTGTTATGAAAGGGTGTTGATCAAATTCTTTTTCTATTTCTATTGAGATGACCATACGTTTTTTGGGGTTTTTTTCTGTCCAAAGAGGGTATTACGTTAATTGCTTTTCAGATGTTAAATTACCCTAGGGATAAATTCTACTTGATCATGGTATATAATTCTTTTTGTATTTTGCTAGAATCAGTTTGCTAGTATTTTGTTGAGGATTTTTATATCCATATTTATAAAAGATATTGGTCTGTAGTTCTTTTTCCTTATGATGTCTTTGTCTGGTTTTGGTACCAGGGTAATACTGGTCTGATAGAATGAGTTGGGAAGTATTCCCTCCTCTTCGAATTTTTGGAAGAATTTGTGGAAAATTGGTATTCATTCTTCTTTAAATGTTTAATAGAATTCAGCAGTAAAGCCATCTGGGCCTAAGTTTTTCTTTGTGGGTAAGTTTTTTTTTTTTTTTAATGCACTTTTCCAAACTGTAATTTATTTCATAATTGCAAGAAAAGATCTTTAAAAAAAAAGAGAGAGAATTGACATTGGAAACAGCAAATGTTCTGTTCTCTTTTATGCCTCAAACATATATCAGTGGATTCCTAAAGGCTAATTTAAGGTATAGTCAAAAGAGGTTATGGGTAACTTCTTGATTACTAATTCAATCTTTTTATTTGTTACAGGTCTATTCAGATTGTTTTTCTTGAGTTGGTTTCAGTAGTTTGAAATGTCACTTAAATATACTTTATATTTTTACATATACTTTGGATTACTTCTAGGCTTTCTATTCCTTTGTGTAACCATCAGTCTACCGATTCTCAAGACAAATACTACACTGCATTTATTTCTTATTATTTTATCATTTTGAAAACCTATAGTAACTAGAAAAGAAACTTCCCTCTTGTTACTCCTTAAACTTTTTTGGTTGGTTACTTCTGTCAATTTATATTCCAGCTGATCATTAGAATCACTCTGTCATAACACCTATGTTTCCTCTGCATCCCTCTTCCCAAATTTCCTCCAATTGCTTGTCAGTCAAATAGACCTTTGCTCTGATTCCAAAGATCTTCAGCTGTCATCCAGGATCTCTGTCTCACTCCCACCCTAAGCCCATATACTACTCCACTTCCCCCACAACTCAAAATTTGTATCCCTCTCCTACTACCTATTGGTTTATAATTTCTACTTTAACAATACAATCTATTCACATTTCTTTATTTTAGCAAAGCAAAATTCACCAGTGTTTACCTACAGAAGATCATACTATCTTGCAGTGTTTGTTACTTAATCTCTTCCATAAAAATCATATCCTGTCCAAGAACATGGTATATCTCTCCATCTGTTTGTGTCATCTTTGATTTCTTTCATCAGTGTCTTATAGTTTTCTGAGTACAGGTCTTTTACCTCCTTAAGTAGGTTTTTTTCCTAGGTATTTTATTCTTTTTGTTGCAGTGGTAAATGGGATTGTTTCCTTAATTTCTCTTTCTGATGTTTCATTGCTAGTGTATAGGAATGCAAGAGATTTCTGTGCCTTAATTTTGTATCCTGCAGCTTTACGAAATTCATTGATTAGCTCTAGTAGTTTTCTGGTGGCATCTTTAGGATTTTCTACATATAGTATCATGTCAACTACAAACAGTGACCGTTTTACTTCTTCTTTTCCAGTTTCGATTCCTTTTATTTCTTTTTCTTCTCTGATTGCCATGGCTAGGACTTCCAAAACTATGTTGAATAATAGTGGTGAGAGTGGACATCCTTGTCTTGTTCCTGATCTTAGAGGAAATGCTTTCAGTTTTTTGCCATTGAGAATGTTGTTGGCTGTGGGTTTGTCCTATGTGGCCTTTATTATGTTGATGTAGTTTCCCTCTAAGCACACTTTCTGGAGAGTTTTTATCATAAGTGGGTGTTGAATTTTGTCAAAAGCTTTTTCTGCATCTATTGAGATGGTCGTATGGTTTTTATTCTTCAATTTGTTAATATGGTGTATCACATTGATTGATTTGCATATATTGAAGAATCCTTGCACTCCTGGGTTAAACCCCACTTGATCATGGTTTATGATCCTTTTAATGTGTTGTTGTATTCCGTTTGCTAGTAATTTTTTGAGGATTTTTTCATCTATTTTCATCAGTGATATTGGTCTGTAATTTTATTTTTTTGTAGTGTCTTTGTCTGGTTTTGGTATCAGGGTGATGGTGGCCTTGTAGAATGAGTTTGGGAGTGTTCCTTCCTCTGCAATTTTTTGGAAGAGTTTGAGAAGGATGGGTGTTAGCTCTTCTCTAAATGTTTGATAGAGTTTGCCTGTGAAGCCATCTGGTCCTGGGCTTTTGTTTGTTGGAAGATGTTTAATCAGAGTTTCAATTTCATTACTTGTGTTTGGTCTGTTCATATTTTCTGTTCCTTCCTGGTTCAGTCTTGGAAGGTTATACCTTTCTAAGAATTTGTCCATTTCTTCCAGGTTGTCCATTTTGTTGGCAAAGGGTTGCTTGTAGTAGTCTCTCATGATGCTTTGTATTTCTGTGGTGTCCGTTGTAACTTCTCCTTTTTCATTTCTAATTTTATTGATTTGAGTCCTCTCCCTCTTTTTCTTCATGAGTCTGGCTAAAGGTTTATCAATTTTGTTTATTTTCTCAAAGGACCAGCTTCTAGTTTTATTGACCTTGCTATGCTCTTTATTAATCTTTGACCATACTACGCAAAGCAGTCTACAGATTCAATGCAATCCCTATCAAATTACCAATGCCATTTTTCACAGAATTAGAACAAAAAATTTTACAATTTGTATGGAAACACAAAAGACCCCGAATAGCCAAAGCAATCTTGAGAAAGAAAAACAGAGTTGGAGGAATCAGGCTCCCTGACTTCAGGCTATACTACAAAGCCTCAGTAGTCAAGACAGTATGGTACTGGCACAAAAACAGAAATATAGATCAGTGGAACAGGATAGAAAGCCCAGAGATAAACCCACGCACCTATGGTCACCTAATCTATGACCAAGGAAGCTAGAATATGCAATGGAGGAAAGATAGCCTCTTCAATAAGTGGTGCTGGGAAAGCTGGGCAGCTGCATGTAAAAGAATGAAATTAGAACACTCCCTAACACCATACACAAAAGTAAACTCAATGTGGATTAAAGACCTAAATGTAAGACCAGACACTATGAAACTCTTAGAGGAAAAATAGGAAGAACACTCTTTGACATAAATCACAGCAAGATCTTTTTTGACCCACCTCCTAGAATAATGAAAATAAAAACAAAAATAAACAAATGGGACCTAATGAAACTTAAAAGCTTTTGCACAGCAAAGGAAACCATAAACAAGACAAAAAGACAACCCTCAGAATGGGAGAAAATGTTTGCTAATGAATCAACAGACAAAGGATTAATCTCCAAAATATACAAACAGCTCATGCAGCTCAATATCAAAAACACAAACAACCCAATCCAAAAATGGGCAGAAGACCTAAGTAGACATTTCTCCAAAGAAGACATACAGATGGCCAAGAGGCACATGAAAAGATACTCAACATCACTAATTATTAGAGAAATGCAGATCAAAACTACAATGAGGTATCACCTCACACCAGTCATAATTGCCATCAAAAAATCTACAAACAATAAATGCTGGAGAGGGTGTGGAGAAAAGGGAACCCTCTTTCACTGTTGGTGGGAATGTAAGTTGATAACAGCCACTATAGAGAACAGTATGGCGGTTCCTTAAAAAAGTAAAAATAGAACTGCCATATAACCCAGCAATCCCATTACTCAGCGTATACCGTGAGAAAACCATAATTCAAAAAGAGTCATGTACAGCAATGTTCATTGCAGCTCTATTTACAATAGCCAGGACATGGAAACAACCTAAATGTCCATTGACAGAGGAATGGATCAAGAAGATGTGGTACATATATACAATGGAATATTACTTAGCCATAAAAAGGAATATAATCGGGTCATTTGTAGAGATGTGGATGGACTTAGAGACTATCATGTAGAGTGTAGTAAGTCAGAAAGAGAAAAACAAATATCGTATATTAACACATATGTGTGGAATCTAGAAATTGGTACAGATGAACCTATTTGCAGGGCAGGAATAGAGTTGCAGATGTAGAAAATGGACATGTGGACACAGAATGGGTGGGAGGAGGTGTGGGATGAATTGGGATTGACATATATATACTACCACGTGTAAAACAGATAGCTAGCCCGAACCTGCTGTATAGTGCAGGGAGCTCAGCTGGGAGCTCTGCAGTGCCCTAGATGGATGGGATGGGGGTGGGGTGGGAGAGAGGTCCAGGAGGGAGGGCATATATGTATACATACAGCTGATTCACTTCATTGTACAGCAGGAACTAACACAACATTGTAAAGCAACTATACCCCAATTAAAAAAAAAAAAGTGCATATCCTCTCCATCTTCCAACCCCTGCTCAAAACACACTTGGGACAGGAAGGATGTTCATTTTAAGTCTATTCTAGTCATTCTAACAGTTTTTTGTGATGATATTTATCTAGGTGTATTTGACTCTACAGAGATGCCTTATTTATGAAAATACAATGTACAAGAATGTATAATATATATGATTCAGATGGCTTTTATAAATATGATCCGCCACTGGATTCATTTAAATGTTAGCTTATATTTTCTGGAAGCTATAAAAATTTAAATAGGGAACTCTTGTTTCCAAGAGTGTGAAATCTCTATGTACTTATAAATCAATACTTACAAATAAATAAAAAGAATTGCTTCAAAGACACGGAAGAATATAAACCTTAGTATAATTTTAAATGTATAAAAATTTGTTATTTAGTGCTTTGGTGTTATATCTTCTTTATAAAGCTATTCTTGGGTATTCATATTTGTAAGACAGCTACTGTGGGTATAGTCTTTTAAAAAAATCTCTCTGTAAATTCAGTCCCTGAGGGATAATGGATTAAGATCACTGTGCCATTAGAGAACTTTCTCACCTAAATTCACCCTGTGTGGGCATTAACACAGAGATTGCAGAGGACGATAAAAACAGAGAGGGATCTGCTTTATCCTACGGGAATCAGAAAAGACTTCCAATAGGTGACACTTACTCTGAGTCTCGAAGGAGAAATAGAAGTTAGCTAGATGGTGGGGTGGGAGACGTGAGCGTTCCAAAAATAGCCAGGGATGTGTGTGTGTGTGTGCATAGACCTGAGAGAATGTGACAAATGTGAGAAACTGCTAAGAACTAGTACTGCTGGAACAAGCACTACGTAGGAGATCATAGGGGAGATATGGCCAGAAGGCCAAGCTGGGGCCATGTCATAAAGAGGTTTGGAAACTATACCAAGGAGTTTGGCCTTTATTCTCCAGGCAATGGGAAGTTGCTTGCAGTGTAGTTTCTGTGGGTATATTATGAAGGAAAAAACTAAAATTCTGCTTCTTATATAATGGGCAAGGCAACCTTTAAAAAAAAAAAGCACAGGCCTCCTCTTATGGGAAGAGCGTCAGCAAATCAGGTTCACAATTGACTTCAGTTTTTCTGAGTTCCTTAGACTTTGTTCCTTTGCAAAGTACTTTTTTCTTGTTTTCAAAAGATCCAAGTATAGAATTGTTTACTTGTTTCTAGCGCTATTTTTTTCCTTCACAGATTGTCTCTGTCTTTGAATGTGCCTTTAGAAATGGTGTTTTCCAATTTGATTCTCAGGAGTAAGGCCCCGAGCATGAAAAACATGAATTTTTTTCGTAGAAGCAAGTGAGCTTTCTTTCTTTCCTGATGCACACAGATGGTTTCAGGATGTATCAATGCTGAGAGCCATTTACAGTCAAAAAATTTTTTGACCTTTGGCAAGCCCTAAAGGGAAGATGAGATTAATGTTACATGTCATTCCCAGCATCAGATTGGAGGAAGGATTTGTAACTATGATGTTGTTTTAGTTTCAAATTTAAGAGAAACTTAACACCTCTGGCTATATTTGTGCAGTGAGACCATGATGACTGAGAAAGCCTACAGGGCCTCAAGGAGGGGCTGGGAGGCGCACTGCTTGCTGTGTGATGCTATGGGAAAGAAGTAGTGAGTGTTCCCGAATTTTTTTAATTTATGAGAATTTTAAAAGTTATTTTGTATAATTGTAGAGTTATTTCCTGAGGGTTTACTTGTTTGTTTGTTTTTGTTTTGGCGCAAATTCAAGAAGACTGATAATGAAGTTCTGAGGAAGTAGCTCCAACCACTAGGGAGTGAGGGATGGAGACTTAAGCTCCTGTACCTTCACTGTTACGGATGCACTCTTAGTAGAACATGAAGGTTGCACTGCACATCAAATCCCCTAGCTCTTCATTTCCTCAGAAGGTCTGAGTGACTAACACTCCTCCTCCACAATGTGACTTGGAAGAAAGGTGACAAAGAGGTAATAGGAAGAAGGGTTAAACCTAAGAGTTCAAATGTTGATTTTGTGCTTCAAACAGGTATGGAATGGAAGGCCTAGGTGAGGTATAAGTGAATGAATTAAGAGTTCAGGAGAGGAAATATACACTTTGTAAAGTGGGCCATGCCTTTAGATTTTTTTGATTGTTTCTTTTAATTTTTACATAAAGACCTTTTCAAAATATCAGCTTAAAATGTCTAAAAGAAGATAAGGAAAAGATACTGTGTATGAATTGAAATCTGGGCCAGAATTTAAAAAGGCGAATGGTATATCCTTAGGGTCCTAGCAAAATAATTGTCATGGAAAGCACAGTGAGAAAGTTCTGGAAAGTGAAGTTTTGGAAGTAGGGAGGATCACTTGTACAGTTATCCTTTCACCCGGAGATTCTCCCCCGAGCTCTTCTCAGCTCAAAACTGGAAGGGATTTGTATTAATATGGGAGGCTATTTCCTTGGAAAAGCCTCTTAGACCTTAAGAAATGTGCAAGAGACTTTTTTGACAAGGTTCATGAAAATGGTGTCAGGAAAAGGAAATTACTTGCTTTAACAACTCTGACATTATAGGTGTTGAGTGTCTTGTATTCTGTTTGGTGACTTGCATAAAGATGGGGCCATGTGGACTCAGAGCTATGTTCCTTTGTGTTTCTTTCCATTTCTACCACTACAAGAAAATGAGTCAGATATGCAGATCAAGTTGCCCTAAAAGAGCCAGTGATTTTAATTAGTTTTGAGAGAGAAGTTAACCTAAATACAGCATTGGGATTAGAGTTGGAAGGATAGTGTTCTGCTTTACTCCTTATCCTGGCCTAGCAAAAATTTATGTTGCCGTAGGATTTTAGAGCTCATGGAGCTTAGAAATCATGTAGTCCAAGTGGATCAGGACTTCAGTATTCTGACTTTGAGTTACCTTTTTCCACTATATTGGACTTTCTTTCTTTACAATGTGTAAAACACAGTGGCTATCAGTTAAGTTTAGGGAACTTAAAAAGTAGATGACCATGGCAAAAGAGACTCATCCCTGCCAATTTAGAATACTTCAGTTCTTCTATGAATGTTGCAGTTAATTCGTGTGTTACTATACGAATGTAGAAATTGTTGCACTGGACATCTCTGAACCTGTCATTGTAGACTTGAGGGCCCTTGAATCTTTGAAGCCTTTAGGAACACATGTTAACATTTCAAACATGCAGATACAGAACCTTACCAATGTTAACGTTTCTGAGCCTCAAACTTCTCTCTGTAAACTTAAAAATTGTCCTTTTCTCTTTTAAGAGTCTGAGTTTTTTGTTCACCATTCCACCTGTGTAGAATGCTCTCTGCTTCTTTTCTTCACCTTTCCTTCCTTGAAAACTCAGCTCAAATCCCACTTCCTCAAAGTTTGCTGATTTCCTCAGCTTCATTTAGATTACTATTCAATTCTTGTTTTTTGTAATTTGATATTTTTATAGATTATACTCCAAAGTTATTATAAAATATTGACTGTACTCCCTGTGCTGTACATTATATCCTCGTGACTTATTTATTTTATACCTAGTAGTTTGTACCTCTTAATCCCCTTTATCTATTTCACCCCTGTCTCTACCACTCTTCCCTCTGATAACCACTAGTTTGTTCTCTGTATCTGTGAGTCTGTTTCTGTTTTGTTATATTTGTTGGTTTGTTTTGTTTTTAGTTTCCACATATAAGAGAAAACATACAGTATTCGTCTTTCTCTGTCTGACTTATTTCACTAAGCATAATGCCTTCCAAGTCCATTCATGTTGTATTCAATTCTTTTGACAGGTAATGTCACTACATGGTTTTGTTGTTGTGGTTATTTTTCTTTCACTGTGGTTATTTACTGTTAGGTAGCTTTTAACATTTTAATACTTTATTTAAGCTCCAAATTGCAAGCTTTCAGAGAGTGGAAACTATGACCTCTCCAACTGTGCATTTAATTTAATGTATCTCAGAGTGCTTAGTGTATACTATATTCTTAGTAAATAATTGTAATTTTGATTTTATAAGGTCATAGGATTTGTTTTTTACAAAAACACTTTAATAAAAGCTTAGAAAATGGTGGTATACATTAAGACATTTATTTTCAAAGTACAGCACATTATTTTCTTAACTGGATCTCTTTTATTTCTTAGTCTGAAAGTATATCTATAATATACATCTACAAAATTAATATATTTAATATTAATTTACCTTATGCTTTAAATAAACTTAGCATTATAAAAAATAGGTTTTTTTGGTGACAGTTTCTAAGCTTAAAATTTTAAAACATCTTGAATCTGTGTTCAAATATGGTATTTTTGATACTAAAATTAAAATTCTGCAGACAATAAAATGTAAATGCCTATATAAACAGGAAATAAGGTAAATATATTTTTATTGAAGAGACTCTAGAGAACAAGTCACTTCAAAAGAGATCAAAATAACAGAATGTTTTGTTCTATACCTACTAGATAAAATAATAAGTACTACAATTAATACCAAGGTAGCTAGTGTCCATTAGGACTTAGAATCACCTGAAACTTTATGAGGTGATGGACCCTGAAGTTTTACAGGATTTATTTCCCAACCTCTGGTTCACATATGTTCCATTAAGGCATCTAAAGTACTTGCTATTTTTTGCTGATCAGATTCAGTCAGCCTAATGTCGTCAGTGTAATGGACCAGTATATTCCTTTCCTATTGCTTCTGTAACAAATTACTACAAACTTAGTGTGCTCAAACCATACAAATCTATTATCTTACAATTTTAGTGGTCAGAAGTTCTAAAATCAAGGTGTTGGCAGGGCTACATTCCTTCTGGAGGCTTTAAGGGGAAATCCACTTCCTTGTTTTTCCCAGCTTCTCTAGGACACCTGCATTTCTTCACTTTGTGTCCCCTTCCTCCATCTTCAAAACCAACAGAACAGCATTTTCAAGTCTCTTTTTCTTTCTCCCTCTCCCTCCTTCTCAATCTCTCTTTCTCTGACTTTTGATTCCATCATCATATCTTCTTCACTCTCTTTCTGACTCTGACCCTCCTGCCTCCTCTCATAATGACCTTGTGATTATATTGAGTCCACTTGGTTAATGCTGGATAAACTCCCTTAATAGCCTTAATCACATCTGCAAAGCCTCTTCTGTCATGTAGGTAAAATATCCACAGGTTTTGGGGATTAGGATGTAGGTATCTTTGTGGTATCATTATTCTGCTAACACAACCAGTATGATATTGCATGGAATACCAAGATGATGAGATCCCTGTGCAACATATTATGGCAGTGAATAGAGTTGAAGTAGTTCTGAGGTATACTGGTGGTCCACCTAAGTAAAGCAAACTTTTTTTCATGATTCTTAATTGGTATGGAGAAAAAAAACATTTGCTGGGTCAATAGGTACCTACCAGGTACCATAGTTGCTGTAATTTGATCCAATATAAATATTATATTTGGAATAACAGCTACAATGGAGTCAACACCTGATTAAGTTTATGATATTCCATGTTAATTCTCCAAAATGTATCTACCTTCTGTCCCAGCCAGACTAAATTAAATGAGGATGCCCCCCTTCCCATGCAGAGATCTTACTCTAGGTATGGGTCTAGTAGCAATGAGGGGTTGTTAGGATAATTGGCATCGGGCAGCTATTCTAGGTGATGTTATTACAATTTTATGCAAAGGAAGGCTACTCTCCCCAAACATAGGAGAGCAAGCTTCTTTCACTAGCAAAAGATAGTCAAAGTGACTTGAGTTTTTAAAATTCTCAGTTTCATCCATGTCCAAATAGATGTCACTATTCCTCCTCTGAGCTCCAGCATCATATTTAAAGACCCAAGCTTTTCACTTTCTTTCTTTAAGCAAGTCAGTGCACTCAGGAGAATTGAGCCTACATCACTGTCCTGGTTATAGTCTCTATTGACATCATGCTTAAATGCAGCAGCCACTGGGACCTGCCAAGGAACTCCATCACAATTATCCAGAGATGATAATTTGATTAACTATAATGCCACTACATGTCTTGGATTAGTCACATCTCATTTTCCTTTGGCTAGGAACTCAGTGTTACATTCAAGTCTAAAGACAAGAACCATACTGGATCCAAGACCAGAAGCCTCTGTATTGCTTGGGAACTTGTTAGAAAGGCAAATTCTCAGGCCCTGTCCCAAACATGCTGAGTCAGAATTTCTGGTAGGAGGGCCCAGGGATCTGTGATTTATAAGCTCTCCAGGTGATT
Organism: Grampus griseus; assembly: GCF_964374135.1. Taxonomy (NCBI): domain Eukaryota; kingdom Metazoa; phylum Chordata; class Mammalia; order Artiodactyla; family Delphinidae; genus Grampus; species Grampus griseus. Next base: position 60,381,559 of record NC_139018.1, read on the forward strand.
CTGAGGCATGCTAAAGTTTGAGGAGCAGGAACCACCCCTAGGTTTGCTGAAAGAGCAAAGGGAAGAGGTTGTAATTATTAGAACTTAGAATCTTAGGGTGTGAGACCTCACTGAGCTGAAATTCAGACCTTTGAGGAGGAGGTGCTACTTGGTGATGTTGGAATCTCTGAATTCAGAGGACCTTCTCCATGGGCTTGGAATCTAGACCTCTCTGGATGGTACTGTTAAGTCCATGGATAGGGGAGATAATGGGGCTGGTTCTACACATTCCAGAAAAACTGCAGTTTTTCTGCAGTCCAGAAAAGCTGCTGCTACAGGAAGGAACTACCACTGCTGAGGTGAAGAAGCATGGCTGGGATGATGTTCACAGAAACTGCAAGCCAACAAGTTACTTCCTCCTCCTCTGGACTTTCATTCTCTCTCTGGTGCCCGTGTTAGAATTGCCTAATGTGGATTCAATCTGCAATACAGAAATATGGTTTGCAGAGTCCCAGCTCAGAATCACTAAGCAGACTATAGAAGGTTAGGTTTGAAACTGAGAGACAATAACTTAATAACTGATAGAGTTAATTGGTGCTTCATGTCTAATTTATTTACAGGAAGAAATACACGAAGTTTTTAGACATTAACAGAGAATCAATTTTGAAAACATAATTTCCCACTAATATTCTTTCAACCAATGGAACCATATAATAAATATATAAATAATTATTTTTGGAGATGTGTGTTAGAGCCTGTGCTGTGGATTCAGCATCCCATAAGGCAGAAATGGCCCTGCCCTCAGTAGAATACATTTTACTGGAGAGGCATTTTAGTTAATGTGTAATCATGTTATTGCACCCCAAATTCTTATCACCTGTACTATTCATATGTGTGAATTGTGATTTTAAAACATTCTTTAAAGCTAAATACAACGCAAAAATACCTTGGAAGTAGAAGCTGATAAAATACTGTAACTGACTTCTTGATTTCAACTGCTTGTGATTATCAGAAGGGTTTCCTTGTTCTTATTGATTTTAGTAAGTAAATGGCATAAATGTATACATATGAATAAATTTAATAGTAAAGTACTGAGAATACAACAGACGGATGCTCTGTAGGGTACATCTAGCTATCTGACTTCACTGGTGATTGCCTGGTACCCATACTACTTAAGTTCTTGTATAAATCCTTCAGTGAAAACCAAAAACAGACTTGGAAATAAAGATGTCAGCACTCACAGTCCCTTCATAAGGAAGCTGAAGAGCTAGTAAAATAGTTTTATTCCTGTGGCCCGTTCCCCAGTGAGGAAGACCAGGTTGGCTAAGGGAATCACTGGGTACAGGAGGTGATTTCATAGACTTTGTTTATAAGCGGCTCCAAAGATTTGCCTTGAATTTACAGTATATGTTTATTTGAAGCCCTCAGAGACAGGTGTATATGAACATTTTTCTATCATCTTCTAACGAAGGGGGAAATGAACTACAGATTTTCTGATTTTTTTGCCAGCGGTAATAACTACTGTGGCAACATGAACACAGATGCAAGGAACCATTCCATCTAAACCTCTTGAAAAAGGAGGGGATATGGGGATATATGTATACGTATAGCTGATTCACTTTGTTGTACAGCAGAAACCAACACAACATTGTAAAGCAATTATATTCCAATGAAGATGTTAAAAAGATAAATAAAAAATAAACCTCTTGAAAAGGTCATGGATATTTTCCCTTGAGATGACTAGTTCTGATGCTCAGTTTGGGTTTAAAGGAAGCTATTTTTATTTCTATTTCAAGACAGTGGACTTGTATTAAGAGTAAAGCCATCATGAGTAATAAAAAATGTACTTTAACATTCAGCTACAATAAACTATAATACTATTACCTTGAAATGATAAATCACTGGGATATTCAAAACACATTTTCATGTGTTTTGAATAATAACCTTTTTTTGGTTATTGAGACAATCCTATAAGATAGAAAGTGCACCATTATCACCATCATCTTACAGATGAAGAAACCAAGACCTCAACAGGTTAAGTGATTGCCTAAGGACATAAACTGATAAATGGTGGATTTAAATCTGGGGCACAGAGATAAATTTTCAGATACAATTTCTTATGTATAAGTACTTCGCATGTATTTAATAAAAAATAAGAAAAACTGAATATGTTCTTTCCTCAACATAGGATGGAATCAAGGCAAGAACATTGAACCAGAGACTGGGATCTAGTCCTAGTTTTGCCACTGACCAACTGATTTTAGGCAAGCTGCTGTTCTTTCATGGCCTCAGTTTTATCACCTATACAAAGAGAATGTTGAATTAAGTTGTCTCTAGTGTCTCTTTTAGACCTAACATTGTATGAAATAATTGCTGTTACTATCTAAGTCTGAGATTTTTCTGACTGATTACATAATTTCCTTCCACCATCCCCTCTCTACTTATACTTCCTGCCCCATACATTCTCACTAACTGAGGAGGTAATTTCAGACACATGAATTGTGCAGAACTCGGAAGTCCAGCTACCAAACATACGTTCCCCACGAGCTTACCTCTATGCTCCTGTCTTATCTAACTTGGCCTGAGTTTTCTCTAAGTAGAGCAACTTATAAAGTTGGCAGATACTGTGTATTAGTTTGCTAGGGCTGCTATAACAGAATACCACAGACTAGGTGGGTTATTATATAGCAGACACTACATTTCCATGCAGTTACGTTCTGAGGTACCAGGGGTTAGTTCTTCAACATATAAGCTTTGGGGGGACACAGTTCAGCCTACAACATACTTCCTCTAGAAAGACTTCCTTAAAACATTTTTTAGGAGTCGGGGAAGAGAGCCGTAGGGTAAACTAACAAAGTGGGGAGTGAATATAATTGGGGAAAACGGTATGAAATATGAAACAGAGTTGCTGATGAAGTCGATTAGGGGCCCCCAGAATACCCTTTGCTAAAAGTAGGTCTTGCCCACTGCAGTCGTTATAGATGTGATGACTTGGATGAAATGAACTTGTCTTACTGATGTATTTTAAAAATAATTACTCTCTTGTGCCAATGCTTTTGAGAGACCTGTCAGAAAAAGGAGGCAATCTTCTGTATTTTCAGCTTAAGAATTCACTCTTGTCACTCATCCAAAAGACATGTACTTAAACCACGTTCAGGACCGCAAGCAATCTTTCAGCTGAAGATTTCGCTCTGGCAATAGAGACAGTCTTAAGACTACTAAAATATTTGGCTGCTTTTTGCAATTTTTGGATTATTACTGTATATTTGTTCAGGCTGAATAAAAGATAATTTATTTGCTTTGAGTAGGTTTATGCAAGTTTTCAGTGTCTCATCCCAAACACCACAGACTTGACATGTACGTCACAACTCACAAAATGTCTAGATTGCCCTGTCCAACATGGTAGCCGCTAGCCACCTACATTTAAAGTTGAATTAATTAAAATTAAATAAATTTAGTTCCTCAGTTGCACTACACACATTTCAAGTGCTCAGTAGTCGTGCATGGCTACCATATTTGACAACACAGATATAGAACATTTCCATTATCACATAAAGCCTATTGAACAGCATTGATCTAGATTGTTTTTCAGATGACACCAATTGCTAAAATACCATCTCATTTAAAGGAACCAAACTGTACTGTAAAATGGTTTGTTCCTGCATCAGTTAGCAATGCATTCAGCTGTAAATAACAAAAACACTGGAAGGTTAAACTCAGCCTTCTGTGGCGTAAACATAGAAGGGTTTATTATTATAGATTCAGCTGCTCAACAATGTCAGGGCCCCATGTCACCATGATTTTCTTGGCCTTTTTCCTTCATGGTTGAAAGGTGGCTAATTTGGCTCCAGTCTTTATATCCATATTTAAGTTAAGAAGGAGAGAGAAAATTGTGGCATCTGTCAGGAAGGCAAAAGTTTCCCCAGAAATCCCTTAGCCAACTTTGGCATGTATCTTAGCCACAGGATTTTCTGTTCCCAGTCATGGCAGATGGTTAGGAATAATGGATTGGGAATCATGGTTGGGTCAGCCAACCAACCAACAGTGTTTTCCATAGCTTCCTAATAGAATTTACGAAAAATACTTTCTGACATCACAGGAATTTTAACAAGAAGCAGGAGATTATATTGCATGATTTCTCTAAAGATGATACATATTTAAGGTCTGGGTTTCCTGCCTATTCAACAATCCATATTTCTAATATTGACAAAGTAGGAAAGAGTGACATCTTCTCTCTGAATTACATATGCTTACTGTGGTGACTTTGAGCATATAGAACAGAAATTATGTCTGTTACTGAGAAGCAGTTTGATGAAGTGGAGAGTGCATAGATTTTCTTTTGCCTGTGGTTATAATTAGTAAGTTGAGCAGGTCACTTATACTAAGTTTGATCATCTGTAGGATGGAGATTGTTGTGAAAATCAAATGAGCCAACACATGTGAAGTGTGTCTGGTATGGAATACCACTTCCGTTTACTACCTCTTTATATATGTTGTGCAGAGTGGTCCCAAACTGAGGTCTCATAAATTATCACAGCGAGTGTCATAAAATGTGAAGTATTAACATGAAACATTAGCCTGATCATATACTCATACAAATATAAGTCCTTTGTTTAAATCTAGTGATGTCAAACTTAGCACAACGTGTTCTTCGTTTCCCTGAAGTTAAAATTTACTGAGAAGGTTAAAGATTTAATTTTTTTCCTTAAATTTCTTTTACTTAGTTAACTTGCAAATCTGGACATAATTTACAATAAAGTTGAACTCCGCTCAGTGAGCTTCAGAAACTAAATTGCCTCAGAGAGGAAGCACATGTGGAATGGGAGGTGACCAGAGGAACAAATATGGGGAATTATGAGAGGCAGGCTTTTCTGTATCCTGAGCAACTTTAGGAAAGGAAGGTAGTTGTCAAAGAAAACCAGCTGGGCCCCAGAAGAAGCGATTTTGGAGAAAATGGAAAGGGCTGATGGAGATTTACAAAAGAATAAAACTTTCCCTAATATTAACAGCAACAACCTTGAAGCCATACAACCATCTTTAGAGTGAACAGGTAGAGAGAAAAGTGCATGGTTAGAGCAATCATTTTGAACTGATACTGGATTTTTTCCTTGGGTATAGTGGCCAACTGGGGCTGCAATCAGCTTAATTATACCTACATCAAAAGGCGTAGCACAAAGGAAACAGGTGTATCTGAGAAAAATCTACCGTAAGTAGTTGCTCTGATGGAGCGGAATCTGAGAATTCTAGGTTTCCCCTGTGAAATTAAGTGGCTTACAAATTCTCCTGGCTCTTTCAATGTAGCAAGGATTTTAAAGAAAGTGGACAAAGGAGCTATTTTCTTCTTTGTTACTATTATCCAAATTGAAATCTTCTGAAGCCTGTCTTAGGCACCCTGCTTCTGAGATGAGGCTCTGTACTTGGAACGCTTGGTACATGTGGACAGCAAGAAAGAATTCACAGAAGGGCAGTCAGAATGACTGAATGATATGACATTAAGAGGAGTGATGAGTAAGTTTGGCTGGACAGTGAGAAAGAGAAGGATAAGCATTTTGTTCTATATTTGGAAAGCAATAAACAGCAAGGGCCAAAAGGAATTATTTGCTGCGTTACTTGGGGCATAATGAAGCATAACGAGGTAAAATGAAAGTAAGGAGAATTTAGTGAGTATTTGAAATGCCTCCTGCCAGGAGCAACTACAGTTTAGCCTTCTTAGAACAGGCCTCATTTAGCACAATGGGCTTTCTCTAGGATTGAATGCCATCCGCCACCCTGTAGAATCCTTTCTTCTAGAGAGGCACTGTGAGCACTTTTATTAGAGATTTAAGATTATTTTAGGCTACAACTAAAAATAATGTTGCAAGAAGCAATTCACCATTGCTTTGCATATTCAACAGTTTAAAACTGCTTGCTTTTTCTTCTTCATTAACAAACATTGCTTTGGTTTGGATACCCACAAAACCAGAGGTTGAAACAAGGATTTAGGTGCATATAGTTTATTTGGGAAGTGAGTTCAGGAAAGACTCCCTTCAAGAAGAGGAAGGGAGGGAGGAGAGTGAGATGAGAGAAGGAAAAGCCAATAAGCTGCATTATAAATGTTCTCGCCACCGTAGACAGTGGGGGCTTAACTCACAGAAGGCCTCCCAGAATTCTCTCTCTTAGGTATAGGAGGCAGGAGCATTTATTCACTGGCTCCCATTGCCATTGGTTGAGGGTTACCGTCCAAGATGTTTACTTCCCAGCACTTCCAGGGGCTGGCTTCCCACAGATTTGGCAAAGGATCTGATCTTTGAAGAAAAGCAAAAGTTTCACGTGGTGGGAGTCTATCAAGGTACATGGAACTGTCCAGTACAGATGTGGCTAAAATCACAGGTGGTCCAAGGAGATGGGACTCAAGGCACCAGCAACATCTACTACAAGCCAGATTTACCTCTGTAAGCACCTAACTCATCGGCTTCAGACGTAGCTAGAAGGAGGGCAGAGCACTTTAATATGGCAACTTTGACTCTGCACTGTCAGAGATGGTGCCCTTCTTCAAAGCCTACATTTTTTCCATCCTTGCAGCATCTGCATATTCTTTCTTATTATGCCCCCTTGGGACTTCATTAACTTCCAGACCCTTTTTTTCAATTTTATGCAGAAATTATAATTTTCTATGTTGCCATTAACTTTTTCATACTTGTCTCATCCAATGCAATGCTAAACAAGCAGCCACTCCATGATTGTTTGTGCAACTGTGTACCTAGTAAAGTGATTTGCATTCAGTTCATATTCAATAAATGTGGGTTGATTTGTTTTTCATTTCTATCAATTTTTTTAAATGGAAAAGGCAGTATGTTCGCATGATAAAAATTCAAGCAGTGCAGAAGTTTATACAATAAAAGTCCATTCTTCCTCTTACCCTGGACTTCCAAGCTTTCTTTGTTGATACGGTAATTGTTAATAGTTCTGTATTGATTCCAGAAGTTGGATATGCAATCATACTTATATATCCATTAAAAATGCAAATGGGATTATGTTGTATACATGATCTGTACCTTACTTTTCATTGAATATGTCAAAAATCGTTCAGTAACAGCACATACAGACCTACCTCATTCATTTTAATGGCTATCTGGTATTCCACTGTACAGATGTGCTATTCATCAATCTGATTTTTCTCCTTTCCAAAATATTTCTATTACTATAATAATCATAACATAGTTAATATTTTTCCCACTTTATTAGCCAGGATAAACTCAGTTATACTGTGATGTATTCATTTTCTGTTATGATAACAAATTACCACAAACTTAGCAGCTTAAAACAAGACAAATTTATTATCTCTCAGCTTCTGTGGGTCAGAATTACGGTTATGGGTTTGGTGGGTCCTGTGTTCAGAGCCTTACAATTCTGAAAATCAAGATGTCTGCTGTGGCTGCACTCCCACCTGAGGCTTGAAGTTCCTTTCCAAGCTCACTGGCTGTTGGCAGAGATCGTTTCCTTGCAGCTGTTATGACTGAGATCCTTATTTTCTTACTAGTTGTCGGCTGGGGACTTCTTTCATCTCCTAGAAACTGCCCTTGTCCATAAGCAATTAATAACATGACTGTTTGCTTCTTCTAGCCAGTAGGAGTGTCTGCTTCTGCTTCTTTTTTTTTTTTTTTTTCCGGTACGTGGGCCTCTCACTGTTGTGGCCTCTCCCGTTGCGGAGCACAGGCTCCGGACGCGCAGGCTCAGCGGCCATGGCTCACGGGCCCAGCCGCTCCGCGGCATGTGGGATCTTCCCGGACTGGGGCACGAACCCGTGTCCCCTGCATCGGCAGGCAGACTCTCAACCACTGCGCCACCAGGGAAGCCCAGCTTCTTCTTTCTTAAAGGGCTCACCTGATTAGGTCAAGCTCACCCAGAACAAGTTCCCTTTTGATTAACTCAAAGTCAACTGATAAAGGATCTCAATACCTGCATTTTTTTTTTTTTTTTTGCATATCATGAGAGGGATATCCTACCATATTCACAGGTCTTGCCCACACTCAAGGGGATAGGATCATGAAGGCCATTTAAAGAGTCTGCCTAGCAAGTGTAGTAAGTCCCTCCAAAATATCATTGGTTTAAAACAATGAAGGCTTGTTTTGCACGTAAGCTGCATGTCCATCATGGCATCTCAAAGGACTTTTGCTCATTCATTGTCATCATGCAGGGACCTATACAGATGGAACACTTGCCCTTTGAACATTACTGTCAGCCATTGCAGTGGGAAAAAAGAGATCTGGAGGCTCTTGCCTTGTTCTTTGGTCGGAATTACATGACCCCCACCCAACCACATGATGACCAGGAAGTGCAATACCACGATATGCCTGAGAAACTGAAATATCCTGCCAACCATTTTTATTATTTATATACCTAGGTTGTCACAGGTGGACTAATTTGATTCTCAAATAGCTTCCTCAGAAAGGTTCTCTCAAGTATTCACATTTGACAGCCATTCCACTCCTTTTTGAGACCTCTCATGATTAACTAGTGGTAGATTTCAAAGGGTAGCTATAAGGAAGGTAAAATATTTTGAGTCTTTCTTTTTTTTTTTTTTAAACATCTTTATTGGAGCATAATTGCTTTACAATGGTATGTTAGTTTCAGCTTCACAACAAAATGAATCAGTTATATATATACATATGTTCCCATATCTCTTCCCGCTTGCGTCACCCTCCCTCCCACCCTCCCTATCCCACCCCTCCAGGCGGTCACACAGCACCGAGCTGATCTCCCTGTGCTATGCGGCTGCTTCCCACTAGCTATCTACCTTACGTTTGGTAGTGTATACATGTCCATGCCTCTTTATTGCTTTGTCACCGTTTACCCTTCCCCCTCCCCATAGCCTCAAGTCCATTCTCTAGTAAGTCTGTGTCTTTATTCCTGTTTCACCCCTAGGTTTTTCATGACATTTTTTTTTTCTTAAATTCCATATATATGTGTTAGCATACGGGTCTCTTGTAGACAGCAAATATATGGGTCTTGTTTTTGTATCCATTCAGCCAATCTGTGTCTTTTGGTGGGAGCATTTAGTCCATTTACATTTAAGGTAATTATCGATATGTGTGTTCCCATTCCCATTTTCTTAATTGTTTTGGGTTTGTTATTGTAGGTCTTTTCCTTCTTTTGTGTTTCTTGCCTAGAGAAGTTCCTTTAGCAGTTGTTGTAGAGCTGGTTTGGTGGTGCTGAACTCTCTCAGCTTTTGCTTGTCTCTAAAGGTTTTAATTTCTCCATCAAATCTGAATGAGATCCTTGCTGGGTAGAGTAATCTTGGTTGCAGGTTTTTCTCCTTCAACACTTTCAATATGTCCTGCCACTCCCTTCTGGCTTGCAGAGTTTCTGCTGAAAGATCAGCTGTTAACCTTATGGGGATTCCCTTGTGTGTTATTTGTTGTTTTTCCCTTGCTGCTTTTAATATGTTTTCTTTGTATTTAATTTTTGACAGTTTGATTAATATGTGTCTTGGCGTATTTCTCCTTGGATTTATCCTGTATGGGACTCTCTGTGCTTCCTGGACTTGATTAACTATTTCCTTTCCCATATTAGGGAAGTTTTCAACTATAATCTCTTCAAATATTTTCTCAGTTCCTTTCTTTTTCTCTTCTTCTTCTGGAACCCCTATAATTCGAATGTTGGTACGTTTAATGTTGTCCCAGAGGTCTCTGAGACTGTCCTCAGTTCTTTTCATTCTTTTTTCTTTATTCTGCTCTGCAGTAGTTATTTCCACTATTTTATCTTCCAGGTCACTTATCCGTTCTTCTGCCTCAGTTATTCTGCTATTGATCCCATCTAGAGTACTTTTAATTTCATTTATTGTGTTGTTCATCGTTGCTTGTTTCATCTTTAGTTCTTCTAGGTCCTTGTTAACTGATTCTTGCATTTTGTCCATTCTATTGTCCATTCTATCTCCAAGATTTCGGATCAACCTTACTATCATTATTTTGAATTCTTTTTCAGGTAGACTGCCTATTTCCTCTTCATTTGTTAGGTCTGATGGGTTTTTATCTTGCTCCTTCATCTGCGGTGTGTTTTTCTGTCTTCTCATTTTGCTTATCTTACTGTGTTTGGGGTCTCCTTTTTTGCAGGCTGAAGGTTCGTAGTTCCTGTTGTTTTTTGTGTCTGTCCTCAGTGGCTAAGGTTGGTTCAGTGGGTTGTGTAGGCTTCCTGGTGGAGGGTACTAGTGTCTGTGTTCTGGTGGATGAGGCTAGATCTTGTCTTTCTGGTGGGCAGGTCCACGTCTGGTGGTGTGTTTTGGGGTGTCTGTAGACTTATTATGATTTTGGGCCGCCTCTCTGCTAATGGGTGGGGTTGTGTTCCTGTCTTGCTAGTTGTTTGGCATAGGATGTCCAGCACTGTAGCTTGCTGGTCGTTGAGTGAAGCTGGGTGCTGGCGTTGAGATGGAGATCTCTCGGAAATTTTTGCTGTTTGATATTATGTGCAGCTGGGAGGTCTCTTGTGGATCAGTGTCCTGAAGTTGGCTCTCCCACCTCAGAGGCACAGCACTAACTCCTGGCTGCAGCACCAAGAGCCTTTCATCCACAGGGCTCCTTAATTTGGGATGATTGGTTGTCTATTCAGGTATTCCACAGATGCAGGGTACATCAAGTTGATTGTGGAGCCCCAATCCGCTGCTTCTGATGCTGCTGGGAGAGATTTCCCTTTCTCTTCCTTGTTCTCACAGCTCCCAGGGGCTCAGCTTTGGATTTAGCCCCGCCTGTGCGTGTAGGTCGCCGGAGGGCGTCTGTTCCTTGCTCAGACAGGACGGGGCTAAAGGAGCCGCTGATTCGGAGGCTCTGGGTCACTCAGGCCCGGGGGTAGGGAGGGGCACCTGAGTCTTTCTTCAAAGAGTAACCTGTTTTTATATGTGGAAGTGTCATGTTTGAGAAAGTTGTCAGTTGGAGACTGTATGACAGCTTTGAGTTTCTCAGCAATAGGCTCACTATGTGAGTTTCTGCTGTGTAGTAATTGACCTTGTCAGCATCCAAATCTCCAGGGAGGAGATAGGTGATCAGAGAGCAAAAGAAGGTGGCAGGTAGGAGACATGATGAGCAGGCAGCAAAAATCTGTCAGTAATAACAGAGGCTGGGTAGGGGTTATCTTCTCTGAATTACTTTACAATATTTTGCTAGCTTCCTTTGCAGAATCAGAATCTTAGAAAGATCCTTGAAGTCCAACATTCTGTTTACTCTGTGATATCTTTTCAAAGTAGACCTCTGGTCTCTGTGTGAACGTATCCAAAAACAGGGACCTCAGTACACCCCGAGGCGATGTATTTCTTCTGTGTAAGTAAAAATTTCAATTACATACAGATGTAGAAAGAACAGTACAAGTAATCTCTGAGTACTCAACATCTAGCTTAAGCAATGATGAATGTTTTGCTATTCTCCCATCCACATTTTCTTATTTTTCTAATTTAAAACAAATCCTATACATCAGTCTCTTTAACTCATATATACTCCAGTGAGTGTGTCTAGTATGTAAAGACTTCTTTTACCCATTACTTATCAACCATTTAACTTTTAGGTAACTCTGCTTATGAGAAAATTCTTCCTTGAACATTGTGCTGAAAGTTGGCTTCCTATAAATTTGGCTCATTGATCCTGATTTGTCTTTTTGGAACAATGCAGAATAACCACTCTATCTTTCATAAGACTATCTTGTAATCAGCAAATATTTAAATTCTGTTTCTGTGGATTATGACACCTGCCTTTCCTCCCTGCCCATCCTAAAACTTTTGTCATCAAACATAATATATTTTATTTAACCATCAGGGCTATGATGAAGTTACTATCTTAGCAAGGCTTTTCTGAACACATGCCAAATGACCAAGGTCTGTCTTAAAATGAGATAGCAGAACACAACTCAATCATGTAGAGATGGTCTGACCAGTGAAAGGTGCAGTACTGTCTCCCTTGATCTGGATATGCATGCAGGGTACATTTTTTTAATAGGAGCACTGCTGACTCGTATTAAGCCTTTAGTCATCTGAAACAACTCGGTGTTTTTTACATACATTTTTATAAAAGGACTTCTTTTTATAGGTATGGAATTGATTTTGCTGAATCTAAATGCAGGCTTAACATTTCTATCCTGTTTGAATTTGATCTTACTAGTTTCTGCTTGTCTCAGTTCTTTCATTCAACAAATTAGCCATTTCTCTTGGTTTTATGCCATATATAAACTTAATAAGCCTGACTTCTAGATCTATGCATAGTTGGTAGAGAGACAGGGGAATGGGGTGGAAAGAAGCCTGGGTTGGAGTCAGACAGCCTGGGAAAAATCCTGACTCTATGCACTAGCTGTGTATCTTGGGTGGATGCCCTTACCTTTTTCACCCTCAATTCCTCATCTTTTCAATGGAGGATATAATAGTACCTACTTCATAGAGTTTTTGTGAGGAATAAATCATTAACATATAAAGTGCTTAAAATTCTTAACCCTAGCCAAGAGTAAGGTTTAATATATGTTACCTATTATTATTAATTAGACATGTTAACAGAGCTGAGTCAAGGGTACAACTTGGAGGCCATGGACCAACACTATTTGGGAAGAGTCGTTCAACCAGCTAAGAATTCACCTAAATGTTTTGTTAGCTAAATGTTTCTGTCTTTTATATAAGGTTGCCATATAAGACTTTGTAAAAATGCCTGTTGATGTCAAGATACACTATTTTTTTAGCCTTTTGGTTAATTTTCACATTAGTTAATTATTGCTTAACCGATATAAGAGCCATAATAAAAAATCGAGTCAGTTTACTTCCTTTCTTTTGAAAATGAGGTTGTAACCATCATATTGGTCCTGAAATAAACACAAATCTCTTCAATCACTACCCTAGGCCCGAGGGCAGCACTGGGGCATGGAGTGGGGGAGAGGATGGTTGCTTTGAGAGTTGCTTTGAAATATCCTGATGCTTTGATGGATGCTTTGATGGTTGCTTTGAAATATCCTGATATCAGTTGAGAGAAATTAGTTGGTAAAACCGTGGCTTAGGTGAGTTCATAAGCTGAAGTTGGTGATATTGGGGAGGGGAAAATTTCCCCCTATCCCTTTTGATTCTTCTGGCTGATCTAATAATTACATTGCCACAAGGCATATTAACAGGAGAAAAAAAACCCAAATTTAATTTTGTACACATGGAGGCCTCATAGGACCCAAAGAAGTGACCAAAGCAGGCAGCTTTTATACATTTTAAACAAAGAAACAATATATTTGTGAATTGACAAGACAAAGGGGTTTGAGCTTGGGATAGTAAATTAGTAAAGGAGGTTTGTTTATACAGCCTTCTTGGCCTTGAGTTTCCTATTTCTGATGATAAAGATGTCTCTTTACTTCCTGGTCCAGGGAGGGTAGCTTTCACATGGGAGATTTATTTCCTGCTTTCAGGAGGACAAAGGAGGGTCAGACTGTCCTTCTTGCATTGGCTGTTTCTTAAGTAACTTTAATTCAGAGTATTCAGTAATATGCCAGAGTGGCATATTTGGGGGCAGCCTGCCCTGACCCACATCAGTGAGTTTCTCTGAAAAGCAGTGCTCATCCCAAACTAAGAAAGTAATATCCTAAGACAGATGGTTTTAAAAAGAACAGTATAGTGTGGACAAAAATTGTTGCCTATCATATCAGTAAACAAAGGATGTTGCAGGCTTCAAGCCATCAGCCACTGCAGCCACCTCCCCCACCCACTGTGCACCCCGAGAGGATTCAGATGCAGAAAAACAGGATACTGGCCCTAGACAGCTAAGGTGCATATCAAAGGAATGCTTTCAATGAGCCCAGACTCTTGCATCTTCCCATTCACGGAATAGTGCTAAATTCATTAACTTGAGATGTTTGTTTTTTCTTTAATTAGCAGTAATCTTTTGATGCTCTGACTACCTTCTTTTCACTGCAGAAACTCCTGTACATCCTGGCTCCTCCCTTACCTCTTAGGAGAAGTCCCTCAGAGCTATCTGAGAGGCTGCCTCCCAGGCTTAAGTCCTTAGCAAGTCTGCCGAATAAAACGTAATTCTCAACTTGTAGGTTGTGCATCTTTTTCAGTTGGCAGTAGGATGCAAGGAAGTAAATCTGTAGAACATGTTCAATGGAAAGAAGAATCCAGACTATCCCAGAAAAGTAAGACTGCTAAAGGTTATCCCTACTTCCTTTGAGAAGAAGAAGTGTACATCTATACCAGAACTCCAGTGATATGCTTTCAAGTTGGATAAGATTAGGTGTCTGTCATCTGTTTCCACAGAATACCAAAAGACCTGAGTGGCTTTTCACAAAGTAGGGAGGATAACCATATAATAACCATCGTAAATATTGCAGTGGTTTGACTTAAAAGAGAGGCCAAATAGTATGTCAGAATTCACTTTTGGGAGAAACTGGGAGTGAGGAGAAGCTGGTAACTGATAATTAAGACAGATGTTTTTTTTTTTTTTTTGGAGTACGCGGGCCTCTCACTGCTGTGGCCTCTCCCACTGCGGAGCACAGGCTCCGGACGCGCAGGCTCAGTGGCCGTGGCTCACGGGCCCAGCCGCTCCGCGGCATGTGGGATCTTCCCGGACTGGGGCACGAACCCGTGTCCCCTGCATCGGGCAGGTGGACTCTCAACCACTGCGCCACCAGGGAAGCCCGAGAGACGATTTTTATTTTGCATAGGCAGGTATCATAAAGTCCAGTTAGAGGGGTGTTTGGCTGCCAACTGATAAAGACACACTATATCTACTAAAAGATTTCAAAAAGAAAAACAAATGGTGAGCCCTACAATTATGGTATTCTGTTTCTGTGCTTTTCTTCCCCTCCACTGATGAGGTTTGAAATGTAAAGCTGGGTTTAAATGGACATACCGTCCCACTGGTAAAATCACATTGGAATACAGTACCACATTAGAATACAATACATTGGAGACGAGAACAGAAATTATTAAGAGTGTAACATTTAGGATCCAGACAATTAAAAAAACCAAAAAACAATTATGGTGTATAGCCCTCTGCATTTCAGTGAGTTTTGGTGATGGCTTGGCTTTGGAGAACATCAATTCCACTGAACCTCTTTTCTTGCAAATATCTGTAGAACCTAGAGAGAATCTGCCTTATTATGACTATAAGGAAATCAAAGAGGCAGATGCTTATACTGAATGTCCTCTTACAGGGGCAACTCTTTGTAGTATGGCCAGAGCAAGGCAGCAGCATGAGCTTATTCATTTGTACACTGGACATAGAATGATAAATGGAGTGACCAAATTGAAAATTATTTCAACCCTACAGTAATTATTAAAATTACAGGAAATAACTGAAATGACAATATTAATTTTTAAGGATTTCTATTAAACATTCTTTAAAAGTGGTTAATGATTCTTTTAATCATGGCAGGTAATAGATCTAGTGTATATATAATGAGATGCATATAGTTCTTATAGTTTAGTAAAGGAGTACCCATTTTCAGTTAACTTTTATAACATTTTAAATTTAGGGAGCTCTCTAAGTATTGATGTATATAGCTAAATAAAGTATGAATTCTCCTTTGCTGCTTAAGACAACTTTCTGGTGCAGAGTGACAGAACCTTTTAATGAATTAACAGTGCTTATTCCAGTTGCTATGCAGTTTAAGAACAACTCTTATTTTCTAATACATTTCTCACTTCCCGTGATTTCAAAAAATGCCATCAGACATTCTATAATTCTAGTTTTCAGTACCCTGTGTGATTTCACTCATTAGAACCCAGGGACTTTGTTTCATTATTATCACTCAAATGCAGTAGGTGAAAATAGCACTACACCAGGCTGGAGCCAGGAGTCTAGTTTTACCCAAGCATTGCCATGTACTTGTGACTGAGCAAGAAACTTAATTGCATTTTTTTTTAAATGTGTAAACCAAAAACATTGGACCGTATGATTTTTTTGAGGCTCCTTTCAGAATCAAAATTCAATTCTAGTTTTTGCTTTTTTTTTAATAGTATTTATTCTACCCTTTCCAAACTGACAATTATTATTCTTAATGGTATAAAAGGAAGCAAAATAGTTGAATATTTCTATTTCTTTTCTGTCATCAGGCAGTGTTATACCATCTGCTTTAAGATTTAGGCCAACCTCTGCTTATTTTTTTCTCTTTGCCCTAAGTCTAGCTTTAAAAACAAGGTCTTTTTGTGGCTGCAGAAACTTGTGCTAAGCCTTGCTCATAGAGTTTATGAAATCAGACAGAACCGAGGCTTGGATCTCAGTTCTGCTCTGTGCTCAGTTGTGTGAAATTGGCAAGGCTATTGAAGTCTCTAAAATTCAGTTTCCTCATTATTAAACTGGGTTAACAGTGTTTATCTCATGCGATTGTTGTGGGATTACATGAAAAAAAAAACATAAAAAGTGCTTAGAACAATACCTGGCCCAAAGAAAGCCCGCGAGAAATGTTATTTTCTTATTTTTGCTTCTTGGTGCCATCATCATTGTCATCATCATCATTTTTATTATCACTTGGGAAGTTATTTTTGAAATATTATTCTGGTTTTTCATTGCTTCTTTCTACTAAAAAGCAACATCAACAATACCTCATATGTGTAGATAATTTCACAGTTTACAAGTTATTTTTACATGTCTTATCTGATCTTTACAATAATGCTCTGAGTTGAGAAGGGTTAGTTTCTCCACATTACAGATCAGAGTCTCAGAGAGGTTTAATAACTTGTCCAAAGGATGAACCCAGGGGACTTGTGATGTTTACTTCCCTAGCCCCATAGTCCCTAGTACAGGAAGTGACTAAGGTAACCCACATGGTACTAGCAGGACGGTGATAAACAACATCAGGTGGCCTTGTGACAGAGTCGTCTGCAATGAACATCAGCACTGGAAAGCTTCTTTAAAGAAAACTTTACATGATTTGAGAGAACACTGCTATTTTATTATAGAGTGTGAATGTCTTGAAATAGAAACAGTATAAGGGTTTTTTTTTTTCCCTTGTATACATTGGCTTGTAAACAAGGTTTATCTCTCAAAATTTATTTTCAATTTTGAATATCATAAGCATGCTACTTTTTAAAAAGACAGTATGGAATGTGGGGTTCTAGAGGCATTCAGAAGGGGGTCCTGAGGTGGGTGTTGGGAGCAGTGAGTGGTCCTTGGACATAGAAACGGTCTCTAGTTGTGCCTGGGTGTATTTGCTGGAGGACACAGACCAGTGTAACAAGTCACACTGATTCATTTGTCGCATTTCCCTCCTTATTTGTCTTCCTCCAATCAGGAGGAAAACAGCTGTTCTTGTCCTCTAGGGCACTCTACTGTGGGAAGGTTTCCACCAATTTGAAGAAAATGGAAAAAACAAGGACAGCAAAGTGAGCTTTTCATAATGCTAGTTTTATGCTTCAATTTAAAAAAAATTTTTAGTTAAGAATTTCCTGTTGTTTTCCTATTTAAAAATGTCCTCTTCTGAATGATAGCAATAGTAGTTGGCAGTTGATTTTAATTTGCTAATCAGGCCAAATAAAAAGTTGGTAAATACACATTGGCTTTTGAAATTGTATTGGCTTGTGGAATGCAAAGTCTGAGGTGGGAGACATCCCTGGCAGAAGGCACCTAAGACCAGGTTTCTGTGTGGAAGCTCTTGGTCACTGGCTTGGCCATCTCCCTCCACTGACCCAGCTCCCCTTGTGCTGAGCTCTGAATAAATATCCATCTCAGTGAATGAAATGTGATTTAGTTGAGTTCCTCTTGAAAAGCTGTCTGAGGGACTGTGAGATGTGAGTGCTTTGACTGACGCCCCCGTTTTCTCTCCCTCAAAATAAGTCAGATTGACAGGATTCAAAGGAGACATGAAATTAGTTCTTATTGGCTGATTTAGCAACAAAGCCAGGAAGCAGAATCTGCTAAGTGGAAAATATTCTAAGACTAGGAATGAGAGATTGTGAGTATAAGGCAAGTCTTAACTAGCTGAGGAAGTCTCTCCGTTCCTGCAGCTGATAAGCTACTTTTGTAACTGGATGAAATGTTGGTCCCAGTGAGGACCCCTTTGGCGCAGACACTTTCAGACTGACTGCCAGGTGCAAGAGCAGATAGCATTCAGCCATTACTCATGCACGCACCCTTCATAAAAGAGTTTTCCCAGTAGCTACTGAGGCATCAGCCATTCAGGAAGAATTCAGTGATAGTTTCTGCTTAATAACACGATAACCACTTCCATTACATAGTTATTTCAGACTTTAAAACAAAAATCAGGTGAGATAAAACTGTCTGAAAGGGAATGTCCAGGTTCTTCTCTTCCATTTCCTTATGGTACTGCCGCTGGGCCAGGCTGAGTCTCTGATAATGCCAGTGCTACTCTGAAGATCTACAGAATGAGGAATAGGGATGTTCTCTTTATATTAATACAGATTAATTTGGAGGGGGATCTGCCCTAATTTTCCCTGCTGCAGTTGAGCCCTTTTTCATTAAAGGAAAAGAACTTAGACCTGCTTTCTCCTCTGGTAACTGGAATGGAGAGGATGAGGTGGAAAGAAGGTTTCAGGCATTACCACAGGGAAGTGAACTGGTGTCTATTCTGTCCCACTCCATTCCATATTGTAGGCATTTGCCCTCCCACCCCATCACTTAATAATGAAGTCAGGCAGTACAGCAAGGCCTCAGACAGAAGGCCCATTAGGCATGCCTGTGATTAAAGTTGATTAGCTAGAAGTCCAACATGAGTGGTGAATCAAATCCAATTTGCATGAACTACGAGGTGCTTCATTAAGGCTAATCATTTTCTTCTGTCCTTTGGTAATAAATCATCCTTATGTGGGGTTCAGTTAGATCAAGCTTGAGGATTCTGCCTTTAGATTGCTCAACACTGTTAGCTCTGCTCTTTGGCTTCATTTTCTAGGATGGTACCTGTCTGGAGCCCCACCTCAGAGCTTCATCCTTGAAAAAACGTCCTAGAAATTTAAGCAATGATTCATTTAGGTCCATGTGCCAGCGCACAAGACTCATACGAAATGAAGTGTGCATCTTTTAAAGTACCAGTAGAACAAATCATACTTATTTAAACTGATAAAGTACTGAGGCCACATAGTGCACTGTGTTGAGCCAACCGATCATTAAATAATTTTACATACCCTTCTTGAAATGAGTCTATTTAAATCCAGCAAAATTGACCACATTTAACCTTCCAGAGCTCACGTGTAGATCATTCTTTCTTTGCAGTCTCTTGCAGAATGATGAGATGCTGCTTGTTTTGCCCCAAAGGATTATTTCTGCATATCTCCTGTCATTTGTATACTCTGTTCTCTGTGCCTGAAGCACCCTTCCCATCCCCTCTCATAGTCCTCTGTGCTTGTGTCTGTTGAAACATTTATCACACTGCAATACAATTTCTTTTTTACTTATTTATCTCTTCTACTCCTTGGAAACAGGAATTTCATGCCTAGCCCACAGCTGATAATAAATATATATTGAATAAAATGTTGTGAATTATGAGATGGTAGCTATAATGGAGCTATTATGCAGCCCATTAAAAGAATGATGTTGATCTCTGTATATTGGCAAGTAAAGATGCCCATATATTTCATAATATAGTTACTGAAAAAAAGAAAGCTAAAAAACATTATGCATAGGATGATCCCATTTTTATTAAAAAAAAAGTGCTTATGCGTGTATCCATAGAAAAGGTAAAAAGTGTAAATATGCAGGGGCAGGATCTGGGATGTAAAGGTAGGGCTTTTACTTTTAACTTTATAAATTTCTATATTCTAATTTTACTTTTAACTTTATAATTTTCTATATTTTAATTTGGTAGACTGAGTCTGTATTACTATTATAAGTTAAAAACCTAACAAATAGCTTTAAAAACTATAAATTACAGATTCTGGTTGCAAATTATTATTTTGAAAAATACTGTGTTATTTCTAGGGTTGCTTTAACAAATTGCCACAAACTGGGTTGTTTAGTACAACAGAAATTTATTCTTTCATGGTTCTGGAGGTTAGAAGTCTGAAGCCACGCTCCCTCCAAAGGTTCTAGAAAAGAATCCTTCTTTACCTCTTCTAGCTTCTGGTAGTTGGCCGCAATCCTTGGCTTTTGAACACATCACTCCAGTTTCTGCCTCTGTTTTCACATAACCTTCTCCCCTGTGTGTCTCCGTGTTTTCACATAGCCTTCTTAAAAGGACACCAGTCAGTGAATTTAGGGTCCACGCTAATCCAGTATGACCTTACCTTAACTAATTACATCTGTAAAGATCCTATTTCTAGATAAGGTCATGTTCTGAGCTTCTGGGTGGACTTGAATTTGCAGCGGGGAGGAATAAATTTTCCCCAGTACAAACATTAAACAGCACTTACTAACAAGGTCCAGAACCAACAAGCTTTATGTGTCAAAATGTCTTTTCTGCAGACAGTTTTCTGAGCGGATATCTTACCATTACAATTTGCAGTACCTCGTTGGACTGGCACAGGATGGGAGCACTGGGTGATGTTACTGCTACTATAGGTTTGGAGAACCTAACAACCCTTGAGCTCATCCCTCCTCTAGCCTGAGACCCGAATTCACTTCACTCTATCCCTCCAGTTCTGGGATGAAGCAGCTTTTAGTTCCTCTTCTAATCTCTAGCTTTACTTTTGGTCTTAGGTTTTATTTAATTTACAAATTCAATTCCCTTATTTCTTACTTTTTTCTTCTTCTTTTAAGATTATTGTCTACTATGTACAAGGCTCTGTAGGGTACACAAAATGGATTTCCTTGTAGTTTGTTAATACTTACATAATGTTAATGTTACCAACCAGGGTTCTTGGCCTTCCCCAGTCAATAGAAATTGACTAGAGGCCAGACAAGAAATTCAGTCAAGGCTTTATTGGGGCCCCTGCTGCAGCAGGGGGGAGCAAGAACAAACAACAGGCTCCCTTACTTGCTTGCTCCCCAAGGGGAACCTTTCTCTTATATGGGGTGAGGGTAGGGATGTGTCCAGGGGTTGGGCCAGAGGGGTGGCTTAGGTGTTTTCCCCACCCCTTAGGTGGTGGTGTGTGGAGGGGACATATGCAGTGCCCTGCTTTTGCTCCTGGCACCCTGTTTTTGCTCCAGGTTCCTCAAAAGTGGCAGTTGGGTTTTTTGGTCTCTTTGTATCTTTTGGGTCCAGAATTTGCTTCAGCTGCCCATGCACACAGTTATTTTTAGTCCCATACAGTTTCTCTGTATTTTGTTGCTCGAGGAGAGGTATGTCCAGGTGCAAGCATTGCAGCGCTGCAGCAAAGGGTCCCAGGTCCCAGCCTGTCTCATTAATACTGTACTTACTGATTGAAAGATACACATCAACCTTTGTAAAATCGAGGTTCTTCGTATAGTTCAGGCATGGCATAGTTCAGTTGACAGCATTTAAAATTTCTTAGTGGTAAATAAATTACACATCTTACAGTTAATGTCTTCAGATTCAATGATATATGGTAGCAAAACAAATTTGGGCAAATCTTCCTGCCATTACACTAGATAAGCACATGTTGTGAGTGATTGTGGGTTAAAAAATAGGAACCTATAGTTCTTTATTTTAATATAGTTTTTAAAATAAAATGTTTATTATTGTTACTATTTTTTAAATTGAGGTAAAATTGACATATAACATTTTATTAGTTTTAGATGTACAACATAATGATTCAATCTTTGTATATATTGTGAAATGATAGCCCCTATAGGTCTAGTTAACATCCATCACCACATAGTTATAAATTATTTTGTGTGATGAGACGTTTCAATATATATTGTCTTAGCAACTTCCACATATGCAATACAGTAGTATTAACTATAGTCACCATGCTATACATTATATCCCCATGACTTATTTATTTTATAACTGGAAATTTGTACCTTTTGATCCACTTTACCCATTTTGCTCACTCCCCACTCCCTGCCTCTGTCAGTCACCAATCTGTTCATTTTTTTTTTGTTTTTTGTTGTTGTTTTGTTTTTAGATTTCACATGTAAGTGAAATCGTATGGTATTTGTCTTTCTCTGCCTGATACATTTCACTTAGCCCAATGCCCAAGGTCTATCCATATTGTTGCAAATGGCAAGACTACGTTCTTTTTATGGCTGAATAATTTTCCATTGTATATATACACCACATTTTCTTTATCCACTCATCTATCAGTGGACACTTAGGTTGTTTCTATATCTTGGCTATTGTAAATAATGCAGTGACCATGGACTTGCATATATCTGTTCTAATTAGTGTTTTTATTTTCTTCAGATAAATACCAAGGTGTGGAATTGCTGGATCATATGATAGTTCTATCTTTAATTTTTTGAGGAATCTCCGTACTGTTTTCCATAGTGGCTGCACCAACTACATTCCTACCAGTGGTGTGCTAGTGTTTCTTTTTTCCACATCCTCACCAACACTTGTTATTTCTAGTTCCCTCATTTCTTATATTCATTCCAGAAATATGATTTAGCACCTACTATTTGCAAGGGATAGAACATATCTAAATGCTCTTATAGAAACAGTATTAGTACTTACATTTACCAAGCAGGAGGTCTGGATATCATTAAAAATTCTATAAGGCAAAAATATATGTGAAACAGGACAGGAGGCAAGCTTATGGTCAATAGTGTACAAAGTTATCAACACTGTACCTTTCCCATTGGCAAGTTTCTTCCAATAAACTGGGTTCTCGAATTTTTTACTAGTGAAACCACAGTCTTTAAGGTGGAAAATTCATTGGTATCAAGTTAGTATTTAGCTTTTTCCCAAGCCTGCAATCAGTTATCAATACTTACTGTTCATGGTGTTTGTACCAAGTATCCTTTTTGTAGTGCAGATTTCTGTCCCTCCCCCAAAGGGCTAAAATATCACATGGAGAAGGGAAAGAAAATGCAAGAGGAATTCTAATTCATGAGTTTTTTTCTTTTACATAGTATTTGTACAGAAATAAGCCCAGCTAAAATTGATAATTCACCAGCTAAAAGAAAATGGTTTTATGTGGCAGACCTACTGCCCCAGAAAACAAGTAATTAAAGGACCTCTTAAAATAGCCATAAAATTGACATTCTTTGGGAGCCCATGTGTTCATTACTGTTCTTTTTAGTGAGGCTCCTCCCTGGGCACTATTCTGAGACCTGAGGTCTGTTGGCAAAATGAGCAAATCACCTAAGGAGTTTGCATCCTCTTCTGGGGAAAGGGTTAGTGTATTTCTGGTGTAGGCAAGATAGTTATATCATGTCAGGTGGAAGTATGACCTTGTTATTGTTTTTATTTGGAGATTCAGTATGATTTGAGGAGATCTGTATGGGTGCCAAGTTGATAAGCGGTGGACTTGTGATGCTTAATTTTATGTGTCAACTTTGTTAGGCCATGGTAACCAAATATTCGACCGAACATTAGTCTAGATGTTTTGGTGAAAATATTCTGTAGATGACATTAACATTTAAATTGGTAGACATTGAGTAAAGCAGACTGCCCTCCATAATGTGAGCAGACCTCATCTAATCAGTTGAAGATCTTAGTAGAAAAAGAACTGAAATCCCTGAAGGAAGAGGGAATTCTCCCAGCAGATGGCCTTCAGACTTGAAGTGCAATGTCGACTCTTTCCTGTGTCTCCAGCCTGCTGGCCCACCCTGCAGATTTTGGACTTGTCAGTCTCCACGATCACATGAGCCAATTCCTTAAATAAATTATCTATCTATCTTTCCATCTACTTACTGAATCTATTATCTATCCATCCTATTTGTTCATTTTCTCTGTGATGATTCTTTGGCTAGGGAAAGTTGGGGGGGAAACTTCTACTGAGGAGAAAATGGGTCTTCCTCTAGATTCCAAAGCTAATGCTAACAGAATGCCACATTTCCCTCAGTTTCCCCAAATGTGAGCCATTTATTGGTGTTAGTAATGAAACTTCGGTTGTGAGTACAAAGTTTACATTACACTTGCTTAAATGTCCTAGTGTTTAGACGCAGAGGGCTTATCATCATAATGTAAACAAGAAACAAATATGATGGCCCATGTCTTCTTTCCCTGAAGGTAAGACAGCATCACTACCTCAGAAAAAGGAAGCTTTGGACCAAAACCAATGGGGGAAGGAGACAGAGACTGGCTGGCTGTATTCAAATAGGTCTCCTGCCTTTCTTTTTTTTTTAATTTAATTTTATTTTTTATTGGTGTACAGTTTTACAATGTTGTGTTAGTTTCTACTGTACAGCAAAGTGGAGTTCCTTGTGCTATACAGCAAGTTCTCATTAGTTATCTGTTTTATACATATTAGTGTATATATGTCAATCCCAATATCACAATTCATCCTGTCCTCCCTTCCCCCCCTTGGTGTCCATGTTTCTTCTCCACATCTGTGTCTCTGTTTCTGCCTTGCAAACCGGTTCATCTGTGCCATTTTTCTAGATTCCACATATATGTGTTAATATACGATATTTGTTTTTCTCTTTCTGACTTACTTCACTCTGTATGACAGTCTCTAGGTCCATCCACATCTCTACAAATGACCCAATTTCATTCCTCTTTATGGTTCCTTTAATATTCCATTGTATGTATGTGCCACATCTTCTTTATCCATTCTTCTGTCGATGGACATTTAGGTTGCTTCCCTGTCCTGGCTATTGTAAACAGTGCTACAGTGAACACTGCGGTACATGTGTCTTTTTTGAATTATGGTTTTCTCAGGGTATATGCCCAGTAGTGGGATTGCCGGGTCATATGGTAGTTCTATTTTGTTTTTTTAAGGAACCTCCATACTGTTCTCCATAGTGGCTGTATCAATTTCCATTCCCATCAACAGTGCAAGAGGGTTCCCTTTTCTCCACACTCTCTCCAGCATTTATTGTTTGTAGATTTTCTGATGATGACCATTCTAACTGGTGTGAGGTGATACCTCATTGTAGTTTTGATTTGCATTTCTCTAATAATTAGTGATGTTGAGGAGCTTTTCATGTGTTTGTTGGCCATCTGTATGTCTTCTTTGGAGAAATGTCCATTTAGGTCTTCTGCCTATTTTTTGATTGGGTTGTTTGTATTTTTGATATTGAGCTGCATGAGCTGTTTGTATATTTTGGAGACTAATCCTTTGTCCTTTGATTCATTTGCAAATATTTTCTCCTATTCTGAGGGTTGTCTTTTCATCTTGTTTATGGTTTCCTTTGCTGTGCAAAAGCTTTTAAGTTTCATTAGGTCCCATTTGTTTATATTTGTTTTTATTTCCATTACTCTAGGAGGTGGGTCAGAAAGGATCTTGCTGTGACTTATGTCAAAGAGTGTTCTTCCTGTGTTTTCCTCTAAGAGTTTGATAGTGTCCAGCCTTACATTTAGGTCTTTAATCCATTTTGAGTTAATTTTTGTGTATGGTGTTAGGCAGTGTTCTAATTTCATTCTTTTACATGTAGCTGTCCAGTTTTCCCAGCACCACTTATTGAAGAGGCTGTCTTTTCTCCATTGTATATTCTTGTCTCCTTTATCAAAAGTAAGGTGACCATATGTGCAAAGGTTAATCTCTGGGCTTTCTATCCTATTCCATTGATCTATATTTCTGTTTTTGTGCCAGTACCATATTGTCTTGATTACTGTAGCTTTGTAGTATAGTGTGAAGTCACTTGCCTCCTTGCCTCCTTTGTCATAGATTAGTTGACCATTGGTGCGTGAGTTTATCTCTGGGCTTTCTGTCCTGTTCCATTGATCTATATTTCTGTTTTTGTGCCAGTACCGTATTGTCTTCATTACGGTAGCTTTGTAGTATAGTCTGTATTCAGGGAGCCTGATTCCTCCAGCTCCGCTTTTCTTTTTCTCAAGATTGCTTTGGCTATTTGGGTCTTTTGTGTCTCCATACAAATATTAAGATTATGTTTTTCTAGTTCTGTGAAAAATGCAGGTCTTCTGTCTTTGCTCACACAGTCCTTCTCACCTGGTTTGGCTCAAGCCAAATATATGATGCTTTCTAAAGTTGAATGGATTTTTCTTTCTATGCCAGATGCCCCTTAGAGACTGCTCATCTTTCTACTCCCTTTCATAGCAAAACTTCTTGAGTCAGTGTCTCCACATTCTCACCTCACTTTCTTCCATACCTGACTCCATTCAGACTTTTGTCTTTATCACATTGCAGAGACTACCCTAGTCAAGGCCCTTCGTGACCTCCACATTGCCCTCTAGCTTTGTTCAAGATTATCTCTGTGTCTTTGATTTTCTGTGATTTGAATATGGTATGCCTGGGGGGGGGGTGTATGCATATGTATATATGTGGTATTCATCCTGCTTGGTATTCTCTGAGCTTCCTGGATTTGTGGTTTGTTATCATTAATTCTGGAATTCTTAGCCAATATTACTTCAGGTATTTATCCTGCTGTTTTTCTTTTCCTTCTGATATTTCAATTATTATATGTTATACCTTTTGAAATTATCCTACAGTTCTTGGATATTACATTCTTTTTTCTTTTTTATCCTCTTTTCTCTTTATATTTCAGTTTTGTAAGTTTCTATTGACCTATCTTCAAGCTCACTGATTCTTTTTTCAGCTGTGTCCAGTCTACTCATGAACCCATCAAGAGCATGCTTCATTTCTGTTACAGTGTTTTGTTTTGTTTTTTTTAACATCTTTATTGGAGTATAATTGCTTCACAATAGTCTGTTAGTTTCTGCTTTATAACAAAGTGAATCAGCTATACATGTACATACATCCCCATATCTCCTCCCTCTTGCATCTCCCTCCTACCCTCCCTATCCCACCCCTCTAGGTGGTCACAAAGCACCAAGCTGATCTCCCTGTGCTATGTGGCTGCCTCCCACTATCTATCTACTTTACATTTGGTAGTGTATATATGTCCATGCCACTCTCTCACTTCATCCCAGCTTACCCATCCCCCTCCCTGTGTCCTCAAGTCCATTCTGTACATCTGCGTTTTTATTCCTGTCCTGCCCCTAGGTTCTTCAGAACCTTTTTTTTTTCTTTAGATTCCATATATATGTATTAGCATACGGTATTTGTGTTTCTCTTTCTGACTTACTTCACTCTGTGTGACAGACTCTAGGTCCATCCACCTCACTACAAATAACTCAATTTCATTTCTTTTTATGGCTAGTAATATTCCATTGTAAATATGTGCCACATCTTCTTTATCCATTCATCTGTCGATGGACACTTAGGTTGCTTCCATGTTCTGGCTGTTGTAAATAGAGCTGTAATGAACATTGTGGTACATGATTCTTTTTGAATTATGGTTTTCTCAGGGTATATGCCCAGTAGTGGGATTGCTGGGTCATATGGTAGTTCTATTTGTAGTTTTTTAAGGAACCTCCATACTGTTCTCCATAGTGGCTGTATCAATTTACATTCCCACCAACAGTGCAAGAGGGTTCCCTTTTCTCCACACACTTTCCAGCATTTATTGTTTGTAGATTTTTTGATGATGGCCATTCTGACTGGTATGAGTTGATGTTTCAATGTTTTTGGTTTCTAGCAGTTCCTTTTGATTCTTTCTTAGTTTCCATCTCTCTGTTTATATTACCCATTTGTTCTTGCGTGTTGTCTGCTTTTTCCATTAGTGCACTTAGCATATTAATCATAGTTATTTAAAATTCCAGACCAGGCCTGATAAAACCAACATCTGTGTCATACTGGAGTCTGATTCTGATGCTTGCTTTGTCTCTTCACACTGTGTTCTTTCTTACCTTGTATTTTTGTTGTTGAAAGCTGGACATGATGTTTTGAGTAATAGGAAATGAGGTACATAGACTTTAGTATAAATTTTTATGTTAATTAGGCTAGCAGTTGGACTGTGTTTAATGTCATAGCTATAGATACCACAGGCTTCAATTCCTCTCGTATCTTTGTTTTTGTCTCCCCTGTTGTTCTTGGGTTTCACTAAAAATTTCTTCTTAAACAGACCTGAATTCACTATTATTGTACTAAAACTCTGTTGGTGTGGTGGTAAGTAATGCAGGAGGGATAGCATTTTATAATCTTATTATTAAATTTCAGTCTTTCAGTGGCCCTGTGTCTCTGGGTTATGACCCTCGTGTGTGTTTCTTAGTTTCCCTCTCCCAACCTTCGAATGAGATGAAGGCTAGAAGGGGAGAAATGCCCTTTTTCCAGATGGGATAAAGCTCTGGAAAGTAGATCTTTGTTATGGAGAGCATTCTGATGTATTTCACAATGATTATGATTGCCTATCCCTCGCTATAGCCACAAGGTGGTCTTTTTTGGCTCTTCACTGGTGGGAAGAAACTGGTTAGGTTCCTGGAGGTGAAATTCATGAACGTATAAGGGTCCCCTAAGACCCTGCAGTCCCAGGATTCTCTCACTCTCAAGCTAGTCCATTTTCAGTCTCCAGCAATTCATCAAGATTACCACTTAAATGTTTCTACCAGTTTATGGCCCCAATGCTTCTGCTTCAGATCTCAGCTGTGGCTCTCCAGAATCTGGCATGGTGGCTTGCCCTGAAACCTCAGTTCTCTGATGTTTCCAAGAAAAGTCACTGATTATCAGTTTGTTTAACATTTTCTTTTCCTAAGGATGGAAGTGATGATTTCCAAGCTTTTAACATGTTGAATCCCAAACTGGAAGTCTAGGTATCCTTTACAGTACCTAGCACTGTGCTAAACAGGAATTGCACACCATGTCTTGGCTTGTGTTTTCACCAATGCTACTCAGCCCATTTCCCCAGCACTTCCACAGCTGCACAGGACACTCTTTTTGCCAGGGGAAACTAGTTGGAGCTTTGGCATGTGTGTTTTAATGGTTGCCAATCCTTTAAATATAGGCACTAATTTCGTACTTAGGGTGAGTGATGGATGACAGCTGAGATCACGTGGGGTTGTCCCACTCAGCTTCCTGTTATCTTCTCCCAGACATGTATATTTGCATTATTGCCAAAAAAAGAAAAATAAATCCAAAAAGAATCCACACTTCTCCGTTGGGCTGGAGCCTTGGCCTACTCAGGAAGGGTCATTTCTGGTGTCTCAGGTATATAGGATTTCCCTGAGGCTTGATTTCTGAGATTTAGAGACACTCTGAAGACTTTAATTTTCTTATTTATGATTTTGCTTTTTGCTGTGTGGGAATACATTTCTCTCACCCTTTCTTTCTTTATTTCCTTCCTTCCCTCCCTCCCTCCTTCCTTTTCCTTTTTAATATTAGTACTTAGCATATTTATGTTAAGTTAAATGTTTTCCTCATTAATGTTAGCTTTTAGCAGAATAGGAAAATTTAGCTGAAGACAACTGCCTGGTGAATCTTTTCAATACTGATTTGAAATGCAAATTAATATAAGCAATTATCAGATACTATACATAGTCTTAAAATGGAAGGCTTTAAATGACATTTTCCTGGCAATCTGTATAAATCTCAAAGATTAGGCATTCTCTTTATTCAACAAACTAAATATGCATCCAAAGCCCAATTTGAAGTTGCCATCCCATAATCATTCTTAATTGTAGCCAGCTCTGAAATAAAGATGACCTCATCAAATAAGTTACCTAAAGAATTACTCCCTATTCGGGAATATATGTTTGGAAAGAGAGATACCTTATGTATTGGGGTTGGGTGCTGATGGCCTCAGAGGATGAAGACCAAGATGATATTTTAGGGAGATGGATTTTTTTCCTCAGTCAGAAGGAAGGGAACTAACATTTATTGAGTCTTCTCTGTGTTGAACACTTAATATTCATTCGTTATTCAATGAATATTCATTGGTAGAAAGGTACTACCATGTTTTGGCCATATATTTTAATTGCTGGGGATGCAATGGGAATAGGACAGACAGGGTCCCTTCTCTCATGAGTCATATCCTGGTTGGGAAAATAAAATTATTCCAGAGAATGATAAGTACCCTGATGTGGGACTGAGAATGGCTGGGTGGGTGGGTGAGGAGAGGGTGCCCATTAGATAGGGTGGAACAAGCAAGACCTTTTTGAAAAGGTGACATTTGCATTGAGCTATTAAAGAGCCAGCCAACCACTCATTTTGTAATTTTCACAACTTGAGGAAAAGGTAACTGTAGTTCAACTGGTATAGGCAAAGAAATGAATTGCTTAACTAGGTTAAGTCATTTCTCTAAAGTTACACAAACTTCAAATCCTATTCCGTTTGCCTCCAAAGCTCCCTGCCCACCACAGCCCACAGGTCGTTGCTCACCAGCTGCCTCAGTCTTGGGTAGAAACAAGATTTTTGTTTACCTGATCTAGGACTTTAGGTTTTCATGGAACAGAGAATTTTCTAATAAAACTAACCCCCAGTCATCTATTTTCTCAGTAAGAATATTAAAAATCAAAGAAGACAGCCACTTAATTTTCATAAAAAAAGATATTTTAATACCAAAAAAGTTAAAAGGATATTGTCTGACATTAAAGGACATGACTTTGAATTGAATACAATTAGCTTTATGAAACACACATTATTTTGTCTCTGTTTTTACTTATTTCACAGAGAATCACTAGAACCACAACATAAGAAGACTCATTTGAGAACCGATAGACTCAATGACCTGCAAGTTTACCTCCAACCTTGAGAATCTTAGGTTGATGCAAACTTCCTAATCTTGATGTGTGGAGGGGCAATGCAGGGAGATGCTCTGTCCTGAGGATATAAACTTTCTTTTAATTCAATCAGTCCAGCAAAGGGCAGGCAGGTCATCTAGACCTAAGTATTTCCAATTTGAGTGTTGTCCTTTGAAATGTTTATCTATTTAGGAAAGAGGAGATGATGCATTCTCTGTTCATTAAAAAGTTCAAACACAACTTAAAGTTCTTTACAAAATAATACACAAACTGTTTTTCCGTAGGCAGTTGCTTACAATGGCTTGAATAAATTAAGAGATTAGATTCATTGCTTTTCCTATTAATTAAATATATGGTTAGAAATGACCATTTGGACTTCTATTAATATCAGTAGAAGTGTGTATGTATGTATGTGTGTGTGTGTATGTGTATATCTTTGTCATGAATATTCAAGTATTGATCAATTTATGATAGTGATATATCTGTATTTCTTTTCCTAACCGTGAAACATAAGCACAAATAGGAAATGTAAAAGAATAAATACTATTTAAAATTATATGAAAATATAATGATAATTACAGAGGCAATAATTGTATACAAGAGCAGCAATAGCATCCTTGAGGCCGTTTCTACAGTGTTTCAAGTACCTAATTATATCAGTTTTATCAGAGTTCATCTCATAGAGAGATGAGGTAAGAAGTGTTGGGCTCAAGGATCAATTGAAATTTCAGTTCTGTACATGAGTAAAAATAGCAAATACACAAGCTGTTTGAATGCCTGGCTCTTCTCTTCTTTTGTCGATATAACTGTTATTACCTTTGCACTGTTTTATCTCCCTCTCTTAGGCTTAATAGCATGAGCTAAAAGCAGTTGATTTCAGAAAGCAATTGAAGGGATAAAGAGAAATACAAATTATTAAAAATGTACCAGATACAAGTGAATGCATTCTACAATATTAATAAAGTCCAAAAAGGCTTAGAATTAGTTTGAAGCCTTTCCTCGGATAGCTGTTTAATATATATATTTTTAATTTCAAAAGAAGTCAAGGATGGTAGAAGGAAGGAGAAGTAGGAAGCATATAAAAAAGCTAAATCACCTGTAATACCACTACCAGGGTCAGCACTGTTTGTGTTTTCCTGAAATCCTTCTGGTCTTTAATATGTATATATTTATTATGTATTTATTAAATATGTAATTATTAAAACAATTATAATGTGTACATAATTTTCTACCCTTTCATTAACTAATATTATGAGGCATTTTCATGATAAGAAATATTTTTCATACACATGCTTTGTATGATGGCCTAATATTTTATCACATAGAAATATTAAACTTTTTCTAGTTACTCTGCCACTCTTGGGCATTAAGGTTGTTTTCAGTTCTTCCTTCTTAAAAATAATGCTGCAATGAACATGATCAAATATGAATCTGTTTGCAATTTTGAAATACTTCCTTAGATTAGATTTCCATAAGTAGAATTGCTATGTTAAAGAATGCAAACCCTGCTTAGAGTCTTTACAGCAGAAATGTAGAAACAATCTACCAGTGTGGTTTAATAATTCCCACTTCACTGTACCTTCACCCCTACTGGTATTATCTCTGAAAAAAATGAGTTTGATAACTTGATAGATTAAAAAAACTCATTATATTAATTTGAATTTCTTTCATTTTTTTCTTTTTTAGTGAGATTCATTTGTGCATTTCTTCACTAAAATTTCTACAAAGCATCATGTTGGCAGGACTGGCTTCAGTGGAGTGTGACCTGTACAGTTGCGTGAGACTCCAAAGCTCAGAAAAGTATTGTGCTTGGTTTAATGCTCTGCTGTCACCATCTTGGAATTTTATCTTTGAACTTATGTTTTGTAAGTGAAGTTTGATGGGACAATGCAATGAATATATGTATGAGCAGAGCAGAAGAAATACATGCAATAGGTGTGTCCACTCTTCCTCATCACTCCATTTGCCCAGAGTTTGTGATGTTCCATGAGTACAGCATTCTGGAGGACCCAGGATGCATACAAGTTCAGGGAGACTCAAAGTGAGTACAAGGTAAGCATGATACATCTGTAATTGAGTAAGTAGGGGGAGGTGACAGCTCCAAGCGGCCATGCTTTATGTTTGTGCCAGAACTTGCTTCCAATGAAGAAAGAAGGTAATTTTTTTTTTTTTTTTTGCGGTACGTGGGCCTCTCACAGTCGTGGCCTCTCCCGTTGTGGAGCACAGGCTCCGGACGCGCAGGCTCAGGCCATGGCTCACGGGCCCAGCCGCTCCGCGGCATGTGGGATCTTCCCGGACCAGGGCACGAACCCGTGTCCCCTGCATCGGCAGGCGGACTCTCAACCACTGCGCCACCAGGCAAGCCCAGAAGGTAATATTTTTCTAAGAAACATGAACAACCAAGAAACCCTATCATATCCTTTTTCACTCATGTTACTTTCTTGTATTAGCCAACCACTTACACAGAAAATAATGACATAGAAGGAAAGAAAAAGATAAGACAACCTATAGTTCCTCTCCCCTTTAGTCCTTTCTTGCTCATGATGAGGAAGAGAATATTGTGACCAAAAGCAGGAGAGTAAACAGAACCCTGGAGTGAAACCGTGAATGCAGAGTGTTGTTCGTCCGGTGTTCATAAGAACTGTTTCTGATTCTCCTGCCTGATGGGAATGAAAAAGAACATCTGTGAGCTCAGTTGGGGCATACCAACTGATATCACATCTGGTGCATTATCTGCAGTTGAGGCTTCTACTTAATTGTCACACACTATGATCCAAACTGGTATTTGCAGGGGACAGACTAGTGAATTAAATGGGAACAAAATGGGACCATCACCCCTGCATCCCTTAAGTCTTTGAGGGTGATGCTAATGTCTGCTATTCTACTGAGAGTGCAGTATATTTTTTATTTACTATCTTAGTTGCGAACAGGGAGTGGCAATTTCAGGGGTTTCTGCTTCGCCTTCACTAGTATAGTGGTTTTATTCATTAGGCTCAAAAGAGCCTGCATTAGGGTCATGTCAGTGTCTGAGATGGCTAGTCCAATTATCCATTTGGAAACTGGGAAAATACCACTGGATGTGTCTGTGGACTCAGTGGACTCACCGTAGATGACGTTAGTCCAGAAATCCATTTATTGCTCAATTTCCATATACCCCTACTCTAATAGGGAGGCCGTAATGGAGCTTTGAGCCCTCACATATTAGTGCCTGGGTTTGGTATTTATGGATGTGGGAATATGGGGAGTATTCTCTTCTCCTCAATTTTCTAGAAGTTTGTGCAATATTGATATCATTTCTTCCTTAATTGTTTGATAGAATTTGCCAGTGAAACAACTGGTGAATGAATGAATTTAATTTCTTTAGTTGATATGGGGTTATTCAGATATGTGAAAGAGCTGAATGTCCCCTTTCTCCAGTGTACAGCCAACCAAGTAAATGGTCATAGGTCTGTTTGGCAGAAAGTCTGGGGGAATCACTGCTTTGTATATTGGCTATGATGTTGCAGGACCTTCCTCAAGGGGAACCAGCTTTCTGTCAGTAGATTTGTTCTGGGTCAAAGAGCTGGCTTAGGTCTGGAAATGGGGAAAGGAATCGTGACTTTTCTAGGAGGCCTGATCTCAGCCTTTTCCTCATCCTTTCTTAATCTCTGTTGATTATATTATGCAATACGCTTGTTGGATATTTGACTATCTTGCCTTTAGGGATACATAAGAAGTGAGTGTGAGCGATATCCATAGGTCCCTTTGAGTCAGGCTTTCTTGGCTACCATTCCAACTTGTTCCCCATTTTGAATAATTACTTCTTCCTTGTCAATGATGGTTAAATGCTACCTTTTGGCTTTTCCTACTTTGGATTCCCTACTGTTGCTGAGGCGCACAGTTCTGCAACAGTTTCTCTGACGATTAGTACTGGTCTCCAGAGAACCACCACACTTGAACTTTGACTTTTCAGTGATGCTGGTGACCCCTCACCTGAGCGTTCCTTATTGCCTTGGCAAGGGGAATGTTCCCTGGCTGTTTCCAGAAATGTAGTCAGCTGGTGGATTTTATGACCATATATGATAGTTCTATTCTATCCACTACTCTGAACCTGTTAATTTCTTCCTCCACAGCCTGTCGCAGAAATTCTGGCATACGTTTAAAGTGGGCCATCACCTTTTTCAAGATTTTAAGAGCCATTCCACAAGTGTATATAAGCCAACTCAAGAATCCCTTCCCATGGTATTAAACTGAGAAACAGGAAGAGAGTTGCACTAGTAAAAAGAAATTCTCCCTCAACCAACTTTATATTCTTCATCCCTGGTAGATCTACTCCTGGTACCAATGGTCTTGGGTAAGGTTTCTAGAAGCATGAGATTTTTGTGGAAGTTATTTATAGAGGGAGTGTTCTCTAGAGAAACCTGTAAGGGAATGAAGGAAGCATAATAGAGCAGAAGTCAAGCAAACATGTTGCAAGAGAAATCTAGCCTTGGCCTCTTCCCACGGGGAGCTCTGGAGTGTGAATGTTGCTGCAGAAGTTGTCCTTCCCAAAGGCAAGGGGGTCTTTTTTACACCCTTACATCAGGTAGCCATCCTGACCCACGGGGTAAGGTGTAACCTCTTAGTTGCAGCAGGCGGGCTCCTTAGTTGTGGCATGTGAACTCTTAGTTGTGGCATGCATGTGGGATCTAGTTCCCTGACAAGGGATTGAACCCGGGCCCCCTGCATTGGGAGCCCCGAGTCTTAACCACCACGCCACCAGGGAAGTCCGCTTCATAGGCTTCTGATACCCACCTACTATAGTTGGCACATATGATGAACCAACTCTCTATTCCATCTTAAGGTGTTCATAGGCTGCACATGCATGGAGCTACAAAGGGGTTAAACCTTTGGTGCAGAGCTATTCAATTCTTCATGCACCAAGTTGGAGTAAGGCAGTCATAATATATGGTTGATGCCTCTTTAACAAAGAGTTGAACTTTGTGTCAGTCAAAATCTATGAGGAGAGAATAATGGCACATGTGCCGTAAATTTGCAATTCTGGAGTTAGAGTATAAGCTCTTAGAGGGTGAGATTGTGATTTATACATCTTTGTACCCTCTGTAGCTAGCACAGGACCCTGAATAAAGCAGATGCATAATAAATATTTGTTGATTGATTGTTTTGGCTACCTAACAATTTATACAAATGAAGGAGTTAGTGTCAGTGAAAATTGTTGAACACTTAACAAGAATTTTTATTCCTTTGGCTTTCTTCTTTGAGAACATTCTTTGACATTACAGGGTGAAATCAGAGCTGGAGAATGTGCAGCTAAAGGTTAACTCTGCCCTCAAAATATCATCTTTGGGGCTTCCCTTTTGGCGCAGTGGTTGAGAGTCCGCCTGCCAATGCAGGGGACACGGGTTCGTGCCCCGGTCCGGGAAGATCCCACATGCCGCGGAGCGGCTGGGCCCGTGAGCCATGGCCGCTGAGCCTGCGTGTCCGGAACCTGTGCTCCACAACGGGAGAGGCCACAGCAGTGAGAGGCCCTGCAAAAAAAAAAAATCATCTTTGTAGTAGTAAAATAAAGCACTGATACTGAGGTCCTTATGCTTTTGTCCTGGTCTTTCTATAAAATATAAGGCCCATGTATTTTTTTTAGAAATCCCTTTTTGTCGTTATTCAATCTTATCTCCTTGCATGAATTACTCATTAGAATTTAGCTTCTTCTAGAGCCCCAGTAACATATTTTGGTTACTGGAATGTTATTAAGAGTGATATTTTGTGGTCAGCAATAATCACTATTACTGTCTATTAATAGGTCCTGCTTGAGTCAAGGGAATTTTTTTTTTGTTGTTGTTATTGGTATTGGTATTGGAGTGGGAAGGTGAATACCTCCAGGATTTGCATGTTTAGTCCTTGACCAAATCAATGATGTAAAATCGGATTTTAGTGGGTTCAAAGGAGAATGTAATCTCGGTGTATTTATTGGAGAGCAGGTGTCCAGGGCCAAAGGACATTGCTATAGTATTAAGAATGTTGTTTATGTTACAATGACATTTGCTATGTTTTTAATGCTTTCCCAAAATGATTTCTTCTCAAGCAAAAAATGCTGAGAAGAATTCAAAAGGCTTGAATACTAGAGTGCCTGAGGGAAAATCCAAAACAACACCACAATCTCTCTCTCTCTCTCTCTCTCTCACACACACACACACACCGTGTGTGTGTGTGTGTGTGTGTGTGTATGGACAGGTACATTCCAGGTTAGCTTATGCTATTAATGAATAGCATGGGGCTGGGCTATTTGCCACAATCAAAATTAAAAACTTAGAACTCTTGACACCTCTCATCAATTTGATCTTTCCAATTTCCTCAAGCTAATGAGGGTGATGGTTTTATTTGACACTAAAATATTTAGGAAATGCCTTAATCTAACAATGTGACAAGATAGATTGGGTTTAAATAGAAAATGAACATGGTCCTTTCACAGAAGCAAATGTATTTCTAAGACAAACACAGTTGGTCTTGTTCCCCTGTGTGTTTCTATATGAGTGCCCTGTAATAATTAATGTTTTAAGAGCATAAAATAAGGAAGAAAATTTGAGCTCTAAAGCCTTAAGGAATTTTATGTTTCTGTGAAGTATTTCCTTATGTTACTCATCACTTGATTTGAATGTGAACTAATTTCAGTCCTCTAAAGCAAGGTATTTGCTAGCCTCAGTAGGGTGGATTGAGCATATAAAAATTATTAAGAAAATCCATAAGCAGTGCAATTTGCAACTGTGAAGATTTGTGCAATGCATCTATAATATACCCACATATTGCTATCATCTAATTATCTTTTGGTGGCTAAAACCCAATGTTTGTCCTTGGGAACAAACTTGTAGTATAACCTTTGTCTAGGTCTGTAGACCTAGACCTTGAGTGTTCAGACTTAGCTGAGGGTTCATACTGAGTATGTCAGTTCATACTGAGCTGACAACAATTCAAGATACTTAGGTTTGGGAGATAAGAATGTCAATTCATTTCTTTAGTAGTCTTGAGACAAGAATATCTTCCCAAGGAGTGAGTTACTAATACTAAATAATGATGATTCCTGGCCTATTCCTTAGTTTAGTCAGAAATCTAATACTTTAAACCACATCTAGCCTTTCGAGCGTGTATAGTTAGAATGATGTTTGATAGCAGTTGAATGACTTCAGGAATAAAATAAATTGCTTGTATCAGCATTTTTTTTTTTTTTTTTTTTTTTCTGTACGCGGGCCTCTCACTGTTGTGGCCTCTCCCGTTGTGGAGCACAGGCTCCGGACACGCAGGCTCAGCGGCCATGGCTCACGGGCCCAGCCGCTCCGCGGCATGTGGGATCTTCCCGGACCGGGGCACGAACCCGTGTCCCCTGCATTGGCAGGCGGACTCTCAACCACTGCGCCGCCAGGGAAGCCCTGTATCAGCATTTTTAATCTTACTTTTTCCTATTTGGAAATCATAATTTCCATTTAAAATTTGAAATAGCATTATCATTGCTTTATAAACATTCATTCATTCATTTTTCAAATGGTTATTCAGAGCCTACTTCGTGCTGGTTATTATGAGGCATTAAAGAAAGAAGAATAAGTTATATTACTTCCTTTACAAATCTTATTAACTGACAAATAAAGATACACATGTATATATATACAAACATATTCATACGCAGAAAGCCAAAAGTAATAAGGTACAGTGTGCTATGGTTATGAAAAGGAAGAATTGATTATTTATAGCTGTGACAGATTATTTATTAAAACGTTACCATGTGGGACTTCCCTGGTGGCGCAGTGGTTGAGAGTCCGCCTGCCGATGCAGGGGACACGGGTTCGTGCCCCGGGCCGGGAAGATCCCACATGCTGCGGAGCGGCTGGGCCCGTGAGCCATGGCCGCTGGGCCGGGCGTCTGGAGCCTGTGCTCTGCAACGGGAGAGGCCACAACAGTGAGAGGCCCATGTACCCCACCCCCCAAAGAAAAAACTTACTGAAATATTAAATGTTTTAACAGCCACTTTATAGTGTATTTTTGGGATATCAGGTCAGAATCCTAGTCATAGTCTTCAGAGAGCCAGATAGCCAGGAGAGAGGAGCAGGGAATATCATCAAAGTTATTTGCCTTTATATCAGCTACTAATATGGTGCCTTAAGACTGAGAGTATGGGTCTTAAAATTGGAGATAATACTTCAAAAAGAAACTTAGAAGATGGCTATGTAGTCTTGAAGGGTGAATGTTTCTAAGATAGCCTTCTGAGAGTCTATTGCTAGTAACATGGGAGTTAAGGCATGTTTTGGGTTTGAGAGACCAGAGAAGGACCATGATTGTAAGCAAACATCACAAACTAGAAGAGAAGAGAGGGGAAGAAAGAGGATGGAACACTTATCAGGCTGCCCATGGATCCCTGGGTAGGGGAAGGCCTGAGTGCTTACATAGCAGATACCCTCCTGCTCTGTCCTGTAATGTAGGTGCCTGAAATCTGGGGCCTAGAGCCTGGGGAATGACTGATACGATGACCTAAGTCGTAGTTTACTTAGAACAGTCTGTCTATGCCTGTTGCCCAGCATAATTATATATAGCCCTTTCACTGTCCAAAGTGAGTTTGAATGATAATATGGGCATCCTTCCAAGTGATACCACAGAGAAAGTTAAAGATGTGGCTGGAGTCTGGGTAGAAGGGCAGCCCTCATGATTTGCCAGAACTGAATCTTCATAGTGTTGCTTTTGTCTAATCCCATGGTAAAGTAAGACCATTAAGCCTTATCCGGACTGGGGGATATTCTGTGGTCAGTGTTGGGAAAGCAAGAGATACCCAAGGAGAGGCAAGAAAATTGTCCATTTCACAGACTCATCAACTGGTCCCCTGGCAAACCTGGGGAAGATATCAGCATTTTTCTATGTGTTGGAACTACTGCTGTGAAAATCCTACTCACACCATAGATAGGGTTCCCATCTAATTGATAAGTGAAAATACAGCAGGATATTTATGTTTTCCTTTTACTTATTCCTCAGACCTTCCAGTGCCTAAATTAGGGGGCCAAAAGCAAAAGGTGATTGTAAAACATTGTGTCTTCCCAGCTTTGCTTTCTCAAAGCCTGGATTTACTGAGATCATGCCAAGGACGTTTGAGGATCGTGAAAACAGAGGGGAGCAAGTTAGCTGACACTAATAAAAAATCTGGGAGGGTAAAGAGGGTTCAGAGAAAAGTGGACTCCCAAACTGTTTGGTGGAAGCACCCTAAAGATATTTATCTGATAAACATTATAGAAAACTCCTGCATTGTGTGCATAGGGAGGCTGGGTTTCTATGAATTTCTAGATTTCTGAGTCACAGAAGTTGAGCTGTGTAGGAACGATGTAGTCAAGGCATTTAAACAGAAGCCACTGAGGACTGAGGACCACAGGAGCCCCTTTCTACCTTGGTGTGCCCAGTTTCAGTGAACAGGGATCCCTGGATGGAGGGCACAGCACGTGAAGTTGGCTTTTTAGGATCAATCATATTTAGATACATAGGGAGGAGGGAACGCAGGGCACAAAAACCCAAAGCAGGAAATCTCATGATGTGAAAGAAAAATGGTCAAATATTCAAATTGTTTCACAAGTCCCTCATGATTGACTTATTCTTCAGACTTAACTGCTGATACTCTGCTCAACCACACCCATCCCTCAGCTTGGAATATTCCTTTTGTCCATTCTAATTTCACCTGACTAACATCTGTTGAATCTTACAGTCCAGATTATACATAATTTTCACAAAGTTTAACGTCCAGTGGCTTGGTAAAGCACTCTGTTGTTATACACTGTCATTGCACACTTCGCAATATATTTGTGTTGTGCTTACCACAATTGTATTTAAATTTTTGAGTAATTAATTTTCTTAATATCTGTCTCTTGCTAGATTCTAATTTCCACTGGCTCAGAAACTGTGTCATCAATGAATCCTCAGTACCTAGTACAGGGTCTGGCTCAAAGTACGTGTTCAATAACTATGTCTTGGATGAATGAATTAATTAGGCTGAAACATGAGGTATGCTATAGGAGGTTCTGGGAGATTAGACTCGAGAGATAGGCTGGAATAAAATTTTGGAGTGTTCTGAATACAAGCCAATGGAGTTTGGCCTTTTTCTAGGCCCTGAAGAACCTTTGAAAGTTTTCAGAATACAGAGTGTCCTACCCACATTCAAACAGTTGGTCGGAAAGTTGCTCTTGGTAAACAGTTTCGAATTGTGCACAGAATACCCATGAGCTGTTGATAGTCATATGTTGAAAGGCAGGAAAACGGAGTGGAGGGAGAAAGGAAGGCATTGACTTTTATGGAATCATGTTTCTTTACCTCAAGCAACAGGTCCAGACCACCAGCAAAGTAAAAGGAAAAAAATGTCCCTAGAGAGTCTCTGTGAAAGAACTATTTTCTCTGAAGTTAGCTCTGTCTAAAACTAACAAATTTTGGCAAAATAGAAGTGACTTAGCAGTTGATTTCCTATAATAGTGGTTCGGCTTTTAGTAGAGTGTATGGAGTAGAAGGTGACTCTGATCTTTCCAAGCAGGCAGCAGTGCTGCATCCTCAGTGCTACACAGCCTAGTCTCAGTTCTTTTGACCTTATCTGCTGGTGGCCATCAGCATGCTAATATCTTTGTTAACAAGGTCCTAACAGTACTCACCACGCATGAACTACTAGGATCTAATTATTGCAAGTATCCCATCCAGTGACTTTTTTGACAGTATTAGTTGGTTCCATAGACCCAGATTAAAGCAGGATAAGGGCCTGATTTTTCTAGTTCCAATAAAAGTCCAACTCTGAGTGTCATATCCTTTTACTGTCATGGTGTAAATGACCTCACTTCTTAGGGTTCAAAGAAATTGACAGAGAAATGTGGAGAGCAAAGGAAGGTGAGTTAGGCCCATTTGTCCACAGCTACACATGCCTCAGCCACCCTCACGTCTTCTTGGAAACTGTCTCCAGGCCTTTAAAAGTTGCATAGAATAAAAAACAAAAACAAGAAGGAGTGGTAATAATTTAAATATGAAAAATAATAATAGCTATTACTAAGTGCTTATGCTGCAGCAGATGCTTTAAATACCTTTTATAGATTTCTTATTTGATACTTACAATAATCCGTTGAGGTGGGTGCTGTCTCCATTTCATATATGAGGAAACTACAGCTCAGAGAAATGA
Organism: Grampus griseus; assembly: GCF_964374135.1. Classification (NCBI taxonomy): domain Eukaryota; kingdom Metazoa; phylum Chordata; class Mammalia; order Artiodactyla; family Delphinidae; genus Grampus; species Grampus griseus. The sequence goes on from NC_139018.1 coordinate 60,423,107, forward strand.
TTAGGCCTTGCTTGGAGCCAGACCTGGACCTCTTTAGTTCATAACTCTGTGGATGGGCAGGAAGAAGAAAGGGTGGAGTGTGTGGCCCTTGATCCTCAATCATCTTTAGGGAAGATTGAGGATATGATTAAGAGAATAACTTTCTTTTGAGGTCACCAAATATAAATTAAACACTGAAAAGGAAAACTCAGCAAGAGTTACGAATCTATTATCAAGTGATACTGAGTATGAGATATGCTGTGGGCTGTAGTGTTTGGATGGGTTGACAAGAGGGCACAAGGTGTCTGCTTCCCATGGGGGTGAGTTGGGATCAGAGAGAAGAGGAGGAATACATGAGAGAATAAATGTGTCCAGCCGAGATGGAAGGGACAGGCGTTGGGGGCGGGGGGCTGCAGTTGCTAAATAGGGGAGTTGGGTGTTAGGTCATGGGACTTGGAATGTGAAGCTAAGGAATTTGGGATATATAAAGTAGATAACCAGAGTTACTAAGATAATTTAAGCAAGGAAGTAACTGGTGAAAAAAATGTGTTTGGAAAAATAATTGGCAGCACAGGTTAAAGTGGGCAGAGGGACTTTAGGAAACAAGTGAGGTAGCTACTACAACCAACCATGAACAAAAGGGAGAAGATTGGAAAAAGATGCACACAGAGGAAATGAAAAGGAAGGGATAGGTAGAGAGATGTTATGAATCTTTATTTAGCTTGAGAATTCTACCAGTACTATATAATTACTACCTTAAATTAAGAATACTAGGGAACTAAGTAATTTATGGCACAAATAGCACCTTTGAATTACTAGTAAACTTTTCAACTTGTTACTTTCTTTAACATAAATCATTATTGAATTTTTCTAGCTACAGTGTACTAAAAAGTTTCTAGGTACTCTACAAATCATACAATTCCACATGATTGCTACTTGGATGGATTGCAAATTGGCCAAGCTTTTTGTTCTGCGTTTTGGGTTCTCTACTCTCAATCAAGAAACCTTTGAGAGAGGGAAATTTATCTGGAGGACTCATGTCTTCCACAATATAGAGGCTTATTATGATGTTAAAAAGAATCAAGGTCTAAGTGATCATCTAAAAATAAAACAATTTCATTTTCTGCTTAAATGATGATTTGTTGAGAATTATGCTGCTGTTACTTGAAGCTGGCACAAGCAGCTGTATCACCATTTGCATCGTTTCTTGTGCAAAACGCTAGGGATCAAATTCTGGTTTAAATCTCAGCCTAGAGAAACACATTTAGTTTATTAAATGTAAACAGAGGCTGAGTTATAGGGAAGCTGAAAGGAAAACAATAAGCTCAACTGAAACACATGCTGACTCCAGGAAGGATGAAAGGCTGCCTATGTTTCAGCAAATCTGGTCAGGGATGGCTTGGGAAGGGACAGTGTCTGGGTCACTTCAGAGTTCGCTTTTTCTGTTTATTTTTTAAGCAGTGCAAGTGCCGCTTCCTGTTTCGTACACTTCCTTGAAGTCCCTTTGAACTTTCACATGGCTTATATTCACTTACAAGGGTTCATTTACTCAGCAAGAATTTTTGAGGCCACTGTTTGTAGAACCCTCTTAGGTGTAGGCATTGGAAGGGTTATGTGAGGAGTAGAAGAAACAGTTCCTGTGTATGGAAAACTCTAAGAAAGCAGGTTTCCAAAAAAAACTTTAAAAGAGAGAATCAAAAATAACATGGACCATGACATGAAGGCAAATAAGGATAAAAGAAACCAAAGAGATACAGAGTACTTGATGAGGAGTCTGGGAACCTAGATCCTAGTTTCAGCTGTGAACTGGGATCAGCTGCCTACACTAGCTGGGCCTTAAAATTATCATCTAAACACTAGAGAATCTTAAAACTCCCATGGTTATGTAAAATTTGCAATTTGGGTTAATGGTCAGTGTAGAAATTGTTTTAACAAAATTTTTTTTCTGAAGTCGGTGAAAATTCATGAGTTAGCATTATTTAGAGAAACTTTGAAGATTTTATACTGTTCATCTAAACAACCAAGTTTAGTTATTTTTTTTTCCTGTTGCAACTGAAGTTCAGTAAATGAATGATATTGTTATATATATCATCTATATATGCTATAAACCCCACAGGACAGTATTATAACTTTGTTTTAAATAGTCCTATATATTTTAAATAAGCTAAAAAAATACTCTATTATATTTACCCAAGTATTTATAATTTACAGTGTTCTTCATTCATTCCTAAAGATCCAGTCTTCCTTTTGGTATCATTTCCCTTCAGCTTGATGAATTTCCATTAGCATTTTCTTTAGTGTAGTTCTGGTGGCAATGAATTGCTGTTTTTCATTCACCTAAAAGGTTATTTCATCTTCATTTTCACTTGATAATTCTTTTAGATATAGAATTTCAGGTTGACAGTTCTCTTTCTTCTATCAGTCATCTTGAATATTTGATATCTATAGGACTCTAATCCCAATCAAAATCCCAGCAAGTCATTTTGTGGATATCAACAATCTGATACTAAAGTTTATATGGAAAGGCAAAAGAACCAGAATACTCAGCACATTTTGAAGGGGAAGAGCAAAGTCAGAACTGACCATGCCTGTCTTCACGACATACTGTAAAGCTACAGTAATCAAGATAGGGTGGTACTGGTGAAAGAATAGACAAGTATATCAATGGAACAGAACAGAAAACACAGAAATAGACCCTGACATATAGAATCAACTGATCTCTGACAAAGAGGCAAAGACAGTTCAATGGAGAAAGGGTAGTCGTCTCAACAAATGGTGCTAGAACAACTGGACGTACACATGCAAAAAAATGAATCTAGACACAGAACTTACCTTTTCCACAGGAATTAACTCAAAATGGATAGTAGACTTAAATGCAAAATGCAAGATTATAAAACTCCTAGAAGATAACATAGGAGAAACTCTAGGTGTCCTTAGGTCTGGCAGTGACCTATCTGATAATAGCAAAAGCATGATCCCTGAAAGAAAGAGTTGATAAGCTGGACATCATTAAAATAGGAAAATGTTTTGTCTGCAAAGACACTGTTAAGAGAATGAAAAGACAAACCAGAGACTGGAAGAAAATCTTTGCATCTTTGCAAAACATATATCTGATAAAGGACTGGTATCCAGAATACCCAAAGAGCTCTTAAAACTCAACAGGGAGAACACAAACAACCCACTTTAAAATGGGCAAAAGATCTGAGCAGACATCTTACAAAAGAAGATATACATTTGACAAATACGCATATGAAGAGATGCTCAACATCATATGTTATTCGTTTCTGGTGGGAATGCAAATGGTACAGCCACTTTGGAAGACAGTTTGGTAGATTCTTGTAATACTAAACATACTCATAAGATGATCCAGCAGTTGTGCTCCTTAGCATTTACCCAAATGAGTTGAAAACTTACTTTCACACAAAAACCTGGATGTTTATAGCAACTTTACTCATAATTATCAAAACTTGGAAGCAACCAAGATGTCCTTCAATAGGTGAATAGGTAAACTGGTACATCAATCAAATGGAACATTAGTAAGCAATAAAAAGTGAGCTATTAAGCCATGAAACACATGGAAGAAACTTAAATGCATATTGCTAAGTAAAAGAAGCCAGTCTGAAAAGGTTACATACTGTATGATGTTCTGGAAAAGGCAAAAACTATAGAGACAGTAAAAAAGATCAGTGGTTGCAAACAGTTTAGAATGAGAGAGGGAGGGATGAATAGGTAGAGCACAGGAGAATTTTAGGGTATTAAAACTATTGTGTATGATACAGTAATGGTAGATACCTGTCACTATACATTTATCAAAACCCATAGACTATAAAACACAAAGAATGAACCATAATGTAAGCTATGGACTTAAGTTAATAATGATGTCTCTATATTAGCTCATCAATTGCAACAAAAATGCTACATCAATGCAAGATGTTAATAATAGGGAAAACTGGAGGTGGGGGGTTTATAGAAACTCTGTACTTTCCACTCAGCTTTCTCTAATCCTAAAACTGCTCTAAAAAAAAAACCTAATACTGCTCTGAAAAATAAAGTCTAATGATAATAATAATAAAAAAAGAAATTGAAATATACCTAATAGGAATTACCAAGACAAAAAGAGAAAGAATATAAATCACAACATGAGGGGACCTTCAAGATGGTGGAGGAGTAAGACGTGGAGGTCAACTTCCTCACCAAAAATACATCAAAAATACATCTACACGTGGAGCAAATCCTACAGAACACCTACTGCACACTGGCAGAAGAACTCAGACTTCCCAAAAGGCAAGAAAATCCTCACGTACCTGGGTAGGGCAAAAGAAAAAAGGAAAAACAAAGACAAAAGAATAGGGATGGGACCTGCACCTCTGAGAGGGAGCTGTGAAGGAGGAAAAGTTTCCACATACTAGGAAGGCCCTTCACTGGCAGAGATGGGGGTTGGGGGGTGGGGGAAGCTTCAGAGACACGGAGGAGAGCGCAGCAACAGGGGTGCAGAGAGCAAAGTGGAGAGATTCCCACACAGAGTATCAGTGCCGACCGGCACTCACCAGCCTGAGAGGCTTGTCTGCTCACCCACCAGGGTGGGTGGGGGCTGGGAGCTGAGGCTCAGCCTTCAGAGGTCAGAACCCAGGGAGAGGACTGGGGTTGGCTGCGTGAACACAGCCTGAAGGAGGCTAGTGCACCACAGCTAGCTGGGAGGGAGTCTGGGAAAAAGTCTGGACCTGCCTAACAGGCAAGAGACCATTGTTTTGGGGTGCGTGAGGAGAGGGGATTCCTTCCCTGACTGCCCACAGAAGGCAGAGCACCACCTAAACTAACTCCAGAGATGGGCACGAGCTGCAGCTATCAGCTTGGACACCAGAGACAGGCATGAAACCCTACCACCACTGCTGCAGCCACCAAGAATCCTGTGTGCAAGCAGAGGTCACTATCCACATGCGGCCCCCACCCCCCCACAAGCCTGTGTGGCCTGCCACTGCCAGGGTCCTGTGATCCAGGGACAACTTCCCTGGGAGAACACAGCATGCCTCAGGCTGTTGCAAAGTCATGTTGGTCACTGCTGTTGCAGGCTTGCCCCGCATTCCAATTATCACTACCATACCCCTCCCTCCCCCCAGCATGAGTGAGCCAGAGCCCCCTAAACAGCCGGTGCTTTAACCTCATCCTGTCTGAGCAGGAACAGATGCCTGAGGGCAACCTACATGCAGAGGTGGGGCCAAAGGCAAAGCTGAACCCCAAGAGCTGTGTGAACAAAGAAGAGAAAGGGAATTTTCCCCGTGCAGCCTCAGGAGCAGTGGATTGAATCCCAACAGTCAACTTGAGGTACCATGCATCTGTGAAATACCTGATTAAACAACAAGTCAACCCAAAATTGAGGAGGTGGACTTTGGGAGCAACTGTAGACTTGGGACTGACTGGTCTGCGACTGACTGGTTTCTGATTTTTATATTTATCTTAGTATAGTTTTTAGTGCTTGTTATCACGGGTGGATTTGTTTATTGGTTTGGTTGATCTCTCCCTTTTTTATTATTACTTTTTTATTTTAATTATTTTATTTTATTTTTTTGTTATTATTATTTTCTTTCTCTTTTTCTCTCTTTTCTTCTGAGCCATGTGGCTGACACGGTCTTGCTGCTCCAGCCTTGTGTCAGGCATGAGCCTCTGAGGTGGGAGAGCCGAGTTCAGGATATTGGACCACCAGAGACCTCTCAGCCCCATGTAGTATCAATTGGCGAGACTTCCCCTAGATATCTCCGTCTCAATGCTAAGACCCAGCTCCACCCAAAGCCAGCAAGCTCCAGTGCTGGACGCCCCATGCCAAACAACTAGCAAGACAGGAACACAACACCACCCATTAGCAGAGAGGCTGTCTAAAATCATAATAAGTTCACAGACACCCCAAAACCACCACAGGATGAGATCCTGCACACCAGAAAGACATGATCCAGCTCCATCCACAAAAACACAGGCCCCAGTGCCCTCCACCAAGAAGCCTAAAAACCCACTAAACCAACCTTACCCACTGAGGGCAGACACCAAAAGCAATGGAAACTACGAACCTGCAGCCTGCGAAAAGGAGACCCCAAACACAGTAAGTTAAGCAAAATGAGAAGATGGAGAAATACGCAGCAGATGAAGGAAAAAGGTAAAAACCCACCAGACCAAACAAATGAAGAGGAAATAGGCAGTCTACCTAAAAAAGAATTCCGAGTAATGCTAGTAAAGATGATCCAAAATCTTGGAAAAAGAATGAGGAAAATACAAGAAATAAAAAGGACCTAGAAGAACTAAAGAGCAAACAAACAATCATGAACAACACAATAAGTGAAATTAAAAATTCTCTAGAAGGAATCAATAGCAGAATAACTGAAGAAGAACGGATATGTGACCTGGAAGATAAGATAGTGGAAATAACTACCACAGAGGAGAATAAAGATAAAAGAATGAAAAGAATTGAGGACAGTCTCAGAGACGTCTGGGACAATATTAGATGCACCAACATTTGAATTATAGGGGTCCCAGTAGAAGAGAAAAAGAAAGGGTCTGAGAAAATATTTGAAGAGATTATAGTTGAAATCTTCCCTAACATGGGAAAGGAAAGAATCAAGTCCAGGATGTGCAGAGAGTCCCATAAAGGATAAATCCAAGGAGAAACACGTCAAGACTCATATTAATCAAGCTATCAAAAATTAAATACAAAGAAAAATATTAAAAGCAGCAAGGGAAAAGCAACAAATAACATACAAGGAAATGCCCATAAGAATAACAGCTGACCTTTCAGCAGAAACTCTGCAAGCCAGAAGGGAGTGGCGGGACATATTTAAAGTGATGAAAGGGAAAAACCTACAACCAAGATTACTCTACCAGCAAGGATCTCATTCAGATTTGATGGAGAAATTAAAACTTTTACAGATAAGCAAAAGCTAAGAGAATTCAGCACTACCAAACCAGCTCTACAACAAACGCTAAAGGACCTCTCTAGGCAGGAAACACAAAAGAAGGAGAAGACCTACAAAAACAAAAACAAAACAAGAAAATGGTAAAAGGAACATACATATCGATAATTACCTTAAATGAAAGTGGATTAAATGCTCCAACCAAAAGACATACACTGGCTGAATGGACAAAAAAACAAGACTCATATACATGCTGTGTACAGGAGACCCACTTCAGACGTACGGACACATACAGACTGCAAGTGAGGGGATGGAAAAAGATAATCCAGGCAAATGGGAATCAAGAGAAAGCTGGAGTAGCAATTCTCATATCAGACAAAATAGACTTTAAATAAAGACTATTACAAGAGACAAAGAAGGACACTACATAATGATCAAGGGATCAATCCAACAAAAAGATATAACAATTGTAAATATTTATGAACCCAACGTAGAAGCACCTCAATACATAAGTCAAATGATAACAGCAATAAAAGGGGAAATCAACAGTAATACAATCATACTAGGGGACTCTAACACCCTACTTTTACCAATGGATAGAGCATCCAAAATGAAAATAAATAATGATACAAAAGCTTTAAATGACACATTAAACAAGATGGACTTAATTGATATATATAGGACATTCCATCCAAAAACAACAGAATACACTTTCTTCTCAAGTGCTCATGAAACATTCTCGTGGATAGATCAAATCTTGGGTCACGAATCAAGCCTGGTAAATTTAAGAAAATTGAAATTGTATCAAATATCTTTTCTGACCACAACGCTATGAGACTAGACATCAATTACAGGAAAAAAACTGTAAAAAATACAAACAATGGAGGCTAAACAATATGCTAGTAAATAACCAAGAGATCACACAGGAAATCAGAAAATACCTACAAAACATGACAGTGAAAACATGATGACCCAAAACCTATGGGATGCAGCAAAAGCAGTTCTAAGTGGGAAATTTATAGCAGTACGATCCTACCTCAAGAAACAAGAAAAATCTCAAAGAAACAACCTAACCTTACACCTAAAGCAATTAAAGAAAGAAGAAGAAAAACTCCCAAGTTCGCAGAAGGAAAGAAATCAGAAAGATCAGATTAGAAATAAATGAAACAGAAATGAAGGAAATAGTAGCAAAGATCAATAAAACTAAAAGCTGATTCTTTGAGAAGATAAACAAAACTGATAAACCATTAGCCAGACTCATGAAGAAAAAAAGGGAGAAGACTCAAATCAACAGAATTAGAAATGAAAAAGGAGAAATAACAACTGACACTGCAGAAATACAAAGGATCATGAGAGATTACTACAAGCAACTCTGTGCCAATAAAATGGACAACCTGGAAGAAATGGACACATTCTTAGAAAAGCACAACCTTCTGAGACTGAACCAGCAAGAAATAGAAAATATAAGCAGACCAGTCACAAGCACTGAAATTGAGACTGTGATTAAAAATCTTCCAACAAACAAAAGCCCAGGACCTGATGGCTTCACAGGCAAAGTATATCAAATATTTAGAGAAGAGCTAACACCTGTCCTTCTCACACTCTTCGAAAATATAGCAGAGGGAGGAACACTCCCAAAACTCATTCTACAAGGCTACCATCACCCTGATACCAAAACCAGACAAAGCTGTCACAAGAAAACTAAAGACCAATATCACTGATGAAATGGATGCAAAAATTCTCAACACAGTACTAGCAAAGAGAATCCAACAGCACATTAAAAGGATCATACACCATGATCAAGTGAGGTTTATCCCAGGAATGCAAGGGCTCTTCAAAATATGCAAATCAGTCAGTGTGTGATACACCATATTAACAAACTGAAAGATAAAAACCATATGATCATCTCAATAGATGCAGAAAAAGCTTTCAGCAAAATTCAACACCCATTTATTAAAAACCCTCCAGAAAGTAGACATAAAGGGAAATTACCTCCACATAATAAAGGTCATATATGACAACCCCACAGCCAACATTGTTCTCAGTGGTGAAAAACTGAAACCATTTCCTCTAAAATCAGGAACAAGACAAGGTTGCCCCACTCACCACTATTATTCAACGTAGTTTTGGACATTCTGGCCACAGGAATCAGAGAAGAAAAAAAAACAAAAGGAATTCAAATCAGAAAAGAAGTAAAGCTGTCACTGTTTGCAGATGACATACTATACCTAGAGAATCCTAAGGATGCTACCAGGAAACTACAAAAGCTAATCAATGATTTGATAAAGTAGCAAGATACAGAATCAATGCACAGAAGTCTCTTGCATTCCTATACACTAATGATGAAAAATCTGAAAGAGAAATTAAGGAAACGCTCCCACTTACCACTGCAACAAAAAGAATAAGCTTGTACTTTGCGGCTGCGAGGATCTTTTCCTCCACACTATTCACGGTGAAGAGTCTCAGCACGCGGACGTTGTTCTGCTGGCCGATGCGGTGGACGTGGTCTTGTGCTTGCAGGTCCTAATGAGGATTCCAGTTGCTGTCAAAAATGACCATGGTATCAGCTGCCTGGAGATTTAGGCCCAGGCCTCCAGCTCTTGTGCTCAGCAAGAAAATGAAATACCGGGACAGAGGTTCATTGAATTTCTTCAGCAAAGCAGCATGATCTTCAGAATTGGTGGTGCCATCAAGGCGCAGGTAAAGGAAGTTCCGAAAAGCAAAGTAATCCTCCATGATGGTCATGAGAGACGTCATCTGGCAGAAAAGCAGGACGCGGTGATCAGTCGTTCTCAATGTTGGTAGGATACGATCAAGTAGGTCAAACTTTCCTGAGGCCCGATGCAGCTCAGACCCATTAATGACCCCATTTGAAAAGCCCAGGTGTTCAGCAAAGGATTCCTCAATGTGCTGAAACATATATGGATGATTGCAGACTTTTCTCAACTGCATGATAGCGTTCATAAATGTCTTAGCACCTCCTTTCCCCTTCTTATCTTTCTCCGAACCATCTGTGAGAAGGATCCCTTTGACTTGCATATGGCGATACAGAATCTTCTGCAGAGCTGACATGTCACACTTGATCACATATTCAACTTTTTCTGGAAGCTGGGATTCAACTTCTTTCTTCAGTCTCCTCAGTAAAAATGGTCTCAACACCTTATGCAGATGCCTGATGATCAATATAGTTTCTTCTTTATTTAAGTCCACTCTCTCTCCAGTCATGGCAAATGGAGCATTAAACCACTGCTCAAACGTGCTGCAGCTCTTAAAAATTGTAGGAAGGATGAAGCTGAGGAGGGCCCAGAGCTCCGGGAACTTATTCTGCAGGGGGGTCCCAGTCAAGAGGATCCTTCTGGGGTCCACATAGTGAGTGTTCAGGACCTGAGTCAGCTTGCAGTGGTGATTCTTCATTTGGTGGCTTTCGTCCACTATCATGTATTTCCACCGAGTCTTTGCAAGAAGGTGCTTGTCTTTAAAATGTACTCATAAGTAGTCAGGAGGGCATTGAATTTGCCACTCCGTAACTGGGGACAAGGGAGCGACGCATGGCGGGGTGCCCTTGTAAGGAATTTTCACCACAGAAGGAGCCTTTCTCAAATTCATACGTCCAGTTAGAGTTGAAAGGGGGGCAATGATGAGATAGGGGCCATTGAGTCTTTTGTGATCCATCAGATAAGTGATGAGTGCAATGGTCTGTATTGTTTTTCCCAGCCCCATTTCATCAGCAAAGATTCTGTTCAAATTGTTATTATACAGAGAAACCATCCATTCCAGGCCCTGGAGCTGATAATGCTTCAGGGTCCCATTGAAGAGGAGGGCCGACTGTTTCTCCACCCTTTCAGAGATGGCATGGGCCACCGTGAAGTAGGACTGGGAGCCCCTGGCACTGTATTGCATGTTGTGCTCATCATCCACGTAGCAGACATTAGTATTAAAGAAAAAAAGAACTAGACAGGTAGCCCTCATGAACATATACACAGATGAGTTCCTAAAAATTGAATCCAGTTATATATTAAAAGGGTAATACAACATGATCAAGTGAGGTTTATTCAAGGAATGCAAGGTTGATTTAACATTCAAAAATAAATGTTAATATAAAAAGGGGGAAATTCGTATGATACTTCAATAAATAAAGAGTGAACACTATACAAAATTTAACCCTTACTCATGATTTTAAAATAACTTTAAAACTGGAACAGTAGGGAACTACTTCAGTCTTAAAAAAAGACATCTATGGAAAAACTTGTGGCTAATATTATATTTAATCATTAAATATTAAATGCTTTTCCCTTAAAATCAGCAACAATATGAATATGTCTACTCTTACTACTTGTTTCAACATTGTATTGGAGGTTTTAGCTGTTACAATAAGGCAAGATACTTTCTTAAATTGGAGTATAGCTGATAATGTTGTGTTAGTTTCTGTTGCATAGCAGTGAGTCAGTTATACATATACATATGTCCACTCTTTTTTAGATTCTATTCCCATACAAGGCAATTTCAAAAAAGGCATAAACTTAGGAATGGAAGAAGTAAAACTGTTGTGTTTTTTTTGGACAACATGACTGTTTATGTAGAAAATTCTTAGAAATCGATAAAACAGTTATTAAAAGTAATAAATGAAGTTATCAAGTTTGTAGGATAAAAGTTAACTGCATTTTTATATACTGACATCAAACAATTGGAAACAATTAGAAAATGAGATTATTGAAGTTGAATTAATTATTCATTATTAAAGAAATGTAATAACATTCATTTATGACCTTACACTAAAACTCACAAAATATTGCTTAGAGAAATTATAGATACTCTAACTAAATGGAACAATGTACCATGCTCATGGACTGGAAAACTTCATATTGTTAAAATATCAATTCTTCCGACATTGATCTTTAAATTCTACGCAATTCCAACAAAATATAGCAAGAGTTTTTGGAAATTGATAAGCTAATTCTAAAATTTATATGAAAATTTAAATGACCTAGAATAGTCAAAATAATTTTTTAAGGGCGAATTTGGAGATCTTATATTTTCTGATTTAAAGATATGCTGTAAACTACAGCAATTAAGACATTGGAGTATTGTCAAGAGGATAGGCACATAGATCAATGAAACAGTAGAAAGCACAGGAATAGTCCACAAATACATGGTCAATTGATTTTCAACAAAAATGTCAAGACAATTCAATGGGGGAAAAAGTCTTTTCAAACAAATGATGCTGAATCAATTAGAAAGATATATTTTTAAATAGGAACATTATTAGCCATTGCTTCATGTCATACACAATAATTAACTTTAAATGCATAATAAATATAAATCTAGTGCTGTAAAACTATTTAAAAAGTAGAAAATATTCATGAAAAATGAAAAAAATGATAAATTGGACCTTATAAAAATTCAGAACTTTTACTCTTCAAAAGATATCCATTAAGAAAATGAGAAGACAAGACATAGAATGGGAGAAAACATTCCAATATGTATATTTGACAAGACTTGTATCCCGAAAAAGAACAATTACAACTCAGTTACAAGAAGATAAGCAACCCAATAGAAAATTTGACAAACTACTTGAATATTGACTTCACAAAATAAGATATACAAATTGCCAGTTTGTATATCTCTCATATCCTGGTGATGGAAACGTAAAATTGCAAATCACTTTGGAGAAACTGTAGGTCTCTCCACAAGTTAAATGTGCATATAGTGTTTAACCCAGCCATTCAGATCTTAGGTATTTATATCAAACAGAAATGAAAATATATATCCACTCAAAGACAGCTGCTTGTTATCCCTGTGTCTCAAGTCACAACTGTGCCTTTCTATCACAGGGCTATGAAGACATGTTTGTTGTTCTCTTAGTCATTGTTCCTGGGCTCAAGTTCCTGACTCCCTTCTGAAAATGGTCTCATTTTATAGCCAACATTGTGTTTGTTTAAAGGTCTTTAATAAATATGAGTGCAGGACCTATGGCCTGAGCATAGAGATGATGAACAGGGCAGTTTAGGCATGGGGGCTGGATTTAGGTATAGACCTATTCAGTATAGGTATTAGATGGTAGTGGAGTACAGTGCTAGAGCGTTGGAGTCGGTCAGACTTGAATTTGAATATTCCTCAATGTTTTTATCTGTCGACTGGGCTTTTGTGTGGATCAAATGAGATTAAAAGTGTTTTGCATAATGCCTGGCCTCCAAATTCTCAAGAAATCATGACTCTTACTATAATGACACAGCATACTAAACGCATTCATCTCTTCTTGCTTAGGATAGGTTTTAAAATTAAATTTCTAGTATTACTTCTGATACGGATGAGACAAAAGTCCTTTGGGACCCTGATTATCAAAATGAGATATAAAGAGTCACATACTGACCATAATAGGGTCTGGGCAGGAACATGAGTGAGGCTGAGAGAAAACATCAAAGATCACAGGGGTTTCTCTCAAGAGAGAAGGTGGCTAGAACAAAGTGATGATTCTGCATACTATAGGCCATGGTTCTTGCCATTTTGAGATGTAATAGAAATTTAGTATGGTGGGAGAAGAATGTGATGCCGTGGGCTTTAAATTTTACTGTTTAAATTTCGGATATGCAGAAGTCCACTGTGGGACTAAGCTATTGAAAAAATCAAATTCACACATTTTTGCATTGTGACCTTCAATTTTAACAACTCAAGTTGAGACAAGGAGTTTTTCATTATTGGGTAGGTGGTAGCTTGGTAAAGGAGAGAAAGTTGGGCTGTGGTGATGGTGATAAAGGCAACATGAGAGAAAGAGAAGGACCTCTAGGGATCTTTCTTGAGACCATGATAATGACTTCTGGGAGTTATCTGGTGGTAGGGTTGTGTTCCCTGACACACAAGGTTCTGCATCCCTGTAGCTGCCTTTTGAGTGTTATGTCATGACAGATACCAAAATTGCTTTAATGATTGCAGGAAGATTATTTCCCCCTATTCAATGGCATGAAGCAATAGATGAATATTCAAATCTAAATTGTATATCTAAATTGTATACATATGTGTGTGTATGTGTAACATATATATATATAAATGTTTCATAAGTCTGATACTCAATTATTCATTTTTATGTATGCAAGACAACATTTTCAAATCAGTTGTCCTTTTACTTTCCTTTGTAGTTACAAAATCAAAGTAAAGTCAACATATGCATATTTCTAGGTAGACTGATGTTTTTTAAGCTGCATTAGCTTGAAATCCTTGGTGAAGATGTGCATATGCTTACTTTATACCAATAATGTCATGAAAGAGTTTGAAGGAACAATGCTTTGTATATAATTAGTAGCATAATGAACATAATTTGAATAACAAAAATATTTGCTCTTAACTGAAGGAAAATGAATCAAACTCATCAACTGATAGCATTCACTGACTAAGAAGACATGGGGAAGTCAGGTGAGAAATCTTAAATAGAGGATGCTTTAACAGGGGGATTTATGTTCCACAACTAGGTGTTTAAGAAATAAAAGACAGTTGATATTATGAACGCTCACAAGCATATCTATGAATATCTGTTAACGATGGAAACAACCATAGCTAAGTATGAAGATGTTAACTTTGTTCCTTTCAATTGAAATCATTATTACCAATATTGAAGAAGATATTAAAATAAATCATCTCTAATCCCAGTACTCAATCACAACTTTTCATCTTTTTGCAAGTTTCTTTCTAAGCCTTGTCTTTAACCATTTGTATTTATGGTTGTGACACATTTTCTAATTCAGCTTTTTTTTTTTTTAACATCTATATTGGAGTATAATTTCTTTACATTGTTGTGTTAGTTTCTGCTGTATAACAAAGTGAATCTGCTATACGTATACATATATCCCCATATCCCCTCCCTCTTGCGTCTCCCTCCCACCCTCCCTATCCACCCTTTTAAGTGGTCACGAAGCACGGAGATGATCTCCCTGTGGGATGCAGCTACTTCCCACTAGCTATCTATTTTACATTTGCTAGTGTATATATGTAAAGCTACACTCTCACTCTGTCCCAGTTTACCCTTCCCCCTTCCCATGTCCTCAAGTCCATTCTCTATGTCTGCGTCTTTATTCCTGTCCTGCACCTAGGTTCATTAGAACCTTGTTGTTTTTTTTTAAGATTCCATATATATGGAATTCATCCCATCCTCCCCTTTCCCACCCTTGGTATCCACATGTTTGTTCTCCTCATCTGTGTCTCTATTCCTGCCTTGCAAACTGGTTCATCTGTACCATTTTTCTAGATTGCACATATATGGGTTAATATACGATATTTGTTTATCTCTTTCTGACTTACTTCACTCTGTATGACAGTCTCTAGGTCCATCCACATCTACAAATGACACAATTTCATTCCTTTTTATGGTTCCTTTAATATTCCATGCTATATATGTACCACATCTTCTTTATCCATTACTCTTTCGATGGACATGTAGGTTGCTTCCATGACCTGGCTATTGTAAATAGTGCTGCAGTGAATATTGAGGTGCATGTCCCTTTTTGAATTATGGTTTTCTCTGGGTATGTGCCCAGTAGTGGGATTGCTGGGTAATATGGTAATTATATTTTTAGTTTTTTTAAGGAACCTCCTTACTGTTCTCCATAGTGGCTGTACCAATTTACATTGCCATCAACACTGCAGGAGGGTTCCCTTTTCTCCACACCTTCTCCAGCATTTAATGTTTGTAGATTTCTTGATGATGCCCATTCTAACCGGTGTTAGGTGACACCTCATTGTAGTTTTGATTTGCATTTCTCTAATGATTAGTGATGTTGAGCATCCTTTCATGTGTTTATTGGCAACCTGTATATCTTCTTTGGAGAAATGTCTATTTAGGTCTTCTGCCCATTTTTGCATTGGGTTGTTTGTTTTTTTGCTGCTGAGCTGCATGAGCTGCTTGTATATTTTGGAGATTAATCCTTTGTCAGTTGCTTTGTTTGCAACTATTTTCTCCCATTCTGAGGGTTGTCTTTTCATCTTGTTTATGGTTTCCTTTACTGTGAAAAAGCTTTTAAGTTTCATTAGGTCCCACATGTTTATTTTTGTTTTTATTTCCATTTCTCTAGGAGGTGGGTCAGAAAGAATCTTGCTGTGATTTATGTCATAGAGTGTTCTTCCTATGTTTTCCTCTAAGAGTTTTATAGTGTCTGGCCTTACATTTAGTTCTTTAATCCATTTTGAGTTTATTTTTGTGTATGGTGTTAGTGAGTGTTCTAATTTCATTCTTTTATATGTCCAGCTTTCCCAGCTCCACCTATTGAAGAGACTGTCTTTTCTCCATTGAATACTGTTGCCACCTTTATCAAAGATAAGGTGACCATATGTGCATGGGTTTATCTCTGAGCTTTCTATCCTGTTCCATTGATCTATATTTCTGTTTTTGTGCCAGTACCATACTGTCTTGATTACTGTAGCTTTGTAGTATAGTCTGAAGTCAGGGAGCCTGATTCCTCCAGCTCCGTTTTTCTTTCTCAGGATTGCTTTGACTATTCGGGTTCTTTTGTGTTTCCATACAGATTGTGCAATTTTTTGTTCTAGTTCTGTGAAAAATGCCATTGGTAGTTTGATAGGGATTGCACTGAATCTGTAGATTGCTTTGGGTAGTATAGTCATTTTCACAATGTTGTTTCTTCTTATTGAAGAACATGGTGTGTCTCTCCATCTGTTTGTATCATCTTTAATTTCTTTCGTCAGTGTCTTATAGTTTTCTGCATGCAAGTCTTTCCCTCCTTAGGTAGGTTTATTCCTAGGTATTTTATTCTTGTTACAGTGGTAAACGGAAGCATTTCCTTAATTTCTCTTTCAGATTTTTCATCATTAGGGTATAAGAATGCAAGAGATTTCTGTGCATTCCTTTTGTATCCTGCTACTATACCAAATTCATTGATTAGCTCTATTAGTTTTAAGGTAGCATATTTAGGATTCTCTAGGTATAGTATTATCATGTCATCTGCAAACAGTGAAAGCTTTACTTCTGCTTTTCCAATTTGGATTCATTTTATTTCTTCTTCTTCTCTGATTGCTGTGGCTAAAACGTCCAAAACTATGTTGAGTAATAGTGGTGAGAGTGGGCCACCTTGGTTTGTTCCTTATTTTAGAGGAAATGGTTTCAGTTTTTCACCATTGAGAATGATGTTGGCTGTGAGTTTGTCATATATGGCCTTTATTTTGTTGAGGTAAGTTCCCTCTATGGCTACTTTCTGGAGAGTTTTTATCATAAATGGGGGTTGAATTTTGTCAAAAGCTTTTCCTGCATCTATTGAGATGGTTTTTCTCCTTCAGTTTGTTAATATGGTGTATCACATTGATTGATTTGCTTATATTGAAGAATCCTTGCATCCCTGGGAGAAACCCCACTGGATCATGGTATATGATCTGGTGAATGTGCTGTTGGATTCTGTTTGCTAGTATTTTGTTGAGGATTTTTGCATCTATGTTCATCAGTGATATTGTCCTGTAGTTTTCTTTCTTTGTGACATCTTTGTCTGGTTTTGGTATCAGGGTGATGGTGGCCTCGTAGAATGAGTTTTGGGAGTGTTCCTCCCTCTGCTATATTTTTGAAGAGTTTGAGAAGGACAGGTGTTAGCTCTTCTCTAAATGTTTGATAGACTTCGCCTGTGAAGCCATCTAGTCCTGGGCTTTTGTTTGTTGGAAGATTTTTAATCACAGTTTGAATTTCAGTGCTTGTGATTGGTTTGTTTGTATTTTCTATTTCTTGCTGGTTCAGGCTCAGAAGGTTGTGTTTTTCTAAGAATGTGTCCATTTCTTCCAGATTGTCCATTTTATTGACATATAGTTGCTTGTAGTAATCTCTCATGATCCTTTGTATTTCTGCAGTGTCAATTGTTACTTCTTTTTCTTTTCTAATTCTATTGATTTGAGTCTTCTCCCTTTTTTTCGTGATTAGTCAGGCTAATGGTTTATCAATTTTGTTTACCTTATCAAAGAACCAGCTTTTAGTTTTATTGATCTTTGCTATCATTTCCTTCATTTTTGTTTCATTCATTTCTGATCTGATCTTTCTGATTTCTTTCCTTCTGCAAACTTCAGGGTTTTTTGCTCTTCCTTCTTTAATTGCTTTAGATGTAAGGTTAGGTTGTTTCTTTGAGGTGTTTCTTGAGGTAGGATTGTACTGCTATAAATTCCCCTCTTAGAACTGCTTTTGCTGAATCCCATAGGTGTTGGGTCATGGTGTTTTCATTGTCATGTGTTTCTAGGTATTTTTTGATTTCCTCTTTGATTTCTTCAGTGCTCTCTTGGATATTTAGTAGTGTATTGTTTAGCCTCCATATGTTTGCATTTTTTACAGTTTTTTTTCCTGTAATTGATATCTAGTCTCATAGTGTTGTGGTCGGGAAAGGTACATGATACAAGTTCAATTTTCTTAAATTTACCAAGGTGACTCAAGGTGATTTGTGACTCAAGATATGATCTATCCTGGAGAATGTTCAATGAGCACTTGAGAAAAAAGTGTATTCTGTTGTTTTGGGATGGAATGTCCTATAAATATCAATTAAGTCCATCTTGTTTAGTGTATCATTTAAGGCTTGTGTTTCCTTATTTATTTTCATTCTGGTTGATCTGTCCATTGGTAAAAGTGGGGTGTTAGTGTCCCCTACTATTATTGTGTTACTTTCGATTTCCCGTTTCATGGCTGTTAGCATTTGCCTTATGTATGGAGGTGCTCCTATGTTGGGTGCATAAATATTTACAATTGTTATATCTTCTTCTTGGATTGATCCCTTGATCATTATGTAGTGTCCTTCTTTGTCTCTTGTAATAGTCTTTATTTTAAAATCTATTTTGTCTGATATGAGAATTGCTACTCCAACTTTCTTTTGTTTTCCATTTGTGTGGAATATGTTTTTCCATCCCCTCACTTTCAGTCTGTATGTGTCCCTAGGTCTGAAGTGGGTCTCTTGTAGACAACATATTTATGGGTCTTGGTTTTTGTATTCAGCCTACCTGTCTGTGTCTTTTGGTTGGAGCATTTAATCCATTTACATTTAAGGTAATTATCTGTATGTATCTTCCTATTACCATTTTCTTAATTTTTGGGGGTTTGTTTTTGTAGGTCTTAATTTTATTTATTTATTTACTTTTGGCTGTGTTGGGTCTTCGTTTCTTTGTGAGGGCTTTCTCTAGTTGCAGCAAGTGGGGGCCACTCTTCATCGCTGTTCGTGGGCCTCTCAATATTGCAGCCTCTCTTATTGCGGAGCACAGGTTCCAGACACGCAGGCTCAGTAATTGTGTCTCATGGGCCTAGTTGCTCCGCAGCATGTGGGATCTTCCCAAACCAGGGCCTGAACCCGTGTCCCCTGCATTGGCAGGCAGATTGTCAACCACTGTACCACCAGGGAAGCCCCTGTTTTTGTAGGTCTTTTTTTCTCTTGTGTTTCCTGCCTAGAGAAGTTCTTTTAGCATTTGTTGTAAAGCTGGTTTGGTGGTGCTGAATTCTCTTAGCTTTTGCTTGTCCGTAAAGGTTTTAATTTCTCTGTCGAATCTGAATGAGATCCTTGCTGGGTAGAGTAATCTTGGTTGTAGGTTTTTCCCTTTCATCACTATAAATACGTCCTGCCGCTCCCTTCTGGCTTGCAGAGTTTCTGCTGAAAGGTCAGCTGTTAACCTTATGGGCATTTCCTTGTGTGTTATTTGTTGCTTTTCCCTTGCTGCTTTTGATATTTTTTCTTTGTATTTAATTTTTGATAGTTTGATTAATATGTGTCTTGGCATGTTTCTCCTTGGATTTATCCTGTATGGGACTCTCTGCGCTTCCTTGACTTGATTGACTATTTCCTTTTCCATATTAGGGAATTTTCAACTAGTGGAAATGTGGTAGTTATTTCCACTATTTTATCTTCCAGGTCATTATCCATTCTTCTCCCTCAGTCATTCTGCTATTGATTCCTTCTAGAGAATTTTTAATTTTACTTTTTGTGTTCATCATTGTTTTCTATTTAGTTCTTCTAGGTCCTTGTTAAACGTTTCTTGTATTTTCTCCATTCTATTTCCAAGATTTTGGATCATCTTTACTATTATTACTCTGAATTCTTTTTCAGGTAGACTGCCTATTTCCTCTTCATTTGTTTGGTCTGGTGGGTTTTTACCTTGCTCCTTCATCTGCTGTTAATTTCTCTGTCTTCTCATTTTGCTTAACTTACTGTGTTTTGGGTCTCCTTTTCGCAGGCTGCAGGTTTGTAGTTCCCGTTGCTTTTGGTGTCTGCCCTCAGTGTGTAATGTTGGTTCATTGTGTTGTGTAGGCTTCCTGATGGAGGGGACTGGTGCCTGTGTTGTGGTGGATGAGGCGGGATCTTGTCTTTCTGGTGGGCAGGACTGCATCTGGTGGTGTGTTTTGGGTGTCTGTGAACTTATTATGATTTTAGGCAGCCTCTCTGCTAATGGGTGGGGTTGTGTTCCTGTCTTGCTAGTTGTTTGGTATGGGGTGTCCAGCACTGGAGTTTGCTGGTCATTGAGTGGAGCTGGGTCTTAACGTTGAGACAGAGATCTCTGGGAGAGCTCTCGCCTATTGATATTTCGTGGGACTGGCTGGTCTCTGATGGTCCAGTGTCCTGAACGTGGCTCTCCCACCTCAGAGGCTCATGCCTGACACCTGGCTAGAGCACCAAGACCCTGTCAGCCCCATGGCTAACTCTGCTGGACCTCAGGGTCTCCTGAACATATCCATGGTCAGTAGCACAAGATGACATCAGGAACTGAATTGGCCAGCACTTTTCATCTTAGAGTTCCCATCCTCCAGAACTGGTCTTCCTAAGCCGGGCCACCTGCAGCAGTAACTTCTTCCAGCCCCTTTTCCATAAAGCAACCTTCCAGATTTAAATATACCCACTAATTCAGCTTTTTTATACATAAAATCATATCATAAACATTTTTATTATTTCTA
Organism: Grampus griseus; assembly: GCF_964374135.1. Lineage (NCBI taxonomy): Eukaryota > Metazoa > Chordata > Mammalia > Artiodactyla > Delphinidae > Grampus > Grampus griseus. Next base: position 60,443,876 of record NC_139018.1, read on the forward strand.
CATACCATTTTAAATGCCGTTTTTAATGGTTGCACACTGTACTGTTAGGTGCTTGCTATAATTTACTAAAGCAATCTTGCTTTATAAGAAGCTTGTTATTTCTAAATTATGTCATTTTAAATTAAGTATTTTAACTGAGTACCTAAGCTACAGAAATGTAGCAGTCCTAGGTTTTGCACAATAATGCAAAATCCACAGTATCATTATTTTGGTGTGACAGACTACAGTGACTCCAAAGTGTAACTAAAAAGTTAACACTTTTCGGTTGCAGATAACAGAGAAGAGAGAACATTGGACAAATGATTAGACAAATTAACTTCTCCTTTATAGATTCCGATTTATGGGCTTCCCTGGTGGCTCAGTGGTTGAGAGTCTGCCTGCTGATGCAGGGGACGTGGGTTCGTGCCCCGGTCCGGGAAGATCCCACATGCCGCGGAGCAGCTGGGCCCGTGAGCCATGGCCGCTGAGCCTGCGCTTCCAGAGCCTGTGCTCCGCAACGGGAGAGGCCACAACAGTGAGAGGCCCGCGTTCAGCAAAAAAAAAAAAAAAGATTCCGATTTATGTCCACTTCTGTGTTCCATGGAAAATTTTCCTGTTGTTAAAAAGAGAAATGTTACTGGAGGTGAGTTTTAATGTTCAAGTTTGTCTTTTTGCTATTCCTGAAACAGAAAATAATTTCTTTGATTCTATTTTCATTGTGTCTCTCTAGAATAAAATCTAGATACATATATCTGTGTAGATGTTTGAGTCAAATATGCACAGAGGAAGCAGTTTTTAATAATATGTGTATGTCTTAAGGTGTTGGCTTTACATGTGATTTGCGTACCCTGAAATCCGCATTGTATATATATATATATGATTTTGCATACTAATGTGCTAAGGTGATGAAATTTTCATCCATTTATTTTGGTTAAGATATTGACTTAGACAAATAAAAGCACTGTCTTCCCCAAAAGAAAAGAAAAAACTGTTACAAAACATAAAAAATATATTAAGAGGCAAAATGAACCACATTTTTGAATTATTTATTTTAACCTTACCATCGTTGATTTATTCTGATCCCTTCCAGAAGCAGGACCTGAAGAAATTGAACTGGCTGAAGGCAGGGTGGGGTGGGGGTCACGGGTGCAACATTAGAATTTGACTGAAGGAAAGTAGTCAAGGAAGAGGTATCCTAGTATTCAGGATAAGTGAGATGTAGATCTGCTTGTTTAGTTCATTGTGGCCTAAAAATAAAAATAGTTAACGTTGTTAATTATACTATTAGTTGCAAATTTATTGCACATTGACAGGAGTCTTATTTCATGGTTCTTGTATAGTGAGAAATCTTAAGAATTCCTTTTGAGAGCTGAACAGTGCACTTTGGTCTTGGGGGAAATCTCATACAGTATGTGGCTTTGGATCAAAAATACACATTCAAAGTTAGTATCGTTATGGTGGACTCATTACATCATAGATTTGATTTTGGTACACCAGATTTTCCCAAATTTATAATTAACTTTATCCTTTTGTTTGTCTCAAAGTTTATGTGGAAGGTCTATACTTAGAAGCATCATATAACCCTGCAAATAAGTGTGGCATGTAAAACACAAGAAATAACCAAGTCATCTCTGTAGAACAAAGATATACACCACTGTGTCCAGGATCTTTTGTTAGCACATCAAGAACATTTTAAATCAAGTTTTCTCATGTCAGGCTGTCTAGTAGCTTTCATGCAAAAATTATTTTTAGCAGAATGAAGAACAGCCTGTATCAAATGAAGTCTTAATTTGTAGTATAATGCTTGGAAAACTGAGGTAGATCTAAGATCTCATTTCACCAGAACTGAGTGTAACAGACAGGTTCAAAGGTGGTAATGTCATATATTGTCCAAAAGAAGAACCAATCAGAACTTTTGCTCCTCCTTATTTGTTCTCTTTTTATGAATAATTTTTCTGATTATAAAGATATCACATAGTCATTGTAGAAAATTCAGAATATATAGGAAAAATATGGAGAAGAAAATCAAAATCAACTACAATGCCTCCAAAAAGGCACAGCTGGGTCCTTGGCATGGTCAATGCAATACCACACTCCCCCTGGAAAAACTGGTTAGTTTAGGAGTAAGTATATGACTTAAGATCAGTAAATTAGGTCCAATAAGACTCAGTCTTCATTTTTATCCCTGAAACTATTAAGGGAGTTTAGAACTGCCAGGATTACCATGTAGGGTCACTAAGGGGAGCTGAACTGAGTGATGGATAGAAAAGGCCTAAGTCCTGTGACATGATTTTAAGCCCCAAATCTAGCTATACAAGAAGCCAACAACTCCTGGACTTCTCAATCATGTAAGTCAGTTAAGTTTCACCTTTTTTTTCCCTCTGTAAGTTAAAGGTGAGTGTTTGTCACTTGCATCTAAGAGGCTTCTGGTTTATAAGCCCATTGAGTAAACTCCCAAGCTATGGAGCTACCACAAATAATAAAACAATCACAATTCTTTATTAAACAATTCTGTGTAATTAGCACTTTGCTGAGAAACATAAAAAAAAAAAAGAAAGAAAAGAGGTAATTCTTACCTGTCCAAAACTATAGTTAGATCTCACTTCTATTGTCTCTATCAATTTATTGACTCCTTGAGTGATGGGGTGTCAAATATGGAATGAAGGTTAGAGATTCTCTCATCCAAGGGTGTCATATAGGTGGCTCTAGTGCTGCAGCACCCCCCTCTCTTGTCCAGGGAAGACATTGCTAATTGCTCATGGCACTCAGTCGACTGAACTTAGATTTGGCCTTAGGGCTATTGTCAGCATAGCATTACAGAAAGTCACAACAGTTAACTGAAGTCAGTTCTCAAGACAGACCTATTTACTACCACTGCTGAGTCCATTCCCCTCATTTTAAAGATGGGAAAACAGAGTACCTGGGGGGTTAAGTGACTAGTTCATGATCATCCAGGTAGTGACAGTAAGCTGTTTTTCTGGTTATCACTAACATCTTCCAGGTAGCTAAAATCATCATCTGTAAAAATTACTCAGTGGTTACCTATAGTATTGATTGCACTTTATTGATTTAGACAAATAATGTGACATGCCTTATATTTCCCATTTTAAAACAGTTCACACCTGTTATAAGTTGTATCAGTCAGTTATTGCTAACAGATAATTACAAAAATCTCTGACACATATACAGCAAAAACCATTAATTTTCACATGGCTTTGGCATGGGTTGGTGGCTCTGCTGATCTCTGCTGGGCTCAGTTGAAGAGGATTAAGCTGCAGGTTGTGTTTGCTCCACATGTCTCATCCTTCTTGGACCAGTGGGCTAACCATGATATGTTCTTTTAACAGTGGGGGCAATCTAACCACAAACGACGTTTTCATGTCCTAGCTTATTGGCTGGCTGTTAATATCTCAATGGCTAAAGCAAATTACATGGTTAAGCCCAAAGGAAGTAGAGATGTACACATTCTTCTGTAGCAGGAGCTATAAAATTACATGGCAAAGTGTTTGGACATAGGGAAGAGTGAAAAATTGGAGTCCAAAATGCAATGTATCATATAAATCAGGAAGGAGATTTATAGGATACCATAAAAATATATAAATGGTTTAATCAAGTTGGGGGTAGGGTTTTCATTACCAAGGCTTTCTTTAGGGAAGCCATATTTGGTTACCAGGTAAAGAGGTAAAGAAGCTTCCCTGCAGAGGTAACAGCTTGCATAAATATTCTCTGTTGGAACAGAGAGAAGGTCAGAGTGTCAGAAGCATTGAAGGCATAGGGTAAAATAGCGAGAGATGAGATTGGAGAAGTGGATAGGGACAGACCATTTGAATAGTCCTGGTAGTTCTATCATCCTATGAAAAGTGGAATGTCATTGATTGGTATTAAGGAGAGAAGTGACATATGTAATTTGCATTTGGAAAAGATCACTGACTACAGCGCAGAGAATCAATTGTAGGGAGCAAAAGGGAATTAAGAGCAGATAGTAGACAGATCCATTATTGTAGGAGAGACCTGTATTTGATTCTACTTTCAAGTAGGGTGGTAGGAGTGAGGACAGAGGGAGATGAACATAATAGTTTGAGGGTAGAATCAACAGGACTTAGCTTCTTATACTAACATCCCTCTTGCTCTCTCTGCTTCAGCTTCACTTACTTTCTTTCAATCCCTGTACTCAGCAGGCACCCGTCTACCACAGGGTCTTTGTTATACCATTTGTTATACCTAGTATGCTCATTTCTCCACTCTGCCTAGTTTAACTCTTAATCATCCTTCAGATTTAAGTTCCAACATCAATTCCTCAGGGAAGAATGAGCTAATCTTTCAAAAAATATTATGATGGATTCTCACAGAATGATATGGCTCTTTTACATAATACTTGATGTAGTAGAAATTTCACATTTGTTTTATGATTATTTGATTAGGGTTTATATCTCTCCACTAAGCCTTGAACTACATAAAGAAAAATGTTTTATTTGGTTTTATTTATCATGATGTTCCCAATTCTGAGCTCATTGTCTGTGTATGCAGTAACTACTTAATATATGTGATTTGAATGAATGCTTCTGAATGGAATATTTGGTCACATACTGGTTATATAAATGTTTACGTTGATCAGTTATTATAGGTGACAATATTTTTGAAGTTAATTTCAGGCTAGTAACAATCAAGATGAAACCAAAAACAGCTGAAAATTGAAATCAGGAAGTAATTTTCAGAGAGAGAAGAATGAAATAACGAATTTAAGCAGAAACTGAATATGCTACTCTATAAAAGCCTTGATGCCTGCAGCAAGGGCACCTCTGTGACCTGATGAATATGATCAATACCCTCCAAAGATTGAAGATTAAAAGTAAGCCACTGAGTTTCAATGAGAATCATATTAAAATTCATAGTGCTGCTAAGTGACAAGAAGTCTTTTAGAGCAGAACCCAGGTAAAATTTACATTTGCTCTGGGGCATCATCTTGGTGTCATGTTTCCTCTACACAGTCAGTGAACAGAGGCCCCAAAGCCCTTGAAAACGGGTCACTCCTGAGCCTTGAGAGTGCAAGAGAGAGATTAGGCTCTGAAGTAATCATGGAGCAGAAAACAAATTGCAATACTTTGCCATCAACAAAAAGAAATCACAGTAAACTAGTCTGTCCCAGAGGCCATTTAAATTGCCATAAACTTTTGCTTCATTCTAATCACTATACCCTAAACACTTGTGAGTTTTTCTTTATGGTTTATAGTTTCCTATTCCATAAAACTCCAAAAGAAAACATGAAATGGCAGGAAAGAAGAAACAGGCTTAGAAAGTAAATGTTACTTGTTTTTTTTGTTTTTCCACCCCTCCCCCACCCCCCGCTTTCCCCCCTTGGTGTCCATACATTTGTTCTCTACATCTGTGTCTCTATTTCTGCCTTGAAAACTGGTTCAGATTCCACATATATGCGTTAATATATGGTATTTGTTATTTGTAATTTAGGATTTTTTAATGACTTTTTTTGTTTATATGTGTTAATTTTGCTGCGAGAAGCAAAGAGTAGAAAGATCTCTCATATAGATGCTGAATGCTCTGTGCCCACTCTCTTGGATCACCAGTTACTGCTACTAGTATTATTGCTATTATTATGATTATTACTATTATTTGGACTTATAGTTGGTACTGTTACTGGACTGCAGCCAATATCTTTAGGTCACAATGAATCTTTCAGAATATTTTCTTGGATAGCACAATTGTAGGCAAATAGCCTAGACTGATGCATCCTTGCGGTCTGCTATTCCTTCTGCCTTGACTACATTATTCTTAGACTGGCATGGGGAGTTTGCTTTCTCTCTGAAGGGTAACCATGCAATTTGGAGTCCTGAGAACTTCAAACTAAGCATTTAGACTCATTGCAAGTAAGATCTTTTCTTGCAGTTGAGGTGGAGAAACTTGTAAAGTTATTCACAGTGGCCTTTTCAAACAAGACAATGCTTATGGCAGTTTTCATCCTTGGATATTTTTAAGTTTCCAGACTCTTAACTCTTACCTGTTCTTTTTTCTTTTTTTGATGAATATTTCCAAGTGTGTGTATGTGTATTGCCTTAAGGTTTTATATTTCATTTGAATTCAAGTTCTAAATTACTTTTGTGGTTGTTTGCAATAAAGTCTTTGTTTTTAGATTTGGAGACCAGAAAAAAAATGATTAAAAAAACTCAATATGATTTTTGAGACATTGAATAAGTATTAAGAAAATGAACATTCTGGCAAAGATGAAAACTTACTGAATGTGAAATATGCCATTTCGAAGTTACTGTACCTAGAATGACAAAGTGGAGGTGATTTAAGGTATGAAAGTGAAGGCTTTTTGAGCTACAAACTTCTGTAGAATATTCTTCTTCATCAGTTGTGCTCAGTCCCCTGAATTTCTAGATTCTAGTCCATGCTAAGGCTTTGGGGGCATAATCAAAAATGTAGTTTCGTGAGTCTGCCATGGTAACAGAGACTCTATCATTGTTTTATGAACAAGGATTCTGGTTGCTGATAGTAATTTACTTATGAAGCCTAGAAATCAAAGCTACCTGTATTTGTTAAGTTTTTGCTGTGTGCCCAGTGTGTTCTAGAAAGCAGAAGTAATGTGCTCTGCTATGGGGGAGCTTCAAGTCAATGATTAAATAGTTTAAGATAATAGAGAATCAAGAGGCAGCTTCTGTGTTAAAACCTACAAGGGTAATGGGATACAGAAAAGGGGAAGATAACAGCTTTGGAGTTGGAGGAGGTGGAGGTAGAACTTGAGGCAGCTGTGAAAGGTGTATAATCCATGAAGGCATTTATGAGATGGAAGAGGGAAATGCTTGTAGGGAATGAGGAGGGGAGCATCTAAGTTACAGCAAACTATAGCTACGAGTGAGGCATGTGTGAAGGGGATTAAAGTATAGGGGATTCGAAGTATAGGCATTGAGGAAGGAAGTTGTGGTGTGTGGCTTAAAGGTTGTACACCACTGCTCCCTTCCTTAACGTCTGTACTTCTTACTTTTTGTTGTAACAGAGACTTTGACTTCCAGGGAAAGGAGTTTGATTTTATACTGAGCAAAGGAATTCATGAGGAAAATGAAATGTGTTTGAGGAGGCATAGCAAGGCCATTGCCCAAAGGTGCAGGAGAGAGGAACTAGAATTACTGTGACCAAGTAGGAAGTTACTGCAGCAATTTAGTGTAAAATAGTGAAGACCTAAACCAGGGATTGGTCATTTTTTTCTGTAAAGGATAAAATAGTAAACATTTGAGACTTTTTAGACCATATGGTCTCTGTGGCAGCTCTTCGACACAATATGTAAATGAATGAGCATGGCTGCATTCCAACAAAACTTTATTTAGAAAAAAACCAAACGGCAGAGGGCTGTATTTGGCCTGCAGGCTGTAGTTTACTGACTTTTGGTCTAAACCACAGTGGTGACATGGAAATGAAAAGAAAGAAACAATTTGAGATGTTGAAAAAATACTATCACATTTTCATATCTGCTTGAATAAGAGGGGTTAGGAGAGGAAGGAGCAAAATATTTCAAACAATGCATCAGTCCTTGAAATAGCCATGTGGGATTTATCAGTATGGTCATGGTGAATGAATTTGCAAAAGTTACTTGTTGAAGGAGAAGAATGGAAGTTAAGGACTGACTGTTAGGATAGCTGGGGATGGGGTAGTGACTGGCCTCTGAGATGGTGTCAATACCTTGTTTCTTGATCTAGATGCTAGTTTCACTGGAGTGTATAATTTGTGAAAATATATGAAGCTGCACAATTATGCTTTTTGTCTTTTGTTTATTTTTGTTATACTTTAATAACTGTTTAAAGGGGATTGAAAGAGGAAGTAAAACCAGTGAGAAGACAAAGAAATCGTGATCAGAGAAGTAGGAGAAGAACCAGAAGAATAAAATATCATGGAAACCAAGAGAGGGTAGAAGAGAAGGGACCGATTGGTCGGATCAGAGAAAGAAGCAAGGTTAATATGAGGACGGAGAAATGGGTTTAAATTTACCTGGGAGGTAAGAGATGACCTCCAAATGGTAGCTTCAGTGGAGCATTAGATTGAAAATTAAATTTCAGGTTTTTAAGCAGAAAAGAGGAGGTAAGGAAATGGAGCAGTTTATTTAAAAACTCAAGGACAGTGGTTGTAAAGGAAAACACAAAAGTAACATGTAGTGAAGGGAATAGTAGAATAAAGTGAGGGTTTTATTTCTGATTTTTTTAATGGGAAGTGTTATGTATATTTGAGAAAAAGGGCAATTAAATGAGTGTAAAAGACTGAAGATGTGAATAAAAGATGGAGAATATATGGGACTAAATAAGCTAGATCAGAAGGATGTATACCTCTAAAAAACAAAAGGGTAAAAATCAGAAAGAAAGGCAAGATAAATTCAGATAAGAAGTTACTCTGAAGAAGGGCAGATCTATCCATGGTGGTGGAGCCATCTGCCCAGTTTTGTTTGCGTGTATGTAGGAGAGTTGATTTGGGGGTTGAAGGAAAGAGGAAAATCTCTGTAACTTTAGGAGCAAGTTAGTAAAAACTGGTTAGGTATGGTTGTTAAAGAATAAGATGCGGGCTTCCCTGGTGGCGCAGTGGTTCAGAGTCCGCCTGCCAATGCAGGGGACGCGGGTTCGTGCCCCGGTCCGGGAAGATCCCACATGCCGCGGAGCGGCTGGGCCCGTGAGCCATGGCCGCTGAGCCTGCGCGTCCGGAGCCAGTGCTCCGCAACGGGAGAGGCCACAACAGTGAGAGGCCCGTGTACGGCAAAAAAAAAAAAAAAAAAAAAAAAAAGAATAAGATGCAATCCCAGGATATTCCCCAAAGCATCTCCTTGAATAATTGGCTGGTGTCTGACAACTATGACTATGAATGTGGTTGACTAGCACATCAAGTTACAAATTCCTATAAGCAATATCATTATTGTATTATAGGGGAAATCCCACGTATTTGAAGATCCATCTTGATACCACAATTTTTCCTTTTAGTACATACTTTATTTTATGGAATTGTTATAATGAAGTTGAAAAAGGAATCTGGCATAACTAATTTATAAAACAAAACTTCTAATATTAAGATCAAAACTCTAAATGGTTAAAATTTAGAGTTTAAATTTACAAAAGTATTTAATAAATGAACAAATATGGTATGCACACCCACAACCTTAAAAATTCAGTGATACTTCTCTATATAATCTTAAAGAGGGTTGTGTTGCACACATATACACAATACCAATAAAATCAGACTCCTAATTTTAAGGACTCTGGATGTTTATTTAAGTGTTTTTATAACTTATAATTCACTTTGTGAATATGCCAAACTCCATCAAATCCAGTAAAATCAAGGCTGTGAAGTAATAAATAAAAATCAAATCACTTTGTGAAACTGCATTATATGGGTATAATTGGATACACCTAGCTGCCTCATAGTGATAATTAATAAACATTTTTTCACATTGAAATATAATTATCAGTCCCCTCTGAACTATGTATGCAAGTTGATGAAATAGTTGAGCCTTAATGAACAGAGACATTTGCATTTCATTACCAAGTTATATAATTCTGCTCATAAACTTTATGAAATATTTTTAATGCTTAATTCATTGCAGATAAAAGTGAAAATATTTTAAAAATCTGTGAAGTGTTTTATTCCTCAGCAATGTGCTTTTACTTAATATTCTTTCATTTCAATAAAGTGGATTGAACCTAAGTGAGATTACAAATTTAAAGTTCCATAACTTTATCAATTACTCTCTAAGGTCCATGAAATGTTTATCAGTCAGTTGGATCAAGGCAGCATTTTAAAACATGCACATATTTAAGTAACTTCTAAGGGTAGTGGACCTTAACTTATTTTGATTGGTATTAACTCTTCTAATAAAGACTGACATTATTTACAACTTCTAGGTCTTACAGTTCCATACCAATACTGCTGAATATTGAAAGATAAATGACTACTATTATAGTAATTTAATTTTTTTTTCTGTTGTTACTCTAGTTTTTTACTCCAGGGAGATCTCAAACTTCCTCTTTGTTCTCATGATACTCTCAAAGGAAGAGATGTATCAAGATACTCTGATTAGACCTTATTTTCTGGGGATAGAAATCCTTTTCCCAAATGTCAGCACGTTTGTAATTAAGTCCCTTTTCTGCCTCTACTCCCAAAGAGAAGTGGGTAATTCCTATTTTTGGATAATCCCTACCCCAAAGTAGACTTGGATGATCAGCGTAGTCAAGCAGAGTTCTAGAAACTGGGACAAGTTTTTATTTCTCAGTCCTTTGTCTTTAGAGTGCAAGACATGCTTTCAATGGGTTTTTTCTTGGTTTGGAGTCATAACTACCAACTAGGGGTAGTAATGAAAGGAGCAGATACACAATTTCATCGTGCTTTAAGTGTAATTATGATTGGAAAAAGTGAGTCTTCCTCTAGGTCTGAACTCAATCAGAGCATCTTTCATTGGAATATGAGGCCAAACTTTCTCTACATATACTCCCATCCTTTCTTGTCTTACTATACTTCCTTCATAGCACTTATTACATCTTAATATAGATATTATATAAACATATAAATATTACATAAACACATAATGTAAATATATAAGTATTACATAAATATGTATATATATTTATTTATTTATCCTTTATTTGTCTCCCATAACTAAACATAATCTATGTAAGATCAAGGACTTCGTTCTGTCTTGATCACCCGGAACAGAATGGGCACTCAATAAATATTCATTGAACAAGGACATGCATGGTGGGTATACCCTAAAGTGACCTCCAATGAGTTATATTCTTGCATAATTTCCTCTCGTTGAGTGTACACAGAACTTGAGATTTGCTTCTAGCCAATAGAATATGGCAAAGATGAAAAGATTTTTCAGATTTGGTTAAGGTCCTAAATCAGTTGACTTTGAGTTAATCAAAAGGAAGATTATCCTGGATGGATCTGACTTAATCAGGTGAAATTCTTAAGAATCTCAGTGCCTTATTTTTTTATATAAATTTATTTTATTCTATTTTTGGCTGTTTGGGGTCTTCGTTGCAGTGCGTGGGCTTCTCATTGCGGTGGCTTCTCTTGTTGTGGAGCATGGGCTCTAGGTGAGTGGGCTTCAGTAGTTGTGGCACGTGGGCTCTAGAGTGCAGGCTTAGTAGTTGTGATGCACAGGCTTAGTTGCTCCACGGCCTGTGGGATCTTCTTAGACCAGGGCTCGAGCCCATGTCCCCTGCATTGGCAGGCAGATGCTTAACCACTGCACCACCAGGGAAGCCCCTCAGTGCCTTATTAATATCACTGTTTAATAGCATACTATTTCATTACTCCCAACCAGATATTTATGGATGTAAAACAAAGAAATACGGTTATCAGAGCCACTTTATATATGCATTTACACTTTTAAGATTTAATTTATGATTATTGTAAAGTTCTTCAAGAGATGACAGTCTAATTAGTATAGTAAAACTTTTGAATAAGACTTAAAGACACTTTCAAAGCTGCATGTGAACAAATACAAGAGTATAGTGCAAATTGAGTTGATGAGGATAGATTGGGCAGTTTAAGGTACAAATAAAAGTTAAAATATGAAAATTTTACCTTATTTTTGGCATCTTCTTGCCTCTACAGAATTATTTTTTAGAGTATAAAAAATTATACTACGTTTTATCTTCGGTATATACTATTTATAAATATTACATTTTATATAATGTACAGTTTCATTCAAACCCTTGACTACAACTGCTGTGTATACATATACAACTTCTAAATTTCTTTTTTTTTTTTTTAAGGGCTTCAAATGCTTGGCTTTTTATTTATTTATTTATTTTTGGCTGTGTTGGGTCTTCATTTCTGTGCGAGGGCTTTCTCTAGTTGTGACAAGCGGGGGCCACTCTTCATTGTGGTGTGTGGGCCTCTCACTATCGCGGCCTCTCTTCTTGTGGAGCACAGGCTGCAGACGCGCAGGCTCAGTAGTTGTAGCTCACGGTCCTGGTTGCTCCGCGGCATGTGGGATCTTCCCAGACCAGGGCTCAAACCCGTGTCACCTGTATTAGCAGGCAGATTCTCAATGACTGCGCCACCAGGGAAGCCCTAAATTTCTTTTTTTAATCCCAGATCTTTTTCCTGAGCCCTAGTCTTATGTATATAACTATTTACAGGACTCATATCCTTGGGTACCTGGTGATATCAGAGAGCTTTTCCTATAGCATAAGTCAGCTCACATTCAAATTCTTTAGCACCTACAAGGCTATCCTTCCATTATCTGTTGTTTCCTAATGTTCCAATCTCATCTCTCATTTCTACCCTGTGCTCCAGCTGCATCTAATTTCTTGCAGTCCTGAATGCAGCAGGCAATTTCATTCTCTATCTTGTGCCCATCTTTGTGCATGGAAATTACCTCCATGTCTTTCGCTGCCTAGCTCAAGTTTGGCCTTCTCCTTGATGACTTACAGAAATGATAACATCCTTTTTGATGTCCCAACTTACATATTTTCTACAAATGTATGAGCTAATAGCTGTCACAATAGGTTTCACGTCTGTACCCTCCACTTGACTGTAAGTACCTTTAGAGTAGAAACTGTCTGGACATCTCTGTAACCTCAGCACATACCATCTTACACATGACACTTACTGATAAGTGCTCATTAAATACGTGATGAACGAATGATTGAATAAGGAAGATGTGCCCTTCTCATTAGTATTTTACTTCTATAACTTTGAAGAATTTATCAGTTTATTAATTTTATCAGTTAATTAATTAATCAGTTTATTATTTTTATTATTAATTTTTATAAATTAATTTATCAGTTTATTAATTTTTATTAATTTTGATTTATAAAATCAAAAAATTTTTTTCAACTAAAAAGGAATATATTCCCTCTTTTGTGATCGTTGACTGGTACAGCCATTCTAGAAAAACATCTGGGTATACTTAGTCAAATGAGTAGATGTTTACCGTGGGTTCCAGCAGCCTGTTTCCTGGTTACACATCACAGGGACATTCGCACAGAGGCCCATGAGGGGACATGTAGTAGAATCTTTATTACAGTCTTATTTGTGGTAATGAGAAGCTGGAGACCAGGTAGTTGTCCATCACTGGGGGAATGGATAAGTAGCATAATGTAGATGCACATTACAGACTATTATGCAGCACTCAGAAGCAATGGATAGATGTCCAGAAATATGGTCATATCTTTAAAAATATAGGGCTGAGTTTAAAAGTAATACTCAGAATGGTATCTACAGAATGATGCTATTATTTAAATCAAAATACATGCACATAACAATAGAAGACTCACAATAATTCATACATATAAAGGATATACATCAAACATATTATTTTCCTATGAGAGAGAGAGAAAATGGGAAGGAAATGAATGAATGCAGTGGATTAAATAAATCAATAAATTAAAGGAATGGACCAATAACTGTAATACCCCATGAAATTAGTTTATGATTAACTCAATATTCTGAACCTGAGGTACTTTCACCCACAAGCACAAAAAGAAACTTAGAAAACAGGAAAGTCCTATAAGGCAGTGGTCCCCAACATTTTTGTCACCAGGGATTGGTTCCATGGAAGACAATTTTACCATGGACTGGGGGCGCAGTGAGGAGGTGCAGGGATGATTCAGGCGGTAATGGGAGCAATGGGGGGGATGGTTCATGAAGTAATGCGAGTGATGGGGAGCGGCACATGAAGCTTCCCTCGCTTGCTGCTCACCTCCTGTTGTGTGGCCTGGTTCTTCACAGGCTGTGGACTGGTACCGGTCCCTGGTACAGGGGTTGGGGCCCCCAGTATAAAGGAAATTTAAAACTGTTTTTCAAATATAAGTGACCTAAATAGAATAATCTGGAATATATAACATAATAAAAATTGACCCTTTCTTCTCTCAAGTCATCTTGGACTGGCACTGGGGCCAGCCTTGCTCTCCCCAAGAGCCTAATAAATCTTTTCATGCTGTCTTGTTGCACATGTGACATCATCAGTCTCTTGTTATCGGAACCAATTTTAGGCAGGGGATTGATCCTGCCCTTTGCAGGGAAACTACAAAACAATTGGCATCGTGAGACCTGGGGGTCTTCTCTTGCTTAAGGCTTGCCAATTGCCTCGACTGCCTACTGGTGAGCATGTGTTTTGAGTTGTGTTGCTGTGGGCCAGGAAGCTTACATTCTGTTGGATTTTGAGTTGTTCTGTGCTTTGATGCATTTGCTGAGTCCTACCAAACATCTCATAGATTAAACTAATCAAGTTAGAAGTTTCAATAATAAGCATTTAGGGACAGGAGTATGGGGTTTGAGGCCGTCCATAAAGTGGCCCTGGGTTGTGGACTTTGACCTGGACCTATCCATGTGTCTCATTTGCAGCATAAGCCATGACTGCCTCTAGGCTCAGGGGAGCAACTCTTATACTGTGATCCCTGGTTGCATGTCTGAACCAGGCGTTGACCTCCTGTGCAACATATGGGCCCAGGTTGGTTGCTGTGTGAGGAAGAGCGGTCACCATGTTGCATGCCCAAGTCCACATTCCTAAATTCAGAGAGCTCACTAGGATGCATTAAAGCCTTACAATGCCTCTGCTGCTGCTGCCTATGCCTCTATTGTTACAAAGATCTTGATCTTTAAGATTATAGGGTAAAAATTCCCATTGTACCCCACGGTGTGGACCAGAGGATACCATCGCTCTATTGGTTAACTGTAATACAAACTGACAAACTGAGTACAAATACAAACTGGGTTAAACTGAGTACGGAACTTACCAACTTCATGTGGTTAATTCAAACCCAACTTAATCTTAAGGTCCCTAAACCCAAAAATCCAACATTCATCCTGGGAGAGGACCCTAGCCTCAATGTTACTGATTTGGAACTCTCTGGAGATGGGAGACTTATTAATACTATTAGGATAGAGAGGACTCCCCTCTCCCATATAGTGTATCCAGTAACCAAAAACCAAAGCAAAACAAGATAAAAGAAAATGATCTCTACATGTAGTGGAAGGAAATAGGAACTGTAGCAGGGGTCTGTGATTTGACCTATTTGGAAGTTCAAAATTTACTGAAAGAATTTATGCAAGAAAAGATAAAACACTGGCTATTGTGTTTAGAACCTACAATATAGGTTCTAACTTAACTTTAACATCAGCTGAGATGTACCAATTGGCAAACATTCATGGTCTAAATTGATACTGTGGTTTGAATTACAGTTAGACCTTGGGATTCTACTAAATTTAAACAAGGTACCCCCTATATTTTTAGGGGAGTTACTGAACATAAAATAGGGGGCAAACAGGTATGCCTTATCCTAACCATCAGAAATATTACCTTGTCTAAATTCCTCATGATCATGGTACCCAGTATCTGAAAATATCCCACAGTAGGCAAGGATGTTCTGACCCAAAAAGTCATAAAATAAAATTAAGTCTTTGTCATTTACATTTGGCCTGATAAAATAGAATTCCTTAGATTCTCTCTTGTGACCAATGCCCTCCCAGGTTAAAAAGTTAAAACAGTTCAATATAGATTTAAACAAGGCCTACAGAAATTAAGACCCACCATATAAGACTTACTGACGGAAGGGGTCATTGTTCTATTGCCTGATTCTGATAATGCTATTCCTGATAAAAATGAATGGCATCGAATACTGGATCACCTCAAGCATCTCATTTTAGTGGAATGAAAATAGACTATGTAATAAGGAGAAAAAAGTTAGATCTCACATTCTACACCAAAATGAATTGAAGAGTTTATTATAAAAAGGAAATAATAGAAGTTTTAGAAGGCCATATAGGTAAATATTTAGATAGTCTTGTTTGAGGAAGAACTTTTTTAGAAAGACACTAAACCAGAAACTAAACTGGGGAAAAGTGCTGACTTAGCATACCTAAGTAAAGTTTCTTATACAATAATAAACTATAAACGGAGTTACAGGAAAAAAAAAAAACTGAGAACGTTTGTGGTATATTTAGTGTATGTGACAAATAAATAATATCTGTGACTTATAAAGCTTCTTTTTTTTTTTAAACATCTTTATTGGAGTGTAATTGTTTACAATGGTGTGGTAGTTTCTGCTTTATAACAAAGTGAATCAGCTATACATACACATACATCCCCATATCTCCTCCCTCTTGCATCTCCCTCTCACCCTCCCTATCCCACGCCTTCAGGTGGACACAAACCACCGAGCTGATCTACCTGGGCTATGTGGCTGCTTCCCGCTAGCTATCTATTTTACATTTGGTAGTATATATATGTCCATGCCACTCTCTCACTTTGTCCCAGCTTACACCTCCCCCTCCCTGTATCCTCAAGTACATTCTCTATGTCTGCGTCCTTATTCCTGTTGTGCCCCTGGGTTCTTCAGAACCTCTTTTTTTTTTTTTTTTTTTTTTTTTTAGATTCTGTATATATTTTTTAGCCTATGGTATTTGTTTTTCTCTTTCTGAATTACTTAATTCTGTATGACAGTCTCTAGGTCCATCCACCTCACTACAAATAACTCAATTTCGTTTCTTTTTATGGTTGAGTAATATTCCATTGTATGTATGTGCCACATCTTCTTTATCCATTCATCTGTCGATGGACACTTAGGTTGCTTCCGTGTCCTGGCTATTGTAAATAGAGTTGCAATGAACATTCTGGTACATGAATCTTTCTGAACTATTGTTTTCTCAGGGTATATGCCCAGTAGTGGGATTCCTGAGTCGTATGGTAGTTCTATTTTTAGTTTTTTAAGGAACCGCCATACTGTTCTCCATAGTAGCTGTATCAATTTACATGACCACCAACAGTGCAAGAGGGTTCTCTTTTCTCCACACCCTCTCCAGCATTTATTGTTTCTAGATTTTTTGATGATAGCCATTCTAACCGGTGTGAGGTGATACCTCATTGTAGTTTTGATTTGCATTTCTCTAATGATTAGTGTTGTTGAGCAACCTTTCATGTGTCTGTCACAATCTGTATATCTTCTTTGGAGAAATGTCTATTTAGGTCTTCTGCCCATTTTTGGATTGGGTTGTTTGTTTTTTGATATTGAGCTACATGGGCTGCTTGTATATTTTGGAGATTAATCCTTTGTCAGTTGCTTCATTTGCAAATATTTTCTCCCATTCTGAGGGTTATCTTTTCGTCTTGTTTATGGTTTCCTTTGCTGTGCAAAAGCTTTTAAGTTTCATCAGGTCCCATTTGTTTATTTTTGTTTTTATTTCCATTTCTCTAGGAGGTGGGTCAAAAAGGATCTTGCTGTGATTTATGTCATAGAGTGTTCTGCCTATGTTTTCCTCTAAGAGTTTGATAGTGTCTGGCCTTACATTTAGGTCTTTAATCCATTTTGAGTTTATTTTTATGTGTGGTGTTAAGGAGTGTTTTAATTTCATTCTTTTACATGTAGCTGTCCAGTATTCCCAGCACCACTTACTGAAAAGGCTGTCTTTTTTCCATTGTATACTCTTGCCTGCTTGATCAAAGATAAGGTGACCATATGTACGTGGGTTTATCTCTGGGCTTTCTGTCCTGTTCCATTGATCTATATTTCTGTTTTTGTGCCAGTACCATACTGTCTTGATTACTGAAGGTTTGTAGTATAGTCTGAAGTCAGGCAGCCTGACTCCTCCACCACCGTTTTTCTTTCTCAGTATTGCTTTGGCTCTTCGGGGTCTTTTGTATTTCCATACAAATTGTGAAATTTTTTGCTCTAGTTCTGTGAAAAATGCCATTGGTAGTTTGATAGGGATTGTATTGAATCTGTAGATTGTTTTGGGTAGTATAGTCATTTTCACAATGTTGTTTCTTCTTATTGAAGAACATAGTATAACTCTCCATCTGATTCTCTCATCTTTAATTTTTTTCATCAGTGTCTTATAGTTTTTTGCATACAGGTCTTTTGCCTCCTTAGATAGGTTTATTCCTAAGTATTTTATTCTTTTTGTTGCAATGGTAAATGGGATTGTTTCCTTAATTTCTCTTTCAGATTTTTCATCATTAGTGTATAAGAATGCAAGAGATTTCTGTGCATTCATTTTGTATCCTGCTACAATACCAAATTCATTGATTAGCTCTCTTAGTTATCTGGTAGCATCTTTAGGATTCTCTATGTATAGTATAATATCATCTGCAAACAGTCACAGTTTTACTTCTTCTTTTCCTATTTGGATTCCTTTTATTTATTTTTCTTCTCTGATTGCTGTGGCTAAAACTTCCAAAACTGTGTTGAATAGTAGTGGTGAGAGTTGGCAACCTTGTCTTTTTCCTGATCTTAGTGGAAATGGTTTCTGTTTTTCACCATTGAGAACGATGTTGGCTGTGAGTTTGTCGTATATGGCCTTTATTATGTTGAGGTAAGTTTGATCTGTGCCTACTTTCTGGAGGGTTTTTATCATAAATGGGTGTTGAATTTTGTTGAAAGCTTTTTCTGCATCTATCGAGATGATCATATGGTTTTTCTCCTTCAATTTGTCAATATGGTTGATCACATTGATTGATTTTTGTATATTGAGGAATCCTTGCATTCCTGGGATAAACCCCACTTGATCATTATGTATAATCCTTTTAATGTGCTGTTGGATTCTGTTTGCTAGTATTTTGTTGAGGATTTTTTCATCTATGTTCATCAGTGATATTGGCCTGTAGTTTTCTTTCTTTTTGACATCTTTGTCTGGTATTGGTATTAGGGTGATGGTGGCCTTGTAGAATGAGTTTGGGAGTGTTCCTGCCAATTTGGAAGAGTTTGAGAAGGATAGGTGTTATCTCTTCTCTAAGTGTTTGATAGAATTTACCTGTGAAGCCATCTGGTCCTGGGCTTTTGTTTGTTGGAAGATTTTTAATCACAGTTGGAATTTCAGTGCTTGTGATTGTTCTGTTTATATTTTCTATTTCTTCCTGGTCAGTCTCGGAAGCTAGTGCTTTTCTAAGAATTTGTCCATTTCTTCCATGTTGTCCATTTTATTGGCATATAGTTGCTTGTAGTAATCGCTCATGATCCTTTGTATTTCTGCAGTGTCAGTTGTTACTTCTGCTTTTTCATTTCTAATTCTATTGATTTGAGTTTTCTCCCTTTTTTTCTTGATGAGTCTGGCTAATGGTTTATCAATTTTGTTTATTTTCTCAGAGAACCAGATTTTAGGTTTATTGTTCTTTGCTATCGCTTCCTTCATTTCTTCTTCATTCACTTCCAATCTTTATGATTTCTTTCCTTCTGCTAACATTGGGTTTTTTTTGTTCTTCATTGTCTAATTGCTTTAGGTGTAAGGTTAGGTTGTTTCTTTAAGATGTTTCTTGTGGTAGGATTTTATTGCTATAAACTTCCCTCTTAGAATTGCTTTTGCTGCATTCCATAGGTTTTGGGTCATAGTGTTTTCATTGCCATTTGTTTCTAGGTGTTTTTTGATTTCCCCTTTGATTTTCTCAGTGATCTCTTGGTTATTAAGTAGTGTATTTTTTAGCCTCCATGTGTTTGTATTTTTTACACATTTTTTCCTTTAATCGATACCAAGTCTCATAGCATTGTGGTCAGAAAAGATACTTGATATGATTTCAGTTTTACCAAGGTTTGAACTGTGATCCAAGATATGATCTATCCTGGAGAATGTTCCATGAGCATTTGGGAAGAAAGTGTAATCTGATGTTTTTGCATGGAATGTCCTATAAATACCAATTAAGTCCATCTTGTTTAATGTATCATTTAAAGCTTGTGTTTCCTTATTTATTTTCATTTTGGATGATCTGTCCATTGCTGAAAGCGGGGTGTTAAAGTCCCCTAGTATGATTGTGTTACTGTCGATTTTCCCTTTTATGGCTATAGCATTTGCCTTATGTATTGAGGTGCTCCTATGTCGGGTGAAAAATATTTACCATTGTTAAATCTTCTTCTTGGATTGATCCCTTGATTGTTATGTAGTGTCCTTCTTTGTCTCTTGTAATAATCTTTTAAGTATATTTTGTCTGATATGAGAATTGCTACTCCAGCTTTCTTTTGATTTCCATTTGCATGGAATATCTTTTACCATCCCTTCATTTTCAGTCTGTATGTGTCCCTACGTCTGAAGTGGGTCTCCTGTACACACATATATTGGGTCTTGTTTTTGTGTCCATTTAGCCACTCTATGTCTTTTGGTTGGAGCATTTAATTCATTTACATTCAAGGTAATTATTGATATGTATGTTCCTTTTACTGTTTTCTTAATTGTTTTGGGTTTGTTATTGTAGGTCTTTTCCTTCTCTTGTGTTTCCTGCCTAGAGAAGTTCCTTTAGCATTTGTTGCAGAGCTGGTTTGGTGGTGCTGAATTCTCTTAGCTTTTGCTTGTCTGTAAAGGTTTTAATTTCCCTTGCAAATCTGAATGAGATCCTTGCTGGGTAGAGTAATCTTGGTTGTAGGTTTTTCCCTTTCATCATTTTAAATATGTCCTACCACTCCCTTTTGGCTTCCAGAGTTTTTGCTGAAAGATCAGCTGTTAACCTTATGTGGATTCCCTTGTATGTTAATTGTTGCTTTTCCCTTGCTGCTTTTTTTTTTTTTTCTTTTTTTTCGGTACGCAGGCCTCTCACTGTTGTGTCCCCTCCCGTTGTTGAACACAGGCTCCGGACGTGCAGGCTCAGCGGCCATGGCTCATGGGCCTAGCCACTCCACAGCATGTGGGATCCTCCCGGACCAGGGCACGAACCCTCGTCCCCTGCATCGGCAGGCGGACTCTCAACCACTGCGCCACCAGGGAAGCCCCCCTTGCTCCTTTTAATATTTTTTCTTTGTATTTAATTTTTGATAGTTTGATTAATATGTCTTGGTGTGTTTCTTCTTGGATTTATCCTGTATGGGAGTCTCTATGCTTCCTGGACTTGATTGACTCTTTCCTTACCGATATTAGGGAAGTTTTCAACTAAAATCTCTTCAAATATTTTCTCAGTCCCTTCTTTTTTCTCTTCTTCTTCTGGGACCTCTGCAATTTGAATGTTAGTACGGTTTATGTTGTCCCAGTAGTCTCTGAGATTGTCTTCAATTCTTTTCATTCTTTTTTCTTTATTCTGCTCTGTGGTAGTTATTTGCACTATTTTATCTTCCAGGTCACTTATCTGTTCTTCTGCCTCGGTTTTTCTGCTATTGATTCATTCTGGAGAATTTTTAGTTTCATTTATTTTGTTGTTCATCATTGTTTGTTTGCTCTTTAGTTCTTCTAGCTCCCTGTTAAACGTTTCTTGTGTTTTCTCCATTCTATTTCCATGATCTTGGATCATCTTTACTATCATTACTCTGAATTCTTTTTCAGGTAGACTGCCTATTTCCTCTTCATTTGTTTGGTCTGGTGCGTTTTTACCTTGCTCCTTCGTCTGCTGTGTATTTCTCTGTCTTCTCATTTTGCTTAACTTACTGTGTTTGGGGTCTCAGTTTCGCCAGCTGCATGTTCGTAGTTCCCATTGCTTTTGGTGTCTGCTCCCAGTGGGTAAAGTTGGTTCAGTGGATTGTATGTGCTTCCTGATGGAGGGGACTGGTGCCTGTGTTCTGGCGGATGAGGCTGGATATTTTGTTTCTGGTGGGCAGGACCACATCCGGTGGTGTGTTTTGGGGGTGTCTGTGAGCTTTGTATGATTTTGGCAGCCTCTGTGCTAATGGGGTTGTTTTTGTTCCTGTCTTGCTAGTTTTTTGGCATAGGGTGTCCAACACTGTAGCTTGTTAGTTGTTGAGTGGAGCTGGGTCTTAGCATTGAGATGGACATCTCTAAGAGTGCTTTTGCCGTTTGACATTATGTGGGGCTGGGAGGTCTCTGGTGGCCCAATGTGCTGAAGGCGGCTCTGCCACCTTAGAGACTCAGAGCTCATCTCCCCAATCAGAGGCTCAGGCCTGACACTTGGCCAGAGCATCAAGATTGACTTAGAAGAAAAGAGAGAGAGAGAGAGAGAGAGAAAGAGAGAAAGAGAGAGAGAGAGGGAGGGAAGGAGGGAAGGAGGGAGGGAGGGAGAGAGGGAGGAAAGAGAGAAAATAAAGTTATTAAAATAGAAAAAAATATTAAAAAATAAAAAGTAATTTAGAAAACAGAGAGAAAGAAAGAAGAGAGCAATCAAACCCAAAAATAAATCCACCAATGATAACACGCACTAAAAACTATACTAAATAACAGCAACAACAAAAATAACCAAAACGCACAGTCAGAACCCTAGGACAAATGGCAAAAGCAAAGCTACACAGACAAAATAACACAAAGAAGCATACACATACACACTCACAAAAAGAGAAAAAGGAAAAAAGAAGTATATATATATATAATTAAAAATTTAATAAGGAAGAGAGCAACCAAATCATTAAACAAATCTACCATTGATAATAAGCTCTAAATGCTAAACTAAGATAAATATAAAACCAGAAACAAATTAGATGCAAAAAGCAAACCCCAAGTCTATAGTTGCTCCCAATGTCCACCACCTCAATTTTGGGATGATTCGTTGTCTATTCAGGTATTCCACAGATGCAGGGTACATCAAGTTGAGTGTGTAGATTTAATCCACTGCTCCTGAGGCTGCTGAGAGAAATTTCCCTTTCTCTTCTTTGTTCACACAGCTCCTGGTGTTCGGCTCTGTATTTGGCCCTGCCTCTGCATGTAGGTTGCTTGAGGACATCTGTTCCCTACCCAGACAGGACAGGGTTAAAGAAGCGGCTGATTTGGGGCCTCTGGCTCACTCAGGTTGAGGGGAAGGAGGGGTATGGAATGCAGGGCGAGCCTGCATTGGCAGAGGCCAGTGTGACCTTGCAACAACCTGAGGTATGCTGTGTGTTCTCCCGGGGAAGTTGTCCCTGGATCATGGGACCCTGGCAGTGGCGGGCTGCACAAATTCCTGGGAGGGAAGGTGTGGTTAGTGACCTGTGCTTGCACACAGGCCTCTTGGGGGCTGCAGTAGCAGCCTTAGCATTTCATGCCTGTCTCTGGGGTCCACACTGATAGCCACGGCTCGCACCCATCTCTAGAGCTTGTTTAGGTGGTGCTCTGAATCCCCTCTCCTTGTGCACCCCAAAACAATGGTCTCTTGCCTCATAGGCAGGTCCAGACTTCTTCCCAGACTCCCTCTGGGCTAGCTGTGGTGCACTAGTCCCCTTCAGGCTGTGTTCCCACAGCCAACCCCAGTCATCTCCCTGGCATCTGAACTCTGAAGCCTGAGCCTCAGCTCTCAGCCACCCCTGCCCCGGTGGGTGAGCAGACAAGCCTCTCAGGCTGGTGAGTGCTGGTTGGCACCGATCCTCTGTGTGGGAATCTCTCCACTTTGCCCTCTGCACCCCTGTTGCTGCACTCTCCTCCATGGCTCCAAAGCTTCCCTCCTGCCCATCCCCTGTCCCCGCCAGTGAAGGGGCTGCCTATTGTGTGGAAACTTTTCCTCCTTCACAGCTCCCTCCCAGAGGTGCAGGTCCCATCCATATTCTTTTGTCTCTGTTTTTCCTTTTTTCTTTTGCCCTACCCAGGTATTTGGTGAGTTTCTTGCTTTTGGGGAAGTCTGAGGTCTTCTGCCAGAGTTCAGTAGGTGTTCTGTAGGAGTTGTTCCACATATAGATGTAGTTTTGATGTATTTGTGGGGAGGAAGGTGATCTGCACGTCTTACTCCTCTGCCGTCTTCAAGACGCCCGTCACAAAGCTTCTTTACAAAGTATACATAAATAGAAAAATAGACAAATGAAGAACATTTATTAAAGATAAAAATTGAAATAACACTAATAATATGACAGTATCTATTTTTACTAGTATAACTGTAAATTAAAACAACAATGTGATAGTATTTTTATTGTACCAAATTGGTAAATACAGAGAATTAACACACAGCATTGGCTTTGGAGCAGGCAGTTGGGAACTTTGATATGCTGCTGGTAGCAGTATAAATTTATGTACCCTTCTTAAAGTGTATGTACTAGTGTAAGTTCTCTGGAGAAACAGAACTAATAGGGTTAATATCTATCTATATATAGAAGGAGGTTTATTATAAAGAATTGGCTCACGAGATTATAGAGGCTCATAAGGCCCAAGATCTGCAGTTGGCAAGCTGGAGACCCAGGAGAACTGATGGTGTAGTTTTAGTCCAAAGTCTGGCAGTTTTGAGACCCAGGAAGAGCTGATGTTTTAGTTCAAGTCTGAAGGCAGGAAAATACCAGTTCTAGCTTGATGTTTCAGTTCCAGCTTGAAGGCAGTTAGGCAGGAAGAGTTCCCTCTTATTTGGGGCAAGGTCAACTTTTTTGTTCTATGCAAGCCTTCAACTGTTTAGATGCGGCCCACCCACATTAGGAACGGCAATCTGCTTTATTTAGTCTATAAATTTAACTGTGAAGCTTATTCAAAAACACCAGAATTATGTTTGACCAAATAACAGGGCTCCCTGTGGTCCACTGAAGTTGACACGTAAATTAACACTCCCCCTTATATATATGTACATATATATATCTTTTCTTTGTTTTCTTATTATTAAACAAATATAAACTAGCTGTATAATAAAACACAGATAAACTATCACATTTTGATGCATTGTTTTTGTATTCTATACCTATATTCAACAAATTGGTTAAGTATTGTGTTTGTATTGCTTTGTTTCTCTTAGTATTTTAATTATATATTGCTATGTCATTTAAACTATTTGAGAGCACAGTTTTAAATGTCTGCATGAAAATTCATTATTTGTATGAACCACACTTCATTTAATCATACTCTGTTGTTAAATGGAAGTATATATAATAGTGAAAAATTGGAAACACTGGGTTGTATATATATTTTGATTCATAGCTCTGAATATCTCCTTAAGACAGATATCTAAAAGTGGAATTACTTTATCAAATTAAAAGTTAATTTTGATATGTATTATGAAATTGTCTCCTAAGCCAGCTGAAAGAACTTTTCACCTGCCTTCTACCAAAAATGCTGGGTTCATCACATCATAAGTAAATATGACTTAAATAAACAAAAAACCTTTGTCAATTTGGGTGGTTAAATACAGTATTGTGTTAAGTTTTTATAATTTGCATGCCTTTGTTCTAGTTACCTAGTAAGTGAGTCTGGATATTTTTCACAATTATTAGCCATATCCTCTATACATTTATTCTCTTGATTTTTCTACATGTATAAGGCAGGGGAGGGGAATCTCATTCAGTATAAGTTTTTACATTGTAAAAACTTCACATGTTTATAGATAATGTTTATTCCCAGTCTGTGGTTTGTGAGTATTTCTTCAGTAATAACTAAAATTTATTTAGAATTTACTGTGTGCCAAGCATTAAATGCTTAAATACATGATTTCATTAGGTTTCATAATAGCTTTAATGCCTATATGTTACTATCTCCATTTTATAGATAAGGAATGTAAGGCATAGAAGTTGTTTTGTTTGATGCCACAGACCCTGGCATCATTCTGCTGAGATCATTCTGCTGAGACCTAACCCTGGCCCCACCAGTTGAGAAGCTGAGGGCTTTCCATTGTCCTGGGATCTCAGAATGGCTGGACAACATGAACCAGCCACATACAGGAGCACCTGGAAACATGATAATAATAATAATAATAGTGGCATTTTCCTCCATAGGTTGAAATGCATCACCTTGTGGAATTGACTGTGCCTCAAAGACCTGCATCTCCCATCATTTGGCTATATTTTCTAATGTTTTTACTGACTACGCATTTTAAGAAAGCTATGAATAACCCCACACACCTCAGAGTTAGTCCTATACTAAATGAATCCCCAGGCCTTCCTTGCTCTCACTTGTTCAAGTTTTGAAATTTTAAAGTGGTATTTGTAGTTCATTTTGTGACTTTAATGTATGATTTGCATTGATGATTTATCCCCATTAGAGAAGGGGATAAATTTGCCTGTGTACTCACCACATAGAATAGAAAATTAACAGATGTTAGCATTTGATCATATTTGCCATGTGTATATATATTTTTGGTAAAGAGTTGAAACCCACTTTATTCTTGCTTCCTAGGTTTATTCTTCTGTCTCTACAAGCAGCCAGTATAAAGAATTTTGTGAGTATCTTTCTGGATTACTTTTCATATTTATATTATGAAAATAAATGTATATTTTATACAAATAGCATATATATAGACATATATCTTTGAAACATATAGCGTTTATATATGATTTTAAAAATTAAGCAATGCCAAAATAACTACAATGTGGGGGTTTTTTGAGGTTAGTTTCTTTTTCTTTTTTTAAATTTATTTATTTTTGTCTGCGTTGGGTCTTCATTGCTGCACGCAGGCTTTCTCTAGTTGCAGGGAGCATGGGCTACTCTTCATTGTGGTGCATGGGCTTCTCATTGCAGTGGCTTCTCTTGTTGCGGAGCATGGGTTCTAGGGGCGCAGGCTTCAGTAGTTGTGGCATGCAGGCTCAGTAGTTGTGGCTCATGGGCTCTAGAACGCAGGCTTAGTAGTTGTGGCACATGGGCTTAGTTACTCCGTGGCATGTGGGATCTTCCTGGAGCAGGGCTTGAACCTGTGTCCCCTGCATTGGCAGGCAGATTCTTAACCACTGCGCCACCAGGGAAGCCCCACACTGTGTTTTATTAAATGCCAGCCAAATGTGTATTGAGATGTATCTGTGTTTCTAATATGTCCTGTTTATTCATTTCAACAACCATCTATTACTTATTAAATAAATCTACTCTTAACATTTATTTATTACCATAATGAACATTTAGGATTTTCCCACTTTTTTCCATTATTACAAACAACACTTTATATGTAGTAGTTCTCAAACTTACTGGTCTCAAGATCCCTTTACACTCAGGTAATACTCAGAGCCCCAAAGACTTTTGTTAATGTCGGTTTTATCTGCCAGTATATTGTATTAAACTCACAAATTGAAAAAATATATTTAGCTATTTAATTCATTTAAAAGTAACAGTAATAAACTGGTTCTCTGCTAACAGAAATTATATGTTTTTTATGAAAAGTAGATTATTGCATTTGGAATTTGTAAGCATATATGTGTGGTCTGGTACAAGGCTTGGTAAACTGCAGCCTGTGGGCCAGATTCTGTTCACTGCACTTTTTATACATCCTATAAGCTAAGAATATTATTTACATTTTTAAATGGTTAAAAAAATCAAAAGAATATTGTTTCAAAACATGTTAATGACATGAAATTCAAATTTCAGTGTTCATAAAGAAAGTGTTATTGGAATGCAGACATGCTCATTTATTATGTAATGTCTGTGGCTGCTTTAGTGCTACAAGGGCAGAGTTGAGTGGTTTGTTAAATGAGGGCTAAATGTTGAGATTATCCAAATCTTCTATATCCTTGTTTTGTTTGTTTGTTTGGCCTGCTTCATCTCTTAGTTTTGGAGAGAGGTATACTAAAGTATCCCATTCTAACTGTGGATTTAGTTTTTCTAATTCTGTTAGTTTTACTTTCTATATATTGAGGCCAGGTTATTTTGTGTAAACAAGTACATGCTTGTTGTATTCTAACACTTTGTTTGATGTTTCTTTTATCATTGTGAAATTTCATGGTGTCACTTCTTACCTTTGTAACGGATTTTAAAATTCAATTTTATCCAGTATTAATATTAATGCAACTTTTGTTTGGTTAGTACTCTCCATTGTATTTATTATTTTATTTTCAGTATTTGTATGTCTTTTTTTTTGTTTGAATTTATTGTATCCCTTTTAAGGATATACCTAAATTGTAAAATCCATGCTAATATTCTATCTTTTAATAGATACATTTAAAGCATTTACCTTATTGCAATTACTAAAATATTTGGACTTATTTATTCTAACTTATTTTGTGTTTTCTATCGTATTACTTATTTGCCTATTCTTACCCTTTTCATTTCCCATTCTGGATGAATAGATTTCTCTATTGTATTTTTCCTCCTCTGAGTTTAAAAATTATATATTCTATTCCTATTTTGTTGACAGCCTCTCTTAAAATTTAAATATATGTATATAATAATTAACCACGATGTAAAACTAATCTGTATCTTTATCTGTTTCTTGAACAATATGACGGCTTTGGATTGCTTTAACACTGATCTTCTGTATTCTGGGTTATTGTTGTCTAGTAATTTAGTTCTACCTTATTTTTAATTTCCTAATTAGAAGTTATTTATATAATTATTATTTTTTTATCTACTAAATATAATTGAGATTCAAAATATATTTATCACTTTCTTTGCATGCCATTCCTCCTTTTATCTTATGTTTTCCTTCTTGGTTCAATTTTCTTTTTGTGGTACCTACTTTAATATTTCTTTCTGGTAGTGTTGTGAGTAATAAACTCAGTATTTGGCCAAGAAAGTCTATTTTCACTGCAACTTTTGAATTATAGTTTATATAGGCCAAATCCTACATTGATTTTCACTCCTTTTTTCATAAATTTCTTTCTGGAGGTTTATATAATCTTTCTCCTAAATTTTAGTGATTTCTGTTGTCCCCATAATTTGTTTTTTAAATTTCTCTAAATTTGTTTTTTGTTGTCTTGCTCAGGACTTGTACCTTTTCAAACTACCCTTCTTCAAGTCTGAAAAATTGTCAGTCATTACCTCCTGTGAATATTGTCTTTCTCCCATTTTATATTCATTCTTGAATTTCTATTAGACATATATTTGACCTTCTTATTCCAGCATCTGTTTCTCACAATTGCTCATTTTATAATTTTCTATTTATTTAGCTCATCCTTAATGATTTATTTATATCTAGATTCCATTTGACTGTTTTTCTCTTCACATATCTGATTTAGTGTCAAAACTACCCATCCTTTTTCGGTTTGTTTTCGATTAGGTAAATTATTTTTTTAAACAGTTTCACAGAGATATAATTCACATACCGTAAATTTTATCCTTTTAAATTGCATAATTTGGTGATTTTTAGTATATTCATAGAATTGTGCAGCCATCATCACTATCTAGTTTTAGAACCTCTCATTACACTAAAAATAAACCTGGTATCCATTTACAGTTACTCTCTGTATCCTCCTTCCTCCCCCAGGGAACCCCCAGATACTTTTATCTCTATGGATTTGCCTATTCTTGGCATTTCGTATAAATGAAATCATGCAATATATAGTCTTTTGTGACTGGCTTCTTTCAGTTAAGATAATGTTTTCAAGGTTCATCCACATTGTAGCCTCTATCAATACTTCATTTCTTTTTATTGTCAAAATACACTCCATTGTGTGAATATGCCACATTTTGTTTATCTAGTTTACCAGGTGATGGACATGGGTTGTTTGCGTTTTTTGGCTATCTTAAACACTGCTGCTATAAACATTATTAGACAAGTTTTTATGTGGGATGTATGTTTTCATTTCTCTTGGGTATATACCAAGGGGTAGAACTGCTTAGTTATGGGGTAAATCTATGTTCAGTATTTTGTGGAATTGCCAAACTGTTTCCCATAGTGGCTGCACAATTTTAAATTCATATTAGTAAAGTGTGAGGTTTCCAATTTCTCAACACTCAGTACTTGTTGTCTTTTTGCTTATAGCCATCCTAGCGTGTGTGTGTGAAGTGGTATGGCATTTTTTGCATTTCTCCAGTGATTAAAGATATTGAGCATCATTTCTTGTGCTAACTGCCCATCTGTGTATGCTCCTTGGAGCAATGTCTAATCAAATCATTTGACCATTGTTAATTGTATAATTTATCTTTTTATTGTTAAGTTGTGAGTTCTTTATATATTCTGGATAAAAAACATCTTAATTAGATATATGATTTGAAAATATTTCTCCAGTTGTGTCGATTATCTTTTCACTTTCTTGATGGTATTCTTTGAAGCACAAAAGTTTTTAATGTTAATGAAGTCCAATTTATCTGTTTTTTCATTTGTTGCTTATGCTTTTGGTGTCATATCTAAGAAATCATTGCCTAACCCAGAGTTATGAAAATTTTGATGCCGTGTTTTCTTCTAAGATTTTAAGAGTTTTAGCTCTTATACTCAGGTATATGGACCATTTTAAGTTAATTTTCGTATATGATCTGAGGTAGAGGTCCAACTGCATTCTTTTGCATGTGGATACTTTTATTAGTTTACATCTTATTTAAATGTATACAAATGGGGGTATGCTTATGTTGATCCAGCATTTATATATACATGAGATGGGAGAGGTAGTTTTCCGTGTCAACCTAATTGCTAAGGTAATGCAAAGAAAATTCTGAAAATATTGTCTAATCTTATGAGAGGTTATGTTAAAATCACAGATCTGAGCCACGTCCCAGCATTGGTTAGAGCAGTCTCAATTGTCACAAACTCATTGACTAGAATGCTGTTTATTAAGTGAATAAGTGGTTTTATACTTAAAATAAATAATAAAAGACTGTAATTTCAATGGTCTTTACAAATATTAGTTTTTATAACTTTAACACTTGAATCTCACTAAACAGAACTCTTTCTTTTAAATCAACTCTTAGCCTGTACAGAATGAGAACTGATATTCGTAAGGATAATCCCTTTATTGTACATGTATTTATTATTTTCTGAATCTTTTTTTCATAGCTTTATTGAGATATAATTGGCATATAGCACTGTATAAAGTATAAGGTATACAGTATAGTGATTGACTTAAATATATTATAAAATGATTACCACAATATGTTTAGTTAACATCCATTATTTCCTATAAATACAAATATTTTCTGAATCTTAAAGGAAGATTTTTTATTAATTTAATTTAATTTTACATTGGGCAGGATCTTAGAACTTATCAGGCCTGACACCATCATTTCACAGATCAAGAAGCCAAGGTCAGGAGTGCTTAAATGACTTGTTCAAGGGTATATAACTAGTTAATGAGAGACCCAAGAATTGAACTCAAATGTTCTGACTTCTTTTGAGATCAGTGCTTTTCCACACTCACAACATGTTGCTCTTCAGAAAATGCTTCTTAATAATACAAGCCTGGAGGATACCTGCTGGTTTACAGTTACCCTAGGGAATTCTCACACATCTGTACTTGAAATGGATTACCAAAGGGTACAAAAACTGTCATAAAAATGATCAATACTGTATTCCATAAGTGATTAGAATAAGAAATGAGTACCTAAGAAATTTGATTTTAATTAAATATTCCTATTTAATTAAATTATTTATACTTGAGTATGTTCTTAACATTTTTTCAAAGACCTAGAAGTAAAAAGTTGTGTAGGTGGATATTGGATTCCATGTATCTTAATGTTTCCACATTCCTGGGGACTATGGTGTGAAAAGTTTAGGTTGAGCATCTGTACCTTTCTTCCAGTTAAATAGCACTTTCTTACCACAAAATATAGAATGAAAAAGGTCACTTTCTATTGAGGATTTATGTAGCTTGCAATTAACAAAATCTAAAAGGAGCCATTAGTAAAATTCTGTAGGTGGAGATAGATGAATAGTGTAGGGAAAGAAGATTTTAGAAAACTGGCCATCTAAAATAGCAATGTGTTTTTATAGCTTTGTTATTCAAAAGTGTTTTTATTTTTGTGTTTTTCATTTCACTGACACATAGTGAGAAACTGCTTAGTAATGTTTTGGCAAAAATGTTTTAATTTTGTAACAGAACTTTTAAAAAGGGATGTCTTCTTACATTACTAGAAAAATTTCCTTCTGCTTAGTTACATTACATGGTGATGGTTTGAAATTCCAAAAAAGAAAGGAAAATATGTTTGTGTGATCCTGAGAATAATTGTTTTAGTTATTATTGAACTAAAATAAGAACCATAATAACTTACTTTTGTTTCAGATTTTTTTCCAACATACGTATTGCACCAGTCTTCATTAAATCCTTAGACAAAGGGAATCAGTGATCTACAGGAAGGAAGTAGAAATAGCAGGCAAAATTTGGTGTCTTTTAAAGGCTAAAT
Source organism: Grampus griseus (assembly GCF_964374135.1). Classification (NCBI taxonomy): domain Eukaryota; kingdom Metazoa; phylum Chordata; class Mammalia; order Artiodactyla; family Delphinidae; genus Grampus; species Grampus griseus. The sequence goes on from NC_139018.1 coordinate 60,475,622, forward strand.
AGTAAGTGAAGTAGGTTTTCTGCATTTTATCCTGTTTATTTAGGCAGAGACTGATCTGCCTAAATAAAGGTAAATGCTTTCTGACTTCCCATTCATTCATTCATTTTAGTTATTAAGTACCAACCAAGCACTGCACTATGTCTTGATAGGCTTGGGCTAAGCATTGGTGTTATAAAGGTAAATGACAAAATATTCCTGCCTTCAAATTATTCACAGTCTAATGGATAACAAAGAAAATGTAGATGGACAATTATAGTATAACATATTAAAAATAAATTCAGAGAATATGGGGAACACATAGAGGGTATCATGTCCAGACTGGAGGATTAAAGAACATGGAAGCCCCTGCTGCAGAGTCTAACTTACTGCAGTATCTATCAGTTCCAAGTCATTTTTTAAGACCCGCCAGAGACATTACATAGAAGTAATCGTAAGATCCAAGTGTCACAATGTTCTCATTTCATGATCTTTTTTGCATTCGTGGGTAAGACGCAAAGTGGAATCGCAGTGTCTTGGACTGATCACCCCTGGGTCTAAATCATGGCTTACCCACTCAACGGCCTTGTGACCTTGAAAAATGGCTTAATTTCCCTGGACCTCTGTTTCCTAATTTGTGAAATGACAGTAATAATGAGGCAATTTGTAGGTTTAAATGAGACAGCATTTAATGTGTTGATACAATTCCTGGCATTTGACATGGTTTTAAATCCATGAACATTCACTAACATTCATTAGCTTTTAAAACCATTGCCATAACCAAAATTATTAATAGTAAAACTCAAAAACTTTAAACAAATGCCAAATACTTTAGTTCTGTGGAGCAATATTTTAAAGTAGATACAACACCCAGGATGGTAAGGAAATTTCTCAAGTTACAAATAGGCTTTGGTGCAAAAATGTATGTATAAATCCATTATTTGAATCTCATAAGCACATTTTCACAAATAAACAATGTTACTAATCAACAGAACCATCATAAAACATTCATTGAATGCATATTTTTGTGTTGATGATTCAGGTTAGAGCACAATAATCCTATTTAACCCACAATGTAAGTGAAAGGCAAGAAATTCCTTCCATTTGCTCCTTCACACACTGCAACTTAATCACTTGATGCAGCTGGGTTAATGGCCAGTTTCACAACTGGTATCCCCTTTTGCAAAGTTTTAACAGACAACAAAATTTATGCAAACATGTCTACACTGTGCATTTTAACTATACATAATATTTTATTAATTTTTACATTGGTTCTTTGTAATGACTTGGTAATTGGCATGCTGGATTTTCACATTTATGAAATGATCTGAGAGGTCTCATCAGAGCTTTAATAGTTTTATTCATTTCATTCAACAAGAATGCCTATTATGGTCCAGCTCTGTGCTAGGTGTTAGATATAACTAATAAATAAAGGCATTTTCCAGCTCTGCAATTTCTGTATAATAACAAAAGAAAATACACTGCCACAGTATGCATGTGATGGGCAAAACACCAGCCTCTGCTTGGCTGATGTTCACAGTATGCAAGCTCGCAAGTGGTGTGGTAATAATACCTTATTGCATATAGGAATATATGTGTGTAGTATTATTTACAATGTGTAGATTAATATATAAGTGGCTATTATAGCTTAAATTTGATTTATTATCTATTTTTAATTATTTTTTTAACAAAAAGATTCTTATTAGTCGTCCTTCAAACTTTTAGATAACTTCGATTTAAAAAAATCCTGAAATTACAATCTATCACTTTAACTTTTTGCATTTACATCCCTACATATTATATTTTCGTAATGCTATGCAACCGGAAATATATCACAGAAACACAGGGACAAATTAGATGCTGAAGTTGATATAAAGTGAAGCTGTTATTAACTTCTCCTATTTTCATATTTTTGCATTCAACTGAATACACCTAGCATTCCCCCGAACCAGTCTGTAATAAGTAACATTTTAAAAACTTGAGCTTATAAAAATGTTTCTACTAAATAGTTTTGTGTGTTTTTTTAAATGTCGGGATTGCCTATAGATTTTTAAAGATTTTTTTTTCTAAAAACGCAAACCAAGGACATAGAACAAAAACAAGTTATTTGCATTGTTATCATTATCACCATTATCATCATCATCATCAATAACAAGAAATACAACCATAAGGAAAATATATAGGAGCTCCATACCCATGCCATCCTTTAGGAAAGCAATGAGGTGAAAAAGAATGGAAAACATTTCCGCTAACTAAACGGAAAATTTTTAAAGGAAAAGCAATGTATAAATTCATACCTTTGTGACAGATATTGCTTGGGATGATTTATAAGTTATCCAAGGTAAATCTCTTCTAAATGCTAAGAAGTTAAACAAAATTATTGAATTATTGATTAGTATTTACTGTAGGTAATATATTAATTTTAGGTCAAATTTATGATATAGTTTATTTGTTTAGTTAAATATAGAGAGAGATATATAGATATACTGAGGCCCTTTGTATGATTGTCATATATATATATGTGTACATATATATACATATATATAAAACCATTGTATATTACTTTTATGTCCATTTTATGTGACTGGAAGTACAATTTTACCATAAAAATAAGCCCATAGTAATTACTTTTTTAAAATAAATTTATTTATTTATTTATTTTTGGCTGCACTGGGTCTTCGCTGCTGCACGCAGGCTTTCTCTAGTTGTGGCGAGTGGGTGCTACTCTTTGTTGCTGTGCACGGGCTTCTCATTGCGGTGGCTTCTCCTGTTGCAGAGCATGGGCTCTAGGCACGCAGGCTTCAGTAGTTGTGGCACGCGGGCTCAGTAGTTGTGGCTCGCTCTAGAGCGCAGGCTCAGTAGTTGTGGTGCGCGGGCTTAGTTGCTCCGCGGCATGTGGGATCTTCCTGGACCAGGGCTCGAACCCGTGTCCCCTGCATTGGCAGGCAGATTCTTAACCATTGTGCCACCAGGGAAGCCCCATATTTTTGTTATTTTTATCCTTTTTATCATTATAAATGTTTGTTATTACTATTATTCATTAGATGGCATATCCTCCTCCTCATTATAACATTATTCTTATGGAAACATATGACTGCCTTCAGTGCAACCTGCCCTATGTTGTCATTTCCAGACAAACACTATATTGAAAATAAGGAACCTTTACAAAAAGTATTTGCAATGAAAGTAGGAATTGATTCTTTTTGAAATAGTAGTAATTAAAAGCAGATTAAAGTTAAATAAGAAATAATTTTTGAAAACATTGGATACTGACATTTGAGCCGAAATAATTAACCAACCTGTTCCATGGGAGTTGTTGTTGGAAGTAATAGAGAAGACATACGCTGGAGATCATTTTGAATCAAAGTCCTGCCTCTATCCAGCTCTGTTTCTTATAATGCAATGAACATCAGGTTAGTTGGTTAAAGTGATAAAACTTTCTCATCAGAAATCAGGTGAGCCTAGAGACCTGTTACAGTTACTTTAAACTACAACTGAGCTCATAGTCCTGCCTAGTAATGAGGCTACCGCTGACTGGCAGTGCCCCTTTGAACAAGGCTTGGGGCTACATCTTTCAGGTTCCACTATCCACACAGTGCTTGCTGAAGCATTCATTTCCAGCTTGCCCCACTCATCACATTTCCTGTGGCACTGTGCTTGTGACTTCTGTAGGTGATGCACGGAGGGGCATATTATTCCTGGATTTGTTGCAGTGATGCTACTGCTAAGGGTAGGGGGTGACCCTGAAGAAGGTGGCTCTGAAATCTTGAGGCAAGTCTCAAAAGTTTCTCTCCAGAGAAGTCTCATGCTTACCCTCTATGGAAGTAATAATAAACTTTGCCTTCCTCCTATCAAGTTGCCTTATCTAAACAAACTCATCATATTTACCTTTCCAATCATACACATGCCATTGAAGTCTGAGTACATTTTGCTGGATTTCCCCTTTGCCACTCTTTCTGTAGCTATGGGAAATGCCCCAGCAAAAAGCTGTAATCCATGGGTTGTATGTATGCGTTCAGCCCTGGAGCGTGGTTCATGGGCCATGCACTGCATTTCTTTAGTTAGGAACTGTGAACTACAAACTCAAAACATAGCAATGATAAAACTTTGTTAGGCTCTATCCAAAGGGTAAGTCTAGATCAGTTAGGTGAGTTTCTATGGAGGGTAAATGGATATATGAGAGGTTTACTTTTTTTTTTCCTGACTGACTATAGGAACTTCCAGGCAAAATAAAGCATCTGAGATATGTTAGTTGGAAAGTTAATCTTAACTCATTTTTCCTCAGCAGCACTGTGGGAGGCCAGAGGGTGAGGAGGAGAGGGAGAGCAGAAAAGGAGGTGTGGCATCACAAAGAAGTTGCAAAGTTTGTCAGAGCCATATTTCTATGATTTTCATTGCACACGTTCTTCCAAAATTAAGGGCCACTCCTCTTATGCAAAACTGAAAAAAAAATCAAAAGGGACATCTAGAAGACTTGACTTAAACGAAACCCAGCTATGAAGGTTTTTTCACAGATGCTACAAGGTTCATAGAGATAATATAAATGCATGAAGCTGGCCAGGGTGGGAACTATGGTGAACAGAAGAGCAAAGCACAGATCTCGTCTAAAAGTGGCAGCTGCTACCAGCTCCAGTTGACTGTTGGCAGGTCGACCTGTGGGCCAAGTGTTGACAGATCTGCTGATTTTTTCAAAAGAAGTGAGAATATTTTCTCCCTGTGAAATCAACTTATTTTAAAGAGAGAGTAACTACAGTTTTAACACTGTGTAAACAATACAAAACATGTCTATGGGTTGCCAATGCATCTCCTCTGAGTTATCATGAGAAATGTCAATATTGCTGCATGTCTCAGCAAGGATGCTTTGAGCTGCAAACCCGACAAACAGTGAGGACCTTACCAGTTCCTCTAGCAGTCCCAGGGTTGATTCAGTGGCTCAGTGATGCCTTCTAGAAGTCAGACTGTTTTCGTCATCTGTTCTTCCATTCTCAACATTTGGCTTTTTGTCCTTAGACTTGTTGCCATGTCAGAACAGGTGAAAAAGCTTTCCTGCCGCGTCTGTCTCCCTCTGTCAAAGAGGAAGTGTCCCCCCCTCACAGCCCTGCCGAACACCCCAGGAGACTAGCCAGCCCTCATCTCGTAGACTAGCACTGGATCAAATATGAGGGAGCCTTTTAGACCTTAAAGTAGGAGGTGGGCAAGGTGAAAGAGGGCTGGCGGTGGCTGCTAGAGGCCAACCAGGGTGGTGTCTGTTGTATCATCCAGTATTATAAGCTTGTATTTCTTTCCTTTGTACTCCCATAGCTGAGTTATGACATACACTGAATGGTATCAATATATCTGCCCTTCAGAAAGAGAGAATATCACTGCGAAGGAAAAGTCACAACCACAACTACAAAGTTCTGGTTCTCGACGGAAAAGGTCATGGCAGCCTCGCTGATTTCATTTTATTATTATTTAGGCTTTCAGTTAATTAGGAGGTGGAGTCATAGGAAAAATGTTTCAAAAGCCTTAGGGCAATCTATTAATTTTATCTTTTAGAACATGAGTGTTCTGAGAATGCTACTTCACTTCTGTGGGTTTTGTTCACCAAAAACGCCAACCCCGGTCTAACCATTAGAACATCAGACAAACCCAAATTAGGGACATTCAGAAAAAAAGAAAAACCTGGCGAGTGCTCCTCAAAACTGTCAAGGTCAGCAAGGACAAGGAAATTCTGAGAAACTGTCACAGCCAAGAGGAGTCTTAGGAGGCATAATGACCAAATGCAATGTGGTATCCCTGATGGGATCCCAGAAGAGAAAAAGGATCTTGGAGGAAAACTAGTAAGATCTGAATAAATTATCAAGTTTAGTTACTCAATGTTGGTTTCTTAGAATTGAAAAATATACTCTGAGAATATAAGATATTAACAATAGGACAAACTGGGTAAGGGACATGGGGAAATTCTCTGTACTTTCTTTGAGGATTTTCTGTAAATTTTGCAGAAAAAAAAATCATGTGGTTTCCCCCCAATTTCCCAACAGAGCTCAGCTGTCAACCTCTCTGTAATGCAAGCATTTGGCATCAGCTTCTTTCTGCAGGAAATCTTCTGATCAATGAGTGCTTGGTTTTATGTCATATTTATTGGCAACTGGTATTTTAGGGCAGCAACTTCTGTTATCTGTCTAGATTATTTCATTTTAAGGAGTTTTACTGATATTTTTCTCTCCTACAACTCACTCTGTTGTGAATTCCCATAAATCCCTTTAGCTGCTCTGTGACTTTCAAGCCCAGATAACACATGCTGAATTTTAACTAGTTCAAATCTTCTTCCGTGGGCCTTAGTCCCATCCCTGTTGTTCTCCTGATTGGCTTATACCCTTGATAGATTTCAATAATGGTTTAGAAAGGCAAATCCTTTCCCATGGTCAGTGTGTTTGGAGGTTTATTTGAACAACATGACTTTGGATTCTTGCCTGGAATTCTTAGCTTCCTCTCCCTAGCATCCAAAAAAACAACAGATACTGAAGGAATTAGACCTTATGAATTTGTAGGGTAAACTAGAGCTCTAATAAACAAGGCAGCATCAACATAGGATGACACAATATTTGGGGGAAAACAAAATCAAGTACCAAATCAGGGAAGAGGATGTAGGAATAGAATTAAGTATAGAATCAAAGTATTATGAAGGACTTCAGGTTTTTAAAATCTCAATTTCTCCTCTGCCTGTTTACATCATCATTTTCTCTTTCAGAAGGAAGACTTCTTATTTTCGTTTTAAAGGCATAAGTGAATGTTACTGAAATGTGTAGATAGTCAGAGATCTCAATAGTAATAGGAGTAATAGGAGTAGTAATAGTAGTAATAGGAGTAATAGGAGTAATAGGAGTAATAGTAATAGGAGTAATAGGAGTAATAGGAGTAATAGGAGTAATAGTAATAGGAGTAATAGGAGTAATAGTAATAGGAGTAATAGGAGTAATAGGAGTAATAATAGTAATAGGAGTAATAGTAATAATAGTAATAGTAATATTAATAATAGTAATATTATTACTATTATAGTAATAGTAATAGGAGTAATAGGAGTAATAGGAGTAATAGTAATAGTAATAGGAGTAATAGAAATTACTCCTACAGGTTCCTGAGACCTACAGTTTTTTCAAAGGATAGTTTCCAATCCTCTCCAAATGCAATAGGCATCACTTAAAGAAATCAAATAGAGGCAAAGCTTTTTGATTTTTTAATAACTGTAATCAGATCCAACAAATCAGTTTCTTTTCCTGCCATGCACAGAAAACAGTGAATGTGTGCATAGAAGGCACATTTTCTAAGTTGCCCAAACTGATAAAAACTTCCAATTCTATTACTGTCTTCTTTCTGGATGAATTGGAGTAATGCTACCACATTCACAGAGAGCACATTTTCACTGTTCTCATTCCCTTCTATGTAGATACTGCTGCTGTCGAAGTAACAAGATCCTCTGCAAGGGAAAGTAGTCTTTCTCACATGTTTGTGCACATTGGGAAACCAGGATATTTCTTACTGTATTGACTCCTTTTTCAGAGCACCTTGGGTTGTAATTCTTTGAGGCTACAGAGAAGCAAAGAACTTTCAACAAGGTGAATATCTCTTAGGAAAGTGTATGAGTGGTTGATGATAGGAAACACTGTACACAGTTCTCGATAGCTGTCATAGATCTGTCTGCTGACCTGAGACACATGCACAAAATACTTAAATATGTTTTGATTGTCTGTGTACTTCACATGCCATATAGCTGTAGCTTGGAAATTTCTAATCTATTTGACTATGAATACCCCTTTTTTTTTTTAGTTTTGCCAATCTATATCCATTTTGTTTGTTTTAAAGTCTCCAGAGGAGGTCATCTGTTCATTGCCCACTTGCTTTTTTTTTTAACTGGAGTATAGTTGATTTACAGTGTTGTGTTAGTTTCAGGTGTACGGCAAAGTGAATCAGTTATACATATACATATATACACTCTTTTTTGTTTTTTAGATTCTTTTCGCATATAGACCATTGAGTAGAGTTCCCTGTGCTATACAGCAGGCTCTTATAAGTTATCTATTTTATATATAGTAGTGTGTGTATGTCAATCCCAGTCTCCCAACTTATCCCTCCCTCGGCTTATCCCCTGGTAACCGTAAGTTTGTTTTCTATATCTGTGACTCTACTTCTGTTTTGTTTATAATATTGTTTCATATTAGCAGGGAAGTTAGTGGTCTTATAACCTGCTGGAAGGAACACATAATGATAGAATCTTTGAGAAGGCAATTTAGCAATATATATTGAAATCCTAAAAAGTGTATACTTTTTGACTTAGCGACTTCATATGTAGGGATTTATCCCCCAAAATTTAAGGATGTATATAATACTTAGCTATAGCAAGAATGTTTATAAACAGCATCATTTTTAATATAGAACAACTTAAATCTTCCAAAGTAGGGGAATGTTTAAATTAATTATAGAATAGAACAAAATACCAGTCAATATTTTGAAATGATTTATAAGCTTTATAAGATTTATAAGTATATTCGTTCACATAAAAATATAGTCATAATATATTAACTAAAAATGTCAACAAAAATGGCGATGCAGTATGATGCATATGTATATATATAGTTTCTTTAATCTGAATAAAACAATGAAGTGATATGAAATTTCAATAGTTATTCCTTCAGTGCACTAGTGCTATTAAGTGAATATATTCTTTATCACCCACAACAGCTTTTGAAAGACAGTGGTTAGTATTTGCCGATGATGTTATTTATTAAATCTATTGCCTGGACTCAGATTACCTTCATAAGTTGCTTGCAATAATTCAGTGATCCCTCTAGGGGTCTGAAATTCTCAGACTGTGAACTGCTAATTTATTTTAGAACTTTCTGCATGTTCTTAAACCAAGTATCTTGGTTTAATTAATTCATACATGTCTCTTAGCTATAAATTCATTTTCAGCACTAAGTTTCCTCTTACGTAGTTGGGCAGGAACCATTGTTTTGCTCAGCCTGAAGTAGCTGATTCCTGTTACTTAGGCACTTTTTTTTCTTTTTCCCCAGTCATGGCTCTTAAAATGTGAAGAATCCTTCAAAGCCCAGTTCAATCTCTACCTTTTCCATAGTCTTCCCTGATCATACATTTCCTGACTATCTCTTACTTAGATGTTAAGCTTCTTAAAAATAAGGGCTGGACTTCCCTGGCAGACTCTGCACTTCCACCGCAGGGGGCGGGGTTCCATTCCTGGTCAGGGAACTAAGATCCCACATGCCCTGCGGCCAAAAAAAAAAAAAAGTTGCTAAAAATAAGGGCTAAGTTATAAACTTCTTTTCATTTCCCATCCCCACATCTATCATATTATCTTGTATACGTCAATTGTTCAATAATCATTCTTTGAATTAATTATTCAATAGTGACCGGGATATAGGAAACCTGAGTGATCAATTTAAAGCAACACCTTGAAGAGGAATCTGATGAATAACAACATTAATAGTATCCAAATGTAGTTACTACTATAAAAATAACAATGTTATTTTTACAGGTGCTTTAATTAAAAAAATATTATACAGGGTCCCCTGTAGATTGAAATCTTATTCTGTGTTTTTGGCATTAATTAAATGGCTATTTAGAATAATTTAGCCTGCAAAGTCCCTGTCTCTATGAGAGTTATGTCTGATGTTTTTTAAAAAATCTGGAAGGGGAATTTATCATGCTTAATAGAACTACATGCTGTTATTACTTGGAGAAGGCCCAATGGCTGACTTTACAACCTTCATTCCAAAATTCTCTTTATTTCTTATAGCTTCCAGGCTAAAATTACTCACGTCTGAGACTTACTTTAGAATTCACACACCAAAACTGAAAGTTTAAAAACGATGAAGGGTGGTGGTGGAATCTTGCTGCTTAATCAGAAAAATCAGAAAAACGTGTCCTGATACTACTTTGATTTCCTTTTTTAAAAAAAATAACAGATGCCTAATCACATTTAATTAAGAGAATCCTTTTTGTCTCTCTAAAATCCTTTCATCACCTGCTTTACTATCTCACACTTATTCTGTCATTTTTAATTTTGTGTCCTTGCCACTAATGTCATTTTCCTTTTCCACCAATGTCATCTACCCACTTCCTTCAGGAGAGCACAGCCCAATCCATCTCTCACTTATAACACCATCTGAACAACTTATTATGAGATTCTTAATTTGGCAGACAGCCTACATTATTTATTCAGAGCTGATAAGGCACAAAACACATGGTTGAGTTTCCCAAGGAATTTCACTATTTAACACCTCTACAGGGCTGAATCTTTTAAAGCATAGTTTGTTCCACTTGTTTTTACACTTTTTGTTCATTTATGTTTTGGAAAATGATTCAATAAATGGAAAACAGATAATTTATTTGTAACTTTCAAGCATTCAGTGTATTCTGTAGGTTCAAGTAATATAATCAGTTGCTTATGGGCTCATATCAAATTTTTCTGGCATCTCTTACTCAGAACTAAGAATTGAAATGATAATCCATCCTATTTCTTCCTTTTTTTTTTTGTTCCCTGTACATTATCCAGGAAAGTTTGAACCCTAAACATCACAGAATCTTCTTCCATAACTCATGACTCTTACCTCTACTCCATTTGTTTTGGAAACAAAGATTTTTCTCTTATAATTACCATGATAAGCAAAACACCATTTAATATTATTCCCAGAATAATTTCCTCTGCAGGGTTTGCCAAATCTTGTGAAACAATGGCAAGTAAAGTTTATGTTACCATTTTAAATGTGTGAATTTTAACACTGTACCCTTAAGTATCACATGGATGTGAACTTGTCACAAAATATGCTTTTATCTTAGTGCACTAATGACCATTTTGCCACTTCTATACACTAATCTAATTTTCAGTTATTGTTACAGTTGATCCTTCTGTTGGGTATGCTATAACCTCATCAATATAAATGTTTACATCGGTATATGGCTAATTCATTTAAAACTCTTTCACTTAAGACAGATTTAATTATGAATTTTCCTATATTAAGTTGCTATAATTATGTATATATATCATTTATCATTTTCACAGTGTTTAAGTTTCTTCCTCTTTGATGTTAAGCATCTTTGAAAATTTATTTTAGACCATGTGGGTATAATTCATGACATTTGTGCTCTCAGTTAGTAAGTTGAACTCTGGTAAAAATTTAGACACTGGAGGGCTTCCTTGGTGGTGCAGTGGTTAAGCATCTGCCTACCAATGCAGGGGACACGGGTTCGAGCCCTGGTCTGGGAAGATCCCCCACGCCACAGAGCAGCTAAGCCTGTGTACCACAACTACTGAGCCTGTGCTCTAGAACCCACGAGCCACAACTACTGAAGCCTGCGCACCTAGAGCCCATGCTCTGCAACAAGAGAAACCGCCACAATGAGATGCCCGCGCACCACAACGAAGACCCAATGCAGCCAAAAATCAATCAATTAATTAATTAATTTTAAAAAATTTAGACACTGGGAAAATCTGACATTCACTAAGAATTTGCTCCTTACTTTTTTTTAGATGGGGTTGAGAATGTCACAAATGGCCCTACCCAAGGTAGCAATGTTTGATAACAGTCTTTTGGGGGACAATGATAAGGGAAAGCTGAAAACTGCATTCTCCCTTGGTTAGAAAGGAAGAAATGAGAGGAAATGGGTGCTTTGCAATGCTATAACTAAGTGGTTATTCTGGACGGACTCTGGGGGAGCTCCTGCCGGGGAGTACTTCCCAGAGCTTCTGCTGCCAGTGTCCTTGTCCTCACGTTGAGCCACAGCCACCCCCTACCTCTGTGGGAGACTCTCCAACACTAGCGGGTGAACAACAGATATTGAAGGACAGTGCCTGATACTTAGAAGTTTCTCAGGGATTGGTTCAAGATGGCGGAGTAGAAGGACGTGCTCTCACTCCCTCTTGAGAGAACACTGGAATCACAACTAACTGCTGAACCATTATTGACAGGAAGACACTGAAACTCACCAAAAAAGATACCCCACGTCCAAAGACAAAGGAGAAGCCACAATGAGATGGTAGGAGGGGCGCAATCACAATCAAATTAAATCCCATAACTGCTGGGTGGGTGACCCACAAACTGTATAACACTTCTACCACAGAAGTCCACCCACTGGAGTGAAGGTTCTGAGCCCCACATCAGGCTGCCGAACGGGGTTCGGCAACAGGAGGAGGAATTCCTAGAGAATCAGACTTTGAAGGTTAGTGGGATTTGATTGCAGGACTTCGACAGGACTGGGGGAAACAGAGACTCCACTCTTGGAGGGCACACATAAAGTAGTGTCTGCATCGGGACCCAGGGGAAGGAGCAGTGACCCATAGAGACTGAACCAGACATACCTGCTGGTGTTGAGGGGTCTCCTGCAGAGGCAGGGGGTGACTCTGTCTAACCATTGGGACAGGGACACTGGAGGCAGAGGTTCTGGGAAGTACTCCTTGGCGTGAGCCCTCCCAGAGTTCACCATTAGTCCCAACAAAGAACTGGGGTAGCCTCCAGTGTTGGGTCACCTCAGGCCAAACAACCAACAGGGAGGGGACCCAGCCCCACCCATCAACAGACAAGCAGATTAAACTTTTAATGAGCTCTGTCCACCAGAGCAACAGCCAGCTCTACCCACCACCAGTCCCTCCCATCAGGAAACTTGCACAAGCCTCTTAGATAGCCTCATCCAGCAGCCGGCAGACAGCAGAAGCAAGAAGAACTACAGTCCTGCATCCTGTGGAACAAAAAATACATTCATAGAAAGATAGACAAGATGAAAAGACAGGGGGCTATGTACCAGATGAAGGAACAAGATAAACCCCCAGAAAAACAACTAAATGAAGTGTAGATAGGCAACCTTCCAGAACAAGAATTCAAAATAATGATAGTGAAGATGATCCAGGATCTTGGAAAAAGAATGGAGGCAAAGATGGAGAAGATGCAAGAAATGTTTAACAAAGACCTAGAAGAACTAAAGAACAAACAAACAGAGATGAACAATGCAGTAACTGAAATGAAAACTACACTAGAAGGAACAAATAGCAGAATAACTGAGGCAGAAGAACGGATAAGTGACCTGGAAGACAGAATGGTGGAATTCATTGCTGCAGAACAGAATAAAGAAAAAAGAATGAAAAGAAATGAAGACAGCCTAAGAGACCTCTGGGACAACATTAAACTCAACAACATTCGCATTATAGGGGTCCCAGAAGGAGAAGAGAGAGAGAAAGGACCTGAGAAAATATTTGAAGAGATTATAGTCGAAAACTTCCCTAACATGGGAAAGGAAAGAGCCACCCAAGTCCAGGAAGCACAGCGAGTCCCATGCAGGTTAAACCCAAGGAGAAACACGCCAAGACACATGGTAATCATATTGGCAAAAATTAAAGACAAAGAAAAATTATTAAAAGCAGCAAGGGAAAAATGACAAATGACATACAGGGGAACTCCCATAAAGTTAACAGCTGATTTCTCAGCAGAAACTCTACAAGCCAGAAGGGAGTGGCATGATATAATTAAAGTGATGAAAGGGAAAAACCTACAACCAAGATTACTCTACCAAGCAAGGATCTCATTCAGATTCGATGGAAAAATCAAAAGCCTTACAGAAAAGCGAAAGCTAAGAGAATTCAGCACCACCAAACCAGCTCTACAACAAATGCTAAAGGAATTTCTCTAAGTGGGAAACATAAGAGAAGAAAAGGACCTACGAAAACAAACCCCAAACAATTAAGAAAATGGTAATAGGAACATACATATCAATAATTACCTTTAACGTGAATGAAATAAATGCTCCAACCAAAAGACACAGGCCTGCTAAATGGACACAAAACAAGACCCATATATATGCAGTCTACAAGAGACCCACTTCAGACCTAGAGACACATACAGACTGAAAGTAAGGGGATGGAAAAAGATATTCCATGCAAATGGAAACCAAAAGAAAGCTGGAGTAGCAATTCTCATATCAGACAAAGTAGACTTTAAAATAAAGACTATTAGAAGGGACAAAGAAGGACACTACAGAATGATCAAGGGATCGATCCAAGAAGAAGATATAAAAATTGTAATATTTATGCACATAACATAGGAGCACCTCAATACATAAGGTAACTGCTAACAGCTATAAAAGAGTAAATTGACAGTAACACAATAATAGTGGGGGACTTTAACACCTCACTTACAGCAATGGACACATCATCCAAAATGAAAATAAATAAGGAAACAGAAGATTTAAATGACACAATAGAACAGATAGATTTAATTGATATTTATAGAACATTCCATCCCAAAACAGCAGATTACACTTTCTTCTCAAGTGTGCACAGAACATTCTCCAGGATAGATCACATCTTGGGTCACAGACCAAGCCTCAGTAAATTTAAGGAAATTGAAATTATATCAAGCATCTTTTCAGACCACACGCTATGAGATTAGAAATCAATTACAGGGAGAAAAATGTAAAAGTCACAAACACATGGAGGCTAAACAATACGTTACTTAATAACCAAGAGATCACTGAGGAAATCAAAGAGGAAATCAAAAAATACCTAGAGACAAGTAACAATGAAAACACAATGATCCAAAACCTATGGGATGTAGCAAAAGCAGTTCTAAGAGGGAAGTTTATACAAGACTACCTCAAGAAACAAGAAAACTCTCAAATAAACAATCTAACCTTACACCTAAAAGAAGTGGAGAAAGAAGAACAAACAAAACCCAAAGTTAGCAGAAGGAAAGATATCATAAATATCAGAGCAGAAATAAATGAAATAGAAACAAAGAAAACAATAGCAAAGATCAATAAAACTAAAAGCTGGTTCTTTCAGAAGATAAACAAAATTGATAAACCATTAGCCACACTCATCAAGAAAAAGAGAAAGAGGACTCAAATCAAGAAAATTAGAAATGAAAAAGGAGAACTTACCACAGCCTCCTCAGAAATACACAGCATCCTGAGAGATTACTACAAGCAACTCTATGCCAATAAAATGGACAACGTGGAAGAAATGGATAAATTCTTAGAAAGGTATAACCTTCCAAGACTGAACCAGGAATAAATAGAAAATATGAACAGACCAATCACAAGTAATGAAATTGAAGCTGTGATTAAACATCTTCCAACAAACAAAAGTCCAGGAACAGATGGCTTCACAGGTGAATTCTATCAAACATTTAGAGAACAGCTAACACCCATCCTGCTCAAAGTCTTCCAAAAAATTGCAGAGGAAGGAACACTCCCAAACTCATTGTATGAGGCCACCATTACACTGATACCAAAACCAGACAAGGATACTACAAAAAAAGAAAATTACAGACCAATATCACTGATGAATATAGATACAAAAATCCTCAACAAAATACTAGCAAACAGAATCCAACACATTTAAAGGGACATATACACTATGATCAAGTTGAATTTATCCCAAGGATGCAAGGATTCTTCAATATAGGCAAATCAAACAATGTGATACACCATATTAGCAAACTGAAGAATAAAAACCGTATGATCATCTCAATAGATGCAGAAAAAGATTTTGACAAAATTCAACACCCATTAATGATAAAACTCTCCAGAAAGTGGGCATAGAGGGAACCTACCTCAACATAATAAAGGCCATATATGACAAGCCCCCAGAAAACATCATTCTCAATGGTGAAAAACTGAAAGCATTTCCTCTAAGATCAGGAACAAGACATGGATGTCGACTCTCACCACTATTATTCAACATAGTTTTGGAAGTCCTAGCCACGGCAATCAGAGAAAAAAAGAAATAAAAGGAATCCAAACTGCAAAAGAAGAAGTAAAACTGTCACTGTTTGCAGATTACATGATACTATACATAGAGAATCCTAAAGATGCCACCAGAAAACTACTAAAGCTACTCAATAAATTTGGTAAAGTTGCAGGATACAAAGTTCATGCACAGAAATCTCTTGCATTCCTATACACTAATGATGAAAAATCTGAAAGAGAAATTAACAAGACTCCCGTTTACCATTGCAACAAAAAGGATAAAATACCTAGGAATAAAGCTACCTGCGGAGACAAAAGACCTGTATGCAGAAAACTATAAGACACTGATGAAAGAAATTAAAGATGATACCAACAGATGGAGAGATATACCATGTTCTTGGATTGGAAGAATCAATATTATCAAAATGATTATACTACCCAATGCAATCTACAGATTGAATGCAATCCCTATCAAATTACCAGTGGCAGTTTTTACGGAACTAGAACAAAAAATCTTCAGATTTGTATGGAGACACAAAATACCCCGAATAGCCAAAGCTGTCTTGAGGGAAAAAAACAGAGCTGGAGGAATGAGACTCCCTGACTTCAGACTATACTACAGAGCTACAGTAATCAAGGCAATATGGTACTGACACAAAAACAGAAACATAGATCAATGAAACAAGATAGAAAGCCCAGAGATAAACCCATGCACCTATGGTCAACTAATCTATGACAAAGGAGGCAAGGATATACAATGGAGAAAAGACAGTCTCTTCAATAAGTGGTGCTGGGAAAACTGGACAGCTACATCTAAAAGAATGAAATTAGAGCACTCTAATACCATATACAAAAATAAACTCAAAATGGATTAGAGAACTTAATGTAAGAGTGGACACTATAAAACTCTTAGAGGAAAACATAGGAAGAACACTCTTTGACATAAATCACAGCAAAATCTTTTTTGATCCACCTCCTAGAGTAATGGAAATAAAAATGAAAATAA
This sequence comes from Grampus griseus, assembly GCF_964374135.1. NCBI lineage: Eukaryota > Metazoa > Chordata > Mammalia > Artiodactyla > Delphinidae > Grampus > Grampus griseus. The sequence continues at coordinate 60,492,339 of NC_139018.1, forward strand.
ACAAATGGGACCTAATGAAACTTAAAAACTTTTGTACAGCAAAGGAAACCATAAACAAGACGAAAAGACAACCCTCAAAATGGAAGAAATTATTTGCAAACGAATCGACGGACAACGGATTAATCTCCAAAATATATAAACAGCTCATGCAGCTTAATATTGAAGAAACAAACAACCCAATCAAAAAATGGGCAGAAGACATAAACAGACATTTCTCCAAAGAAGACATACAGATGGCCAAGAAGCACATGAAAAGCTGCTTAACATCACTAATTGTTAGAGAAATGCAAATCAAAACTACAGTGAGGTATCACCTCACACCAGTTAGAATGGGCATCATCAGAAAATCTACAAACAACAAATGCTGGAGAGGGTGTGGAGTAAAGGGAACCCTCCTGCACTGTTGGTGGGAATGTAGATTGATACAGCCACTATGGGGAACAGTATGGAGGTTCCTTAATAAACTAAAAATAGAATTACCATATGACCCAGCAATCCCACTACTGGGCATATACCCAGAGAAAACCATAATTCAAAAAGAGACATGCACCCCAATGTTCATTGCAGCCCTGTTTACAATAGCTAGGTCACGGAAGCAACCTAAATGCCCATCAACAGACGAATGGATAAAGAAGATGTGGTGCCTATATACAATGGAATATTACTCAGCCATAGAAAGGACCGAAATTGGGTCATTTGTAGAGACGTGTTTGCATATAGAGACTGTCATACAGAGTGAAGTAAGTCAGAAAGAGAAAAACAAATATCGTATATTAACGCATATATGTGGAAACTAAAAAAATGGTACAGGTGAACTGGTTTGCAGGGAAGAATTAGAGACACAGATGTAGAGAAGAAACATATAGACACCAAGGGGGGAAAGCGGCAGGGGGTGGTGGTGGTGGTGTGATGAATCGGAAGATTGGGATTGAAATGTATACACTGATGTGTATAAAATGGATGACTAATAAGAACCTGCTCTATAAAAAAATAAATAAAATTCAAAAAAAATCAAGCACATTATTCTAATCATAATAAGGTTCTAATCATAATAAGGCAGTATACTCAGATGGTAATGATAAAATATATATGGAGGCATTTGATTTCTTTTTCTGTTTATTTTTAATAAAATATTTCAAACTAGCAAAAAATTAAATCCACCGACGTATCTGTTTCTCAAATTTAACAGATTTTAACGTTTTGTTCTATTTGCATCTGGTGTCTCTCTCAAATAAAATTTTATGGATGTACCTAAATTCTAATGCATTTATCTATTTTTTTTTCCTCCCCGAAGAATCACTATCCGGAAGTTGGAGAGTGCCATTCCACGCATGTTTTAGTGCTTTTTCTATTTGTGACTGTATCCATAAACAGTATATATTATTGCTGTATTATATATATGTATATATTTATATATGTGTGTATATATACATATACACATATATAGGGTTAGCTAAAAAGTTCGTTCACGTTTTTCTGTAAGATGTTATGAAAAACCCGAACGAACTTTTTGGCCAACCTGTATATACTCACACATATGTAATTCTATATATTTGCAATTTTCTTGATTTTTTTCACTCGACATTATGTTTTTGAAATTTAAAAATACATATTTTATCTACCATAGTATTATTCCAAGGTGTGAATAAACTCTAATGTATCACTCACAGGTGGGTTATTTCCTTTTCATATTTTTCACTATTGTAGTGGATAGCTGTGCTCAAGTGTGATTTAGAGACATTCAGAGCATCAGGGGTAGATAGGGAATTTTATTTCAAGAGACTGTCTGCTATCTGCCGAAAATCAAAACACAATTCTCCGCACACCTCTTTCTGTTTGAGTCTTCTACTTTAATTTCATCCCGTGTATACCTTGGTTAGTTATGTCCGTGTTAGGTTTTGTCTGCTTAAGATGAAGACCATACATTTTTCAATTAAGTGCTATACTGCTGCTCTAAGCATCTAGAATGATAACCATGAAAAATAACCTTTGTAAAAGGTAGTGCTTTATAGCACTGTAGTAAGATAGCTACCAAGTTTAATTCACTGCTTTAGGTAATTTGTATTTTATATATTTATACTCTACTTGGTTTACTTTATGACATAGTATTGCAAAGAGAGAAGGAAACATTTTTTCTCTCCTGTTTTAGTTGTGATTTTATAATATGTTGCACCGGTAAAATTTATTCCCATTTCTTGCCATCTGTGTTAAAGCAAAGGCATTATATGTGTTACTTGAAAGGGAGAAAGCTATTTGTTCCTGAAGGTCGTTTAAAGGGCTTAGAAAATAAATTAACTTGAGGTGATTTTATACCATTTAACTACTGTTGATCTTAACAAGAATAAAAATTAAACTGGGGCTTCCCTGGTGGCGCAGTGGTTGAGAGTCCGCCTGCCAATGCAGGGGACGTGGGTTCGTGCCCCGGTCTGGGAAGATCCCACATGCCGCGGAGCCTGCGCGTCCGGAGCCTGTGCTCCACAACGGGAGAGGCCACAACAGTGAGAGGCCTGCGTACCGCAAAAAAAAAAAAAAAAAAAAAAAAAAATTGAATAAATTTTAATTGAATAAATTTAAAATATCTTCAATCCAATTACATTCTCATATAGTAGAGCAATTTAAAAAATGCATTGCATCTGACTGGCTCGTGCTGGTGTGAGAAGAGCTGTTAGAAACCCCAGAAGGATAGACACTGCCTGCCCCTTTGCTCAGAGAGAACAGCTCTACACCCAGCTCTCTAGCCCTCATAAGAGCATGGTCTTGGGAGGATGGTCTTGCTCTTTTACCACTGGCCTCTCAGTGGCCACTGTGAAAGTTGTAAATGAAATGCAGCTGGAGAGCTGGCTGTAAATGAGTATTTCTCTCTATAAATCTGGCCTCTGAGTGGATGATACAGGGGATTTTTGAAGGAAGTAATTGACACACCATTCAACTTAAAGTTAATTCTAACCACTTTTTATTATCCTGGGGATCTGCCGGGTACACTCTATCCTTTCCTCTGCACTTCAGAAGTGGAGACAGGAGACATTTGGCAGTGTATTCTTTGTTATGTAAACAGTAAAAAAGTAACTGATAACCTCAAACCAATCTGGAAGGATAATTCTTTTAAGACAAACTTTTAATTAAGGCAATCACTTTTGCCATATGGGAAGATAATCTTTAAGATGTGCTGCATGTCACCTATATGGAGCTAAGAAGTTATATGGAATAAATACCACGAGGAAGGAAGGAGTGGGGCTCATCATTCCCCTGATACTGAGGCACCAATGGGCAAGTTTCCTCTGTCCTTGGATAACTGTACTGAATTAACTGTGGTTTTTAGATTTTAGTTATTGTAGGAAAGAAGATTTTCTTGGTGATTACATTCTGTTTCCTAGAAAATACCTAAGGCATAGGGGATCTTAAAAAATGTTCTGGTTGTCATCTACTCCCTCCAAAAGGCAAACTAGTTACAATCCATTGATTTATTAGAACCCCAGTGTAATAGGAATTAATTCTTTTATTGCAATAGTCAGTGTATCCATGCAAAGAATACCTAGTAGGGTGCGACCAAGGACTGCCTTCACAAGTGACTGGCTCTGGGCAGAACTTATTTAGAAAAGCCTTCTTAGGCACATTTTAGAGAAGATTTTTAAGGATTATTGTGTTGGAGTAGAACATGGATACATATTTACTTACTAAAATACCTGTTTCAATTACTTATTCATAGATTATATTGTATAAAATCCCCACATCAAGACCAATATTACAGCCTTTAGAATAAATATCACTCTTCCCAAGAAGACCAAGCTCAATAGGAGTCATTTGTCAGCTTCAAGCATCTTAATTACTCCGTTATTGGTTCAGGATTAAGGCTGGATGTGTTCCGACCTCCTGACTTGACAGATAAGTCTCGTTTCTCATTGTTGCCTCATTTCAGATCATCATAGGAGGAAGCGATGACTGTCAGAATTCCAATTAGTTGTCAGAGTTAAAGAACTCACCTTAATGGTGCCAGGTAGAAACACCCTACTGTGGATTAAATGAGTACACTTATGTAAAGTGCTTAAAACTGCCTGGCACTAAGTAAATGTTAGCTGTTATTAGAATTATTTGCTGTTCTGAACGATTCCCAAACAATGGGTCAAATCAATAAAGTACATTTTATATAGGAATGTAGGAAAAATATTTCCCAAACTGATCCTGCTTCCTGAGAATGGGTAGAGTAGCTTCATAATCCTGGACACATGCCTGGGAAATGGTTTTCTTTCTAGAGCTAGAACTGTATGTCTGGACTGCTCTGAATATCAAGGCAAAACAAATGCATGTGTTCATCCTCGCAACAACTGGCAATCTGTGAGGAGCGAGTGAAGATGTTTCTTGGCTTTGGAAGTTGTAGGATAATGGAGTTTCTAACCCAGCAGTTTTATTTCAGAGAGCCTGTTCAACTTGCACGTGTAAAAATAATCCTTCTGTTGGATCCCAGAGGGGCTTGATTTCAGCAGCTCCATTGCAGTGCACAGAAGAGAGATTGTTCTAAGAAATGAGCTGTCTGAAAATGCCATGACATGCTACTGCAGCATGGTCATTTGCTAACTATTTTTCATGTTATATCCAACCTTTTTAATACCAAGGGTCTTTTTAAAATGCCAAAGATACTCCTTCAAAAGTACACATGAATCAGTCATTTGCATTTGCTCATAAAACTCTTTTGCCTTTTCAAAGAGCACTGGGTTGGAGACAAGGACATCTTTCTATCTTTTCACTGAGAACCACTAACTCAGAACACCATATAGTCTTCCTAATTTATTTACGTGAGAGCATCGTGGGGCATAGGAAATGGTTTTCTTTCTAGAGCTAGAACTATATGCTCCCTTCATACTTCGAAAGACTGAAAATCTGTTGAGCCTTTAAATATCAGCCATCCTGCTCCCTGATATTTTATATACTATGTTGAAGAATATTGTGATTATCTACTAATGCTTTTTTATGCCCAGCCCTATCCAGTCATAAATGTGTGTCCATTTTCTCTTTAGATGATCATTGCCTTTCCGTGCTTCTACTAATTGACTTTTACTAGAGGAAGACTCTTTTTTTCCCATCTCAGTTTTAATCATCACCACCACAGCTCCTTTTATCACCCATCTGGTTCTCTGATCTCTACTTGTTACTTTCTTCCTTCTTTCTCTAACTGACTTTTTCTTGCTTTTTTTCTCCCTTGTGCCTTAGTTCTTAATTCTCCATTGATCGATCACAAAAGGCTGCCATTCTGTGGACATGAAGAAGAGGAGCTTTTCTTCTGTTTGTGATGTAGGCACTGAGCATCAGGTGCAAATCTTCATGGCTTTTCTTTCTTCCCGAGCATTTAAAGGCCTTTGGGAGTATTGCTTCTGGCACAGAGCAGTCCTGGAAGCTTGTGTGTTGCATAGGATTGGTGTCTGGATCTCTGCTACTGGGAGTGGAGATGGTGCCAAGGCTGGAACTTGCTGTGTTTGGTGAGGTAACAGGCTAGAGTAATACTGAAATCAGGAGCTGAGGTTCCCATGGCTCAGACTGAAATACACATATTGATAGCACACTGAAACTAAGAGTGGGACCATAAGGCCAGAGAAGTAGAGAAGTTGAGGTTACACCAGATCCATGGGCTTCCTAGGACCCTAAACAGGCAGCAGAAGGCGGAGTCAAGGCAAGTGTCCCACAGTTTAGGGGCCTGCTCTGGACACTTTCAGAGAAGGGCACTGATTCACTCTTCATTTAAGACCGGAAATGACTCTTGCTGTGGTGTGGGCCTCAGGGGCACAAGACTGGCCTCATATAGGGACTGGCAGCCAGCAGGCAGACTGCCTGTGAGACTGACACTCTTCCCTGAGATGTCTTCTGAAATACAAGATCCTGGGCTGTGAGTCATCCTCACCAAAATATTGCACTGTCAACTGAGTGAGGTTCAACATTTGCTTGAAGTCTGGTCCTGAAAAGCTCCTTTAAAGGAGCTCCTTTAAAGGAGTCAGAGCTCCTTTAAAAGGATTGGGAGAGATGGACGAATTTTCATTTAATTTTTCTCCATGTTATTCCACACACGTTAACTATTAAAAGTGTACTGTGTTGATTGAACAGGGGAGTAAATAAAGGTGACATTCACAAAAGTGAATTGTAAGGACTCTACAAAAATTTATCTAATCATTGCCATTCACACAAGTAAATGCTAATTCTTAAGTTTTTTAAGTTAAGTGATCGCTTATTTCAGGGATATGTCGTGATAGGAGATGAAACAGACAAGGCATCTGAAAAGAATAATTCTAATTTGTGTGTGATTGTGCTGTACCTTTGTGTAATAACTTATAATGTGCAGACACCAGGCCCTAAAGAATTCTGTCTCTATACCGAAGGAGGAAGAAACTGAGACCATTTTTATTTTAACATTCATTCTTCATCATTTCCACAGGGTATTTTAATTTCAGATGGTTCCCTCTTTTCAGAGCCCGTAAGTCTCCTTAGAAAAAATGTTCACCTTGGAGAGGTAGAAATCCCACAATGGTCAAGGAATATTTAAGTGAGCTCAGAGGAAAGATGAATGTTTTGCATTTTACTGCCTTACGCTCTGCATTTCAAAGATAATCCAAATATCTAAAATGTGTTTTCAGTAAAGCACCCTTTGCTACTTGCAATGTCCTTGAATACCACTGAATGTATCATCAGTTTTCTAGTACCTGTAGCTGAGAAAAAAATCCTAACGACCCTGAGGCTGTAAAACATAAGTACTCCCTGTAGTAAGAGTAAGATAAATGCAGACTCATATTAGTAACACTGGCCTGGAGATATAGCTCTCTGTTGGAGCTTATCGTGTGTTTAATGAAAGATACAATCAGACAAATTAAACTCCATATTTTTATTCATATCAATGCAATTCTTCTTTAGTCCTATCCTTCTACAAGAGGCCCAGTTGCACCACTGCTGCCCCCTGGTCCACCCTAACCACCCCATCCTTGTTCATAAGAACAAGAAGAGCACAGGTAGCCCACCCACAAAGGGCTCAAGATAAATGGAGCGTTGCTGCTGCCCTGGAGAGGGGAAATCGGCTGTCATTGTGTCAGATCACCATTAGTCTTCTATTTTTCGCAGCTAATCACAAGCGTGGTGTGTCTTTTGGGTCTAGAGGCATCTCAGAACCTTGGTGAGCAGGAAGGTACACAGATAGGGTCCCCTCGCTGGTCCTCACTGCTGGCCCATTGTCAGGGAAAAGCAGGTCTAAATTTCCAAAAAGACCTTTAGAGGAGAAGGTGGAGAGAACAAATAGAACATCAGCTTTGATGGATGTATTTACAGAGCACAGCTTATTAATTAAAGGTTCGTTCAGCCCAGTTCATGGGTGTGTTGTGTAGCCGGGCCCTTTCCCTCACTTCAGTCACATTTGGAGGGTATGGACTGAACTTTCACTGTGTCCCATTATTTCGTGTGGTTCTCTCGGGACATTGGTGTTTCGTTCTAAGTGTGTCTCTCTTGTAGACAATGTGTGGTTATGTTTGCCTTTGTGGTTCAGTAGGAGTCTTTTTTTTTCCATTGGAAAAGGCAGACCTTGTTGACGTGACAGAAATGTTTGGTCTTAGTTCTATCACCATATTTTATGTAATGCTTTCTGTTTTTATTATGTATAAAATCTTTTACTTTGCTTTTTACCTAATGATTAACTCTGTGCAGTGTACTGAATCCTCTACATTTTTAGGCTCATGTATTGATTCCTTATTATGAGAAAGAATAAATTTAAGCTATGTACACTTTTATTAGTGTTTATTCTTATATTTTAAATATGTTTATATTTTTATTTCTTGCTTAATCCATTTAATATCTTTCAACTGCTTGGCTATGAAAGATAAACTTACTTGTACTAACTGTCCTTAACTCTCCCTTCTCTTACTAACAGTTGTGATTTTTATCATTTCTGCATTGTTAGGGATTAAGACATTAACATTTTAGTTTGCAATAAAAAATTTTACTATTTGTTTTTCAAGTCCTAAGATTAAATGAATGTAATGATCACAGCCATGCCTTTTTACCATAAAAAGCTTGTTCTCTTTCACTTTTTCAAGAAGCTCAGGGAATGTATATTCATCACACTTTTAAAGAAGTTTATCTTCTGCCTTTATACCTGATCTACATTTTTTCTGGGCACAGAAATCTCATTTAACTCTTTTTTTGAGGACTTCTATAAGCACTGCTCTGCTGCCTTTAAGGGACTGTTAGCAAATTCTTATAAATTTCAGGATACAGTTATCAGGCAATTAACACAGAAATTCCACTTCTAGGTATTTACCCAAGTGAAATGAAAACATATGCCCACAAAAAGACTTAGGATATGAGTGTTCACAGAAACTATATTCAAAATAGCCCAAGACTAATGAAACTCCAATGCATGTCAGTGGTAGAATGGATGAACAAGTCATGGTGTATTCACACAATGGAATATTACTCAGCAATTAAAAAGAATAAACCACTGATACACACATCAACATGGATAAATTTCACAGACATCATTCGGAGCAAAATAAAGTGAATATCATCATGGCCAAATGTAGGTTTTGATATCTTTCCACAGGAGCAACATTGCCCCGAGATCCAGAGACCTAGTTTCTAAGCTTTAGTGTACAAACCAGCTTGTGAAACTCCAAACTGGTGGGGGTGGGTTTACTTTCACCATCTATAAAAGGTGATAATATAACAAATGAAACTATTTTCACTTTTTTGAGGTTCTGAAATCCAGAGGATTTAGTTATTTGTAGTCAACATGAAAAAACATTGGTCTTCCATTCCTTATTATGTGTGAGTTATAATCTCTAATGACATTCCAATTTTAACACAATGATTTCTAAACCATTGTGTAGAATTGCTACATATCCTAAAAATGAAGAATCCAGGGTTTTAGTGAGTAAGATCAAGTTATATCAGATTCACCAATCTATTTAATTACTCATTTCCTATTAATTATTTGCTTTTTCATTCTAATAATAACCAAGCTTTTCTTATATTTAGTTATTAATTCAATAAGTACATATTGAATATCTACCTTGGAACTGTATACAGGCCCATAAATCTGTTTTATTCCTGGTTAGGGAATTAACTTTATTATATCTGTTTTCTTCTTAATGAGACAAGACATGTAAAAGGTGTCTATTTATAAATGAACTTAAAGTACCCTCCAATTATTATAATCTCTCTACATGCTGAATTTTTCTGTCCTCCAGTGAGGTGTCTTCATAAAGAAAATTGGGACTCATGGAGGATGTAGCTCTTGGAGAAAAGAAAACAGAAAAGAACATAATAGTAAATATCGCTAAGGATTTTAATGATTTATGAGCCACACACAACGTCCTATTTAAAGCCATAATTCATGTATAAGTTATGGTTACTTAGAAGAATTCTATTTACTTTGTAAAGGAAATATGCTTGATTCCAACAGTCTTCCATTCAATTAACTGATATTTCCTGCTAAACATGTATTTCTTCTAAATACAAAAAACAAACAAACAAACAAAAAGCTTATCATCTGTCTTAAGGATTTCTCAAAATAAGGAAAAGATCTGTAAATACCTTTCTGGAAAATATTTAAGTAAGCATCTAGAGTTTCGTGTCTGAAATAATTAGTGTCAAGCCTTCCTTGAATTGAAAAGAATGACAATGATATACATGGCATATTTGTTCCCAATCCTTCACCCTTTCCTATAATCTCACCTTTTGCCCTTTGACTTTGAGGTTCCTCCTAGTAGGAGTGGAGTATATTTCCCATCACATTACAGCTGTGAATTGCTTTGACTAATACACTATAGGTAGGAAGACCAGTGTGCCAGTTCTGAGCTAGATCTTTAAGAAGCAGCACAGGAGGGACTTGCCTGGTGGCCCAGTGGTTAAGACTCCATGCTTCCACTGCAGGGGGCACAGGTTCAACTCCTAGTCAGGGAACTAAGATCCTACATGCAGCGCAACCAAACAAACAAACAAAAAAAAAAGCAGCACAATGTTTCTGTTCACCCACTTGGCACTTCTACCATCGCCATGAGAACAGGCCTCAGACAGTCTGCTGGTCCCAGAGCAATAAGAAAATGTGATGCAGAAATACCTCAAGGGCCTGCAGACCAGCTACTCTAAGTATATTTGTTTATTGTTGTCTGCCACTGTATACTTTTTAACATCTTTATTGGAGTATAATTGCTTTACAATGTTGTGTTAGTTTCTGCTGTACAACAAAGTAAATCAGTTATATATAAACATATATCCCCTCCTTCTTGCGTCCTCCTCCCCCCCTCCCTATCCCACCCCTCTAGGTGGTCACAAAGCACAAAGTTGATCTCCCTGTGCTATGTGGCTTCTTCCCACTAGCTATCTATTTTACATTTGGTAGTGTATATATGTCCATGCCACTCTCTTACTTTGTCACAGCTTACCCTTCCCCCTCCCCGTGTCCTCAGTCCATTCTATACCTCTGCGTCTTTATTCCTGTCCTGCCCCTAGGTTCATCAGAACCATTTTTATTTTTTTAGATTCCATATATATGTGTTAGCATACGGTATTTGTTTTTCTCTTTCTGACTTACTTCACTCTGTATGACAGACTCTAGATACATCTACCTCACTACAAATAACTCAATTTTGTTTCTCTTATGGCTGAATAATATTCCATTGTATATATGTGCCACATCTTCTTTACCCATTCATCTGTTGATGGACACTTAGGTTGCTTCCATGTCCTGGCTATTGTAAATAGAGCTGCAATGAACATTTTGGTACATGACTCTTTTTGAATTATGGTTTTCTCAGGGTATATGCCCAGTAGTGGGATTGCTGGGTCATATGGTAGTTCTATTTGTAGTTTTTAAGGAATCTCCATACTGTTCTCCACAGTGGCTGTATCAATTTACATTCCCACCAACAATGCAAGAGGGTTCCCTTTTCTCAACACCCTCTTCAGCATTTATTGTTTGTAGATTTTTTGATGATGGACATTCTCACCGGTGTTAGGTGACACCTCATTGTAGTTTTGATTTGCATTTCTCTAATGATAGTGATGTTGAGCATCCTTTCATGTGTTTGTTGGCAATCTGTATATCTTCTTTGGAGAAATTTCTATTTAGGTCTTCCACCCATTTTTGGATTGGATTGTTTTGATATTAAGCTGCATGAGCTGCTTGTATATTTTGGAGATTAATCCTTTGTCAGTTTCTTCGTTTGCAAATATTTTCTCCCATTCTGAGGGTTGTTTATGGTTTCTTTTGCTGTGTAAAAGCTTTTAAATTTCATTAGGTCCCATTTGTTTATTTTTGTTTTTATTTCCATTTCTCTAGGAGGTGGGTCAAAAAGGATCTTGCTGTGACTTATGTCATAGAGTGTTCTACCTATGTTTTCCTCTAAGAGTTTTATAGTGTCTGGCCTTGCATTTAGGTCTTTACTCCATTTTGAGTTTTTTTGTGTGTATGGTATTAGGAAGTATTCTAATTTCAATCTTTCACATGTAGCTGTCCAGTTTTCTCAGCACCACTTGTTGAAGAGGCTGTCTTATCTCCATTGTATATTCTTGCCTCCTTTGTCAAAGATAAGATGACCATATGTGCATGGGTTGATCTCTGGGTTTTCTATCCTGTTCCATTGATCTATATTTCTGTTTTTGTGCCAGTACTATACTGTCTTGATTACTGTAGCTTCGTAGTATAGTCTGAAGTCCAGGAGCCTGATTCCTCCAGCTACGTTTTTCATTCTCAAGATTTATTGCTTTGGCTATTCAGGGTCTTTTGTGTTTCCATACAAATTGCGAAATTTTTTGTTGTAGTTCTGTGAAAAATGCCATTGGTAGTTTGATAGGGATTGCATTGAATCTGTAGATTGCTTTGGGTAGTATAATTATTTTCACAATGCTGATACTTTCAATCCAGGAATATGGTATATCACTCCATCTGTTTGTATCATCTTTAATTTCTTTCATCATTTTCTTATAGTTTTCTGCGTGCAAGTCTTTTGTCTCCTTAGGAAGGTTTATTCCTAGGTATTTTATTCTTTTTGTTGCAATGATAAATGGGAGCATTTCCTTAATTTCTCTTTCAGATTTTTCATCATTAGTGTATAGGAATGGAAGAGATTTCGGTGCATGAATTTTGTATCCTGCTACTTTACCAAATTCATTGATTAGCTTTAGTAGTTTTCTGGTAGCATCTTTAGGATACTCTGCATATAATATCATGTCATCTGCAAACAGTGACAGTTTTACTTCTTTTCCGATTTGGATTCCTTTTATTTGTCTACTTCTCTGGTTGCAGTGGCTAAAACTTTCAAAAGTATGTTGAATAATAGTGGTGAGAGTGGGCACTTGTCTTGTCTCTGAACTTACAGATAATGGTGTCAGTGTTTCACCATTGAGAATGATGTTGGCGTGGGTTTGTCACATATGGCCTTTATTATGTTGAGGTAGGTTCCCTCTATGCCCACTTTCTGGAGACTTTTTATCATAAGTGGGTGGTGAATTTTGTCAGAAGCTTTTTTGGCATCTATTGAGATTATCATTTGGTTTTACCGTTCATTTTGTTAATATGGTGTATCACATTGATTGATTTGTGTATATTGAAGAATCCTTGCATCCCTGGGATAAACCCCACTTGATTGTGGTGTATGATCTTTTAATGTGCTGTTGGATTCTGTTTGCTAGTATTTTGTTGAGGATTTTTGCATCTGTGTTCATCAGAGATATTGGTCTGTAGTTTTCTTTTCTTGTGACATCTTTGTCTGGTTTTGGTATCAGGGTGATTTTGGCCTCATAGAACAAGTTTGGAAATGTTCCTCCCTCTGCTATATTATGGAAGAGTTTGAGAAGGACAGATGTTAGCTCTTTTCTAAATGTTTGATAGAATTTGCCTGTGAAGCCATCAGGTCCTGGGCTTTTGTTTGTTGATTTTTTTTTTTTTTTTTTTGGTACGCGGGCCTCGCACTGTTCTGGCTCTCCCGTTGCGGAGCACAGGCTCTGGACGCGCAGGCTTAGCGGCCATGGCTCACGGGCCTAGCCGCTCCACAGCAAGTGGGATCTTCCCGGACCGGGACATGAACCTGTGTCCCCTGCATTGGCAGGCAGACCTACAACCACTGCGCCACCAGGGAAGCCCTGGAAGATTTTTAATCACAGTTTCAATTTCAGTGCTTGTGATTGGTCTGTTCATATTTTCTATTTCTTCCTGGTTCAGTCTCGGAAGGTTGTACTTTTCTAAGAATTTGTCCATTGCCTCCAGGTTGTCCATTTTATTGGCATATAGTTGCTTGTAGTAGTCTCTCATGATCCTTTGTATTTCTGCAGTGTCAGTTGTTACTTCTCCTTTTTCATTTCTAATTCTGTTGATATGAGTCTCCTCCCTGTTTTTCTTGATGAGTCTGGCTAATGGTTTATCAATTTTGTTTATCTTCTCAAAGAACCAGCTTTTAGTTTTATTGATCTTTGCTACTGTTTCCTTCATTTGTTTCATTTATTTCTGATCTTTCTGATTTCTTTTCTCCTGCTAACTTTGGATTTTTTTTGTTTTTCATTCTTTAATTGCTTTAGGTGTAAGGTTAGGTTGTTTATTTGAGATTTTTCTTGTTCCTTGAAGTAGGATTGTATTGCTATAAACTACCCTCTCAGAACTGCTTTTGCAGCATCCCGTAGGTTTTGAGTGTTGTGTTTTCATTGTTATCTGTTTCTAGGTATTTTTTTATTTCCTTCTTGATATCTTCAGTGATCTCTTGGTTATTTAGTAGTGTATTGTTTAGCCTCCATGTGTTTGTATTTTTTACAGTTTTTTTCCTGTAATTGATATCTAGTCTCATAGTGTTGTGTTCTGAAAAGATAATTGATATGATTTCAGTTTTCTTAAATTTACCAAGGCTTGATTTGTGACCCAAGATATGATCTATCCTGGAGAGTGTTCCATGAGCAGTTGAGAAGAAAGTGTATTATTCTGTTGTTTTTCTATGGGATGTCCTATAAATATTAAGTCCATCTTGTTTAATGTGTCATTTAAAGCTTGTGTTTCCTCATTTATTTTCATTTTGGATGATCTGTCCATTGGTGAAAGTGGGGTGTTAAAAATCCCCTACTATTATTATTTTACTGTTGATTTCCCCTTTTATGGCTGTTAGCATTTACCTTATGTATTGAGGTGCTCCTATGTTGGGTGCATAAATATTTACAATTGTTATATCTTCTTATTGGATTGATCCCTTGATCATTATGTAGTTTCCTTCTTTGTCTTTTGTAATAGTCTTTATTTTAAAGTCTATATTGTCTGATATGAATATTGCTGCTCCCGCTTTCTTTTGATTTCCATTTACATGGAATATCTTTTCCCATCCCCTCACTTTCAGTCTGTATGTGTCCCTAGGTCTGAAGTAGGTCTCTTGTAGACAGCATATATATGGGTCTTGTTTTTGTATCCATTCAGCCAGTCTGTGTCTTTTCTTTGGAGTATTTAATCTATTTAAATTTAAGGTAATTATATGTATGCTCCTATTACCATTTTCTTAATTGTTTTGGGTTTGTTATTGTAGGTCCTTTCCTTCTCTTGTGTTTCATGCCTAGAGAAGTTCTTTAGCATTTGTTGTAAAGCTGGTTTTGTGCTGCTGAATTCTGTTAACTTTTGCTTGTCTGTAAAGGTTTTAATTTCTCTGTCGAATGTGAATGAGATCCTTGCTGGGTAGAGTAATCTTGGTTGTAGGTTTTTCCCTTTCATCACTTTCAATATGTCCTGCCACTCCTTTCTGGCTTGCAGAGTTTCTGTTAACCTTCTGTGGTTTCCCTTGTATCTTATTTGTTGCTTTTCCCTTGCTGCGTTTAATAGTTTTTTTTTGAATTTACTGTTTGATAGTTTCATTAATATGTGTCTTGGCTTGTTTCTCCTTGGATTTATCCTGTATGGGACTCTCTGCACTTCTTGGACTTGATTGACTATTTCCTTTCCCATGTTACGGAAGTTTTCATCTATAATCTCTTCAAAATTTTCTCAGACCCTTTCTTTTTCTCTTCTTCTTCTGGGACCCCTATAATTCTAATGTTGATGTGTTTAATGTTGTCCCCAAGGTCTTTGAGACCATCCTCAATTCTTTTCATTCTTTTTTCTTTATACTGCTCTGTGGCAGTTATTTCTACTATTTTGCCTTGCAGTTCACTTATCCGTTCTTCTCCCTCATTTATTCTGCTATTGATTCCTTCTAGAGTATTTTTAATTTCATTTATTGTGTCGTTCATCATTGTTTGCTCTTTAGTTCTTCTAGGTCCTTGTTGAACGTTTCTTGTATTTTCTCCACTCTGTTTCCGAGATTTTGGATCATCTTTGCTATCCTTACTCTGAATTCTTTTTCTGGTAAACTGCCTATTTCCTCTTGATTTGTTTGGTCTGGTAGGTTTTTTACCTTGCTCCTTCGTCTGCTGCATATTTCTCTGTTTTGTCATTTTGCTTAACTTTACTGTGTTTGAGGTTTCCTTTTCGCAGGCTGCAGACTCCTAGTTCCCATTATTTTTGGTGTCTGCCCCCAGTGGGTGAGGTTGGTTCAGTGGGTTGTGTAGGCTTCCTGGTGGAGGGGACTCATGCCTTGTGTTTTGGTGGGTGGGGCTGTTTCTTGTCCTTCTGGTGGGCAGGAGTGCGTCTGGTGGTGTGTTTTGGAGTGTCTGTGAGCTTAGCATGACTTTAAGCAGCCTCTTTGCTAATGAGTGGTGTTGTGTTCCTGTGTTGCTAGTTGTTTGGCATGGGGCGTCCAGCATTGGAGCTTGCTTGCCATTGGGTGGAGCTGGGTCTTAGTGTTGAGACAGATCTCTGGGAGAGCTGTCGCCGATTGATATTATGTGGGATCACGAGGTTTCTGGTGGTCCAGTGTCCTGGACTCGGCCCTCCCACCTTGGAGGCTCATGCCCAACACCTGGCTGGAGCACTCAGGCCCTGTCAGCCACCCAGCTCAGAAGAAAAGGAAGAGAGAAAGAAATGAAAAACAGAAACAAAAAAATGAATAGACAGAACGCTAGGACAAATGGTAAAAGCAAACCTATACAGACAAAATCACACAAAGAAGCATACACATACACACTCACAAAAAGAGAAAAAGGGAAAAATATATATAAAAGGAAGAGAGCAACTATTCTAATAAACAAATCCACCAATGATAATAAGCACTAAATACTAAACTAAGGTAAACATAAAACCAGAAATAAATTAGGTGCAGAAAGCAAACCCCAAGTCTACAATTGCTCCCAAAGTCCACCACCTCAATTTTGGGAACATTCATTGTCTATTCAGGTATTCTTTAGATGCAGGTTTATCAAGTTGATTGTTGGAATTTAACCTGCTGCTCCTGAGGCTGCACAGAGAAATTTCCCTTTCTCTTCTTCGTTTGCACAGCTCTTGGGGTTCAGCTTTGGTTTTGGCCCCGCCTCTACATGTAGGCCACCCTCAGGAGTCTCTTCCCCTCCCAGACAGGAGGAGGTTAAAGCAGCATCTGATTAGGGCTCTGTTGCTCACTCAGGCTCAGGGGAGAGAGGGGTACGGTAGTCATAATTTGTATGTGGGGCGAACCTGAGGTGGCAGAGGCTGTTGTGAAATTGCACCAGCCTGAGGCGCACTGTGTGTTCTCCCGGGGGAAGTTGTCACTGGATCACGGGGCCTTGGCAGTGGCAGACTGCACAGGCTCTGAGGTGTGTGGATAGTGACCTGAGCTTGCACACAGGATTCTTGGTGGCAGTGGCAGTAGCATTAGCAGTTCATGCCCATCTCTAGGGTCCGAGCTGATAGCTGTGGCTTGTGCCTGCCTCTGGAGCTTATTTAGGCAGTGCTCTGCCTTCTGTGGGCACACTGGGAAGGAATCTCCTCTCCTCGCACACCCCGAAACAAAGGTCTCTTGCCTTTCCGGCTGGTCCAGACTTTTTCCCTGACTCTCTCCTGGCTAGCTGTGGTGCACTAACCCCTTTTAGGCTGTCTTCATGCCAACCTCAGTCCTCTCCCTGGGGTCTGACCTCCGAAGCCCGAGCCTCAGCTCCCAGCCCCCATCCACCCCGGCAGGTGAGCAGACAAGCCTCTCAGGCTGGTGAGTGCTGGTCAGCACCGATCCTCTGTGCGGGAATCTCTCCGCTTTGCCCTCTGCACCCCTGTTGCTGTGCTCTCCTCCGTGGCTCTGAAGCTTCCCCCCAGCTCACCCCCTGCCTTCACCAGTGAAGGGGCTTCCTAGTGTGTGGAAACTTTTCCTCCTTCACAGCTCTTTCCCAGAGGTGCAGGCCCCATCCCTATTCTTTTGTCTCTGTTTTTTCTTTTTTCTTTTGCCCTACCCAGGTACATGGGGCTTTTCTTGCCTTTTGAGAAGTCTGAGGTCTTCTGCCAGCATTCTGTAGGTGTTCTGTAGGAGTTGTTCCACATGTAGATGTATTTTTGATGTATTTATTGGGAGGAAGTTGATCTCCATGTCTCATTCCTCCTCCATCTTGAAGGTCTCCTCTGCCACTGTATTTTGAGAGAGTGGTTTATAACAGCATTATTGTGACAGTAGCTGACTGATTCAGGCAAGAAACATGGCAATATCATCTCCTGAAGTTCATTTTAACAGAACTCCCTCTGAGCTATGATACACAGGTCAAACAGAGGAAGACGTTTTTAGCATGGAATAAAGGCATTTTTTACCATGCCATGGTATTAAGTTTTTATTTTCTTTAAATAAGTGGTTGCATGACAGCTTCTGAAACCTCCTAATTATTTAGTTCATTCAAAAGCAGCAGACAAGGATCTGTGTATGTAAAACATATACATTCTATTGTATTTTCCTATGAAATTACAAAACTATGTAATCCATCTTTGTAGACTATGCCCATGTCCCAGAAATCTGCATGGGTGATCCAACCATTCCAACTGCAGGACAGACGCAGTCTTCAAAGGAGACACATGCAAATGTGATGAATAAAACCTAAAAAGGCTACGCTATATTTTGGGCACTATAGAAAACTATGTGTGTGTGAGAGAGGAAAGAGAGGGGGACAGACTGATTTTTAATGGAAGGATATATAGTACACACAGTTCAGCACAATTTAAGAAACAGTTCTGGGGAAACACAAGTTACAGAGGCAAAGAGGAACAAATTGAAAATAAACCATTGACAATCAACAATACATAGACAGGAAAGAAAAACAAGATGATAGATGTTGCAAGTAGCTGACTCCTGGTACAGAGACAGCCCACAAGCTTTCGTTCTCTCAAGGCCAAAAGCATGTAGCAAATCAACTTACCTGTGCGGAAGAAAAATGTTAAAAGGGTCAAAATGTCCTCTGATATCCACTTGAAAGGATAGGTGAAGGAGAGGATAAGGTGAGATATGATAGAGGCAGAGACTTAGAGTACCAAAAGAGAAGTACATTGATGTGAGGGAGGATGGAGGGAAAGATACCCATGTAAGTCTTGTTTCCCATTTTAGTGAGAAGGACACTCATTCAGCAGTGTTTATACAGGCAAGGAAGATCACAGAGTCCTGCAGGCAGGGACGAGAGAGCAAAGGTCTTAGTGGGTAGAGGTGAGGAGTGGTCAAAGAGAGCAGGCAAGTTGCAAATAGCTGTTCAAAGCCTGATAAGAATGGAGGACAAATAAAAAAGGAGAAAAGCAAAAACAAATCAGAAGACAAAACCTTACTAGTAGTAAAGCAATAAAAAAATATTAGCAATTGTAGAGAGTTTGATCTTTTATTTCCCCAGAGAGAAAAGTTCTTGAATCTTTGTGGAACATGTACGATACCGTCTCGAAGGGATAACTGTAGTTATTTCATTTTATAAAACATTTTTACATTATTTTCTTTTTGGAATGTTATAATTGTTACATTCAAAAGAATTTTTGTGTCTACACACACACACCTGAATTGTAAAGTACAATAATAAAAATGTTTACCCACAGACACACCACCCAGACCAAAGAACCGGAATGTTATAATAATTATGCATCTACCAATGCACTGTACCCTTTTTCCTTCCCTCTGGCTCTCTCGCATAGATAACCTTTTTCCTGAATTTTTTTTTTTTTGTGGAGATTTTTCATGTTAATGGATGAAATGACTTGTTATTTATTTATTTATTTATTGGCTTCCTTGGGTCTTCATTGCTGCTTGCGGGCTCCCTCTGGTTGCAGCAAGCGGGGGCCACTCCCCATTGTGGTGCATGGGCCTCTCACCGCAGTGGCCTCTCTTGTTGCAGAGCATGGGCTCCAGGCACGTGGGCTCAGTAGTTGTGGCATGCGGGCTCAGCAGTTGTGGCGCGTGGACTCTAGAGTGCAGGCCCAGCACTTGTGGCGCACGGGCCCAGCTGCTCCGCAGCATGTGGGATCTTCCCAGACCCGGGCTTGAACCCATGTCCCCTGCATTGGCAGGTGGATTCCCAACCACTGTGCCACCAGGGAAGTCCCCTTTTTCTTGAATTTTCACATTATTTTTCTGCACCGCATATACCCAATGAGATTTCTAGGATTTCCCTACCAGGCTGAGTTGAATATATTCCAAAACTTGTTTTTTTTTTTAAACATCAGGAAAAAATAAAAGATCCAAGTCAATTCAATATTTTTACATTTCTTAAGCAGCCACTTTGCCATGGTCCGTTGAACTCTCCTAACCACCCTGGCCCCCTGAATGTCAGCATGATGTGTTGGCATGGCTGCTCTCCTCACCTTAACATAAAAGGAGTCTACATCCCAGGTGATCTAATTGGCAGTGCTGAACTCTTCAGATGAGATTTTCATCCCTCATTGGTACCCAGGGAAAGTGGCTTTTGGGAGTCAAGAATATTTATAACCAAAACAAAATGAAGGCTGTTTGTTAAATATGGTATGTATTTGAAAACAGAACGTTTTGCTACATTTGTAGCAATCACGTTTATAAATACAAGCATATCCACAAGCCCTTCCTGCCTGCTGTATCCACATTTACTTTGCAAGATTTACTGATACCTGCGTTTAAAGCCACCATTATTTCTACTTTCTGGGACTTAAGTTTTTAAATATCAAATATTAAATGACTAGATTTAATAGTCATTTAACACTTACATACAGTAACGATGTAGAACTGGGAAAGAACTTCCTTAGCAACTAAAAAGAAAAAAAGAAAAAGAAAAGAAAGGAAGAGAGACAGAGACAGTGGAGACAGAGAGACACAGAGGGAGAGAGTCTGTGTTATATTTCACTGTAAATCATTCTTCTACTTCTTGATTCACTTAATTCGTATAATACTACCGGTTTTGCGCAATGTCAAGGTTTCTAACTTGTATGACTCATTCTTCTCGAGCAAAATAAAATTTTCTACTTTTGTTTACAAAACGTCTTCACCTCGGGTAGACCCAAATATGTTTATATTCTTTTCAAGACTTCACATCTGATAAAACGATCACATTTGCTGTATTTAAAACAAGTCAAACTGTATATAATGCAGTTAATATAATGTATTGTTCTTAAAATAAGAGAATGATATTTAATACCTAAATAATACAGTGTGTCTTGTCCACTGAAGTAGGCCAATCTCATTTTCATCTCAGAAAAGAGAATGTTACAAGTAGCTATAAATTAATGTTTTCCTTGGAAAGCATCAAATTACATAGTGTCTAAGAAAGTGCTTAGAAATTCTAATATAAATACATATCAGGAATAAATGCATTGCTCTACATAAATGATCTTTTGGGAAATTTCAGAAACAGATATTCTAATAAACTAAAATTTAACTTGGTGTATTTTTGGTTCAATATCATTAGAAATATCCTTATTGAAAAAAGATACTCTCAGTGATAAGGAACTTTTGAACCCTTTCTCTGATGGAAGTACAGTCGTTGAAACTTCGTATTGGTGAAATATGCAGTAAAATCAGCTGATTAAAAAAATCAAAACTATTTCTCGAAATGTGTCCACTTTAACCCTTAACTGTCAGGGCAGAGATTTCTCTCATTGACCTCTATGATGCTCCTGATAGCGAAATACGTTCCCTTCTCACCCCCTTGAAATTTCCCTTAACCACCACCAATCCCTTATTTCATCAGATTGAAGAATTTTTGTCATTATTGTTTTTTAAATATGTTAAATTACTTGTTCTCTAAATTATGCTCCAGATCATCCAACAGTGAGCTTAAATATCTTCAACTTTACAAAAGATAATTATAGAATACATTACATTGTACAGTCAGTAAAATACCAGAAAACTCAGCTCTTGATCTTATATTTGAGCTAATGTAATTCAGGAGAAAGGTCTTTATTATTTGCTTTTGTGCTTTCAAGGCATTATGGGAATCTATAAATACAATAATTACCTTTTAAATAGCTGTTCCATCTTCAAAGCACAAAATCTGTGATTGAGTTTTGCCAGATAATCAGTGAAAACTGACATAGATTACTGCTACCTTTTTTGTTTCATTTGTCAGTATGGTTTATCACTTAAGCTTTTCATCCTATGTTCAGCACATAATTGAATGAAATGTAGTTTAAAATGAAATCTATTCCCATTTGTGAGAACACTCACTTATTAAAGGTTAAATAAAAGTTGAAGAGCATTGAACTTATCTTGAATACAATGACTTAGCTTTGACTATTTAAACATTTAAATATTTAATGATTGATTTCACCAATAATCAAGATTTTCCATATTTCTAAATACATAGGCATATATCTTTCCAAAAATTAAATGATGTGCTACTTACATTGATTTTTTTTTTTAGTATTTCTGGGAATAATTAAATTAATTAATTATTTAATTTGGCAGTGCTGCACGGCTTGCGGGATCTTAGTTCCCCAACCAGGAATCAAACCTATGCCCCCAGCAGTGGAAGCACAGAGTCCTAACCACTGGACCACCAGGGAATTCCCTGGAATAATTTTAGAAAGTAAGTTAGATAATCTCTTACTAGTTCTGCAATCTTTGTGTTCGTATACATATATAAAAATCAGAAAATCTGTTACTCTCTTTTGTACTTACACTATCATATGTTAGTTAAATTAATGTAATATATTATTAGTGTTTTTTCTTAGTTTAAAAACATAACTGAAGGAAGATTAATGGATGATTTTTAAAATCCCTTAGAAAGAAATAATAGTAAGTTTCTTTCATTGGGAGTTAATGTTTCTTGCTACTAGGAATCCAAATCTATCTTTCTTCCTACCTTATGAATTTTCCTTCTGATAACTTTGCATAAAATGGATTTTGGGAAAATATAATTAGTCACATTTAATCCAGAAAGAAATGAATGACATTCACATAGTTGAGCAAATTAAAATTGCAGAACTTGTTTTATTATTGTGCATCTCTTGGAATACAGTGCCCTGAAATAATTTTCACATTTAGTCCAACTACTGCTTGAGAGCAGTAATTAAAACATGTGAATGCATCATCTTTAATTATATCTAATTTGTATGTTGCCTATAAACACTGTTGAGATGATCTCAATTGGGATAGAGTAACGCATACTTAAAGTAGTATCCATAATTTCAGAAATTTTTTATTATAATAGTACTTGTTACATAGACAGTGTTTACAAACTAGCCTTATTTAGAGAGGAAATACATAAGAATATCAATAAACAATGTGAGGGTTAAGAAATTTTCCTGGGTCATTAGCAAAGAATCACCTCTTAGATACATTGATGTCCAAGATTTTTTTTCTTTTTCCACTGATAAATAGAAAGCCACTTTGAAATAACATGACATTTTCCTTTGCAAGAACTCAAAAGACTTGCCATTGTTGTTGTGTCAGTAATATTCTTGTGGGGAGTGGATAGGGGAACTTTAAATGTGTAGAATTCATTTTTTTATGATAAGTGACTTAGAATCAGAACTAGTGTTCGAAGGACACTTGGACCACGTTGTGCCCTATATTTCCCCTCCGTCTCTCTGATGGGTAGCATTTGTTCTCTCCTTAAATATGAAGAATGACAGGGAACTTACTTCTTCACAAGGCTCTTTATTCACTTGTGATTTGGGTTGATTGCAATTGCTCCAAAAAACTCCTCTCTCCGTTGAGACATCATCTACTTCTTCATGACTTTTCAGTCATTAATCTTAACTTTGACTTTCAGAGTCATACATTAAGATTCACCCTCCAAGCCTCTCCAGAGGCTTTGTGCTCTAGTGGAAAGAAAAATGACCACAAACCAGCACACCTGGGGTCAGCCCCTGTTGCACCACTTTCAGCTGTGAGACATCAGGCAAGTGGCAATGCTGTGCCTCAGTTTCTTCATCGATAGATTAAGAATAATGATGCATGCCTACTCTCCCTCCCTGAGTTAGACAGCTATTTACAATCAAAATAAAATAAAATAAAATAAAAATCAAGTAAAATAGCCTATGGAAAATATTTCTTTCTGAAATATAAAATGCCAGGCAAGTAGGTTATTGTTTGCATTAATAGTTCTTCAACTCACATTCCCGCCTAAGTCTTCCCTTCTCTAAGGCAAACATTCCATATATCCTTTACTATTCTCTGTGGATTTATGCTTCTTCACCATTTTAAAGCCTCTTTGGTTTGTCAGTGTTTCTGTTCAGATGATTTCCAGAAGGATGACAGTGCTGGGTGCTTATGTTTATCTTGTCATTTAATCCTCAAAACATCTATTATTATCTCAGACAAAAAAACCAAGGCTTAGAGAGGTTAGAGGATGTGTCCCTCAGCTAAGCTGTGGTAGGGCTGATATTCTAACTCAAGCCTGACTTCAGAGCCTGCACTCTCAATCCGACGTGATCGTCTGTGCTTGCCATAGGTATAGTGCCGTCATTTTTTCTTTCATTCGGTGTTTGATCATTGAGTACATTGCTCTAGATACTGGGATATAAAAGTTGACAGGGTAGAGATTATGTCCTCAAAGAACTGTCCACAGTGTAGTAAAGAAGTTAGATAAGGAAACAAATGATTGTCAAAAATGCAATGTGGTAAATGTCATAACGGGTGAGAACAACCACACTGTTATCTCCTTGTCTGAGCACTCTGTTTTCACTGATGCAGCTGAAGATTATTTTATTTTATTTTATTATTTCATTTTAAAACATTTGTCAGCTAGCACCAGGCTGACAAAGTCATGGCAGTATTCACACAGAAGGCAGAATGGCCCTCACCAGGCACATCATTGAACGGACTAGTGAATCACAGAGAGGGTTAAACAAGGTGAGCTGTAATGTGCTTTCAGACTTTCGGATTCTATGAGCTTGAGCTAGAGTCAACTAAATCCTGAAGTCATATTTACCTACACTAATATTCCACAGCCCTACACATCTGCAGTTGATTGTTTAGAAGCTAAGTGCAAAACTTGACATTTTTCCCTTATGAAATTCCTCCCTGTCAGATGTAGTTTGATGTGCTTTCGGAAACTGCTTTTATCATCCAGCACGACGGCTCTCAAGTCCAACCTTGTGTCTTCTGTAAATGTTATCTGCATGCCCTCTCTGTCCTCATTCATCCAACAATTTATTAAGAATTTGCTCTGGGCCAGGTGCCATGCTGATGCAGGTAGGAGAGGGACTCTCAGATCAGTTAATGGAAAAGTAAAGTGTCATGGTCAGTGCCATAATTGAAAGATGCACAGGGAACTAGGGGAGCACAGAGAAGGTGGCACCCATTCAAGGCTGGGGGTGGAGATGGGACAAAGGGGGAAGACTGCCTGGCTTGGTTTTGAGACATATATAGAGGTGGGAGAAGGGAGGAAACAGAGGAGCAGCCTGTGCATGGGTAGGAGCATGGGGAGGATGGAATTTAAGGGAGTGTGAACTCATTCAGTAGGGCTGTAGTATGGGAAGTAAGGGGGAAATAGAATGATGCTGGACGGGTCTTTCAAGAGCCACTGTATGAAGTTCACCAAGCAAACCGCAATTGAGACCTGACTCCAGACTCACATCAGCGAGCCCCTTTGTGAGTTAGGCCTGGTCTTTTGGACAAGGGACTGTACCATTTACTCATGCTCAGTGCTGTTGTATAGGTCAAGAAGAAGAGGGAGAAGAGGAAGGAAAGGATAATGAAGAGGAGTGGAAGAACAAGGAAAAGAAAAGGGACTTCTGACTACAAAGTGTAAAAATACAAATCTGCAAGGGACACATTTCAGGCAATAGAGTGCACCCTAAATGTCAAAAATGGGAGAACTATCTGGGAGGGTGCCAAACTCTCAATCTTGAAGCAGCAGCTCAATTCTGCTTCTAAGAAGCCTTACACATTGTGCATGTTTATTTAAAATGAGGTAAGAAACTAGAAATAGATTCACTATGGCAACTAACCTACCCCAATGTAAAAATAAATTCTAATGACAGCCTCTTATAGGTAATCTTGCTCAATGGGTAAAATTATAGGAAAGCCAATCCTGTGCTAAACTCAGTTAATTTTTTGATGAGAAATGACGGGAAAATCTTTAGAAAACACAACGAAGAAAGCTAGGGACAATTTTTAACATCGATCATTTAGCCTAAATTCATCAATTGCAATGTATCCCTAATAATAAATTGTCACCAAGACATCTTGGTTTATTTACATTTTCCAGGCATTGTGGCAATTACGTAGAATCAGAATTAATTAGACAGTTTAAAAGCACTTGAGTAGATTCATAATAAACCTGGCTTCTACTACCACATAACCTATGGGACTGCCCAAAAGTTTTATTCAAATGAAACATCGAAATTTAAAGAAGACTTCAGAAATTCCTTATCTTCTTTATTTATTTGAGTTTTTCCAAAGGTGCTTTCCTCCTTCAGAAATTCCCGGCAATTTCACCCTCCACTTAATAACTGCTTGGCACTAATATCATAAAGTCTTATTATATATATGGTTTTTTTAATCTTGTATATGGGCAGGATGTTTTATCTCCCTCTCTAGATTGCAAGTTAAGGGAAATTGGGGAAACACCCTGGACCAGTGTTAGGCTTCTTTTCTCTGATGAACATCAGCCAGAAGAATAATATGTACAAAATATGTATGCATTGAAGTTGAAGTTCTCTTTCTGTAATCACCTCTCAGAATATTAGAGCCAGTTGTGAACAACTATATCCTTTCCATGGAACCTTTCTCTGAAACACCAGGAAGTGTGTTTAGTGCCTTTGTCTCCTCACTGGCAATTCACAGACCCACTGTTACCCTGTCTTCTTTTCTAACGTTCTCCGGTACAGGTGCCATCATTTCTGAACCACAAGTTTAGATTGATTTCAGCTGGTCCTTTTTTATGTAAAGCATACATGCAGTGACTCTGCTCTGATTCTTTTATTTCCAATGGCCTCTTAAAATGTTTAAAAAATATTTCTCCAATATCCTGCTTTTATGCATTTCTCTTCAAGCCAGTATCCCCCCACATTACCATCTTCTTAATAAGCACATTCGAAAGATAAGTTTTCCTTTGTTGTTTTGACTTTTATGTGTGCATAGGAGTACTTCACACTGATCTGTGTACTTGTAATTGAAATATATAAGAAAATATTGAGATATATCGTGGTAGCAAACACTACTGGCTTGATGGAGGCTTTAACTTCCCATTATCCTAATTTCATCTTCTTCCTCATCAAAGGATACTGAAGATATCTGCTTACTTCATCTTCCATTTATAAATTATCAGTAGAATTGAATTTTTCTTGGTTTCTCCTTCTTCTGGGTTAACCTTTATTTTCTTGCCTTTTGTCTAAATTCCCTGGCATACATTTACTCCTCTGTGGATATCCATCCATGCTATAGCTGAATTGCCACATCCTTTTCTGTGTCCCAATTACATACTGCACAGATATCCAGCACCTATTATGCTTTCCTATGCAAAGAGTAATAAGCATTGTTTTTGCTGCACTTGCTGTACTATCCTAACGTCCTACCTAATGGCACAGTATAGCTAGCACATAATACAAGTATAACGCATAGCTTACTAAATAAATGGATAAGTGTTCTCATCCTCAACTGGGCTGGGCTTGCATATAGATTCAAATTTTCCTTGTCAATTGAGGCAAATACTACTTTCCTACCCCATGCACTATATATTAGGCCTTAGCAAATGCCATCTGGCCTAACTTTATTATGCAGAATACTCCATGGTGCAGATGACAATCATGGTACCCTTCATTCACATGGGTTGAGCTTCCACTAACGATAAAATATGATTTTTCACATATATTCAGCCATTTTTTTCATGAGAGACAGATTTTAGATGTTTCTTCTGTGATTGACGGTAAAATGAATGGCCAGATGTTTTATTTAGAATTAGTAAAAACAAGTATGTACTGTGTATGGCATATGGAGGCAGGAGAGTGTAACATTACAGGATCTGGAATTGAACTTCTGGGTTCAAATCTTTAGACCTTCCTTTATCAGCTGTGCTACTGTTATGGAATGAATCACGTCTCCTCAAAATTTACGTGTTGAAGCCCTAACTCCCAGCGTGGCTATTTATGGAGATAGGGCCTTTATGGAGGTAATGAAGGTGAAATGAGGTCACAAGGGTGGGCCCTAATCCAATATGTCTGGTGTTCTTGTTAGAAGAGGAAGAGATACAGAGGGCTGACAAGCTCTTTATACACAGAGGACAGGCCATGTGAGGACACAGTAAGAAGGCAGCTGTCCACAAGCCAGGAAGAGAGGCCTCAACAGAAACTGACCCAACTGGCTCCTTGATCTTGGCCTTCTAGATGCCAGAACTATGAGAAAATAAAATTTCTGTTGTTTAAAACATCCAATCTATGATATCTTGTTATGGAAGCCTGAACAGACTAATGCAGTGACCTGCAGATTATTTAAATTGTTTTTATCCTTAGTTGTTGCTTTTTTCTTTTAATTGTAAAATAGGTATGATAATACTATACTGTATATCATACAACTGCAGTGAAGAGATAATTAGATGATGTGCCTGGCACATAATAAGTGCTCAGAAACCATTAACTACTATTATTACTTCACTGAAAATCATCCACTGTGACCTGTTTCTTGTGACTAAGAGCCACTGAGTCACATTTGGGACAATTAGGTCGTGAGAAACGTAACCAGTAAGAATTCTGCAAAGTCCTGGTCACTCCAAGTACATGCACACACAGCCTGGTTGTCCTTGCTAACTATGGAAACTCCATATATGCTGTAGTAATAATTGAAGAGGCACTTTATAGGCACATTAATCAATTAAAAAGACAATTTACCTCTGGCTAGGAAGTAATTATTAATGATTAGTAATAAATTAATAAGGTTACAACCATACAAAAAAGAATGGGAAAGAAGGTGATAAGGCAAAGAATGTGAAACAGATTTTGCCAAGAATGTGAATCAGAAGGTTCAAGCTTGCAAACTGATAAAAACAGGTGACTTTAGAAAAATTCACCTTGTCTCATGCACAGTTTTTACCAGGATCTCCTTCATACAGAGATCTACCTCTGGCTTCTATATCACTATCCCTGCTTTCATCTCTCTACTGAACGTATTAAATTGGAGATGGACTTTCTCTGATGGATAGCCACATATATTAAAGAGACCCATTCCGTTAATTTCTCTCTACTGGTCACCTTGATATATGATATCCTCAAAGCTCATCTGGAATATCTTTGTATATTTTTGCAGAACAAATCATTGTCAATTGAAAGCTCTTATTCTTGATCTAAGTATAAAATACTGTCCCTCCACCTCCTCCATAGCTGATTCCTCTGCAAGTGGTTCATTGCAGTGCCTTGTGTTTGGACCCGTATCACTCAGTTCGTGCAGTAGGATTTCTGCAGTTTGGGTCGGTGTTGGCATTGACAGTGTTCTCTTTTTCCTGATATCCTCCCTTTCTCCTTTTCAGCACATCAGGGCGGGCAAGCCTTGTTTCATGTCACTGGTCACTTCTACCTTTCTTCCAAGGTGACTAAAAACCACCAAATGTTTGCGCAGGCTGTGCTTAGAAACTTTGCTGAAAGCAGTTCTGAGGTCATTTAGATCAGTCACGTTTCTTCTTCAGATCAGCAAATTAACTGTGTTTACTTTATGAACTGTGATGTCTGCAGTTAAGTCTCATGACTTTTCCTTTGCAGAATTACATCAATGGCACTACTCTCTAAGTATTTCTTTCTCTTAAAATAGCTCTGTAAAAACACTTCCACTTTGCCAGAGTTGCTCATTAAAGTCCATTTTGCTGCCACACCTGTATCCACCTTCATTTTGTGTCCTTGTGCAAGACTGTGATACATCTGTCTCTTTGGCCTTTTTTTTTTTTTGGTGTTTTTATGATTCTGATCATATCTATATTGGTGCCACCCATTTACTGAGTCATCTTTACTCTTTCTGCTTTAACTTCTTTACTTTTTCTCTGAATGTCTCCATTAACTATATCTGCAGGTGGGGGCATCTGTTTCACTCCTTATAACTTTTTAAGCTGCCCCATAGACCTCTGGCATCTTGAGAATAGAAAAAAACTTACCTACCCTTAATTACCTCTCATATTTTAAATGCTTTATTTTAAATAATTTCTCAGAGGTTATTCCATACTCTTAGTGTTTGCATTAAGTATTGTATTATTATGGACAATTCTAAATATTTGGGTTTATGGGCCAATATTTTATTACTTCCCAACCCATTCCACTGTTCTGTAAATACACTTAAGTTCTCCATTCAACGTTACCCATCTTAATAAATGCAGGCATGGTGCCATATTATTGAACAAATTTTCCTTTTTTGTATTTCTCTTGGGAAGTATAAACTTTCACAAATTTGGTCTTCCCTCACTTACTTTGTATCCTCAGCCCTATGTTTTCTGAGCAAGATCACGTATCTTTTAACCATAATCATCATGGAGAGTAAAGCAAAAAATAAACCTTTTTGTGACATTCTTTGCGAGGACCTTTTTGTTGGGGAGAAACTCTCGTGCTCCTCATTCTTATGTTTTAATGAAAGGATTTTCAATCCAATCACCAAGAGAACGGCATACTGAAGAAAACTTCCTCTAATCAACTTCTCAGTGAATGGGAGAATAACTGCAATGAATTCACCCAGTCTCATAGTGGGAAAAGGAATAAACCATCTGATTGGTGAGACTGGGAACTGGGGAGAGCTTGATATCCACTGAGACATTGTAGCCAGGGGCTATGGCTGCACTGAAATCAAGGGCCTCGCATGACCCTCTCACATCTTTGAACTTGCCTTTCGAATCATGTACTGCTGCTGCTTCTTTACCTTTCTCCACGTGATGAACATGAAAGACAGACTCTCCCCAGTGTGGTGGGAAGCCTTCTGTTCTCTAGCTTCTCTGATGGGCCTGAGTACTCAAATGTGAGCGATAGGGGACCCGCAGGCTAGGCTCAGTGAGCGCCGTGGGAAGACTCCACTGTGTTCTCCAGCCACACCAATAAGGGTGTGCTGATTAAAGCTTAGGAATTAGCCAGTTATCTCAGTCTTTGAGAGCATGCACTATTAGCCAGAATTCAGGACTAAGAGGAAAGGGGGCACGTGGTGATATTTGGACACCAAACCCCAAGTGAGCCTTCTTTATGTTTAGCCTTTGGGGTGTGTATGTGTGTGTGATTTGCATATATTTTTAAATTTTAGAATGACTTTAGACTTACAGAAAGGTTGCAAGATAGTATAAAGAGTTCCCATGTGTCCTTCATCCAGCATCCCTTAATATCAGCATCTTACCATAACTGTGATATGTTTATCAAAAGTAAGAAACTAGCATTGGTGCAACACTATTAACTAAACGACAGACTTAATCCCACTAGTGTCCTTATTCTGTTCCAGTATCCAATCCAGAATCCCACATTGCATTAGTTGTCATGTCTTCTTAGTTGCCTCTGATCTATGATGGCTTCTCTGTGTCTTTCCTTCCCTTTCATGACCTTGACACTTCTTAAGAATTGTTTCAGGTGTTCTGTAGCATATCTCTCATTTTGGGTTTGTCTGATGTTTGCTCATGTTTTATAACTGGTGATGTTGACGCTGATCACTTGGTAACCGAGATGGTGTCTGCCAGGTTTCCTCACTGTAAAGTTACCTTTTTCACCCTTTGTAATTAAAAAGTATTTGGAAGAAATTTCAGGGCTATGCAGACATCCTGTTTTTCCATGAACTTTCTCACTAACTTTAGCATTCATTGGTTGATTATGCCCATAGCAATTATTACTGTGGTAATAATACTGTGGTGTTCTAATGGTGTTATCTACTTTCCTCATTTCTTCTGCGTTTATTAATTGGAATTCTTCTGTAAGGAACAGTTGTCCCTTCTCCACGATTACTTTATTTATTCAGTCATTTACTTTTATCAGTATATTATCATGAATATTTATTTTATTCTTTGGATTTTTATCCAATTCTATCATCATTTGGCTATTGGGAGATATTTCAGTTAACTTCTGTGTCCTTTTGACATGCTATCATCTTTTTAAAAATAAGCTATTTTGGGCTTCCCTGGTGGCGCAGTGGTTGAGAGTCCGCCTGCCGATGCAGGGGACACGGGTTCATGCCCCGGTCTGGGAAGATCCCACATGCCGCGGAGTGGCTGGGCCCGTGAGCCATGGCCGCTGAGCCCGCGCGTCCGGAGCCTGTGCTCTGCAACGGGAGAGGCCACAACAATGAGACGCCCATGTACCACAAAAAAAAAAAAAAGCTATTTTAATTTAGAATAATTTCAGATTTACAGAGAAGTTGCAGAGAGAGTACTGTGAGTTCCCATACGAAATACATGAGAAACTAACACAACATTGTAACTCAACTATACTTCAATAAAATTAAAAAGAAAAGAAAAAGTACCTTTCAGCATCTTTCCCCCATTGTTAGCATCTTACCATGGTACATCCATCAAAAGTAAAACACTGATACTGGTAGGTCACTGTTAACTAACTCTAGGGTTTATTTGGATCTCACCAGTTTTTCCATTGTCCTCTTCCTGTTTCAGGATCCAGTCTACTGCATCACACTGCATTTAGGTGTCATGTCTTTGAGTCTTCTCTGGTCTGTGACAGTTTCATGACCTTGACAGTCTTGAGGAGTACTGGTCAGGTATCCTGCAGAATGCACTCCATTCTGGGTTTATCTGATCCTTTTATTATGATTAGGATGGAGTTATGGGTTTTGGGAAAGACTACTACAGGGATGAAGTGCCCTTCTCCTTACATCACGTCAGAGGGGACCTGATATCCACATGCAATCACTATAGTAACATTAACTTTCATCACTTGGCTAAGGTGGTGTTTGCCAGGTTTCTCCTACTCTATTCTAGGGAAGTAAGTCACTACATGTAGCCCACCCTCGGGGTAGGAGGGCTAGGAATTAAATCCATTCTCTTGGTGGGGAGGTATCTATAGATAACTCCAGGTATTATTTAGAATTCTTCTATGAGGATTATTTGCCTCTTTTCCCCCATCAGCCTATGTTTTTGCACTAGGAATACATCCAATTTTTCTTCTCTGAGAGTCCCTTAGATCATGTCTCCAGCTTTTTGTGTTCTCATGTGTGTATTTTCTTCCTGTTGATTGTCCTTACTCCATGTGTGTTTTTAATTAGTGCTTCATGGATTCTTTGGAACTCTGTTTCCTTCCCTTTTGAGTCATCTCCTCCACTAGTCTTAGGCCCTAATCAAATGACTAGGCTGTGTTACATTTAGCAGACTGTCTGTACCTCCATTGGGGCCGCTCTCTGCTTTCTCTTTACCACCACAGTTTCTGGGGATACTTTTCTTGCATCTTTATTCCTAATCTGAGGATTTTTAGTCCCAGACAGAATAGTCTCTTTCAACCAAGATCACCTAACATCCTCCTGCCATGATTTTTCTTTTTTTTTTTTTTTGGCCTCAGCTGTTGTTTACCTCCAGCTCCTCTATTTTCCTTCTCTTTTCCACCCACTCTACCATCTGGAAATCAATGTATTTATTTTCTCCTTCTTTTCTTGGTGCCCCAAGGAGTCTCTTTAAAGTCATGTGGGCAGATGTGACTTGCTTAGTTCTTGGACACCCCATTTCCCCATGGTGTCCTGGTCCTTGTGCAGCTCTGCCTGTCTCCCTCTTAATTTGGTATGTTTCATACATCCTGCTTTTCTACACACAGCTAGTACACAATTTACTTTGTATGAAAGATTTGCTCTTGTTCTTAATACTGCAAATCATATAAACAGTTAATTATAAAAATCCTCCTAGTAAAAGTTACTATCACTTATTGAGCACCCAGACTGTGCCAAGAATTGTGCTATCTACTTCATATTCATAGACATACTTAATTTTCATAAGATATTGTTTCCATTTTATAGTTGGTAAAGTAAGACTCAGAGGGTTAACCAAGTTGCTAGGTTCACATAGTTTTAAAATTCCAAGACCATTTTTCCTTACCATGCAATTCTAAGTCCTTCAATCATTATTCAGATTAATCTTGAGCTATCTCTATAGCACATCTTCTGCTCTCTGGGTAGCCTTTGAATTCTTGATCCTGTTTAAATAAGAGCACCCTGGTTTGTGGGTAAACTTATTCTCCTCTTCCTATAAAATTTGAAGCTCGCATCAAAACATGACCTTGAACAATAACGAATGAAGGCTTTACCACACAGTTCATATAGATGGTCTTATGTAATGCTCTTAACAACTCTTTGCAGTAGACACTAGTATTATCCCCATTTCACATATAAGAAAATGAATTTTAAAAGGATTTCGGTAATCTGCTCAATCTAATTACACAAACAAGTTAGTGGCCAAACTGGAATTTGAACTTGGGTTGTCTAACTTGGAGCCCATACTCTTAACTAACTCACTATACATCGCAGTTTCTAGGGGCTAACCCTAGCTGTGCTCATATTGCTTCCCCGTAGT
Source organism: Grampus griseus (assembly GCF_964374135.1). Classification (NCBI taxonomy): domain Eukaryota; kingdom Metazoa; phylum Chordata; class Mammalia; order Artiodactyla; family Delphinidae; genus Grampus; species Grampus griseus. The sequence continues at coordinate 60,526,044 of NC_139018.1, forward strand.
TACCTGTGTATACATTATCTGTCTCCTTACCCTTTTATCCTTAGTGTTAACTAAGAATTATCATATGGGAAATAAAATTTTAAGGAGGTCTCCAAGGTTAAATGAAGCATTTCATTTAGAAAGCATCATTTAACATATTCTCAGACTACGATATCATATTCATCTCCAGACCATTGAGGGCAGTTAGTCATAATGGAAGATTAAGAGCTTAGAAAGGTACTAGTCACAAAAGAAAAGAGATCATAGCATCCTGCTTTGATTCACAGATTCTGAGTAATAAAAAGCAGACAGTCACATTAGGCACACAGATTCATTTCTAAATGACATATTCTTAAAAATTTCCAAGTATTAGTAATTTATAGGATGCTTTCTCATCAAGCATCTTGAAATTTCATTACCAAGATGCTCAAGTACTTCCATTTGCTTGCAATATCATTGTGTTCAACATCAGGTATAATAATAAGTGAGCAAGGGATTAGGACTTGAAAATCTTTGAAATTACAGAGATATTCATTATTAGGGAATTGATCGTAATGGGATTTAACCTATTACAACTAATTAGTACAGGTTTTCTAAGTGGAGCAGAACCTTAATAATTATTTAGCAGTTTCAGTTGTGTGGAAAGCCATGCATATGAAAAAAATCCACTTAGCTTCCAAAAGAGCACAGTGAATTCGAGAATTTGAAGAGATAAAAAGCTGCAGAAGGTGAGTTGAACGTGTTTTCCAACAGTTTTCTCTTGAATTGCTGCATTTATGGTATCTAATAGAAAACAAGGATAGTGGCAAAATGACTAAAATATAAAGTGTGATATATTTCTCTCCCAAAACCTTCTGAATGATCATTCCTGCATCAAAAAAATGAAAGCCTCAGCTGTTATCTCTCCCACTGTAATGAAGAATGCAGGTAACTTTATCTCAGGCTCTGCATACACTGCAAGTCCCTTGATTCTGGGATATTGCCACTCAGATATTACTCTACGATATAAAAATGATCGTTTCTGAAAATAGTCAATGCAGCATTTACCTCTCAGACTATCCTCTCCAATAATCCCATTACTACTGATGACTTCCTTACTATCAATGGCAGTCAAGTATCTCCTAGTCACCAAGAGATGCGAAAGATTTTAGGTTGTTATTTTTTGAAAAGTGATTGCACACACATGGTATAAATCCCAGGAGTACGAAGCTATACATTATAGAGGATCTCTTCTTCCCATCCCAGCCTCTTGTGCCCCTCTGTCCCTCAAGAGGCAGCCACTGTTGCCAGTTTCTTGAATGTGCTTCCAGAGGTACTATGCTCTTTTCCAAAAGTGGTAGCATTTCAGAGTGCTGTGCAGCACCGTTAAAAAAAATTAGCAGCTTTATTGAGGCATAATTTACATACTATACAGTTAATTACATTTAAGTGAACATTTGATAATTGGTAGTAAGTTTACAGTCATGGAACCATTGCTGCAGTCCAATTTTTACAACATTTACGTTACTCTGAAAATATCCCTGGTGACCATTTGCAATCATTCCCTGTTCCCACCCCGCCCCAAGAAACCGCTAATCTACTTTCTGTCTCTATAGATTGGCCTTTTCTGGACATTTCATATAAATGCAATCTTGTAATATTTGGTCTTATGTTACTGTCTTCTTTCACTTAGCCTAATGCTTTTAAGAGTCATACATGTTGTAGCATATAACAGTACTTTATTTCTTTTTATTGCTGAGCAGTGTTCCATCGTAGGGGTATATTACCTGTGGTTTATTCATTAATCAGTTAATGTCCATTTGGTTTTTTCCACTTTTTGGCCATTATGAATAATGTTGCTATGAATGGTCACACACAAGTCACACGTATGTTTTCATTTCTCTTGAGTAGATGTGAAGGAGTGGAATTCTTGGGTTGCATGGCAATTATATGTTTAACATTTCTGCAACTGCCAAGCTACTTCCAAAGTGCCTGTACCATTTTTCATTCCCAATAAGTAAAGGGTTAACTCTGTTGGCTTGGGTGGCTCAACACCTTCACATTCCCAACAAAGCTCTGTCTCAGGCCCAAACCCTGGCTGGCTCTTGGGAGGTGAACTCTGAGTTCTTGGAATATTCTGCCTGTAAGGGTGCTTTTATACACCTGATACCTTGGGCCACCAATTTGATGAGATACTTTATGCTAACTGTGATTTACGAAGGACATCTGTTTTGCTCTGGGGTACGTAGGGTCTGAGTAGCTGAGGTCAGTGGCACAGATATGACCTGCCTACATAGCTGACTCCCAGTAAAAGTCCTGGACACCAAGACTTGGGTGAGCTTCGCTGCTTGATAACACTTTGCATGCGTTGTCACACATCATTGCTGAAAGAATTATGTGTGTCCATGTGACTCCACTGGGAGAGGACACCTGGAAGGTTGTACTTGGTTTCTCCGGGATTTCCCCTGTGTGCCTTTTCCTTTTGCTGATTTTAATCTGTATTCTTTCACTGTAATAAACAGTAATCATGACTATAACAGCTTTTCTTAGTCAAGTCCTTCTAGTGAATCATCAAGTCTGAGAACCCCTGACACACCAACCCATTTTTCTATTTTGTTGTTCATCTTATTGTTATTTTATAACATGTTGATAGTAGATCAAGAAATTATCTCCTATCTGCAATATAAATTATAAATACTTTTCCTAATTTATTTTTTGTCTTTTGACTTCATTTACAGTGCTTTTAGTCAATGCAAAAACTTACAACTTCTGTTGAACCTAATTTATCAGTTTTATGGCATCTGTGTTTTGTGTCATAATTAGAAAGATTTTTCCCAGTCTGATTTTTTTTATCTTTTTTTTTTTTTTTTTTTTTTTTTGCGGTACGCGGGCCTCTCACTGTCGTGGCCTCTCCCTCTGCGGAGCACAGGCTCCAGACGCGCAGGCTCAGCGGCCATGGCTCACGGGCCCAGCCACTTCGCGGCATGTGGGATCTTCCCGGACCGGGGCACGAACCCGTGTCTCCTGCATCGGCAGGCAGACCCTCAACCACTGCGCCACCAGGGAAGCCCTCCCAGTCTGATTTTATTGAGATACTTTGTATATTTCCTTTAGACTTTTAAAAAATTTAAATCTTTGATCCATAAAGAATCTATTTTGGTGTAAGTTCTGAGGTAGGGACCTAAATTAATTGTTTTCAAAATGACTAGCCATTATTCCAACATCACTTATTGACTAATTAACCTTTAATCCATTAATTTTAAATGTCTCCTTTGTCATATATTAATTTTTCAAATGCATTTTGGCCTATTTTGGAATTTCTTTTGTTCCATTGATCTGTTTGACTATTCATGTAGTAGTTCCAAACTCTTTTAATGTTTCACTTTATGTTTCAGAATTTTGTAGGGCTAGTTCTCCCTTTCTTCAGCTTATTACTTTTCTGTTTCAGAAGACTCCTGGTTATTCTTGAATATTTCTGTTTTTATTTTAATTTTAAGTTTTGCTTGCATAGCTCCAAAACATATCTTATTGACATGATGAGTTAACTTGTATTAAATTTATAGATTAACCCACAAAGATGTTGAATCCTCCTACCTGAATCAGTAGCATGTTTTCTGTTTGTGCAAGTCTTTTGTTTCTCAGAGGTGTTGTTACATGAAATTTTATTTCACGTAACACTCAAGAATCTGTAGCTAAGTTTATTTTCATTTCTTTTGTTGTCTTGTCTTATCCTTCTACAATGCAGGTGAACTCTGCCTTGTGTCCTTGATTTATGGAAGCAATTGCTTTATTTAGGGTTTCTTTTTCTTGGCTATATGCTTGGTTACTCATTTAACCTATGGCAACATTATTCTAAAAAGTTTCCTTCTTCTGTCATTTTTCTCTGTTCTTCACTCATTTTCTTTCCTCACAGGGTATTTATATAGATTCTAGTCTACCCTTGAATGAGAAGTTATTTTCAGGAGTAGTTATTTTCAGGAGTATTATTTTCAGGAGAAGTTATTTTCAGGACTATTATTAAGGAGTGTGTGGGGAAGGGACCTGTGACACAGTGTTTGGTGTGTGATTGGGTTCTTTTAGTCTTTTCTTTTCCTGAGGCAACTAAGATATGACGTGCAGGACTGCTAACAATGCAGAATATTTCCTTTTCACCTGATCTCAGTGAGTTTCTTATAAATATAGTTTGTCTGCATGATTCCTCACTTCCTACATCTCACCTCACTTCTAAGTCTTTCTTGATAAACTAGGTCCATGACTCCTAATGCCAATGCACACACACATCCTTGTTATACTATTGTCTTGGAATACTGTGGGAAATTGTGCTTTGCCATATTTTTCTGAGACCTGCAGTGTGGTCATCTTCTCTCAGCATCTTCCCACAATCCTATTTGACCTCCCTCATATAGTGTGATTTGGAATTAATGACCTCTCCAACTTTTTAGTGAAGATAAAGTTTTCATTTTTCTTCTTGTTGCTTTTGTCTGATTTCCAAGAGGAAAAGTAAAAATTGCCATTTTTATTTCACAATTTAAAAATGGAAAGTCTACCCTCCTTATTAATGCTTTGTTCTAATATTTTAATAATATTTAAATATGTTTTAAAAAAGTTTGCTCTTATGGGGCTGGAAAGAGTAGGAATTGAGGTAGAAGCAGTCCTGCTTTCTGAGTTCCTTCTGATGACCTGGAGACACTCAGGTGACTTGGCTCTTTGTTTTTCTGTCAGGGAGCTCCATTTTCCTAAATTTTTCAAAGGCATAAAATTTTCCTCTCTTCTCCTTCTTCCTCTAGTTATTCATTAAAACTCTCTCTAGGCAATGAGAAAAACTGGAATAAGTTAGCTTATTTTACTTTTAGTAATTTCCTCTCTGGACCCTAATGCTGCCCTCTCTAACCTTGGACCATCAATAAGCAATCCATGTCCATCTTTCAAAACCTATAGCACTTTCACCTTGTCATCTGAGACATATGGAAACCCATGGGCTCTGGTTCCTTAGGGTGATTGTCCTCCAAGTGGCAAATGTCACTTTCATCCCACTCATTGACCAAGGCAAGTCCAGGGACTAGTCCAGATTTTAATGGGGGAGGTGCTATAATCTTCCCCCAGGATGAGAAGGGAAAGTAAATATTGGTGAATAGTAGTACAGTCTGGCACATTAACAAACACTTGTTGAATGCTTGCTATGTACCAAATACTTTCAAGAATATTCCACCAAGGGGGGAATTAAACTCCAAGGAGCAGGATTATATTAGCTCTGAGGTTCCACACAATGCTAAAATTCTCAGAATTATTTTTATTAAGGACATCAGAATGTTTGCCTAGTTTAAGTGCACTCAGAGAACAAGTTTGATGGGAAGGGGGCAATAATATTTCACAAGGTGGTTCACTTTGAGGGAGGGTAGAAATGATGGTGGTGGGAAAGGGATGCCACAAGCAGAGGACTACATAATGCAGATGTTGGTGTCCCCTATCCTCCACCTTCTCTGTGCACATGTGCTGTTTTATCCTATGTTGACCCTAACTGAGAATTCAACACTTCTAGTCTCCTCCAAATTAATGTACAAACCTATGGCAGTCCATTTGAGCTGCTGTAACAAAATACCACAGACTGGGTAGCTTATAAACAGCAGAAATGTATTTCTCACAGTCTGGAGGCTGAGAAGTTCAAGATCAAGGTGCCAGCCTGGCCATGTTTTGGTGAGGGCCCTCTTCCTGGTTCATAGCCAGCACCTTCTTGCTGTGTCCTCACATGGTTGGAGGGGGCTAGGGAGTTCTGCAGGGTCTCTTTTATAAGACCATGATTCCCATTCATGAGGGCTTCACCTTCATGACCTAAGTAAGCACTTTCCAAAGGCCCACCTCCTAAAACCATCACATTAGGCATTAAAATTTCAACATATAAATTGAGGGGGGGGCACAAAAATTTGGACCATCGCATTTCCCCAATATCGTATTAAGTTTTATAGTAAATTTTCCTGAAGGAAGTGGAATAAAGTGTTTACATTATACTCCTCAACCGACCAATTGGAGAACCCCTAACATGTGTTTGTTCTCTCCTATGACTCTTTTTGGCTTCCCTGTATTAAGAGCTTCATTCTCTGGCCCTTTCATTGCTCAGGACCCAAGCTTGTTAGCTAACTTTCCATCTTCATTTCAGTTTTTCTTTCTCCTTCTTAGGAACAACAAAAGTTCCTCTCTTTGACTTATGCATAGGGCATTAACAACTGTTGCTTGCTGCAGTTCCCCACCCTTGGAACTTCCTCCTCTAATGACTCCTCAAAGTATTTCTTTCTAACACAAACAACGGCCTCTCCATGAAGTGTTTTGGTGAATAATCTCTTTTATCCCCTTCTTGTGGCATTAGTATGAGGACGCCCTTAGGAACATGAGAGGAGAAGCTGAGACAAAGTCAAATGTAATCGCAGCCTTTTGCAGAGTATCTGTGCTAATTCTGACATGCGTAGAAACATGTACATCTTCGTCTTAGCCCTACTAGACCTCCATGCATTCAGATACAAGAACACATGGTAATTGTCAATATTTATGTGGTAAAATCTTGATTAGAAAGAACAAGGGACTTTAGAGCTGAACAGATCTGGACTCAGATCTCAGCTCCATTACTTCCTGGTTGAGGAAACCTTTGGTAAATTGCAAGTTGCTTAACCTCTCTCAGCTTCTCCCTCACCGCCCCCCACACACACACAGAATAAAAGTAAACACATCCTCATGTAAGGATGAAAATGAAATATACAAAGCACCTAGAACAGTGTTTGGCACAAAGTAGGTGCTCAATAAGTGGACATTGTTATTTTCACATCCTAAAGGAAGAAATAACTACCTTTCTCACTGGCAATTTTTTTTTTTTTTTTGCTGTACGCGGGCCTCTCACTGTTGTGGCCTCTCCTGTTGCGGAGCACAGGCTCCGGACATGCAGGCTCAGCGGCCATGGCTCACGGGCCTAGCCGCTCTGCAGCATGTGGGATCCTCCCAGACCGGGGCACGAACCCGTGTCCCCTGCATCGGCAGGCGGACTCTCAACCACTGCACCACCAGGGAAGCCCTCTCACTGGCAATTTTTTAATCTTTTTCCATTACTAGCTGCTAGATGTATCCAAGGTGATCATTAACTAACTAAAATTCTCAGTCTTCATAGGTATAATGACCATAAGAACTCAATTCCCTCAACTTTATATAATACTTAAGTCTTGTTTTAAAGATTATGGCAGCTCCATTGTCAGGACAGTGGAGCCATTCTCGTCATCATTCACCAGAAAAAATTATACATGATTAATTAATAGGTTGTGGTTTAATAAAATCTGTTATAAAAATAAAACCTAGGGCTTCCCTGGTGGCACAGTGGTTGAGAGTCCGCCTGCCGATGCAGGGGACGCGGGTTTGTGCCCCGGTCCGGGAAGATCCCACATGCCGCGGAGCGGCTGGGCCCATGAGCCATGGCCGCTGAGCCTGCGCGTCCGGAGCCTATGCTCCGCAACGGGAGAGGCCACAACAGTGAGAGGCCCGCATACCGCAAAACAAATAAAAATAAATAAAAAATAAAACCTAACAATGGAATTGGAATTGTTTTCTTATAATACTATATCCTTTGACATTCATAACTGTCCCTTGAGTTAAGTAGAGTTCATGTGATTATCTCCAGCATAGGTGAGGAAATCAAGGCTCAGACACACGAACAAAGGCCTTTAGAAGCTGAATCCTGGACTTTTCTCTACATTGTAAAAAATTTATTAAATGAAATAACAAATATAAAAAGCTTCATAAGTTATAAAGCTTTTTGAAAATATAAGTAGATATTGCAATTGTTCTTATCGTGGAGGAGACAGTCTAATAAATGCTGCAACTTGAAACTTGCCATTTCTAATTCAAACCAAGCATTTAATTCCATTACCAAAAACTTCAAAAGGTTTAACTCTTCCCAAATACCTTCAGCTTGGTTCTCATTCTAAACTCAGGATCTGCATTTCTTCTAGGTCTGTGTAATGAGGCGGGAGTTAGAAGTGACCCAGTCTTTAAGGCCTTCTTTGGAGGCCTGGGGAAGTGGGTCATCAGGACCAAGTCCCCAGTAGAAATCAACTAAAAGCTTTGTAAACAGAAGCCATATTTAACCCATTAAACCTTAGGTTGTGAATACAGAATTGGATACTGGAGTTCTGTCTCTTCCCACAATATCTTCTTCAGATTTGAATTTAAGGACCTTACAATTTGATGATGCTTCTGCCCTGCCGTCCTACTTTCAAGCGTGTGGCAAATCCATCTCCCTACGTTATTCAGTTCTTCCAGTGAGTTGTAAGGTTGACCCAATAGGTTCATCTCCAGGGTTATAGTCACCAGTAACTATTGAATATTAATGCATTTCTGAAAGCAGCTTGCAAGTCTATTTCACATTATTGTTTTAGTGAACTTTTGTCAGTCTACTGTTTTTATAGAATTCCTGGAAAATAGACAATGTCTATTTCCCCTTTAGCTAAAATTGTACTCATTTCATGTATGGAAAGAATCTACATTATTTCTAGGTGAGTTTAATCAGTTTTGTACTTCAGAAGAGAGAATACTTTACAATCTTGAGGGAATACATTTACATGTAGATTTTTAATAAAAATCTCCAGTATCTTTCCATCAATAGACATTCTGAACAATTCTACATATCTTTCCTATTGAAGGAAAATAGGAAAATTGAAGTGTCCAATTCAACTTTAAAAAAATCTTATGAAACTGACTTAAAGCCATAGAAGCTCAACATTGATATGTGTCTGTCAGCTTAGTCTCAGCTTCAAAAATTTAAGAGTTTGAAAAGCATTTATTTTTCTCTTCCATCATGTAGCAGAGGGTAGGTGGTACAAGTTTTCCTGAATTACTGACAGAACTGACTAATCGGTTATCTTCTGACTAAACTTTCCTCACTGTGCATGCTATTGCAATACCCAAGAGTGAGCCAGGTGCTGTCACTACCTGCTGTCTGTCTTCCCATGTCTGAGACATAGAGTACAGGTGGAGGAGAAAAGGCCATTAGAGTAAAAGAGACCCAGGGGCCATCACACTGCTGCCTCTGTATATCCCTCATCCGTTGACAGACATTTAGAATCTACTTTTAAGGTTCAGGGGGAAAGAGATTTGCTAACTACTGCATCAAGAAGATTTTAAGGAACAAATGTTAGGTAACAGTTATAGGCTGAATTGTGTCCTCCCCCCACCCAAGCCCCGAATTCATGTATTGCAGTCCTAACCCCCAGCATCTCAGAATGTGACTGTATTTGAAGGGAGGGTCTTTAAAGAGGAAATTAAGTCGTAATGAGGTCATTAAAGTGGGCCCTAATCCAATTTGCCAAGTGTCCTTATAAAATGAGATTAGAACATAGACACCCACAGATGGATGACCACATGAAGACATAGGGAGAAGGTAGCCATCTACTAGCAAATCAGAGAGGCCTCAGAGGAAACCAACCCTGCCGACTGATCTTGGAGTTCTAGTCTCCAGAATTGTGAGAAAATAAATGTCTGTTTTTTAAGCTACCCAGTCTGTGGTACCTTGTTATGGCAGCCCTAGGAAACTAATACAGTAAAACTAAACATGTACACACACACACACACACACACACACACACACACACACACACACACCCCACACACACACACACACATCCACATACATTTAGATTACTTTAGAGTCCGTAAGCAGAGTTCCCAGAAATAGCAGGCCACTGCCACTGATTCTGTTGTTACTCCTGGCCCCTCTCCTAGGAAAAGTTGAAAGGTGCTATTCTCTATAATCCATTGGCCAAAGGACTATGTAAGGAACAAACATTAGTGTGATCTCTAGGTTACAAGCCCTTTGACCCTCCACCTTCAGTTCTACATCCCTCCCTGATGATAAAAGAATGGACTTAGGAGTTATCTACCCCTATGATTACTGTGAGGGTTACATGAGTATGTGTGCAGGGGGCAGGGAGGTATATAACTGTTAAGGACACATAGTAAGCATTATATGTTTTTCCTATTGTTATTTTCATCATCATAGGCTTCTTGAAAGAATTTAATAAGGCAAAATATGTAAACCATAGCCCTCTCAACATTACAGGTGTCCAGTAAATGAAAGCTGGTATACTGACTTGTTGTAGTTAAGAGTACAAGCTTTGGAATCAGACAAACGTAGATTAGAATTCTGGCTCTTTACCTTCCCTTCCCCCAAAGTCTGCTTCTCTCTCAGTCTTTCCATCTTAGTTAATGGCAGTTCCATGCTTCCTCTTCCTTAGGCTAAATATCTCGGTGTCATCCTTGGTTATTCTTTTTCTTACAAGCTTCACAATCTGCCATCAAACCCTGTTGATTTTACCTTCAAAATATACCCAGAAACTAAACGCTTTCACACCCCCTCCCCTGCCAATACCACCATGATCCAAACCACTCTCATCTCTCACCTGGCATATTGTCAATAGCATCCTAAATAGTTTTCTTATTTCTTCACCTTCTCCCTTTCATTTTGTTCTGAACACAGCAGACAGAATCCTTTTAAAACATGTCACTCTGCTCAGAACCCTTCAATGGCTCTCCAAGATAAGAACCAAACCTTCAATGATCTACTTGGCTCCTATCCCCCCACATTACCTATCTGACTGCATTTCCTACTCCTTTCCCATTGCTCACTCCACTTAGGCAACGCTGACCTTATTAGCCGCTTTTTGAAGAAAGAAGGCAGACTTCTGCCTCAGAGCCACTGCAGTTGCTGTTCCTTCTGCCTGGAATTTTCTTCTCTTTTTCACCACCCTCAGGTTGCAGTTTCCCTGGGAATCCTATTTAAATTTGCAAGCCTCACCTCTTTATCCTCATCTTTCTAGATTATTTTTTTCATAGATTGATCTTCTAAAACTCTCTATATTTTATTTTTTATTTTGTTAATTATTCCCCCACTCTAATGTAAGTTTCTTGAGAGAAGTGACTGATATTTCTTGTGTTAACGGCTGAATTGCCAGTGTTTTGACATATTAGAAAAGATTAAGGGGTGGACAAGAGGAGAGTTGTAAGAAATTTAAGGAGCTTCAAAAACTCGTGGGGTTTTTAAAATTTTATTTATTTTTATTTTTTGGCTGCATTGGGTCTTTGTTGCTGTGTGCAGGCTTTCTCTAGTTGTGGCGAGCGGGGGCTACTCTTCGTTGCTGTGCGCGGGATTCCCATTGTGGTGGCTTCTCTTTGTGGTGGAGCACGGGCTCTAGAGCGCAGGCTTGGTAGTAGTGGCGCACGGGCTTTGTTGCTCCGCGACATGTGGGATCCTCCCGGGCCAGGGATTGAACCCGTGTCCCCTGCGTTGGCAGGAGGACTCTTAACAAGTGCACCACCAGGGAAGTCCCCTACATGTGGGTTTTATTATTTTCACACATTCTGACACATCAGTAGTTCCAATGGGCTTTTATGATTTATACTTGAATGTCAATATATAAAAGTTTCATGGATCAACAAGATATTTAGTTCTCTTTTTCCAAGGAACGTTCTTGTCTTTGTGTTGTCATTTATTTTATATATATATATATAAAAATAGACCACAAAATCTCTATATATTTCACCTCACATATATATATAGTAATAATAATAATAGAATCCATTTACTGTACGTTTAATATATTCAAGGAATACATTATCTTTTTTTAATATTTGAATTTCATTTTATTTATTTTTTTATACAGCAGGTTCGTATTAGTCATCAATTTTATACACATCAGTGTATACAAGTCAATCCCAATCGCCCAATTCATCACACCACCAACCCCCGCCGCTTTCCCAACCTTGGTGTCCATACGTTTGTTCTCTATATCTGTGTCTCAGCTTCTGCCCTGCAGACCGGTTTATCTGTACCATTTTTCTAGGTTCCACATACATACGTTAATATACGATATTTGTTTTTCTCTTTCTGACTTACTTCACTCTGTATGACAGTCTCTAGATCCATCCATGTCTCAACAAATGACCCAATTTCGTTCCTTTTTATGGCTGAGTAATATTCCATTGTATATATGTACCACATCTTCTTTATCCATTCATCTGTCGATGGACATTTAGGTTGCTTCCATTACCTGGCTATTGTAAATAGGGCTGCAGTGAACATTGGGGTGCATGTGTCTTTATGAATTATGGTTTTCTCTGGGTGTATGCCCAGTAGTGGGATTGCTGGATCATATGGTAATTCTATTTTTAGTTTTTTAAGGCACCTCCATACTGTTCTCCATAGAGGCTGTATCAATTTACATTCCCACCAACACTGCAAGAAAGTTCCCTTTTCTCCACACCCTCTCCAGCAATTGTTTTTAGTAGATTTTCTAATGATGCCCATTCTAACTGGTGTGAGGTGATACCTCATTGTAGTTTTGATTTGCATTTCTCTAATGATTAGTGATGTTGAGCATTCTTTCATGTGTTTGTTGGCACTCTGTATATCTTCTTTGGAGAAATGTCTATTTAGGTCTTCTGCCCATTTTTGGATTGGGTTGTTTGTTTTTTTGTTATTGAGCTGCATGAGCTGCTTATAAATTTTGGAGATTAATCCTTTGTCAGTTGCTTCGTTTGCAAATATTTTCTCCCATTCTGAGGGTTGTCTTTTCGTCATGTTTATGGTTTCCTTTGCTGTTCAAAAGCTTTTAAGTTTCTTTAGGTTCCATTTGTTTATTTCTGTTTTTATTTCCATTACTCTAGGAGGTGGATCAAAAAAGACCTTGCTGTGATATATGTCAAAGACTGTTTTTCCTATGTTTCCCTCTAACAGTTTTACACTGTCGGGTCTTACATTTAGGTCTCTAATCCATTTTCAGTTTATTTTTGTGTATGGTGTTAGGGAGTGTTCTAATTTCATCCTTTTACATGTAGCTGTCCAGTTTTCCCAGCACCACTTATTGAAGAGACTGTCTTTTCTCCATTGTATATCCTTGCCTCCTTTGTCATAGATTAGTTGACCATAGGTGCATGGGTTTATCTCTGGGCTTTCTGTCTTGTTCCATTGATCTTTGTCTCTGTTTTTGTGCCAGTAACATATTGTCTTGATTACTGTAGCTTTGTAGTATAGTCTGAAGTCAGAAAGTCTCATTCCTCCAGCTCTGTTTTTTTCCCTCAAGACAGTTTTGGCTATTCGGGGTCTTTTTTGTCTCTGTACAAATTTTAAGATTTTTTGTTCTGGTTCCATAAAAAAATGCTATTGAAATTTGATAGGGATTGCATTGAATCTGTAGATTGCTTTGGTTAGTATAGTCATTTTCACAGTATTGATTCTTCCAATCCAAGAACATGTTATATCTGTCCATCTGTTGGTACCATCTTTAATTTCCTTCATCAGTGTCTTATAGTTTTCTGCATACAGGTCTTTTGTCTCCCTAGGTAAGTTTATTCCTAGGTATTTTATTCTTTTTGTTGCATGGGAAATGGGAGTGTTTCCTTAATTTCTCTTTCAGATTTTTCATCGTTAGTGTATAGGAATGCAAGTGATATCTGTGCATGCATTTTGTATCCTGCAACTTTACCAAATTCATTGATTAGATCTAGTAGTTTTCTGGTGACATCTTTAGGATTCTCTATGTATAGTATCATGTCATCTGCAAACAGTGACAATTTTACTTCTTCTTTTCCGATTTGTATTCATTTTATTTCTTTTTCTTCTCTGATGGCTATCACTAAAACTTCCAAAACTATGTTGAATAATAGTGGTGAGAGTGGGCATCCTTGTCTTTTTCCTGATCTTAGAGGAAATGCTTTCAGTTTTTCACCATTGAGAATGATGTTTGCTGTGGGTTTGTCGTATATGGCCTTTATTATGTTGGGGTAGGTTCCCTCTATGCCCACTTTCTGGAGAATTTTTATCATAAATGGGTATTGAATTTTGTCAAACGCGTTTTCTGCCTCTATTGAGATGGTCATATGGTTTTTATTCTTCCATTTGTTAATATGGTGTATCACATTGATTGATTTGCGTATATTGAAGAATCCTTGCATCCCTGGGATAAATCCCACTTGATCATGGTGTATGATCCTTTTAATGTGTTGTTGGATTCTGTTTGCAAGTATTTTGTTGAGGATTTCTGCATCTATAGTCATCAGTGATATTGCTCTGTAATTTTCTTTTTTTGTAGTATCCTTGTCTGGTTTTGGTATCAGGGTGATGGTGGCTTCATAGAATGAGTTTGGGAGTGTTCCTTCCTCTGCAATTTTTTGGAAGAGTCTGAGAAGGATGGGTGTTAGCTCTTCTGTAAATGTTTGATAGAGTTCACCTGTGAAGTCATCTGGTCCTGGACATTTGTTTCTTGGAAGATTTTTAATCACAGTTTCAATTTCATCACTTGTGATTGATCTGTTCATATTTTCTGTTTCTTCCTGGTTCAGTCTTGGAAGGTTATACCTCTCTAAGAATTTGTCCATTTCTTCCAGGTTGTCCATTTTATTGGCATAGAGTTGCTTGTAGTAGTACTCTAGGATGCTTTGTATTTCTGCAGTGTCTGTTTTAACTTCTCCTTTTTCATTTCTAATTTTATTGATTTGAGTCCTCTCCCTCTTCTTGATGAGTCTGGCTAATGGTTTATCAGGTATTTTTATCTTCTCAAAGAACCAGCTTTTAGTTTTATTGATCTTTGCTATTGTTTTCTTTGTTTCTATTTCATTTGTTTCTCCTCTGATCTTTATGATTTCTTTCCTTCTGCTAACATTGGGTTTTGTTTTTTCTTCTTTCTCTAGTTCCTTTAGGTATAGGGTTAGATTGTTTATTTCAGGCTCTTCTTGTTTCTTGAAGTAGGCTTATATAGCTCTAAACTTCCCTCTTAGAACTACTTTTGCTACATCCTGTAGGTTTTGGATCATCGTGTTTTTATTGTCATTTGTCTCTAGGTATTTTTTTATTTCCTCTTTGATTTGTTCAGTGATCTCTTGGTTATTTAGTCACATATTGTTTAGCCTCCATGTGTTTGTGTTTTTTATGTTTTTTTCCCTGTAATTGATTTCTAATCTCATAGCATTTTGGTCAGAAAAGACGCTAGGTATGATTTCAATTTTCGTAAATTTCCTGAGGCTTGATTTGTGACCCAAGATGTGATCTATCCTGGAGAATGTTCCATGTGCACTTAAGAAGAAAGTGTAATCTGCTGTTTTTGGATGGAATGTCCTATAAATATCAATTAAATCCACCTGGTCTATTGTGTCATTTAAATCTTCTGTTTCCTTATTTATTTTCAATTTGGATGATCTGTCCATTGGTGTAAGTGAGGTGTTAAAGTCCCCACTATTATTGTGTTACTGTCGATTTCCTCTTTTATAACTGTTAGCAGTTGCCTTATGTACTGAGGTGCTCCTGTGTTGGGTGCATAAATATTTATAGTTGTTATATCTTCTTCTTGGATTGATCCCTTGATCATTTTGTAGTGTCCTTCCTTGTCTCTTGTAACATTCTTTATTTTAAAGTCAATTTATCTGATACGATTTCCATTTGCATGGAATATCTTTTTCCATCCCCTCACTTTCAGTCTGTATGTGTCCCTAGGTCTGAATGTGTCCCTAGGTCTGAAGTTGGTCTCTTGTAGGCAGCATAGGTCTCTTGTAGGCAGCATATATGGAATATCTTTTTCCATCCCCTCACTTTCAGTCTGTATGTGTCCCTAGGTCTGAAGTTGGTCTCTTGTAGGCAGCATATATATGGGTCTTGTTTTTGTATCCATTCAGCAAGCCTGTGTCTTTTGGTTGGAGCATTTAATCCATTCACGTTTAAGGTAGTTATCGATATGTATGTTTCTATGACCATTTTCTTAATTGTTTTGGGTTTGTTTTTATAGGTTCTTTTGGTCTCTTGTGTTTCCCATTAGAGAAGTTCCTTTAGAATTTGTTGTAAAGCTGGTTTGGTGGTGCTGAATTCTCTTAGCTTTTGCTTTTCTGTAAAGCTTTTGATTTCTCCATCGAAATGAATGAGATCCTTGCTGGGTAGAGTAATCTTGGTTGTAGTTTCTTCCCTTTCATCACTTTAAGTATATTATGCCACTCCCTTCTGGCTTGTAAAGTTTCTGCTGAGAAATCAGCTGTTAACCTTATGGGAGTTCCCTTGTATTTTATTTGTCATTTTTCCCTTGCTGCTTTCAATAATTTTTCTTTGTCTTTAAGTTTTGCCAATTTGATTACTATGTGTCTCAGCATGTTTCTCCTGGGGTTTTCCTGTATGCGACTTGCTGCGCTTCCTGGACTTGGATGGCTGTTTCCCATGTTAGGGAAGTCTTCAACTATAATCTCTTCAAATATTTTCTCTGGTCCTCTCTCTCTCTCTCTTCTCCTTCTGGGACCCCTATGATGCGAATGTTGTTACGTTTAATGTTGTCCCAGAGGTTTCTTGGGCTGTCTTCATTTCTTTTCATTCTTTTTTCTTTATTCTGTTCTGCAGCTGTGAATTCCAGCATTCTGTCTTCCAGGTCACTTATCCATTCTTCTGCCTCAGTTATTCTGCTATTGTTTCCTTCTAGTGTACTTTTCATTTCAGTTATTGTATTGTTCATCTCTGTTTGTTTTTTCTTTAGTTCTTCTAGGTCTTTGTTAAACATTTCTTGCATCTTCTCGATCTTTGCCTCCATTCTTTTTCCAAGATCCTGGATCATCTTCACTATCATTATTTTGAATTCTTGTTCTGGAAGGTTGCCTATCTACACTTCATTTAGTTGTTTTTCTGGGGGTTTATCTTGTTCCTTCATCTGGTACATAGCCCCCTGTCTTTTCATCTTGTCTATCTTTCTATGAATGTATTTTTTGTTCCACAGGCTGCTGGATTGTAGTGCTTCTGCTTTCTGCCGTCTGCTAGTGTTGGGGTGTCTCCTGCAGACGTGGGGGGTGGCTGTGGCTCACCGTGGGGACAAGGACACAGGTAGCAGAAATTCTGGGAAGTCCTCCTTGGCGTGAGCCCTCCCAGAGTCCAAGGAATACATTATCTTATTTGATAATTGCAAACATGCTTAATGTGTTTCCTATTTCAGAAACAAATGGCAAATATGGGTTCAATATACGAATTTAGAATCCATATCTAGCAGTAACTGCAAAACCTGGTTCTTATCATTACTCTGATGTACCATCCAGTTATTAGTATAATTATTGCCTTGTGAAATGTATAACATGTTCATCATTATTTGAAATTACATTCCTAGGAAGTAATAATTTTATAGTAAGAGTTTAATAGGAAACTTTATATTTATGTTTGGAAACAGTTTCTTGTCTAACTTGAATATAGGCCAATAGACAAGGGCCATTTGTGGGTTTGGTTTAAGACTACTTCCCCCAAATGTTCCTACTTCCCCCAAAATGTTCAAAACTGATTGTAAAATAATTTAGTAAGATATAAGATTTCCTAGGCTTTGTGTCATAAAGAATATGGCTGGCCTTTGTCCCTGGTTCCTGGGAGGTGACCTCTAAACCCTTGAGAATTCCTGAGTAATAGGAGTTTCTTTGTTAATAATAATGGTTTCAAAGATAGTTTATGTTAACAAGATGATTCAGGATGGGGGCCAGTCATGCCAGAAAAACCATTCATGTGGTTGGAGGGTTGGGGCTTTGAGCCACATGACACCAGCCCAATCTCCAGGCAAGGGAGGGCTGTTGAAGATTGAATTCAACCTTTGGGTTAATGATCCAATCAATCATGCCTACGTAATGGAACCCCAGTAAAAACTCTGGACACTGAAGCTCAGGTGAACTTCCTTGGTTGGTAATACATTGTCTGTCATACATCCATGTGCCAGGAGGGTAATGTGTTCCAATCCCATGGGGAGAGGACAATGTAATTAGCTTCATGTTTGGGATCCTCCCAGACCTCACCCAAGGCAACTTTCTCTTTGACCGATTCTGACGTATATCCCTTTGCTATGATAAAACTATAATCCTTACTATAGCACTTTTCTGAGTTCCATGAGTCATTTTATTGAATTACTGAAACTGAGGGGGTAGTGGAAACACCCAAATCTTTCGCCAACCAGAGGGTATCCTGGGGACTCCTGAGCTTGGGGCTGATATCTGAAGGGAGGGCAGTCTTGTAGAGGACTGTGCCCTTAACCTGTGAAGTTTGGCTCAACTCTTGGTAGTTGGTGTCAGAAGTCATTGCAGCTTGCATTCTTACCTCTATCCAAATATTGAAATCTCTTTAGTAGAAATAATTCCTGAATAAATATTGATGCTTTTTAATGTAAGAAAGCACTTTTCCTTTGTTACAAGGAGATAGTACTTTAACAGTGACAGATTCGTTCACATGATTCATTTTGCGAGATAACTGGATTGTCACGGTCCCCTTGAGAAGACACAAAATGAGAGTGATCCAGCTATATCTCAAATATCTAAGGATTTTACTTTGAATCTTCAAATGAATATAAAATTAGAAGTCTGATTAGAGGAAATTGAAACTCATGATCATTTCCATAGGAAGGTGAAAAAATAGATTGCCATGTTTCCATAGAGAAAGTACAAAATGTATAAGATCTCTGTGTGTCTCTAAGATAGATTTGAATTTAGTTTCTGAATAAATTTAAAATTTAAAGACAATAACATGAAGCAACCACTCATGGTCACTCCTAAACAATGGTAAAAATAAACCGGAACACACAATTCTCTTTATCTGGAAGATGTTCTTACATATTTTATTAAATGGATCCAAGAGATTTAAAGAATTATATGCCTTATTAATGCTTTCTTTAAGACTAGTTACAACTACAACCAGAAAAAAAAATCCCATTTATTCTTCACTTAATCACATCATTGAATCATTCCTTAAAAGAAAGAGGAATATTTGAAACTTCTTTCTTGCTGCTGTTTGCATGGTAATGTCATGATTTTTAAACATTACCATTTTATCTACATGACTTCATTGGACAAATCAAAGGGTATATAGACTTTTTATTATTTTTGGAAGTAGCTCTAGATCATAGGTTCCAGGTGTTGGAGCCATGGCATAGGTAACCCTAATGAATCCTTGAGGTGTCTCAGTTCTGGATGGGATTGTGTTGGAAGGGGCTTAGTTCAACAACCAAAGGTAATTTTTTTTTTCTTTTTTTGCAGTACGCGGGCCTCCCACTGTTGCAGCCTCTCCCGTTGTGGAGCACAGGCTCCAGACGCGCAGGCTCAGCAGCCATGGCTCATGGGCCCAGCCGCTCCGCGGCACGTGGGATCCTCCCAGACCGGGGCACGAACCCGTGTCCCCTGCATTGGCAGGCAGACTCTCAACCACTGCACCACCAGGGAAGCCCCAAAGGTAATTTTAAAAGCATTTTATTTCTTACTGGAAATTAAGAAAGATCCAATTTAAAACCTACAGTAGCACTTTTAAACCCCTCTCCCCCCATTTCTCAATCTTCTTGTACACAAGAGGAGCCTCAGAGCTTTTTACCAGTGAGAACACCAAAAGGTCTACAACACCAAGCTTCTAGCCATCTTTCCCTCTCCTCCAGCCCTGTAACCCTCTTCTTGATCTCTTAATAATGAAGACCAGTCTGACCTCCTACCCTACCTTCTTCGTGAAAACTCTTTCACTTTAAGAAAGGAGATAAGCAAAAACACTGGGAAATGAGATTTGAGTTTTCAGGATGCTCTTTTTCAGATTATTGTAGTAGGAGTAGACCTGACTCAATCACAGTGATGGTTTTTTCCTCTACATCTTATCTTTGGTGGAGGACAAAGGAAGATCATCCCATCTGTTCTGATGTACCCATTCACTTTGCAAAGTCTACATGAAGACATCTAATATTCTAAATTACATTATACACAAGAGTAATACTCAATTGAGCCAACAGATTGCTAATCTAATGATAAGTGCACTGCTTGAAAGAACTATATATTTAAGAAGGTTTTTATGATATACTCAACTCATACATTGTCACCATCACTGACAAGCATCCAGCTCAAGGAAGACCACTTTATTAGGCAGGCCACTGACATTATTTCTTCATAAGTGTTGAAATAAGCACCTAGATGGCCAGCTGAGTAGCTTGCCTGCTGCTTGTTTTTGTTTAGTTATTTTATGGGATGAAGCTGTCAAATGAGAACATTTTGACAGGAAAATGTCCCTCAGTATGAAAGTAAATGCCTCAGGTTTGCCTTTTATATTTATATTTATATATATATATATATATATATATATACACACACACACACATATATATATATACATATATATATATATACACATATATATATATCACAGCAGTTTTTTACAGCAGGGGATATGGATGGCATATTTCAAAATATTTTCCCATTGTCATTACTCCTTTAATTAGATGCAGTTGAATTCAACAACTGGAATGCTGGCTGGTTGACTCAATGATCATTGTTGCTTTTTTATCCCACCCAAGTAAACCATCTCCTCACCCACTGTCAGTACATTCTGTATTTTCCTCCCAGGAGGTAGAAAATTTTGTTCTTTTGTATTTCTGCTTGTTCTCCATTGAATTATTGTTTTAACAAAACTTAACTAGATTTCAACTCTATGAAGATTTCAGTTAGAAGGTTTCTGTTTTATCTTCACTAACATTAACCTTTTTGGTAATTAGTATATGGTTCATTACAAAAAGACAGGCTTTGTTTGCTGCACACTTTTTATTGTTTTTGTTTATTTGTTTTTATATTCAGTGCACTTAAAAGGAACTTTATTATCCTGGTGTTCTCAGTTACCTGGTGAATTTGCATGCAGTTTGTTTACTAACGATTGCTGGTATCTTCTGTAAATGCAGTCATTAGAATGTATTCTCTGCTACTTAATTGGGTAGAAATCGTATTTCTGGTTATTTTACAGTCTAAAGATTACATTTTAATGTAACTTGCGATGTTGTTTTTCTGTTATCTCCTTTTTTAGTGGGTGAAATTACTAGATATAAGCTGTTCTACCATGACGAAAAAGCTGTTCTTAAACTCTGAGACAGCTGGTAAATGAACTTGTGAAATTTCAGGGGAATCAAAAATATCATTGTCATACAATAGGGCTGAGTAACAGAAAAATTCTTAAGGTTAGGTTATGGGACTGGGTTGCCAAAATACAGAAAAGATCCATTTATCTGATATTCACAAAACTAGTGCAGAACTTTTGATGCTGTACTGTATATAGATAATTGGTGTTTGAAAGAATAACCTTAAAGCAATTCAGATATTTCAGGAAATAGCAAATAAAGACTCAATTATATTTCATGAGATTTTTAAGGATTCGATTTTATTATGCTCAATTATTTAAGTTATACGTTGTGTTTACATATACAATATATTTTATCAATATATATATTAATTATTGAATAATGAGAAGATTGCATCTCTCAGTCACTTGTGACAAATTAGTTTGCTATGATGAATGTCTGTAATCTAGAGGAGTCTGAAATCAATCTATGTTCTACTGAATTTTACGCTATAGCAGATGATATCTCCTGTGAGTTCCAATTTATTATACACTCACACTATGATAACTATAACAATTAATCACTACTGTTACTATGTATTTTAAATTCTGATGAATATGAACTGAACTCATTAAAATAGTAGAGGACTCTCTGACTTTGCATTAATCGGTTCTTAGAATAGAAAGTTGCCGTAGTTATGATATACATCCATATGCATTGTTTTCTCTACTCTTATTATGTTATCTATCTCTGGTCCTTTCTGATGGCTAGCCAATGTTGTAAGTATTGACTTAATTAGTTCATACTATGCAATCATAAGCTGCTGAAATCAACAAGCTATATAGGAGAGACCAGCATCTTCAGACTTCTCTGACTGCTGTTTTCAGCATGTTTGCAAGTTTCTTCTTTTGCCTACCTACCACTCTGGTGTAACAAGATAGGATTCCAAGCTTATGTATATTTATGTGTGTGTATATGTATGTATGTGTACCTTTGAGTATTTTTCTGGGGGGATCCTCAGTATTTTAAAAAATATTTTTTCTGTTGTGTAACTAGTCTTAAAACACAAGCACATTTTCAGAAATCTAATGAATAAATGATAAATAGTGTATCACTCAGTAAAAAGTGTCTTCCTTTTTACTGGAAGAACTGACATGTTAAACAGATGCAGCCAGCAAAAAAATTAATTATTCATTTAACAGTTTTACCCTGAGTGGCAAATAAGCATTTTGTGCTGATGCAATTAGATAAACACAAAAAAAGAAAGATTACCTATTCTGTTACACTTCTCTCAAAATTTTAGGAGGTTTAGCTGTATTTGACAAAACTGAACTTGATTGATATTAAAAAAAAATAACACACCCGCCTTTACCAGAAAAGAGTAATATCATCCAGTTTTCTTTATGATGAAAACCATGAAGACTAAAAGTAATCAGATTGTTGTGTGATGGCCCTAATGAACAGGAGCTCGATAAATGCGTGTTGAGTGAATGAGCACGCCTGCAGCCACTAGGCTGGTTCAGGCTTTAATAGCATCCGAAAGGGACCAAACTCACATGCCCCAGACTTCATTATGTCCTTCTCTGAGGAAGGGAGTCTTTCCTGTGGCTAATTTAATTAGTATATCATATTACTCTCTTGTAATTTTAGGATCTATACTGATTTGGCCAGGGAGTGAAATAAGTCCATTTTAGCTTGAGCCATGAGAAAAAGAATTTTCTAAGTCCATTTATAGTGTACCTCATCCTTTAAAGGGAGCTCAGGAATTCTGCCTTCCTGCATCCCCTCACTCCAGCCCTTTTGCTACCCCTAAGGGGAGTCCAAGACCATGATTGTGCTTCATTAAGTGCATATAGTTTCCCAAGAGGTTGAGGATGGCTCCTATTCACTCAGCCCAACCTTAGATACAAACTCCACTTGAACGGGGAGGTGTCACAGGATAAGTGAACAAGTCTGCTTTGGTTAGAAGCTAGCACAGGCTTACTTGGTATAGTAAAAAGACTGTCTTCATGGTCCAGTCTAAATTATATTGGGTTTGAGAGCCCAAATTCTATATGTAAACTAGATGTTATTTTAATTTGGAGACTTCACGGGAAGGCAGGATTATTAGACTAAGTCAGGATTTCAATATTCTTGGGCCCCTTGGTCAAATAGCATTCTAATTTCACCTTAAATTCACCATCATTCTCTATAATAACATACCCAGGGAGACATTTAACTACTTGAAAAATACTGTTGTAAACACAAAATAGCACCTATTTCTACAATGGTATCTGATAATAATAGCTAATATTCATGTAGTACTTACTACGTGTCAAGCATCATAATAAGTGTTTTGTATGGAATACCTTATTTAACCCCTAGTACACCATGTAAAGTAAACATTATTATCCCTATTTTATACTTAAGCCAGAAATCTTGGGCTACCCTTGAATACTCACTTTTCTTCATCCTACATCCAGTTCATCCCTATGTCCTTCTATGTCCAATAGATTTCTTGGCTTCAGTCTCTTTGCTTCACCTTTGTTAGACCATCATGATCTATCATGATCATCATGATCTGTGAGCCTATACTCACATTATTGGAATAGGCTTCTCACTGGGTCTCCTAACTTTAATGCTTTTTCTTCTCTGGTCCATTCTATACTGCAGCAAAAATGGTCTTACAATGTAAATGAAATCATGTGAATACTTTGCTTAAATTCCTCCTGTGGCATCCCATAATAATGAAGTAAAATCACATTCTGTACCAGAGGCTACAGTTCCTGCATCCTTTATCACCTGTTCATGTCTCCACTTACACTCTGTTCCCATCTCGTCTTCTTGTCACACTGGTCATCTTCCAGTTCTCTGAATAGGCCAAGCACATTTCCACTTCCTGATCTCAGCATAACATCTCCCAGCTGAATGGAATGTGCTCCCCCTTGTCATGTGTCTAATTCCCTTTATCCTTTCAAGTTTCAGTCTTAAACGTTACCCCCCCACAGAAACCTGCTCCAACTAAACTACCTAGAGTAAGTTTCCCCATTTTCACTTTTGATCTTAGTCCCTTCTTTATTCTTTTCATAATGTAAATTACCATGTCAAGTCATTTTATTCATGTGCTTACTTGTCTTTTGGGGGGAGTGGACTGTGTCTTCCCTTAGAATATGTATTTCGAAAGAGCAGGTACTATCAATGTCCTCTCCATTATTGTGCTCTCAGCAAAACCTAGCAGAGAATAAATGGTGTTAGCTAAATAATGTTTGAATGAATGAAAGTGAGTTGCTCCCAGAACTTGAAATTTTTATGGATGTGATATTTAAAACAGGAATTTGTGAGGGTGAACATTAAGTTATTGAATTTACTTTTTAACAAATAGTAACATAACATTAAAAACTTTATGTGCATATATATGTTTAGATCTATATATGCATACATATATATATATATATATATATAGCTATATTCTTTTTATTAATGAGAGTTATGTTCTATAAACTTGCTGGGAACAGTGAATTAGCAAATGCTGAACCATTGCTCCCAGGGGAATTACAAGGTTAGGTTCCGGAGAGCCTTCTGTTCAAAACACTTTCATCAGTCAGCCATACGTAACCTTGTTTTAGTGTGTTTCTGTTTAAGAACACCTCATTTAATATATATTATTGCTTTATTAACATTGAACTCATGGCATCACTGCTGTAACTTCTGCCTGAACAAAGCTTATCTAACACATGTATTTTCTCCATAAGGCACATAATAGCTTTCTTGTGCTTAGGAACCCTAGACATCACTTCAACACTATACTTGGGGGCAAGTTTAAACAGCAAAATAATTAATAAAAAACATAAAAATGCAAAGAATGTCGCACTAAATGGACTGTGAAAAGGGCATGTTTACAGTATGAAAGCTGAAACAGGAAGTCAGAGCATCACCTTGTTTGACCTCAGTGAGTGATTGGGTGATTCAAATTTTTCTTTGCTCTATGCATGTCAGTGCATTTTAGCAAGCAGGCAAATTCATAAATATGGAGTCCATGAATAATGAGGATAGACTGTGTGGTGGGGGAGGGGAGCTACTATAAGGATAATTCATTTTTTTAAATTTAATTTTATTTTTTTATACAGCAGGTTCTTATTAGTCATCCATTTAATACACATCAGTGTATACATGTCAATCCCAATCGCCCAATCATCACACCACCACCCCCACTGCCGCCGCTGTGCCCCCTTGGTGTCCATACGTTTGTTTTCTACGTTTGTGTCTCAATTTCTGCCCTGAAAACCGGTTCATCTGTACCATTTTTCTAGGTTCCACAAACATGCGTTAATATACGATATTTGTTTTTCTCTTTCTGACTTAATTCACTATGTATGACATTCTCTAGATCCATCCACGTCTAAATTAATGACCCAATTTCGTTCCTTTTTATGGCTGAGTAATATTCCATTGTATATATGTACCACATATTCTTTATCCATTCGTCTGTCAGTGGGCATTTAGGTTGCTTCTATGACCTGGCTATTGTAAATAGTGCTGCAATGAACATTGGGGTGCATGTGCTTTTTGAATTATGGTTTTCTCTGGATATATGCACAGTAGTGGGATTGCTGGGTCATATGGTAATTCTATTTTTAATTTTTTAAGGAACCTCCATACTGTTCTCCATAGTGGCTGTATCAATTTACATTCCCACCGACAGTGCAAGAGGGTTCCCTTTTTCCACACCTTCTCCAGCATTTGTTGTTTGTAGATTTTCTGATGATGCCAATTCTAACTGGTGTGAGGTGATACCTCATTGTAGTTTTGATTTGCATTTCTCTAACAGTTAGTGATGTTGAGCAGCTTTTCACGTGCTTCTTGGCCATCTGTGTGTCTTCTTTGGAGAAATGTCTATTAAGGTCTTCTGTCCATTTTTGGATTGGGTTGTTTGTTTTTTTAATATTGAGCTGCATGAGCTGTGTATATATTTTAGAGATTAATCCTTTGTCCGTTGATTCGTTTGCAAATATTGTCTCCCATTCTGAGGGTTGTCTTTTCGTCTTGTTTATGGTTTCCTTTGCTGTGTGCAAAAGCTTCTAAATTTCACTAGGTCCCGTTTGTTTATTTTTGTTTTTATTTCCATTACTCTAGGAGGTGGATCAAAAAAGATCTTGCTGTAATTTATGTCAAAGAGTGTTCTTCCTATGTTTTCCTCTAAGAGTTTTATAATGTCCGTGTTACATTTAGGTCTCTAATCCATTTTGAGTTTATTTTTGTGTATGGTGTTAGGGAGTGTTCTAATTTCATTCTTTTACATGTAACCTTCCAGTTTTCCCAGCACCACTTATTAAAGAGACTGTCTTTTCTCCATTGTGTATCCTTGCCTCCTTTGTCATAGATTAGTTGACCACAGGTGCATGGGTTTATCTCTGGGCTTTATATCTTGTTCCATTGATCTACATTTCTGTTTTTGTGCCACTACCATATTGTCTTTATTACTGTAGCTTTGTAGTATAGTCTGAAGTCAGGGAGTCTGATTCCTCCAGCTCTGTTTTTTTCCTTCAAGACTGCTTTGGCTCTTCGGAGTCTTTTGTGTCTCCATACAAATTTGAAGATTTTTTGTTCTAGTTCTGTAAAAAAAAATGCCATTGGTAATTTGATAGGGATTGCATTGAATCCGTATATTGCTTTGGGTAGTAAAGTCATTTTCACAATGTTGATTCTTGCAATTGAAGAACATGGTATATCTCTCCATCTATTGGTATCTAATTTCTTTCATCAGTGTCTTATAGTTTTCTGCATACAGGTCTTTTGTCTCCTTACGTAGGTTCATTCCTAGGTATTTTATTCTTTTTGTTACAATGGTAAATGGGAGTGTTTCCTTAATTTCTCTTTCAGATTTTTCATCATTAGTGTATAGGAATGCAAGAGATTTCTGTGCATTAATTTTGTATCCTGCAACTTTACCAAATCCATTGATTAGGTCTAGTAGTTTTCTGGTGGCATCTTGAGGATTCTCTATGTATAGTATCATGTCATCTGCAAACAGTGACAGTTTTACTTCTTTTCCAATTTGTATGCCTTTTATTTCTTTTTCTTCTCTGATTGCTGTGGCTAGGACTTTCAAAACTATGTTCAATAACAGTGATGAGAGTGGACATCCTTGTCTTGTTCCGGATCTCAGAGGAAATGCTTCTAGTTTTTCACACTTGAGAATGGTGTTTGCTGTGGGTTTGTCATATATGGCCTTTATTATGTTGGGGTAGGTTCCCTCTATGCCCACTTTCTGGAGTGTTTTTATCATAAATGGGTGTTGAATTTTGTCAGAAACTTTTTCTGCAGCTATTGAGATGATCATATAGTTTTTATTCTTCTGTTTGTTAACATGGTGTATCACATTGATTGATTTGCATATATTGAAGAATCCTTGCATCCCTGAGATAAATCCCACTTGATCATGGTGTATGATCCTTTTAATGTGTTGTTGGATTCAGTTTGCTAGTACTTTGTTGAGGATTTTTTTTTTTTTTTTTTTTTTTTTTTTTGCGGTACGCGGACTGGACCTCTCACTGTTGTGGCCTCTCCCGTTACGGAGCACAGGCTCCGGACGCGCAGGCTTAGCAGCCATGGCTCACGGGCCCAGCCGCTCTGTGGCATGTGGGATCTTCCCGGACCAGAGCACAAACCCGTGTCCCCTGCATCGGCAGGCAGACTCTCAACCACTGCGACACCAGGGAAGCCCTTGTCGAGGATTTTTGCATCTATATTCATCAGTGATATTGGTCTGTAATTTTCTTTTTTTGTAGTGTCTTTGTCTGGTTTTGGTATCAGGGTGATGGTAGCCTCATAGAATGAGTTTGGGAGTGTTCCTTCTTTTGCAATTTTTTGGAAGAGTTTGAGAAGGATGGGTGTTAGCTCTTCTCTAAATGTTTGATAGAATTCATCTGTGAAGCCATCTGTTTCTGGACTTTTGTTTGTTGGAAGACTATTAATCACAGTTTCAATATCATTACTTGTGATTGGTCTGTTCATATTTTCTATTTATTCCTGGTTCAGTCTTGGAAGGCTATACCTTTCTAAGAATTTGTCCATTTCTTCCAGATTGTCCATTTTATCAGCATAGAGTTGCTTGTAGTAGTCTCTTAGGATGCTTTGTATTTCTGTGGTGTCTGTTATATCTTCTCCTTTTTCATTTCTAAATTTATTGATTTGAGTCCTCTCCCTCTTTTTCTTGATGAGTCTGGCTAATGGTTTATCAGTTTTGTTTATGTTCTCAAAAAAACAGCTTTTAGTTTTATTGATTTTTGCTATTGTTTTCTTTGTTGTATTTCATTTCATTCTGCTCTGATCTTTATGATTTCTTTCTTTCTGCTAACTTTGGGTTTTGTTTTTTCTTCTTTCTCTAGTTCCTTTAGGTGTAAGGTTAGATTGTTTATTTGAGATTTTTCATGTTTCTTGAGGGAGGCTTGTATAGCTATAAACATCCCTGTTAGAACTGCTTTTGCTGCATCCCATAGGTTTTGGATCATTGTGTTTTCATTGTCATTTGTCTCTAGGTATTTTTTGACTTCCTCTTTGATATCCTCAGTGAAGTCTTGGTTATTTAGTAATGTATTGTTTAGCCTCCATGTGTTTGTTTATGTTTTTTTCCCTTTAATTGATTTCTAATCTCATAGTGTTATGGTCAGAAAAGATGATTGATATGATTTCAATTTTCTTAAAATTCTTGAGGTTTGATTTGTGACCCTAGATGTGATATATCCTGGAGAATGTTCCATGTGCACTTGAGAAGAAAGTGTAATCTGCTGTTTTTGGATGAAATAACCTATAAATATCAATTAAATCTATCTGGTCTGTTGTGTCATTTACAACTTGTGTTTCTTTATTAACTTTCTGTCTGGATGATCTGTCCATTGGTGTAAGTGAGGTGTTAAAGTCCCCTACTATTATTGTGTTAATGTCGATTTCCTCTTTTATAGCTGTTAGCAGTTGCCTTATGTATTGAGGTACTCCTGTGTTGGGTACATATATATTTATAATTGTTATATCTTCTTCTTGGATTTATTCCTTGATTATTATGTAGTGTCCTTCCTTGTCTCTTGTAACATTCTTTATTTTAAAGTCTTTTTTATCTGATATGAGTATTGCTACTCCAGCTTTCTTTTGATTTCCATTAGCATGGAATATCTTTTTCCATCCCCCTCACTTTCAGTCTGTATATGTCCCTAGGTCTGACCCCCTCACTTTCAGTCTGTATATGTCCCTAGGTCTGAAGTGGGTTTCTTATAGACAGCATATATATGTGTCTTCTTTTTGTGTCCCCTCAGCAAGCCTGTGCCTTTTGGTTGGAGCATTTAATCCATTCACATTTAAGGTAATATCGATAGGTATGTTCCTATTACCATTTTCTTAATTGTTTTCAGTTTGTTTTTGTAGGTCCTTTTCTTCTCTTGTGTTTCGCACTTAGAGAAGTTCCTTTAGCTTTTGTTGTAGAGCTGGTTTGGTGGTGATGAATTCTCTTAGCTTTTGCTTGTCTGTAACGTTTTTGATTTCTCCATCGAATCTGAATGAGATCCTTGCCGGGTAGCGTAATCTTGGTTTTAGGTTTTTCTCTTTCATCACTTTAAGTATATCATGCCACTCTCTTCTGTCTTGTAGAGTTTCTGCTGAGAAATCAGCTGTTAACCTTATGGGAGTTCCCTTGTATGTTGTCGTTTTTCCCTTGCTGCTTTCAATAATTTTTCTTTGTCTTTAATTTTTGCCAATTTGATTGCTATGTGTCTTGGCATGTTTCTCCTTGGGTTTATCCTGTATGGGACTCACTGCACTTCCTGGACTTGGGTGGCTATTTCCTTTCCCATGTTAGGGAAGTTTTCGACTATAATCGCTTCAGATATTTTCTCAGGTCCTTTCTTTCTCTCTTCTCTTTCTGGGACCCCTATAATGTGAATGCTGTTGTGTTTAATGTTGTCCCAGAAGTCTTTTACGCTGTCTTCATTTCTTTTCATTCTTTTTTCTTTATTATGTTCTGCAGCAGTGAATTCCAGCATTCTGTCTTCCAGGTCACTTATCCATTCTTCTGCCTCAGTTATTCTGCTATTGATTCCTTCTAGTGTATTTTTCATTTCAGTTATTGTATTGTTCATCTCTGTTTGTTTGTTCTTTAATTCTTCTAGGTCTTTGTTAAACATTTCTTGCATCTTCTCGATCCTTGCCTCCATTCTTTCTGAGGTCCTGGATCATCTTCACTATCATTATTGTGAATTCTTTTTCTGGACGGTTGCCTATCCCCACTTCCTTTAGCTGGTTTTCTGGGGTTTTTTCTTGTTCCTTCGTCTGGTACATAGCCCTCTGCCTTTTCATCTTGTCTGTCTTTCTGTGAATGTGGTTTTGGTTCCACAGTCTACAGGACTGTAGTTCTACTTGCTTCTGCTCTCTGCCCTCTGGTGGATGAGGCTATCTAAGCGGCTTTTGCGAGTTTCCTGATGGGAGGGACTGGTGGTGGGTAGAGCTCATCATCATTCTTAAAAATAAAGTTTAAAAGTTAAATGAACTTTGTTTACGTAAAGCTCACATTACATTTTCCTTATTTTTCTCATCTGATCGTGATCCCATAAAAGCATCATCCTTTGAGGCTAGAAGCAGCACTGCTCTATGTGAGGCTAGCCAGCAACTCATTCTCCCACCGGACTTATTCAGATATAACAAAAATGTATTTTAGTAATCTTCTTGGTAAATATTGATAAATACATAGTGATTTTAAGAGACTGTCATATTTTGAAAGGATAAAACAATATAGAACTGGAGTTCTAAAATATAGCATCTTCCTTTATCATATTTTGTCCTTGACTTTGACATAAGAATGACCACATCTGTTTATTGAGTGAATACACCAAATAGAGACCTTTTTTGCTGTCATAAGCACAGTGTAGCCTTTTTCTTTTTACACTCTTTTTCTTATTACAAAAGTGGTACATGTTCACCCAAGAGAATTTTGAACCTATAGGTAAGCAGAAAAAGAAAGACAGGAAGAAAGGAAGGAAGGAAGAAAAAGAAAAAAAGGAAAAAAAAAACAGTTTCAATTCATACATTATGGGCTTCCCTGGTGGTGTGGTTAAGAATCCACCTGCCAATTCAGGGGAAACGGGTTCAAGCCCTGGTCCGGGTAGATCCCACATGCTACGGAGCAACTAAGCCTGTGCGCCACAAGTATTGAGCCTGCGCGCTCTAGAGCCTGCGAGCCACAGGTACTGAAGCCCACGTGCCTAGAGCCTGTGCCCCACAAGAAGAGAAGCCACCACAATGAGAAGCCTGCACACCACAACGAAGAGCAGCCCCTGCTCACTGCAACTAAAGAAAGCCTGCATGAAGAAGACCCAATGCAGCCAAAAATAAAATAAATAAATTTAAAAAAATAAAAGAAATACATACATTACATACATACAGATACATATATGCACATCACCCCTTTCTAACATGCAGAAATCATCACTGTTCATTTTTCTGGGCATGTCTCTGTAATCATTTTCCCAAGCCTCCACATGCTGGTTTTTCTCCCCTTTAACCATGTCACTAAAGTCTGTCTATGTTAGACTGAACCTTTGTAACATTTCCCTTTGTTCTAGGTAATTCTTTGAGGATATTACATTGTCTTCTCTTTTCCATAATTTCAGGAGCAGAAACACTTCCTTTTCTTCAAGTCTTCACTGTAGGAGAACTCACTGTTGTTCTCTGTCAGATCTGACAGCCCATTTGCTGGGGTGCAGTATTTGGGCACTGACAAGGAGGTATCAGTCTAGACCACCATTATCAGATAGACTCCTGAAAAAATCAGAGTGTCATGTTTAAGAGGAAAATGGTATGTAGTTTTTCCTTAGAGCTAGAGCTCTGACAGTCAGTTTGTTTCTTCAGCTTGTATTTGTTTTCAGTTTACCTCTTTGTGGTGATAGATCTGAGACACAGCTTATGTGTCTTATGTGTCACAGCTTATTCACCTCTGAAATAATTTGTTCTCAGAAGCCAGGCCCAAACACCAACAAGCTACCAATACAAGATTTCAAGAAAAGTGAGTCAGATTTTAATACAATTCCTGATTTAGATGATTGAATACTTTCTAATCTCAAAATATGAAATGCCTTTAGAGAAAGCATATAATACTCACATGAGTTAAGGTATTTTTTTGTGTATCTATATCTGCTGTAACACCTTTTTAGAAAGTATGAGGAAGGCAAGCCTGCAATTTTATATTCTATTAGGCTGTCCCTTCAGCCTCAGTGACAATTTTAGAGAAGTTGATTACTGAGCCAGAAGTAAGCTCTTGCACTCAAGAGCTTATTTGATGATACTAACTTCGGGTAAGTCTTATTTTGATATGTCTAATAAGGATGTACACACTGAAATGCATTCTTGAAGTCCGCTGGAGATACTGGTTACACATCAGGAATACATTTAAACTAATTCATGAGATTCTTGTCAAATCAGTGGTCTGGAACTTTACATGATAAAAGAATAAATGATTATTGATTAGCAAGCATCACATTTAAATATAGAGTCTCCCCTAAAAGCCCTTCTGTTATATTGTATGGACATGCTGCCTTGATGAAATAGCACATTAGTTTGCCCCCAATCATGATGTCTCACTCACACTTAACATAGAGAGGTTTGTTTACTCTTGTGCTATTCACCAATTTGAGCCCAGGTGACCCAATTTATTTATGCTCCATCTACTTTTACTTCTGGCAGCCACTATTCATCATCTTGCAAAATATGGAAAGGTGGGTAAACTCCCTGTTGGTACCATCATAGGATGCTGGACATAGTTGCATTTTATAAATTATTTTCATAACCATTATTTAATTTGATAAATTTAATAATCATGTGGAGTAGTAGATTCATATACTGTTTTGGTCACTTTACATAATGAAAATTGAAGTTCAGAAGAATTCAATGACATGTTGAAGCTATCATAACTTGTGAGTTTTAAGTCCAGATATTACTTCTACATTCGTGTATTCCCTCTGAATTATATTTCAGTTTTTTCCTGTGCTTTAAGGAATGAAAGAAAAACAAAAAATTAAATTTTGAAAAACCAGAAAATCTTACCAAGCGACCAAAATCTATGTTCTTGAGGATAAAATAATTACTAATGTGAGATATGAAAGATGTCATGGAAACCATTATTTTGAGCCAAATCCTAAAGTAAACAAAAACACTCTAAGTTTATCTATATTATTATAGCAAAAAAAGCAAGGATACCTATTACTAAAATGTCTTTTATACTACAGTAATTGTAAATATGCTATAAAATAATGAATTCCATCCAATTAAAATATAGAAACATTCAGTTAATTATCAAAGTGATTCACAAATAATGGAGCTTAGAACTGGTTAAGGTAGTAATTAGAAAAATCTGAATAACACAGATAAGGTCTGCATGAAATAGAAAGGGTAGTAACATAAAAGAAACAGATAAAAGAGATCTTAGATTAGTAGGAGCTAGAGAAAGAGATAAAAGAGAGCTTAAATGAGCAGTTTTCAGTCTCCTGAGACTTTTATTATCTGAAGGGATGCTGCTAGATTCTCAACAAAAATTTCACAATATAGTTATTTCAAATAACTATAATCATTCCAAGTATACCCATACAAACATCTTACTGCACATCTGTAGTAAGTGTTACAAACTCAAAACAGCGACATATTTTTCCCACTCCAGGTAGGTTTGGAAGCACAACCCAGTATCTTGATATGATACATGGTCATTTGCCCTTCCCCACTTCAGGAGAGTCCCATGGACAGCTCTTCAATTGTGAAGAACTGCATCCCCTCCTAAAGAGGCATGCTTGAAGACCTTCTTGCTGTTTCTCTGAAGATGCAAATCATCCCTTCCCAGTCATGCGCCTTCCTACAGAATCAGCCCTTAAGCCCTGCCTACTCTGTTTGTACCCTGTGACCTTATGCCAGCTCAGGGCCATCACCAATTAAACCTGAGCCAATCAGATTTAATTAAGAATTTGAATGAGATGGCATCTAACTCACTGTGGTGTACTAGCTTGTAAAGGAGATTTTGTAGAGGTGGGAAAGCTTTTTTCATTTTTCTACCTTGCAAGCACTGCAGCAGAGAAAGCTAGACAGCGGTACGAAGCAGGAGAGGAAAGCAAAGACTGAATATCACTTTGACCAGAGACAAGAAGAGAGGGAATTCTCAACTTTCCATTCCCAGTTTCCCTGTTGGGACTTCCTGCCTTGGAGTTCCCTTCTATTCAGTAAGGTATCTCTGTATTATTTGGATAAGGAATGCTTCAGCCTGCTTAAATGAGCTTCTGTTTGTTCCAATTAAATGCTCCCTGATTATGGCAACCGTGACCTGATTCAAAAGTAGTAGCAACTCTGTGCAAAGGGACACAGAGTTGCTACTACCTGAGCAACAGGATCTCACTGCCTGAGACAGGGTTTTAGCTGACACAGACAGGGTTTTTAGCTGACACAGAGTCTCACTGCCTGAGACAGGGTTTTAGCTGAATTCAATTCAGGTACCCCCTCTACCAGGAGAAAATCACACAGTTCACTCAGACTGATACCGTTTCAGCAGGGCTTGTTGAGCAACACTGGTGTGTGTCTTATTCTTACTACTTGAAAAATTACAGAATTTTCAACCTGGAAAGGAGCCTTAATGATCAAATTCAGCATCCTGGTTTTGTAAATGAGACAACTGAGAAGCAGAGAGGTTAATTCCGTCATTCAGGGCTCAGGAAATCTTGGCCCAAATTTCTTCAATTGGTCTCTCCCCTCAGGACCAGTCTGTTGATAAAGGGGTCTTTTGAGTTTTCTCTGCTTGTAAAAAATGGAGAGATTCTGCTGCCCATAAAACCTCGAGCTAACTTTATGTATACAGCTAGAATCATGTTATCATCATATAACAAAAAGTCAGAAGTAACAGTGGCTTAAACACATGACCGTGTATTGCATTTATCTCACCTAAGATCAGTATGGGGGGGTGTACAGTCCGCCAAATGTAGTGACTCCATGGCTGCCGGGGACCCACCTTCCATTTTTATTTCTACTCTTCCATTCTTTTTTTTTTTTTTTTTGGTGGTACGCGGGCCTCTCACTGCTGTGACCTCTCCCGTTGCGGAGCACAGGCTCTAGACGCGCAGGCTCAGCGGCCATGGCTCACGGGCCTAGCCGCTCTGCGGCATGTGGGATCTTCCCGGACCGGGGCACGAACCTGTGTCCCCTGCATCGGCAGGCGGACTCTCAACCACCGCGCCACCAGGGAAGCCCCTACTCTTCCATTCTTGGTATCTGAATTCCATCCTCAAAGTCACCTCAGTAGTCCAATATGGTGTTGGAGCGCCATCCATCAAATCTGCATTCCAGGAAGCAGGGTGTAGGAAAGAGGAAGGGGCCAAGTGGCACATCCTAGCTGTCTTCTCCACCTAATAGCTTTTGTTTATGTGTAACTGGTCATAGCTCAGTTAAATGGCCACTTTAGGACCAAGGAAGCTGAGAAATGCATTATTTTAGCTAGGCACATTGCCACCTCCGTAATTGGAGGTCTCTTACAAAGAAAGAAAGAGTAAATGGATGTTGGTACAGCAACTAGAAATCTATACCATACCTTCCTAGAATTTTTGTCACCAATTCTTCCTTAAAGGATATCTTTAGTGGGTATCTCAAGACTATTGCCCAAACTAGATGGCATCCTAAAACTGCACGAGCCAAAGAAATCCTCCCTGAGTGTTCTCCTTGTGCTATAGGAGCTTCTTAATGTTGTCCGAACCTCTGTCTAGTTCAGTCTCCACTCACTACGAGCTGACTCCTTTTATCCTCTCCTGTCAGGGATTTTGCTGCAGCACATATTGACACCAGCAATACTGAATTATGTTCTGTCAACTGTTAAAAAGCTTTTGCGTGTCATTATAGAATCCTGAGTAGGAGAAAGAGGCTCCTAAGTCAGTGGGAAAGCAGTCTGCACATGTCATCAAAAGACCATCTGTAAAATGGCAGATAATAATGGTATCAACCTCATCGGATTTTTATGATGATCAAATGAGTTAATACATGTGCAAAGCACTTAGGACACTTTGTTATGAAGCAAAATAAGTGCCCTTTGAGTGTTTGTTATTACTGATCGTCATCATTATTATTATTAATACCATATGGCTTTTTTACATACTGAGAAATATTTTGTGGGAAGCTAGGAAGATGTCTTTGTCCCCAGAACTGAAATTGCTCCCAGGAGAATCACTAATGGATCTAGATGACAAGGAAGAGACATTATGTTCAGGAAGGCACTGCTCAAATGGCTACTCTAGCACAAGGTTTATCAAGTTGCTTAGTTGGTAAAGCGGTCCCTTGCAGTGTGAGTGTTGGGAGGATATTATTCCCATGAGGGGAGTTTCACATCCCTGGGCGTCCTTCCAGCCAAGGATGGGGATGAGGTGGGCTTGAGGGTGCTTAGAAGGGAACCAATACTCCAAACCAAGTGGGGGACATGCTAAACTTACCTTCCTCACAACTTTGCATCAACCCGTTCCTGGCAAATTGGGTTCCAGACATCTCTGGACGAAGATTTGCCAACTCACAATTGGGTTTCTTAACAATAAACTACTTACACATTTGTGGGTTGCATGGAAATTTAATGTTGTTCTAAATTAAGTAGAGAAGAGAACAAGAATGTGTTAATTATATGCAACAATGAACCAAGTGTAAAAGCTAGAGTCTTTAAGTTTATTCTTTGAAGCATATTCCGAGTTTTTTTTTTTTTTAAATGAAAGTAAGGAAATGATGAAACCACTTAATGCCTGAAAAACCTGGATCACTGTTAGAACTGTACTATGAACACTGTTAACTTAGTCATTATGGAGAGGCTGATGTGCCCTCAACAGTGACTGTAATTAAAGTCTGATTTGGAAGTCTTTTTAACCCTGATGTGGCTCTAAGAGAGTGTGAGAAGATTCCCAGGATTGACATTTAGAAAGAAGCAGAGTGACTTTCTGTAGCCTGTAGTAAATCACTTCCAACGCACAGTGAGAATTAGAGACAAGGACAGGAACAAAAGGTATAAGGAAAAAGAGGATCTTGGGTGAAAAGAAACATATAATTCTATCAAAATGGTTTATGCTGACATGTCACAAAGGCCTATTCACCTGGCAATCACTCTTTGCAACAGGTCTAGGAGAGAGAAATTGCAAAGCTTACATGGACTGAAATTCGCTTCAGGCACCTCTATGGCTTTTCTTTATCCGTAGTTCACTTAGAAGTGTGCAAAAATAAATCTTTGAATATGATGTTCCCTTCCCCATTGTTGGTTAAATCACAGACTGTTTCACTTGAGGAATACTAACACTAAGCACTTTTTATTTGAAGGGGAAGGAGGCAAAGATTATCAAGGAACATCTCCAAAGAACATGGTACTGGAATTCAGGAAATTAGTTTGTCTTCTCCATAACTGCCTTCCCTCTAACGACAGGGCGACTCTCTCTCCTGCTTTCTCAAAGGCGATTCAGATTCCCCAGTGAAAAATGAGAATCACTCTTACCACTTATCTGAGTCAAATAAAGGTTCAATATATAGTAATTGTATGTTTCTTTTGCATTGCAAATGAACAACAGCACCTGCTGAACTTTCAAATTTGCAGCACAGTCTGGAATATAGGACTATAGATATATAGATATGGTATGCTTTATAATCTTTTGATTATCAAAGTCTAGTATTAATGGTTGATCATTTCCTAGTTAGTCATCAAGCTTTTACCTGATCAGAAAAGATAACTTA
Source organism: Grampus griseus (assembly GCF_964374135.1). Taxonomy (NCBI): domain Eukaryota; kingdom Metazoa; phylum Chordata; class Mammalia; order Artiodactyla; family Delphinidae; genus Grampus; species Grampus griseus. The sequence goes on from NC_139018.1 coordinate 60,563,606, forward strand.
GGGAGTGGGGGCGGGAGAGTTAAGTAGTAGCTCTCAATCTTGCAAGTGGAGAGAAAAAGACCTGAGAGATGCAGATGGTATCAACAAACTGCATCTGGATTCTGAAACAGCATTGAAGACACCGAGATGAAGCCTCTTTCCAAAGGGAGGGGAGCATTCCATGAGGGGAGGAGTGGGGAAGCTTGCTGGCCTGCAATCTGACTGGGGAGGAAGAAGGAAAACAACACTCAGATGAATCTATGAACTTCTATAGAAGGAGCAAGTATCACCTGAGGGGAAGAGGAAGTTGTGCGAGGTCCTTGATGACTCACCTGGGTTAAGAACGGAACAGGTGGGGACTTCCCTGGTGGCGCAGTGGTTAAGAATCCGCCTGCCAGTGCAGGGGACACAGGTTCGAGCCCTGGTCCGGGAAGATCCCACATGCTGCGGAGCAACTAAGCCCGTGCGCCACAACTACTGAGCCTGCGCGCTAGAGCCCGCGAGCCACAACTACTGGGCCCGTGCGCCTAGAGCCTGTGCTCCGCAACAAGAGAAGCCACCGCAATGAGAAGCCCTCGCACCGCAACGAAGAGTAGCGCCCGCTTGCCACAACTAGAGAAAGCCCGCGCACAGCAACCAACACCCAAAGCAGCCAAAACTAAATAAATAAATAAATTTATATTAAAAAAAAAAAAAGAATGGAACAGTTGGCCTGAAAAGACACCTAGAATATCCACTGCCTGCTTACCAGTCACAAAAACGGGGTAATATTAAAAACAAAGGGTATTTGAGACCAAAAAGCAGGACAATGTGACTCTGTGGTCATGGCAGGATACTTTCTGTCTGACCTTGGTTGTCAACTGAGACTCTGACTGGAGGCTTAAGGCCCTGGGTCCTCGCTTTGCAAGGCAGCTTTCCTTGGAAGCTGTATCCTACCCAGTTTCCTCTTGACACAGGCTGCGGGCCCATTTAAATCCTTAAAAAAAAAAAAAAAAAAAACTCTAAAAAGTGCTTTATTATTTTTACGTGCTATTACAAACGCCTATTGTAGGGGGTTCAAGGGAGTTGGAGGCTGATCAATGTAAAAGATATGCCATGGGAGGCCGTAACATACAGGGCTGTGATGGGGGAAGTTCTTCACAGCTTGAGACATCCAGAGGCTTAAGGTGAGGGGACCACCATCCAGAACGGGAGGAGGGCAAAGAGACTCCTGGGGGGGAGAGGAAGTTAGAGGCGGGCTTCCACCTTGAGACACTGTTGCTCAGCAATAGCAGGGAGTATCTGTGTCAGCGAGCTCCAAAGGGTCATACGGCTTGGGGAGTTATAACCAGAAGGCTCTATCTTATCTGTGGGTTACAGCTGTCCAGTGCACAGGGTATGCAGAGCAGATAGGCTTTAAATAGCTAAAAATCTGCTTGCTTGGGGTATTTTAAAAACAACTGGGTGTGTCAGAATTTGAGTTTGGTGCTGCTGGGCTTTTTGAGCTAATGTGTCAGCGAAGAAATAAACTACCTAGTCTATACACAGAGGCCATCTTTGGTTCATGTATACAACACCTGTGATAAATGTTTAATATAAATTATTCAAACAATACAACAATTAAACAGAAGAAAGTAAACACAACTCCATATCCTTCAACCAATAAAGAAGTACTGTTAACATTTTGATCTTTATTTACATTCTTTCTCTCACTCACACACACACACACACACACACACACACACACACACTACAATATAAACAATTTTATGTAAATAGAATCACATTTAGCATCAAGCTACTAATCTCTGTTTTGATTCAACAATACTACCGTAGAAATAAACATAGATACATATCATAATTTTTATTTTTGCACACAATTTTATTGTATGTATGTTCATACTATAATTTACCTTTAAAAATCCCTATCTGTATATTTCAGTTTAATATAATAACAAATACAGTTCTTCAATTACCATTTTGTGTATTGTTTTCTAATTTCTATAAATTCATAGAAGTGGAATTACTAAATCAAGGTGTATGAACATTTAACATTCTTGATACCAATTGCCATATTGCCTTCCAAATTTTTATTAATTAACTTACACTCCCATGTATATTCATGAATTTTAGATTAAGTTAGGAGGGACTGTCAGGAAAGTTAAAATACAAAATGAATTGAGATGTATGAAAGTCGCTATGGGTGAAACTGCATTCTTAAAATTGTATTTGGAACAAAAAGGTGATCACAGAAGGGATACATCCACTGTCCCTTCACTCTTAGCAGATGATCCACCTTGAACTTCTCAGAGAAAGCAGAGGCAACAGGAGTAAACTCTTCCAGCCTTCAGTTTCTACCCTCAATCTCATTTCCATTCAGTGTCACCTGCCGTGTTCAAGAGTTATCTCTACTACTTTCTGAAGTTCTTGGTCTCACAGTATTTCATAAATTTGTCACTCTCTCACTCTCTTCATCAAATACTTTAAACCTAGAAACCTGTTCAAAGCATCTTGGCTCTAAAAGTAGTACCCTTGACTGTGCTTTCGCTTCAAGTCTTCGCCTGGGGCAAGAGAAAAGTGTGGCATGTCCCAAGCATATGAGAGTGCATAGGAAAATACCCAATATGCATTCCAAGGCTAAGGAAGCATTTCTGGGATTATTAAAAACCCTTGTCATACTTTTATTATATACTGCAGACTCATGATCAATTCCAAGAGATAATTTATAATCCTCCCTTAACCAGTTAGAATGTAGTGCATAGAATCCTTTCTCATGTGGAATAAGCTCCCTCTTTGGCCTCCTATCTAGTCCTTCCTCTTTCAGCTTTTGGAGACCCACAAAACTCTCCTTGAATAACTTGTTTCCCTTCTGCTTGGCAAGGGAACATATACGACTCTGGTTTTGCTCCCGTGGTCCTTGTCTTATTCTTTGACTCCGCCTTCCTCCATTTCCTTGCAACACTCAAGAGGGGCCTACAGATCCTGCCTCTATTTTCTCCCTTTCCACTTTTTTTCATCCCACTGAAATATGATTTCTGCTTATACCAAACTAACTGATGCTACTTTTGTGAAGGTCGCCAAAAAAAATATTTCTACTTTACAAAGTCAGTAGTTTATTTATTTATGAACATCTTTATTGGAGTATAATTGCCTTACAATGGTGTGTTACTTTCTGCTTTATGACAAAGTGAATCAGCTATACGTATACATATATCCCCATATCCCCTCCCTCTTGCGTTTCCCTCCCACCCTCCCTATTCCACCCCTCTAGATGATCACAAAGCACCGAGCTGATCTCCCTGTGCAATGTGGCTGCTTCCCACTAGCTATCTAGTTTACATTTGGTAGTGTATATATGTCCATGCCACTCTCTCACTTTGTCCCAGCTTACCCTTCCCGCTCCCCGTGTCCTCAAGTCCATTCTCTATGTCTGCTTCTTTATTCCTGTCCTGCACCTAGGTTCTTCAGAAACTTTTTTTTTTTTTAGCTTCCATATATATGTGTTAGCATATGGTATTTGTTTTTATCTTTCTGACTTAATTCTGTATGATAGTCTCTGGATCCATCCACATCTCTACAAATGACCCAATTTCATTCCTTTTTATGGCTGAGTAATATTCCATTGTATATATGTACCACATCTTCTTTATCCATTAGTCTGTCAATGAGTATTTAGGTTGCTTCCATGACCTGGCTATTGTAAATAGTGCTGCAATGAACGCTGGGGTTCATGTGTCTCTTTGAATTATGGTTTTCTCTAGGTATATGCCCAGTAGTGTGATTGCTGGGTCATATGGTAATTGTATTTTTAGTTTTTTAAAGAATCTCCATACTGTTCTCCATAGTGGCTGTATCAATTTACATTCCCACCAACAGTGCAAGAGGGTTCCCTTTTCTCCACACCCTCTCCAGCATTTGTTGTTTGCAGATTTTCTGGTGATGACCATTCTAACCGGTGTGAGTTGATACCTCATTGTAGTTTTGATTTGCATTTCTACAATAATTAGTGGTGTTGAGCAGCTTTTCATGTGCTTCTTGGCCATCTGCGTGTTGTCTTTGGAGAAATGTCTATTTAGGTCTTCTGCCCACTTTTTGATTGGGTTTTTTTTCTTTTTAATATTGAGCTACATGAGCTGTTTATATATTTTGGAGATTAATCCTTTGTCCGTTGATTCGTTTGCAAATATTGTCTCCCATTCTGAGGGTTGTCTTTTCATCTTGTTTGTAGTTTCCTTTGCTGTGCAAAAGCTTTTAAGTTTCATTCAGTCCCATTTGTTTGTTTTTGTTTTTATTTCCATTACTCTAGGAGGTGGATCAAAAAAGATCTTGCTGTGATTTATGTCAAGGAGTGTTTTTCCTATGTTGTCCTCTACAAGTTTTATAGTGTCTGGTCTTACATTTAGGTCCTTAATCCATTTTTCAAATGAAGCAACTGACTAAGGATTAATCTCCAAAATTTACAAGCAGCTCATGCAGCTCAACATTGAGTTTATATTTGTGTATGGCATTGGGGAGTGTTCTAATTTCATTCTTTTACATGTAGCTGTTCAGTTTTCCCTTTTCTTATAGATTGATACCATTTTTCTTTGTTGCATTTACCATGCTTTTGATGATATAATTTGTTTGTTTATTTATTTGATATCTTTCTTCCTCCCTGGAATTTAAGCTCCACGTGGTAACGTTTGTCTTCATTTTGTTAAATATTATATTCCTAGTGTTTCCTATTTACCCATCATATAATAGATATTCAATAAATGATGCAGTTAATGAATCTGTGTGTCCTTCCTAGACAGTTTCATCCATTTCTATGACTTTAACTTTCACCAGATCTGAGTCTAGAGTCTCAAAATCTTTTCTGGGCTCCAAACAATATTTCCAAATGGATATTACATGGCAACTTCATACTATGCCTGTTCAGAAGTCAACTGTTTTAGTGAAAACATCATAATTCACCTAACTACCTGGTATAGTTACTTTTATGTGTCAATTTGACTGGGCTTCCAGGTCCCCAGGTATTTAGTTAAACATTATCCTGGAGTATCTGTGAGGGTGTGTCTGGATGAGATTAACATTTGAATTGGTAGATTGAGTAAAGCAGATTGCCCTCTCTGATGTGAATAGGTCTCATCTAGTCCCCTGAAGGCCTGCAAAGAACAAAAAGGCCAAGCAAGGGAGAATTTGCTCTCTCTACCTCATTTTGAGCTGGGTCATTGGTCTTTTCCTTCCTTTGAATTTGAACTAGGACAGAAACTTACACTATCTGCTCTCCTGGTTCTCAAGCCCTCAAAATTGGACTAGAACCATCAGCTGATACCGTTGGCTCTCCTGGGTCTCCAGTTTATCAACTGCAGATCTTGGGGATTCTCAGCCTCCAAAATCATAAGAGCAAATTCCTTATATAATATCAGTGTCAATCTCTCTCTGTATATACGTGTGTGTGTATACATATATACATATATGTATATATACGTGTGTGTGTATATATATATACACACACATATATATATATGTATGTGTATATATATATATATATTCTGCTTCTCCAGAGAACTCTAATACACCACCCAGAGTCCTGGAAATTGTCCCCAACTGCATACTTCCCTCAACCTTTACACATAATTTGTCTCTAAAACCTGATGCTTGGGCTTCCCTGGTGGCGCAGTGGTTGAGAGTCCGCCTGCCGATGCAGGGGACACGGGTTCGTGCCCCGGTCTGGGAAGATCCCACATGCCGCGGAGCGGCTGGGCCCGTGAGCCATGGCCACTGAGCCTGTGCGTCCGGAGCCTGTGCTCCGCAACGGGAGAGGCCACAACAGTGAGAGGCCCGCGTACCGCAAAAAAAAAAAAAAAAAAAAAAAAAAACCTGATGCTTTTTGCTTCTGAATGTCTGTTTAGTTAGCATTCTGATTTTTCTTCTCTATCATGAATAATATTGGCACTAAAAAATGTAGAAAATATTGTTGGGAAGGAAAGGAAGTCCAAGATGGGATAGAACAATCGAAAAAAACACCTGGCAGTTCTAAATGTGTTCCAAATTTCCTGGCCAGGATGAGTCACATCCTTGAGAGTGGAGAACATATACAAATGATACTTCCATAGGAATTGCTGAGAAATTGTTTAAAAAAACATGAGATAAAGTAGAAGAGTGGAAAATTAGAGGTGGGAAGCTGGGGTTTCATAGGTGATTGAAGGTCTCAGTTGACAATGTGATATTATAAAGACTTAAGCTGTAATGTCCCACTGGCCTTGGGGCCAGGATTTCCAAAATACCCCTTTCCAAAAACAATACACATGAGAATGTCAGCATCACAATTTGTGAGCTTTCACAAATAAGTAGACAATATGATAAATGATACTGCCCAGGGATAATGATTAAAAAGGAAAGTAAAAGAAATGCATATTTTTTCTTACAAAATACACTAGTATATAATACTAGAACATTTGCATTTGGACATTTATTTGTTGATCCTTTTGGGGGTGGAGGTGGAGGGATTAGAGAATGACAGTACTCCCTCCTCTAGTTTGACACAGTGTAGCCCATCATCACCTTTATCAAATACTCATAATGTTTGCTTATATTGGATCTGGGTAAATTGTATGAACATCTATCTTTATTTATGAGCATTTATCTTTATTTAAACAATAATTGTCCTTATGATGCAAAAATACATTAAAACTAGAGTTTTTATATTAGAAACAGCCTTGGAAATGCAGAAGTTAAATATGTCAGAATGCTTAGGTCTACACAGTGTGTGTGTGTGTGTGTGTGTGTGTGTGTGTGTGTAGGATATAAATATATACTTAGTGGTCATTTACCGTTCTCATTGTTCAGTCTACATTGAAATGTTTGCCTGAACTGGAAATCCAAGTAAGCCTTTGCCTGTCGAGTCACATCACATGCCTACAAACAGAAGTAATGAGTAATGGTGGATATAGTTAGAAGGGGACAAAGAGAGGAGCACTTGTAAGTATGACAAGAACAAGTGGAAGTTTGGAAAAAAGGTTGAAAATGTTTCTCTAACATACTGGTGGGGATGAAATCGAAATCTTTGCAAAATAACTTATATCAATTAATTAGTATGAGGGTCCAAAAATAAATTATTTTCACAGGCAACTCTGTCCAAGATCTAGAAATCAAGCTACAACCTCTGCTTCCATTTTTATTAACAATAACAAGAAATACAAATTGTTGCAGAAATAACATGTTGGGTGATGGAACAATGAAAAGAGGAATCCTTCTTATTTAAAAATTACATGATTCTGTGACATTAAATGATTATAAATGTATCTTAAAAACCTAGTACTCTCCAGCTACTGTTTGGTATATTTGTCTATCTTTCATTATCTCCTTCTTTCTTCTTTCATTTGTGCATGTATTTATTCAATGAATATCAGGTGTCCACTATATATCAAACAGTGTTCTAGGTACAGGGATAAAGTAATAAACAAAAAACACAAAAAATCTCTGCCTTCTTAGAGTTTACGTTCTAGCAGGGAAAATAGACAAGGTTAGGGATGGTCTCACTGAGGTCTTTATGAAAAGATAGGAAGGATGTGAGAGACTCAGCCTTGTGGGTATCTGGAGGGAGAATGTTTAAAGAAGAGAAATAACTGCGAAGTGCTGGGATGAGATCATGCCTGGTGTGTTGGAGAAATAGCTAGAAGACCAGTGACTGGAAAGGACTGAACATGGGAGAGAGTAATAGGACTTGAGATCGGAGAAGTACTTGGATGACAGAACATGTATGGGCCATTGTAAGCTTGTGGTTTTTATTGGGAGTAACACAGGAAGCAAATGGAGGTCTTACTTTGTTTTGTTTAAATAAAATTCTTATTTTCAATATAATTCTATATGTATATTTATATAATTCTAAATATATAGAAAAATTGCCAAGATAGTATAACGATCCTGTATAACCTTCACCTAGCTTCCTCTAATGTGAATATCTTATATGACCATAGTGCACTTTTCAAAACTAAGAAATTGACACTGGTTCAGTACTACTAACACCTCAACTACAGACTTCATTGGAATTTATCAACTTTTCCACTAATGTCCTTTTTCTTTTTCCTAGATTCTGATCTAATTGAGGGTACCGCGCTGCATATAGAAATGGAGGGTTCTGAGTAGAGGGCTGGCAGGACCTAACCATCATTTGGCCATTTTACTCTGACTGCTGTATATGTACTTAGAACCCATTTGCTATATACAGCACTTCTACTTCACTTATACCAAAGTGATGAATACCCTTAATACTACTTATCTAGTAGGAGTTGCTGTTCCAGTGTCTTATCCAGTGGTAGATGCTTTTCATTCAACCTGACATTAAGCAGATACAACCCATTGATTCCCAGTAGGTGTTAAGGCAAAGCAGCCATGCATCTGAGAATATACTTAAAGAAGTCTTTATATGTTCAACAGAAGAAACTGGGGCTCAGAAATAAGATCACTTTTCAAGAGCTCGGTTAGATCAATTACCCAAACATGGCCTGTAGTAAAATTTATCTTTGGATTTTGCTTTTATGTTCATGTTAGAGGGTACAATTGGGTCCACTTATTTGGGGTCCAATTAAGTAGCACTTTACAGTATCCTATATTGACAAACTGCTTTCACAAGTATTCCCGTAATCAGTAAAATACAGTATACACTACATCAGGCATTATCTAGAATAGATTTCATTTCTCAGATTTATGTGTGCAGACAGAAGGTTACGGTGCCCTGGTTAACATAATGTCTGAATCATGCAGTTTAAAGCATCATGTGATCCAACCACATGTTTAAGTAGTTACCTTTAAAGCCAGGTACTGACAAATTAAATCTCACCATTCCACGGACACCTCGCTATCTTTTCCACTACTGTTAATGGGCTGCTCCATTTTCCTGGTAAATTTACTTACAGACCACACAGTTGTCCAAGTAATAGCTCCCATTTTCCCCTAACGTTTCATGCTGAGATTTATTAGTCTTTTAATGAATTCCATCAACTGTCAGGGAGATCTTTTATGATGATGTGAATAAAATGACCCACATAGTATCCTAGAAAATGTTTTTAGTTCATATTGTTTGCTTTTCACACTATTGGCATTTGTGCACTTTTGCTACTGATTTTAGATGATGCAGTTTAAATACTATTTAAGAAGAATTCTCCTGAAAATGAGGTATTTTCCTTTTTATTTGGGTATCCACTTACATCTTAGCATAATGATATATTTTTACCTTTTTATTATGGAAATCTCAGAAGTTTCTTCTCTTTTGAAAGCTAACTTAGTAAGCGCATTTTCTCCTGCTTAAATATTATTTTAATGGTGGATTTATCATTCTGAGGTTCATCTAAGACAAGTCTCCTAAAGAACTAAGGAATAGAATATGGATTTGTATAAGATTTATCAAAAATAGCTTACCATTTCTTAATTTCAGTAAAATTGGCAAAGTAGTTTTTTGGAAATTAGTACAACTGGATAAACACTGAGAAATGATTGAAATAAGGTAATTGAAACAAGCAATAAGTTATGTTTTATTTTACACGGAATTGCAATAAAATGTAATTTTACTCAAGGTCAGATATGGAGGCCATGGTTCTTATGACAATTGCCACATTTAAATTTGGGCAGTGTCACTTTTGGGGTGAATGTTACAAGCTAATATTTCACAGTGTTTAGCCATAAACACAAATCTATTGACCTCAGAGCTACCTCTCTCATTGTTCTACATTCACTGCAGTTGAAAGGAAGATGTGAACTATGTTATCTAGGCTATCTTCATGCACTGGTATTGTCTTTACTTCTTTTTCTGAGTAGACACACATTTTGATTAATTGTCGAATTGAATTTAAACTAATTGAAGCTTAATTCTCTCAAAGATTTTAACATTTGAAATTATAAATATAACTGCAATCATAATAACTTCTGCAGCAGAAATGCATATTGAAAATTGTGTGATCTGCACTGAAATTACCATCATCCCTTGATAGATATTGGGCACATCTACTAGGAAATCTGAAAATAAGAAGCAGTCTATTCTTTCCTCTTTGTTGTTGTAAATACCTCCTTAAGAAGACTATTCATTGAATATGTCACTTCAAGATAACATTGTCCAAGAGGATCATCTCTGAAAGATGTGAAAAATTAAGTCTTTTTTTAGTAGAAATGAACATATGTATTTACCTGCCCACATCTATCATAACTATATGATATAAAAGTATAGCCATCTATTATAATTGGTATTAGTTACTATCAGTAGGAACTCATCTTCTGGTTATCTTTAAAGTAGTCTATTGTATAGTAGTAATAATAGTAGCTAATATTTATATAATACTTATGTGCTAAATAACACAATGATTACTTGTATTTATATGGCTGAAAACTGGACACCTTCTTATGTCATTCTTTGTGACCAGTGAAACATTTTGGAAATAGTCAGCCAAGCTAAAGCATGCAGTTGTAAATCTTGGAAAAAATTATACATAACTCAATGGGAATTCGACTTTGTTAGATTCCTACCCATGACATCAAACTCATTAGCATTATCATTTAATTTTAACCAGAGGTACTAACTGTCCCATAAATAATTAAGATTCTCAGACTTAAATATACAGATTCATACACACACCATAAAATATATATGAGCACTAGGATATCAGTATCTCAGTGTGTTTTATATTCTATGAAAGTAGCTTCTGAGTTAGAGTTTTAATATCTGAAACAAACCAAGACTTATCTATGCCTATCTAGCTGTATAACCAGTGATTTGAAAATCAATGGCATGTGATCATATACAAATCAGAAACCCACTTAAGTCAGTACAATTCTGAGAGCTTTCCACTTCACATAACTTGCACTCCAGCACTTTATTAAATTTTATGGGCTTATTTGCCATAGAAGTCTAGGTTCAATACTTGCAATCATCTTCCAGGATAACGCCCTTTTAGTAAGTCTCGCATGCTCCGTACTCTAACCAGAAAGTTGAACTGCAGAGCAGTTGCTTCTTGATTGCAACCGTGGGATGACCAACTAAAATGAGAAAATGTCGACACACAAGTAGGTTTGAAGCCAAATAGACAGCAGTTCTCTCGGTGTTACATTAAGTTCATATTTACACACATTTTCAATAAATACGAATATACTGTTTAAAACAAGTAATATAAATCTGAAAACGAACAAGAAAATCTGAATGTTGGGAAACTGTAACTGCACAATTTATTTTTAAATAGAAGTTTTCATTGTGAGAAGCTTCAATATCAGCCCTCCTTCACCACCTCCCCTATCTTCAGACCTGGATCAAGTCACCTCTCTAGAGAGAAACTCACTGCTAAGACCAGTGTTGTGCAAAGGGCTGATATGTCAGAGCATTCATATAACTTTACCATCTTTGGCGAAAATCCAGATTCCTTCAGAGGTTTTGCTTCAAGACTGGTTTCAGCCTTCCCATCTAATCTTTCATCACTTTTGAACAATTAGTCATAATTATTTCTCTTAATTTTACCTCCTTTCCCTATTGTTTTCTTTTCCAGAAACAGGGGTGCAAATAAATAATGAAGGGGCCAAAGATAAATAATAGCAAGAGGAAGAGAAATAAATGCTTTCCTAATTTGAAAGCAGTTAATTATATCTGAATTATCCTTGTTATCCTGTGATCCTATTGGTCTTGATGGCAAAAAGAAATCATCCATTCAGTACTAAAATGTAAAGAATGTTCCTACCAGATAGAAAGTATTGAATGATTTAAATCACATTCTTATATATTAGTGATCAGAAAAATCCATTGAAATAAATTAGGTAGCAGGATGTCATAGAAAATTTTAGCTTAAAGGTTACTTTGGCATTGGGATCAATATGATCTTAGATGCAATACTTACCTCAGGCTTTTATCTTATTACTTAAGAAAACAATAATTTGTTTTGTTTAAACATTTAACAGTTTCCTTAGTGTTAAACATTTAACAGTTTCCTTAGTGGATATCTAGATTTTGAAACTTGCATTTTAGTTTTATCCATATTTAGACTTTCTACTCGCATCTACTTGAAAAATTTTCAAATAAAGTGTTAAACATTTAACAGTTTCCTTAGTGGATATCTAGATTTTGAAACTTGCATTTTAGTTTTATCCATATTTAGACTTTCTACTCGCATCTACTTGAAAAATTTTCAAATAAAGCTTTTAGTTTAAAAGAATACTATGTCATCTTTGAGACTAATTAGTGGCTTGCTTTTGTAAGGTTATATTATTCCAATGTTTTGCGGTAAATAAAGGAATTACAATAGTTCAATAGATAAGATAGTTTTTTCTGGAACATCCCACTCTTCTGTGTGGTAGGGATGAAAGGTAAGCATTTAGTCTAACAGGAATGCCAATTTACACTTACTGTACATAGCACTTTCCCCATCGGTAAAATTCATTTAATTATACAGATATTTACTGAGACCTTATGATGTGCCAGAAGCAGTACTAGGCTCTAAAACTAAAATGCACTTTAAATACCTTATGTGTAAAGACCTGTTTTCATTAGAAAGCCCTATTTAATAGTAACTCTTCTTTAGCTGTTAGTCTCAAAACATGTTTTTTAAATAACCTGTAGATGTTCACCACTTATAAAATATTATATCGTCTATTGGATGTAGAAATGGTTTTTCAGAAAGAACTCTACTATTTAAAAAAAATACCTGTTTTGCTTCTCTTATTTCATGCAACATTCACAACATGAATGATGTTTGTAATGATTACATGGAACTTCCCCTGAAACTTCTACAACTTTATTTTTGTTTTAACTGCAGGCTAGTGATTCCTTAGGAAATTCCTATAAGGAAAGTAAAGGATTGTGCCAGAATAACCCATTTACAAATGAGGAAGTGGTGGTTACTTATCCTACGTTCAAATCGGAAAGTCAGGACAGAAGCATCTGAATCAGAGCCAGTAAAGCTCTAAAAAGGTAATGATTTCTTTTCCAGCATGTTTTCAGATTATTGATTGATTCCCAAGGTCATGTAATAATTTTTACAGTTTCCCTTTAGCTTTGTGCCAGTGGTAATTGCTATTTGTCACTAGCTTTAGAAAGGGATTAAGAAGTTAGAGAGGAGACATGTGGATATTTTAAGTGACCTGAAGGAATACTAATGATATAATTGTGTGTTTGTGTGTGTGTGTGCACCCACATGTGTATGCATTAACTAATCAAGAAGCTAAAGAAACTAACAAGAAGTTAAAACATTTACAATAAATTATATTAAATAGCTACAACAATAAATTTAGAGAACTGCTTTATTTTTTAATCTAAGAGCTTTTTGAATTATTTTTTAAAAGTCATTATTAACATTCGAGGCTTGCTGCCTTTCTCTTTTAGTCACCCAAGGTAAAATGATACAAAATTTTAATATTAACATTAAATACTACCTTTAGGGAAAAGTTTTCAAACCAATAGCCTTTGTATCTATACTCCCCTGGAAATTTCTTTCATTCTTTTCCATATGTTCAAATCCTGGCTGGAGATCTGCTAAGAATAGGTTAAGGAGCATATTCAGAACCGGGGATTTTTTTTTTTTTTTTAACATCTTTATTGGGGTATAATTGCTTTACAATGGTGTGTTAGTTTCTGCTTTATAACAAAGTGAATCAGTCATACATAAACATATGTTCCTATATGTCTTCCTTGTTGCGTTTCCCTCCCTCCCACCCTCCCTATCCCACCCCTCCAGGCTGTCACAAAGCACCGAGCCAATATCCCTGTGCCTTGCGGCTGCTTCCCACTAGCTATCTACCTTACTACGTTTGTTAGTGTGTATATGTCCATGACTCTCTCTCGCCCTGTCACAGTACACCCTTCCCCCTCCCCATAACCTCAAGTCCATTCTCTAGGAGGTCTGCGTCTTTATTCCTTCTTTACCCCTAGGTTCTTCATGACATTTTTTTTCTTAAATTCCATATATATGTGTGAGCATACGGTATTTGTCTTTTTCTTTCTGACTTACTTCACTCTGTATGACAGACTCTAGGTCTATCCACCTCATTACAAATAGCTCAATTTCGTTTCTTTTTATGGCTGAGTAATATTCCATTGTATATATGTGCCACATCTTCTTCATCCATTCATCCGATGACGGGCACTTAGGTTGTTTCCATCTCCGGGCTATTGTAAATAGAGCTGCAATGAACATTTTGGTACATGACTCTTTTTGAATTTTGGTTTTCTCAGGGTATATGCCCAGTAGTGGGATTGCTGGGTCATATGGTAGTTCTATTTGTAGTTTTTTAAGGAACCTCCATACTGTTCTCCATAGTGGCTGAACCAATTCACATTCCCACCAGCAGTGCAAGAGTGTTCCCTTTTCTCCACACCCTCTCCAGCATTTATTGTTTCTAGATTTTTTGATGATGGCCATTCTGACTGGTGTGAGATGATATCTCATTGTAGTTTTGATTTGCATTTCTCTAATAATTAATGATGTTGAGCATTCTTTCATGTGTTTGTTGGCAGTCTGTATATCTTCTTTGGAGAAATGTCTATTTAGGTCTTCTGCCCGTTTTTGGATTGGGTTGTTTGTTTTCTTGTTATTGAGCTGCATGAGCTGCTTGTAAATTTTGGAGATTAATCCTTTGTCGGTTGCTTCATTTGCAAATATTTTCTCCCATTCTGAGGGTTGTCTTTTGGTCTTGTTTATGGTTTCCTTTGCTGTGCAAAAGCTTTGAAGTTTCATTAGGTCCCATTTGTTTATTTTTGTTTTTATTTCCATTACTCTAGGAGGTGGGTCAGAAAGGATCTTGCTGTGATTTATGTCATAGAGTGTTCTGCCTATGTTTTCCTCTAAGAGTTTGATAGTGTCTGGCCTTACATTTAGGTCTTTAATCCATTTTGAGTTTATTTTTGTGTATGGTGTTAGGAAGTGTTCTAATTTCATACTTTTACATGTACCTGTCCAGTTTTCCCAGCACCACTTATTGAAGAGGCTGTCCTTTCTCCACTGTACATTCCTGCCACCTTTATCAAAGATAAGGTGTCCATATGTGCATGGGTTTATCTCTGGGCTTTCTATCCTGTTCCATTGATCTATCTTTCTGTTTTTGTGCCAGTACCATACCGTCTTGATAACTGTAGCTTTGTAGTATAGTCTGAAGTCAGGGAGCCTGATTCCTCCAAGAACCGGGGATTATTAACAGAAACTTTAAGTCAAAAACTAGCACTAGGTTGTGGGATTGCATTTTCAGGGAAGCAGCTTTTAATATTAAGGCATTTCACTAACTCAGTTGTCTTCCTTAAGTTTGCTGATATTCACTCTGTCAGTATTTAGCAACTCAGGTTTTCTAATATGGTTCAGAAATATGTGGTGCTGTGCTAAAGAAAGGACGTGGATTCTTTGGGCGGAGGGAGGGGCTTGGAAAAATGGCTGTAAAGAGAACTTGGGTAGTTGTGACCTCTGGGTCCTCACTTTTATGGAATCACCAGTATTATCTCCTCTTGGCCTCCCCAACCCAATAAGCACTCTAAAAGAGATCTCTTCAATGATGTTGTCCATTGGTCTGTGAATCCCAGGTTAGGCCTGTGCAGGGCTGTCTCTGGCCTCTTGACCACATCCATTCCAGTTTTTGGCTTTACAGAATTTCATAGCCTCTCTTTTGTCCTAGGTTGTGGATAGAGCAAAACCTTGACTATAGTGAAAGATATAAAGGCGGCTTAGTGATCTGTAAGTTAACATGGCTACCTAGAGTCTACTCAGGCGTACCTCTCAACCATCTTTCCTGATCATTTGGGGCCAATCTCAATAGGCTGAAGCTCTGTAGTTCATAAGATGTTTAGAAACAGAAGCTCCTCAGGGGTCTGACTGCTATGTTACCACTGCCACCCAGAGTCAGGAGCTCCATCAGATCCCCAGCCTCCAGCCCAAGTTCCCTGCAAATGAGAGTCTTCCCAGAGATATTAATTTCCTATGTTCAAAGCCTTCTAAAACTACACTTTTAGTATCATACAACCCCCAGCCATTGGTACCATTTATCCTCTACTATCAGCTCTGTTATCTGATCTGCAGCTTGGAGGCTTGGCTGTTGTAAACCCACAGAGGAAAACTCAAAACTTATATAGAATTAGTAATTGCTTTTTCTCCACCTAGGAGAAATAGTTTTTTTGTTTTTGTTTTTTTCTAGGAAGTCAGTTATATGTTGCCATGGGATGAAAGGTAAGAAAAACTCTAACCAAACAGGAACATGACTTTTCATTTATGTATATAGCACTTTCACTTGCCTTGTGTAAAATTCATTCAACTCAACAAATATTTATTGAACCCCTGCTATGTGGCAGACATAGTTCTAAGTTCTACATATTATCAGTGAACAAAAGAGATGGACTGCTTACCCTCGTCAAGCTCATAGTTACTTCACAGGGGTGTTGTAGTAATTGAGACATGTAATATGTTTGGCCTAGTGCCTGGCATTTAAAAACTACATAAGATGCAGATTATGTTTAATAGAAAATAGGACAAATGGCAGTGTTTCAGGTAGAATAATATTATAAAAATGAAACATTTAGATTAATACTTTTTACGTCAAAACATGAGAAAATATATCCTTCGAGTCAGTTGTAAAATGACATTAACAGTTGATATTCTGATTTTCACAACTATGTTCTAGTCTGAGTATTAACTTAATTCTTGCATAATTTATAAAATTTAAATATTAGTTCTGTTACAGCTGCCTTTTTCCATTTTTGAATATGCTGAGATCTCATCCCAAGGATATGTTCTCTTTCCTGAGGGAAGACACACATTTGATGAAAAGAATTCTGTGAAATATTTTAATATGCTTTAAAAAAGAGAAATTTAACAATACAATTTTCCATTATTAAAAAAATGCCTCAATCTTTCAGGTAATACTTCCAGTTTTTTTGTTGTTGTTGTTTTGCTGCAGATGAGCCTTAGTTGAAAATCAGGTATTCAATTGCCTTTTGATGTTTCGAAGTTGATGATACCTAACAACATGAGGGATTGTAAAGAGTTCCCTTTTTAAAAGTTTGACACTTTTAATAATAATCACTTTATTTTGTATTAAAATCCTCAATAATATAATAAGAATATTATTCTTTATTACGGTAGTAAGCCCTTAAAGGAACTACAAAGGCCAGAAAGTGAATCATAGTTGAATGTTATAAAACTAGTAGCATTACCAAACAAGAAGAAAAAAAGAAGCCTAATAAAACTCAATTTTTTCCTAACATTAGAATAGTACAACTGTAATGCAATCAAAGGATATGCAGTACACACATAGCAGGAAACAATCCACATTAAATTTTAAAATCTATTATAACATTAAGCATCAAGGAAAAAGTTCTTCATCAGATATAGTGTGACCTTATGAAACTAGCACTGGTACTATTTGACAGTGGTGACAAACTTTCTTAAAATATTCTTCTTTTGAATGGATATATCTATCCATTAGGAAGCAACCTAATACAGAAAACTAATCATAAGTATTGAGACTTTCTATTCCTATGTGCTTTTCCTTTTGAGTTCCAGATAATACTTTTCTCAAAGATGATTTCATTTTTCTCTACATGAGTTTAGATTTGCTTTGAAATATCTCAACTCGTTACAGACAATCTAGATGACTGAGATTTGTGTTAAGGGCAGTGTCTTGAATTTTGGTGCCCAGGTTTCTAGACCTAGCCAGTGGTAGACAATTTTGTTTATTTGTCAGAATCATTGCAAACCTACAGAACTTTCCTCCACAATCCATAAACCCTGTGATGATTGAAAATGAATAAATGTGACACATATTTAAGACAAAACAGTTCCATTCTTTCTATTTATATCCAAACTCTTTTATAAAGACTTTTGTAGTATGATGCAACATCTCATTAACCTCATTCAACAGATGGAGAAAAGGAGGAAGGAATTGTCTGTTTGCCTTTTTACTGTCTTCGTGTTGATGTAATAGTTTGTGGTTTGTCTAGCAGAATCACTTCAGCAATTTAAAATGGGGTATAATCTCTTAGACTCCTGTGAACAAGTACAAGCTGTGGTTAATGGAATTTCTTTCAAGGTAATCTGGGTGATCTAGCAAGCTTCTTCAGAGAAGCTTTAAAAAGTATCATTCTAAAAAGAGATGGTATTATAGCTAAGACTCTCAGATATTTTCTCTGCGATACCACAGTGGGGGTTATGATAATCATGAGGGCAGGAGGAATAATTTAGCATGTCTTTGGAAAGGTTTTCCTAGTCACACTGTCACATCATGATACCTCAGTTCTCTGCATAGCATTTATTAACATTGATTTTTTAAAATTTAATTAATTAATTAATTTATTGTCTGTGTCCTTTACTAAAATGTAAAAGGTGGCTGAGGAGGTGACATTTAAACAGAGATTTATGTGATAAGAAAGAGTCCAGGAAATATCAGGGGAAAGCATTTCAGCTAGAGTGAGAATAGCTCATCAAAGTCCTACTTGAAAATGAGTTTGGCATGTCTGAGGAAAAGAAAGGGCAGGATATCTAGAGCCAAGCAGGATGGAATAGTGTGGAAAGATTTGGAGGAGGCAGACAAAGGCCAGGACACACGGAACTTGTTAAGTCAGAAGTAGGAGGTTGTATTGTACTCTGAGTTAAATGGCAGCTCCTGGGGGCTGTGGGAGGGGAGGGTGTTCAGCTGGAGTGACACAATCTGATCTACAAGATTTGACTTTGGCCCCTGTACTAAGAAAAAACTGAAGGAGGTGGGGCAGGAGTGGAAGCAGAAAGGCAGTTAGGAAGGCACTGGAATATTCCAGTTGAGAGATATCATTGGCTTGAACTAGGAAGGAAGTGGTGGGGATGGAGAGAAGTGGTAGGATTTAAAAATATGTTTTAAAGGTAGAATCACTTTGACTTATGGATGGATTAGAGATGCAAGGTAAGGGAAAGAGACTACTCAATCTGCATTCCCCTCATTCTCTGGAAGCACTCTGTTGTTCTTGTATTAATTTCTTTGTACTGAAGTAAAACTTATTTCAGTAACATAAGCAAATATTAAGTGTTCAGTCTGTTGACACCTTGTATATGTATATGGTTGTTTAACCAACCACAAAACAAGATATACATTTCCATAACCCAAAAGACTACCTCAAGCCCCCTCCCAGGCAGTACCCTCAACTCTTATCCACTCTTGATATTCTTCCCCAACCCCTTTACTACAGTCCATTTTGCATATCTTTAATCTTCTTAAACTGTTGCTTTGTTCATTCCATTCTTCTATTTGGTAACTTTAATGGTGCCCCACTGTAACAAGATACCTAAAGGTATTAACTTGTAATTAATTTGAATCCTTCCATTGACTCATCTCAACCCCTTTCTCCCACTTCTTCCTTTGTCATAGATAGAATATATTACTCATTACTCTTCCAGATAAGTCTTGCTTATTTCCATCTTCTAAAACTTCACATATATTAGTCTTTTAATCTAAAATATCTTTAGATTTAAAATCTTTCTCTCTTGGTTCTACTCATTCTTTAGGGCCTCAGTTGGCCTTCCATGAAAATACCAGGATAATCCTCCATTTGTCCAAAGTGTGTGGCATCTATGTTGCTTTAATGTCTACACTGCAGTTTCCTTGTTTTTTGCTTTCTTAGGAAGTGTAGCATCTATATTGCTTTAACGTCTACACTGAATTCTTGTATTTTGTTCTTCAAGAATGCATGGCATCCATTCTGCTTTAATGTCTTCACTGCTGTCTCCTCTATTTTGTTCCTTTATGTATCCATCACCTCTAGCATAGTACCTGGTGCAAGTTTGGTGTTCGATATATATTTGTTGAATATATGATGAAAGAATTCATTAACATGCATCATTAGTTATCTTTGAGGTATTTGTACTATCTCATCTGGATGGTACGTTTTCTATAGCAAATTTCCCATGATATCTTTCATAATATCTAGCAAGGTAATCTAGAGAAAGTAATTGACTAAAAAGTTAGCAAACCTTGTCTTTCCCAAAATGCATCTCTTTGCCTATCCTAATTGATTTCTCACAGATTCAGGCAACTTTGCCAGGTGTTATCAGTGGGTGATAATAGACATATCATCTGCACTCAAATTTGGTATCTCAGGTGTGGGGGAAGTGGTTCAGATATCTGGTAGAACCTTCTGGCAAACTCCAACCTAAATATGCATGTAAGAAATACTTTTTGTACCTGGAAATTTACCAAACCTGCTATAGTTAGTAGACTCTGCCTAGAAGCAAGAATGGACTATTTTTAAACACTTCTGATAAATGAGTATGTAATAGACATACAGATCATTTCTATGTAATAACATGAGATTAAGCATAATCAATTCAATGCTCTCAGAAATTTTGATGAGGGAACTAAATTGACTGCAAGGCAATTTGATTAAGGTTTTTTTAAAACTCAGTAGTGAGAAGCCAAGGTTTAGTGTAAAGGCAGAATATGAAACGGAGGACCTGAATTCAAAGGAAGTTCCAATTCTTTCATTAACTAGATGTGTGTCTTTGGATAAGTCTTTGGATAAATTATCTGAAATATAATTTTCTTATCTTTAAAGTGGATATGACCAGAAAGCCTTGAGAAGAGAATGAGATGGTACATGGGAAGATCTTTTGTGGTCTACGTGCCATCTATTAATAACAAGATGGTAAAAACATAATTTAAGAGAAAAAGAAAATGTGTATATAGGTCCAGAAAATAATAACCATGTTGCATTGCAGTTTTCTGTTGCTTATCAGGCATTGCACCCCACTAAGAAATTATTCTTTACTGGCTGACTCCTTTCATATTGGCAATTGTTGTCATGGTTCTTGTCTCAGACTCCTGAGAGCTGTTCTGAATTGTCACTTAGATTCATCTGGGCACCCCTCCATTAGTGTTGGATTCCGGTAGTCATGGAAATTACAAGTTGTCCTGTTTAGTGTGGCAGCTGTTCAGCAAATAGCATCCTCAATTTTATGTCATAACTCGGTACTTGAGAATTGGCAGATTAAAAAATTCAACAGCATCATTCTCTACATTGTCTTAACAACAAGCCATCAGTGAAAGGACCAGGAAGTGTACATCACATGCCTATCATAAAAGAGCAATTAGAATTTCTTCCTTAGAAAACAAAAAGTTTCAGTAAGTAAACATTTGTTTTGAGTATGTGTAGAAAATAGGTTAGTAGAAAACTATGTTTCCAAGTATTAATTATATATATTAACTAGTAAATAAGATAATTCTATTAAGTTTAGAAAGGAGATTAAGGTTAATTTTTTTACCAAGTACCCTTGGTCCTATTCATTTAATAGCGGAGGATACATAATCTATCAAAGGACAAAAAAAAATTTTAAAGCAGTTTAAAATCTCTTTAACAAGGTCAGAAATTAAGTTTTCAGGCTTAACTCCAAGTAAGTATAATGTCATGACTTTAATAACAACTGAAAATAAATTTAGACTTTTGAGCAATTTTTTTTTCTGAGGGAACACAGACCCTTGAAAATACCTTGGGGGAAATTACTACCTCTCTGGAAATTAATGAATCCTTATACTATCCCTGGAGGATTATGGGATGTTTTCTAATTTTGCATTGCAGATGAGAAACCAAGTAGCCTGGCCAATAGTTTCTATTTTCAGGGATGGACTGACTAGGACTCTTGTAACGCTCTTCCCTCTTCAGTTTGTCCGTCGTTTGGCCTTGTCCTTTTTCTCTAATACAAAGTAGGCAGATAATACATATGTGTTCTTTGTTTTAGAGTCTTATTTCAATCTCGGAAAGCCCCAGGCATACTCTCTGGCCTATTTAGAGCTAAATGAAAAGCCTAGTTTCTAGTATGTACTATTGTACTTTTCTTTCCAATTATTTGAAGTCTAACCTATAGGATTATACACCCCACATATGTTCATATGACACACTAACATCAGTCTGGGCCATGGGACTATTTGCCCAGTGGAATGTAAGCAGAAGTGGCATATAGTGTGTCCAAGCAGAAGCTTTGAGAACCATAGCATGCTTCAGCCATTTCTCCCTCCCTCTGCAATGACAGTGGCATGCCCCAGATAGGCACTGCTCCTTTTAGCCTGGGTCCCAGATGAGAAGATAGGTAGAGTGGAGCTGCAGGGGATCCACAGGTAACTCATAACATGAATAAGAAAAAAAATCTTTACCATTATAAGTGATTGAGATTTTGCAGTTGTTTGTTAATGCAAATAATCTAGCAAAATTTAGTAATACACAGTCCTTGCCACAGTGTGACAGATTTAAAATAAGTGACTCTCTAAGTACTAATGCACAGAAGCAGGTGTTCAGTTGGAAATTTACATAAAAACTTGATATTTGCATTTAGTTCATTGTCATTAGATCTTCATCATGTTAATTACATGATGTTAATTACAATCCAGGTACTTGAATAAAAGAAATGTGTCCCTTATAAAAGAGACAAAAGGTTGGGCTTCCCTGCTGGCGCAGTGGTTGAGAGTCCGCCTGCTGATGCAGGGGACATGGGTTCGTGCCCCGGTCCGGGAAGATCTCACATGCTGTGGAGCGGCTGGGCCCATGAGCCATGGCCACTGAGCCTGTGCATCCAGAGCCTGTGCTCTGCAATGGGACAGGCCACAACAGTGAGAGGCCCGCGTACCGCAAAAAAAAAAAAAAAAAAAAGAGACAAAAGGTTAAGCTTAAGTATAGCACTCAACTATAAAAAGGCAGAAAAAGTTCAGTAGACCCATGGCATTTATGGATTTAAAATTGACCACATACAGTGTTGTTAAATCTGTGACTTGTGGTGGTTTGTAGTTTTCTTGAAGCATGGGTTTGAATGGTGTTCTTGATGAACCTGCAGGGAGAGTTTGCCACTGTGTATGTCACTGAGCTTGTGGGAGGGCCTCTCTCAATGCTCCTCAAAACACAGTCCCTGGACCAGCAGCCTCAGAGTCACTTGGGACCTTGTTAGAAATGCAGATTACCAGGCATCACCCCAAACTTACTGAATCAGAAACTTCTGGGGTTGAGGCCTAGCAATCTGTTTACCCAACCCTCCAGGTGATTCTGGTGTTTGCTAAAAATTGAGAACCACTAGCCCTGTCATTTTCCATGAAGGCCTTTGCTACTCTCTATACCACATAGTGGGACAGGACCTAGAAATTGGCATTTTAAAAGCTTCCTTGTTATTCCTGATACAGGTGGCTCATTTTCACTGGCTTACATTTTAAGAGAGAATGTAGTAATGTTATTCAGAATATGCTTTCACAGTATAAGAGCAGACATTCAGGATAAAGAAACGGTGGTGTGTATATATATATATATGCAATGGAATATTACTCAGCCATAAAAAAGAATGAAATAATGCCATTTGCAGCAACATGGATGGATCTAGAGATTATCATACTAAGTGAAGTAAGTCAGACAGAGAAAGACATGTCATATGATTATCACTTATATGTGAAATCTAAAAAAATGATACAAATGAACTTATTTACAAAACAGAAGTAGACTCACAGACATAGAAAACAAACTTATGGTTCCCAAAGGGGAAAGGGGGTGGGGGATAAATTAGGAGTTTGGGATTAACAGATACACACCACTAAATATAAAATAGATAAACAACATGGACCTGCTGTATAGAACGGGGGACTATATTGAATATCTTGTAATAACCTATAATGGAAAAGAATCTGAAAAAGAGAATATATATATATATATATATATATATATACACACACACACACACTCATATATATATATATATGCGTATTACTGAATCTCTTTGCTGTACACCTGAAACTAACACAGCATTGTAAATCAACTATACTTCAATTAAAAAAAAAAAGAGTGAACATTCATAAAGAGCTTGGTATCCAGCAAATGTCAAGGATCTCATGTACATGCAATTTAAGGTAATAAAATTGATGTTTAAACACTCATTATCATAACAAATATTGGCTTTTATAAGACATCAAACCACAAATATGTTTACACAGTGTCTCCTGACATCCACAATGAGGAGTGAAGCCACTGTAAAGAACACAAAGCATGAAGTTCCAGTCCCTGCTTTTCTCAGCTGCACACTTTACCTGCCTGCTCATCGTGTGGTGCTGGCGGCCCTGAGGACGAGGGACTAGGAAGACAGGAGACTAGGAACCAGAAGTTTGGAAAATAGTTTCCCAAAGGCAGATGTCTTCAATTAAAACATGAAGGCAGAAATCTAAGTCAGATTGGGAAAGGTAGTCCTGGGTGGGGTGTGAGTCAGGATGAAGAGGAATATGAATAGGAGTCAAAAAAAAAAAAAAACAGCAAGAAAGAAAAGAAGGAAGGAAGGAAGGCAAGGAAGGAAGGAAGGAAGGAAAAGCGTTGTTAATCAGTTTGTTTTAAAGTCTTACTTCCCATCTCTTTTGCCAACATTATGCTCATATTAAATCAGCACCTGAGAACCATGACCTGCTGCTGATCTTAATGCAGCAGAACTATTTCCTGTGGTTAGAATGTAAGTGCCATGGGATCAGGAACCACGTCAACCTTGTGACCACGCTACTCCAAACCCTGATCAATCAGTGAGGCCCAGAGGCAGCTTTACTGTGAAGGTAAGCCTCCGGCTTCCTCCCTTGCACAGGTCACTTTTAATATACATAATTTTATTTTTGTAATTTTTTATTATTTTTCTTAAAGAGGACCCTGAAAATGATATAATCTCCAGATCTCCTCAAACGTGGATCCACCTCTGGTTAGGAGGTGAATAAATTGAGGTGAAATATGCTTGGACAGAGGTCAGTGAGAGCATGACAAGGGAAAAGATTACATCAATATGTAGAAGAAAATCAGCTATATACCTGGTGATTGACTGGATTGTGGAAGGAGGAAAAAAAAAAAGTGAGCAATTCCGTTTCTTTCTTTGACGGTATTATTAAGTTCAAAGGTAAATCATACGTAATGACAGGCTATCTAGATATCAACTAATATATAAAAGGCACCTCAATGATTCAATTCTTGCCGAAATAGAGAAATAGCTAAATTCCATTATAATTAGGTGGATTGCAAACTTGTTAAGTGACTGTACCACATGACACTGATAGGAGTGTCTAGGAGTGCATGAATTGCCTAGGCCTTTGTAACTCTTGTTTTCAATATGTTTGTCATTTGGACCAAATTATAAGCATATGACTAAATGTATTAGCATATGTGATGTGTTTTGGAGAAGACCAGAAAATTAAGCTAAAAACTCAAAAGGATGCAGAATTAGACTCTATAAATCCTTTTAATTGGGATACATGACTTGGCAGCAACATTGTTAAAACTGCCTGAGCTCACTTCATGTTGAGTATGTGATGTCCACCTATGAAGGCTAATGTCATCCTAGGCCACATTAATAGAAATGGTTTCTTGACTCTAGAATGAGGGAGGAATGGTAGCCTCATTTGGCTTCAGAATATTCACTGTTGTCTTCAAACAGTGGGTTGTTGATATGTTCTATCTGACAAGACGGGTTCTATTTAACCCCTCTGAGGATAAAACTAGGGTCAGTAACAGTAGGTTTGATTTTTATTGTAATTACTTTTTACTAGAGATATAAAAGGTAGACGTGTGGTAGTGAGTGGCCCATTGTATGTGTTCAATCATAGGCTGAAAGACAGTCACTTAGTAGGCATTTTTAAGGGAGAAAAGCATTAGGTAGTCGGTTATTTCATGTAATTTAAGGTATCTTTTTAAACTCAGTGTTTTCAAGATTCTATTACTCTATGACTCCTTGATAATTTTTACTTAAACTCCATGTTGTTGGTCCAACTCCTTCTGAGTTGTTCTTTTAACTACTAGAACTGGCAGCAACCCACAGCATGTTCCTTTCTGTGTTTCCAGGGTTTCCTTTCATGGATCCAAAAGATAAATTCTTACTGAGAACTAATCTACTATTTATTTTTCTGTTCAAGAAGAATTCAGTTTATTCATCTATAGTAAGGCTTAATAAAGTGTACTTTCTGGCAAAATTAAAAGGGTTAAATAAATTATCTTCACACAATAAAGATAATATATAGACATCTATGGTGAAAGGCCCATTCAGCTTATAAACTGTAACCTGATCGTTCTGGATTTTTCAGTTCAAGTTTTTTCTGAAAAAGACTCTGTAGTCATACTCTCCAGAGTTCTCAGCCACGTACCTATTCAATTAGCATTAATAAAACAGAAGATCAACTATCTTTTGCCCAAAGAGTTATGCTAGAAAATATTCTCTTAAAGATTATCCTTCTATTTGATGAATTAGCCAAATTTTCACAGTAAAAATATTTGGGATCTTGTATTACTTGGACTAGTAACACTTACTTAATTCTTTTAAAGGTCAATGAATAAAAAGGACATTCAATAACAAAAGAGACAGTAGAATTAACTTTAATGAGCAGTTATCATTACCAAAGCATTCTTTTATAAAATAACAAAGAATGATGACCAAATTTAGATTTAATTTTATAGTTTCTATGAAACAAGCTAATTAATTCTTCAATATGATCACCATAATTAAGAGGGAAAAATCTCCTATTGATTAGTTGAACTTATTTAAATATCATGAACAGTCATGGGAAAAGGTAAAACAAAAAGTCAAGATGAGGAAGCAATAATCATGTTCAGAAAATAATGAAATCAAATAGTGTATCTAACTGAATATAACCATTATAAAAGGAGATGAGAGAGAAAAGTGTTATTACAGTACTTTTGTATATTTTTTTTGTCCCCCAACATCTTTGTAAATTAGGATTTGCCCTATTGCTTCACTGAAGTCTTCACAGGAAACTTGGAAATATTAGACTACAGTTGGCCTCTGGGTTACACCTGGCAGTTTATTCTTTGCAACTGAAACTATTCAGGAACACTTGCAATCTAACTGCTTTCAAAGGAACCAGTGGAGAAAGATATGTTCAGTAAAAAGCAATAGGTTGTATTTAAATGACTCAGTTTTAAAATTATCCATCATATATGGCATAGGCTGTTACTGAGCAGTGGTCTACCACGTTCTATTATAATCAACATGTGATAAAGTCTTAAGAAATTGATATTTATAGAAACAATAGTAGGAAAATATGTGGAATTTTTGGTTCTTGTTTTAATGAAGTATATAAAACAAGAACAAATTCTGTACTTACAGGTTTTTAAATTTATCTTGAGTGCCTTTTATTATATCATCATCACCATCATCGTCATATACTATTATATTTAACTACTGTCATGGAATCTAATGTTGACCTCACAATTCACCTGTAGTATTGCAAATCCAATAGAGTCTCAGTAATAGAAAGGAAGTCTTTTTTTTTTTCTTTTCTTTGGCCATGCTGCACGGCATGTGGGATCTTAGTTCCCCAACTAGGGATCAAACCTATGCCCCCTGCAGTGGAAGCGTGGAACCCTAACCACTGGACCTCCAGGGAATTCCAGAAAGTCTTAATAGGTAACCTAAAAGACCCCTATTTGGATATAGAGCTTATGTTCACTATAACGCCATTAGCAGGGCTCAAGAATATCAGCTAGACAAATAAGAGCTGTAGGATTTAGTGAGTCATTCCAGAAAGAAGCACAAATCAATTCAAGCACAAACTGGTTTCTCTGCTCAAATGCCACCTTCTTCGAGAAGCCTTTCCTGATCACCCGTCTAAAATAGCTCTTTCATAGTCACTGTCTAATCATTTACATATTTTTTTCATAGCATTCATCTTTACCTGATGCTGTGTAACATGTTGATTTGTTTATTATCTCTTTCACCTGCTAGAATGTAAGCTCCATGAGGATCGAGGTATTTAATTTGTTCATAGTCCTACAAGCTGAAAAAAAATGCCTAAAAAAATTGGTGACTTTCAATAAATACTTATTAAGTGAATGCAACTCAGGGGAGGTCAAATATCTGCCAATGGATGAAAAGTGAAATCCTTCTGTCTTGTAGACATTTGGGATACTGAACACTTTTTACCCAGACTAAAAGCATAAAAATAGGGCTTCCCTGGTGGCGCAGTGGTTGAGAGTCCGCCTGCCGATGCAGGGGACGCAGGTTCGTGCCCTGGTCCGGGAAGATCCCGCATGCCGCGGAACGGCTGGGCCCGTGAGCCATGGCCGCTGGGCCTGCGCGTCCGGAGGCTGTGCTCCTAAATGGGAGAGGCCACAACAGTGAGAGGCCCACGTACCGCAAAAAAAAAAAAAAAAAAAAAAGAGCATAAAAATAATACAAACTTCCCTGAACCCAATTTTTCTCAGTGTGATAGTAGAATACATAAAGAGTCTAAAAAACCTGTAAAGCTTCCTTATGGAAAACAATTATACTCTAAATTTTGGTCATAAATAAGAGTCCAGATTTTTTGCAGCCTCCCTCTTCTATTGAACTGATTACAAGGGCACAACCACCAATGTTGAAACGATTGAATACACACAATCAGAGATAGATAAGTAGAATATTCTAAGCAATTAGAATGCAGTTACAGTCCACTGCTCTCAAGAGTAAATTAAAAAACAAATTTAGAAATATTCTGGGAATAATTAGTACCAGAGAAGTTGAGCTGAATGTAAAAGAAAACATTTATAATACATGAGATACTTTTAATATGTTCATGAAATTTTTTAGCATTTATGATTGTGTTGGGGTTAATTATTTTGGCAAAGGAAAGGATTTGAGAACTGTGGCAGTCAGATCAGTAAGCCACAGGAAGCAGTTTTACTCCATTATTTAGGGTTTTCAGTGAGTTTACACAGTGCTTGTGGGACGAGGAAGCTTCAGGGATTTATCTCATGGGGTCCGGAACTGCTGGGAGAACCCACTGAGGAGAACTGTTGATTCTCACATCCTATGTGGGAAGGAAAAAAACCAAAAAGACATTTAGCGAAAATAGACATCGCACCAAACACGGAAAGATCATCTGATAGCAACTGAGGCAAAACCAGAGATATCCTTGCATTGAAGCAGTGATGTTTTTGGTAGCAGCCAATTTGAATTAAGAAATGGAAGTATCTGTACTTTCTTTCTGTGAAGGTAGTGGTACTGTTTTTGTTTTTCTTTCCCATTAGTTAGCAACCATAAAGCAGTAATTGGAAAAAACTTGGTAATAATCCTACGCTCTTAATTTTTACTTGAAAGACAAATCGCAAGGAATATGTCATTTTAAAAAAACTGTGAGCAGTTCCCTGAGAAAAGGAATGTTTTTTCATAAGCAGCCAAATACCCTTAATGACACAATTGCAGGACTCTGACACTATGGCCCATTTTGAAATTTCATGAAAATAGCAAGTTAGTATAGAGAATGTAAATTCCAATCAAATCGTCATTACTCTGTTTGGTTCTGTTTACTTATGTCTTTTAGCTTTTTGCTTTTAAAGCACTGGCATTTTCATCCTTTCTTAGTTCCATTTAATATTTTCAGCACTCTGCCCTTTTGTTTATATGCAAGAAATGCTCATTCCCCTCTCCCCGCCCCACCAACCCCATATCCTATTTGCTTTGCTGTCTTATTCAGCACCGAATAAACAGCGTTGTTTGTAAAAGAGGAACCCAAATCGATGTTTGATACGCAATAGGCAGTTTCTCAGTTCAGATGGCCAACACCTGCTTCTAACATTCTTTTCTTAACATTCTCTATTTTATACAAAAATAAGCTTCAGCTGCATAGCACAGGGAGCTCAGCTCAGTGCTTTGCGACCACCTAGAGGGGTGGGATAGGGAGGGTGGGAGGGAGACAAAAGAGGGAGGGGATATGGAGATATAAGTGTACATATAGCTGATTCACTTTGTTATAAAGCAGAAACTAGCACAACATTGTAAAGCAATTATACTCCAATAAAGATGTAAAAAAAATAAGCTTCATATTTAATATCAAATGGGAGAAAGAAAACCATACTATGGAATAGCATTATCATAAAAAGGCATTGTTATAAAAAGACATTATTCTTAGAGTTTTAACTAGAAGGCACTAATGCCTGCCCATTTTCTTACCCAAAGCCTGAAAAATACTCTGCATACTTAAAGAACATAGTAATAAAAATCTTGCTTTGATTTTCTTCCTTGCCTAATTTTTCAACACATTCTAACTGATTTTAGCATATTTTGTTTTCATTTTAGGAGAGTTATTTTAGCCCCATCTTTTATTTGACTGACTTCATACTTCATTCTTTTCCTCCCTTTTCATTTTCCTGATTGAAACTTGATATGTTCAAAGCAGGAAATGAATAAGAATAGCCTTCCAGGTTATTTCCTGAAGATAAAACTCAGCTTCAAATCCAAGGAAAATAAAACTGAATTTCAATACCTAATTGAGGATTCTGAATAACAGAACAATTTGAGAATTTTTTTTTTTATCAAGTGTTTTACAATGCCTAATTATTCTTCAAGATTTGGTATCTGGCAACTCACTAGTGCTCTGTACTCTTCAGATCACTGAGTGACTTTTGCATTTTATCAACTGAAGATTGATAAAAGTTTTGAGCATTGTAAGTTTTCTACAGCACTGCACTTTGGCTTACGGGAACTGCACTATTTGTTTTGCCATGGGTTTCAAAACTTATCTTTCTTGTATTTTAATGAGGCGACACACATCTTCAAGCTGTCATGCTACTAAGCCTAGGTCAGCAGGCCACTGCTGGCTTTCCCTCCCTGGTCCTCAACTCCTCCCCAGCCCCCATTCTCCCTCTCAGCTCCTGGGCAACCTCCTTCACTTACACACAAAGCAGGGATGCAATATGCAGTGCTTTGATATTGGTTAAAGACCATAAGTTCTTGCTGTTGACGACCACAATATTTAGCTTGTTAACACAGTGCCATCAGGCTTCCTAACGTCTTGCAGACTCCATGGGATGAAAGGCGGCAGCGGCAAGGAATATTAAGAACGCTTATCCACAACCACTCAATGAAAAGGGTACATTCTTAAGGAAAATAATGCTTCCTCTTCAAAGGGTTATGGGGTAACAGATAAAACACAGAATTAAAGGCTTAGAAGGATGGGGGATGGCAGAATGGAGAAAGGACCCAACCCTGAGAAGCTAGTCAATCTAACATGGCTCAGGAACATATACTGTCTCCAATCCTTTTCTAAGTTCTATACCTTCTGGTCAAGAAGGGTTATATATCAATTTAACATAGTTATTTTCAAATAAAGTTTTCTTTCCTGGCCTTAGGAATTATTGTCAACATGATTTCAGGGTCAAAATACTAAAATTATTGAAAAATATAAACATCTAGTTTGTTTTGTTTTATTCTAAAAAATATTGGACTAAGACAAGTTTGAAGTGTCTGAACATTACTGAAACATGAGATTATGCTTCAATATGTCTTAGACATCTTGAAACTGGTGCTTCTGAAATTATCTAGAGATTGAGTTTCCATTAGGCAAAATAAAAAGTCCAGGGCTATTTTATCCTCCACATGCAGAATTGTTGCACAACAGAAAAAAGGAATGTGGTGTGATTTGTATCCCTAACAGAGAAGGCACATGTCAGATTGCTTTACCAAATTCTGGAAAATAAGAACAGTGTTCTTTTTTTTTTTTTCTCTTGCTAGGGTCTGGGAGAAATAGGTTCTGATTCATTCACTTATTCATTAATTCATTCAAATAACCTCGCCCAAATTATAGCTGCCTACCCAGTAATGCTTGTTGAGCAAGTGAAAGAATCAAGAATTATTTTATCATCTGAAAACTTCTTGGTAAATTCGGTAAAGGGCTTGGTAAAACACATTGCTGGGCCCTTCTCATCACTAAGTTTGAGAGGAGGCCAAGAATTTGCATTTCTAATAGTTCCCAAGGCACTGGTGCTGCTGCTCTGTGGAATCATACTTTGAGAACACTAGTCAACGCCACCAATGTTTGTTATACAGATTTTGTTTGAATTGGTGGAGGCATTTACTTGCTGTAACTGAATTTTAAAAAAAAACAAAAAAGTGTGTTTGTTTCTCCCAAAAGAAAATTGTCTATCCTTCTCCAGATAACAGTGGGGAGTAATCAGTCAAGTAGAACAATTCTTATTAGCCTTTTAGGTTACCTGCTGTGGTAACACTTCACTGCAGGGGCTTCCCCTGATTTA
Organism: Grampus griseus; assembly: GCF_964374135.1. NCBI lineage: Eukaryota > Metazoa > Chordata > Mammalia > Artiodactyla > Delphinidae > Grampus > Grampus griseus. Next base: position 60,595,530 of record NC_139018.1, read on the forward strand.
GCAGATGCACTGGGATCTAGCTCAGGTGATGGATATAGGTGGAAAGGTCAGTGCCTTCAGGGCAGGAAGCTCTCAGGGAAATGAGAGTTCTGTGAATTTAAATAAGTACTATTAGATGAGAGCTGAGGGTTATTACTCTTCCCTAGTTTGCTGTTTTTTCACATTTTCCTTTCTTGTTGCTACCAGCATTCTCACTTAAATCTTAAACACTTAAACTTAAAATCTTTGCCTGGATAGTTGACTTCTTGATAAATACTCATAAAAAGGTAAATTTGTCTCTCCTCATCCCTTCATGTTAGTCTTGGGCAAGTTCAGCTCCTAACCTGCTTTTCTTCTCACTTTACATGTTCTTCCTGGGGCATCTCACTTGCTAAAGCAGCATCTACCATCTACAAGGTCCAGCAAGCCAAGTCCACTTTCTCTAGCCCAAATTCATTCTAATTTCAGGTAACTTTTAAACAAACAATTTCATTTAGATGTCTCATATACATCTCAGCTGGTCAGAGGAAACCCAGTTGGTTGGCTGCCTAGATGTTTCCCAGGGTGGAATGGGGTGAATTTATCATAGTTCAGGTCCAGGCCTCAGCCTTTCAGGTTCATGAACCTGATCTTATCTAATGCTCTAATGTCAGCTATAGATAGGGGAACTGAATGATTCCAATCAGTTTACAAGAAACATTAAATTCCCAATTTTCTAATTTATAATACAAACAAAAATTTTCATATGGATCAGTGTATCTGCAAATCCCCCCCTTCTTTCTCTCTCTCTCTTTTTCTCTCTTTCTCCAGATATCAATAAAAGGGGCCACATGATAAGCAGAACTAGAGCTCTGACCTCACTGGAGATATTATATCCAGGCCAAGAGAGAGCACATCTATGCCCCTTTGAGGGGCTACTTCTCTAATAGTATGTTAGTTGCCATCTCCATATTCTGTCTTTCATATCGATGGAAAGTGCTGAACACACATCACCACCTCTACTGTCACAAATTGTCTTCTAAAGTTATCCTGTTTCAGACTGGAACAGGGAGCTGTTAGACTATCCCAGAGCAATTATATATATGCTAACATAGCTTGACCTTGTCTGTACTTCAGAACTCTGGTTGAGAAAATGTTACATCTAGCTTATATCTAACTAATCTTATTCATGAAGTGTTATTTTACACATTGACTCTCAGGTTCTGGGGCATCCTTGTCTTATTCTTACATTTTCTATCTTGGTTAATGGAATCAACATGTACTGTCACCTAGAATCTCAGAGTCATCCTTTTGACTTCTTCTGTTCCCCTGGCTACCACATTAAATCAAACACCTGCAAAACCTCCTAACTCTCTTCCTTTTTCCAACCTTTCCAATCCATTCTCAATATTGCTGACAATGTCAAACACAGCCTGCCATTTCCTTATTCAAAGCTTTCAATGACCTATATTTTTAAACTTCTTAGTATGAAATACAAGCTATTCTTGATCTGAGTTCTATAGACTTCTTCAGCCTCATCTCCACTACTTATCCAGATGTGCTTCCCATGCTCCAACAATACTAAATTACTGTCAGTTCCCTAAATTGCCACAATCTTTCACCCATGCTTCTGAACCGGTGTTCACCCAATCTAGACTATTCAGCCTTCAACTTTCTCTTTAAATCATGACAGAGTAGAGTCAATTACTTATGCAGAGCCCTTCTTTTATTTGTTTTATTTGCTTATTGAGGCAGATACCACATTATTTTTATTTTTATAACTATGTAATAAATTCTACTTTCCTCTTTGCTCTTCATTTAAAAATGGTTCCTCAGACTTCAAACTATACTCCAAAGCTACAGTAATCAAGACAGTATAGTACTGGCACAAAAACAGAAAGATAGCTCAATGGAACAGGATAGAAAGCCCAGAGATAAACCCACACACTATGGCACCTTATTTTTGATAAAAGAGGTAAGAATATACAATGGAGAAAAGACAGCCTCTTCAATAAGTGGTGCTGGGAATATTGGACAGCTACATGTAAAAGAATGAAATTAGAACACTCCCTAATACCATACACAAAAATAAACTCAAAATGGATTAAAGACCTAAATGTAAGGCCAGACACTATCAAACGCTTAGAGGAAAACATAGGCAGAACACTCTATGACATAAATCACAGCAAGATCCTTTCTGACCCACCTCCTAGAGAAATGGAAATAAAAACAAAAATAAACAAATGGGACCTAATGAAACTTAAAAGCTTTGAACAGCAAAGGAAACCATAAACAAGATGAAAAGACACCCCTCAGAATGGGAGAAAATATCTGCAAATGAAGCAACTGACAAAGGATTAATCTCCAAAATTTATAAGTAGCTCATGCAGCTCAATATCAAAAAAACAACCCAACCCAAAAATGGGCAGAAGACCTAAATAGACATTTCTCCAGAGAAGATATACAGATTGCCAACAAACACATGAAAGGATGCTCAACATCACTAATCATTAGAAAAATGCAAATCAAAACTACAATGAGGTATCACCTCACACCAGTCAGAATGGCCATCATCAAAAAATCTAGAAACAATAAATGCTGGAGAGGGTGTGGAGAAAAGGGAACCCTCTTGCACTGTTGGTGGGAATGTTAATTGATACAGCCACTATGGAGAACAGTATTAAAAAACAAAAAATAGAACTGCCATATGACCCAGCAGTCCCACTACGGGGCATATACTCTGAGAAAACCATAATTCAAAAAGAGTCATGTACCACAATGTTCATTGCAGCTCTATTTACAATAGCCAGGACATGGAAGCAACCTAAGTGTCCATCGACAGATGAATGGATAAAGAAAATGTGGCCCATATATACAATGGAATATTACTCAGCCATAAAAAGAAACAAAATTGAGTTATTTGTAGTGAGGTGGATGGACCTAGAGACTGTCATACAGAATTAAGTAATTCAGAAAGAGAAAAACAAATACCATATGCTAACACATATATATGGAATCTAAAAAAAAAAAAAGAGGTTCTGAAGAACCCAGGGGCACAACAGGAATAAGGATGCAGACATAGAGAATGTACTTGAGGATACGGCGGCGGGGGCGGGGGGTGAGGGTAAGCTGGGACGAAGTGAGAGAGTGGCATGGACATATATATACTACCAAATGTAAAATAGATAGCTAGCGGGAAGCAGCCGCATAGCACAGGTAGATCAGCTCGGTGCTTTGTGTCCACCTGGAGGGGTGGGATAGGGAGGGTGAGAGGGAGACGCAAGAGGGAGGAGATATGGGGAGATATATATATATATATATATATATATATATATATATACACATATAGCTGATTCACTTTGTTATAAAGCACAAACTAAAACACCAGTGTAAAGCAATTATACTCCAATAAAGATGTAAATAAATAAATAAATAATGGGTAAAAAAAATGGTTTCTTAGTTATTCATTAGTGTTTATTTTTATAAATATATTTTATAATTGTTTCTGGCTTCCTCAATAATCTTTATGAAATTTTTATTAAAATAATATCAAAATGGTAGACATCCTTTAAATGTTAAGTCGTCTCATTCATATGCATAATTTACCTCTCCACTAATTCACATCTTTTTTTTATATTCTTTAATAAAGTTTTTAAAAGTTCTCCATAAAGGTCTGTTATTCTTCGTGTTACTCTCCAAAAATTTTATACCTTTTTTGTTGCTACTATTTCATTTATATTTTAATTTACACTTGGTTATTGTTGATATAGAGAAACATGGTAGATTTTTTAAGTTGATATTTTATTCAATAAACTTGCTAAACTTCTATTAACTAATAAGTTATCTATTGGTTTTGTTGGTTTTCTATGTGGATGGTCATGCGTTTGCAAATAATAATGGTTTTGTCATTTTCCTTCAAGTGTCCTTTCCTTTTTTATACCGAATCGCTACACTATGTTGAAGTTTAGTGGAGACACCAAACACCCTTGTCTTGTTTCCAAACTTATAGGCAATGTGTCTAATATTTTTTTGTTGTAAAATTTACTGTAGGCTTTGGTTTAGAGGTCTTGTTAAATTAAGGAATGTCTCTTAAATTTTTCACTTTTGGGATTTTTTTTCTCGTAGTCTCTAAATTTTATCAAGTGCCTTTTCTGCATTGTTTTCTATATTAATTGAGATACATTTAGTAAATGAAATTGATAAATTTCCCAAATGTTGAATCATCCTTGCATTCCTGAGATAACTCTTAATTATACTGTGTTATTTTTAATATCCTATCAAATTCAGTTAGCAATAATTTATTTAGAATTCTCATATGTGTTAATAAGTGAAATAGACTTATGGATTTAAAAAAATTTTATACTATCCTTATCTAATTTGGAAGTCAAGGTTATACTAGTTTCATAAAATGCTTGAGCGTCTCTCTCTTTTTTTAATTATCTGAAACAACTTAAAAAATATAAGGATCATCTGTCCCTTGAATGTTTGATGGAAATCACCTGCAAAACTTTCTTGGTTAAACGTATCTCTTTCTTCTTTCCTTCCTTCCTTTCTTTCCTTTTTCTTTCTTTCTTTTTTTCTTTTTAAGAGTTGGCAACATCTTTGAATATTATTTCAAAACCTTTAATAATTACTAATCTATTCTTCAACTTTTATAATTTATTCTCATGCTAATTTTGGCATCTTTCCTTTTTCAGAAAAAGTACTTTATGTGCTCATATCTACTGAGGAATAGCACTACATCATATTCTCTCTTATTATATTTATTTCTACATTATCAATTCTGTTATATTTGTATCTGTGTTACTATATAATTGTAGCATGAACAGTATTTATTATTAAATGGTCTTCAAGCATTTTTTCTAGTTTCTCATATTCCAACCATTAGATATGCCATAATTTGTTTAACCAGTCTGGTAGCAGATTGTATTTCCCAGAGGTAGCCACAATCTATATGCCATCCCACATGCTCTTGACACTCCTTCTTTAAGAGACTAGGGTGACCCAATGGGTAGGGCTGGAATCTTCCACATTGTTCCTCAAAGGATTTCCTTTAGTAAAAGATACTCCCAAATTTGGCAGCCGTCTGCTTCATATTTGAGGTTCCCTACTTCCATATCCTATCTCTATGGCAATGTTAAGACTAAAAAATAGACAATAAAAACCTGATTTATCAATATATCTCAGTGGCTGTTGCAGCAGAAGTCACAGATTAGAACCCAAATCAATGGACTACTTTTCTACTATCAGTGTCCTCTTTCAGGGCATAGTGGTTCCTGATTTCTTGCACCCAAACCAGTTCTCTGGCTTGTGATTTCTAAGAAGGAAATTTTCACCTAATGTTTGTCATAAACATTAACCTTATAAAATGCTTAAGCAGCTTTTCCATTTTTTAATAATGTCTCTCTCCTTTTTAATAGTTTGCTTCTCATCTGTAAAAGAATGTTAAAGTGTAGGTATGTACTTCAGAAATTGTGAGGAGAGGTACAGTCTCATTTAGGAGTTTTATGGTCTTAGATTCCTATAACAAGGAGTGTAATCTCTCATACAGGATGCACTTAAAAGTGTTCTCATTTGAGGCAAGGAAAAGTTCCTTGAAATAAAAATTAGAGGATATGAATACTTTGGAAACTCTTATATAATTGTCCTTATAAAAGGCTGCTTCTATTATACATCCTATCTATAGGTCTAATTTTCCCAGAGACAGGTATTGGTATTTAGAGCTGAACATAATTATTTTAAGATGGGCCATGCTGCCATTTTTTCAAGGAGATAAAAGCATAAAAAATCCTGCACAGAAAAAATCTCCAGTTCAAAAGATGAAAGCTAATTTTGTTCATCCCATTGTTACACATTATTTTGTTATAAAGAATCTAAAGAAACAATTGAGATACTGTTTAATACTCATGTAAATTTGGACCTGTATCATAAATAAATGCAGACTCTAGTGATTTTGAATACAATGTACTTTAAAAGTGATATGATAAAGACAGTATTCCAGAATGATTATTCAAGAAACAATTGTCTAATAAGAGTTGCGGTTATAAAATTCACACCAGCATATGCTTAGATTGACAAGTTACCGTAGTCCTAACTGTAGAGTGAAAAAGTTTATTTCTTAAGGATATTCTTAACTCTTTCCAAAGTTACTTTGTTCCAAGATTTGTAATTTTCTTAATACCATATTAGAATCTTTGTCGTCATCATTAGCCAATGTGTTTATTCAGTCGTTGTTTGAATAGCTTTGATCTGAAAGTACCAAGATAAGCTTCCTGGAGACTTAACCTTCTCTCCTTAAAAAAAAAAAACACTTTCCAGTAAACATTGAGAGTTGTTTTGGAGCATGATCCAACTGCTTTCCTCTCTCATGTACTCTGTGCTTTAATGGCTCATAACACTCAAATAAACTGAAATTTAAATAGGAAAGTTTTATGAATTTAGAATAGTCTAGTCAGAGATCATAGGCAAATCTAAAATCATTACACATTCTCCATTTATTCTAATTTCTGCCCTGATTTCCCGTGAAATGAGAGGAAATGGATATGGATATGTGAATTTATGTTTCCTTTGTAAAGCATCTGCTCTAACTGGGTCAATGATAGGGTTACACCTGTTAAATGGTGGGTTGATCATAGGCATTAGCTTTCATTCCTTCCTCAAATCCAAGTAACACAACAATAAAAGGATTTTTAAAATAGCATAACAAGGACAAAGATAATTGGAGAGAACACAATGGTGGCAAATTATGTGAAACTGGAAAGCAGATGGACTAGAAAGTTAAATCTTAAATTGGCAGTGGGTATTTGAGGAACAACTTAATTTTATGCAGAAGAATTCTCAAAAAATTCAAATTAATGATACCACTAACCTCTGGGGGGAAGGTTGGGGCTGAAAATTAAATTATAACTGTTAGTCTTTTTTAAAAAGACAGTCTCAAGTCCTCTCCCCTTCCCTGTGAAGCTGGATGACAGCTCCTCCTCATTCCAGGAGTTTTAATCTCTGCAAAGTTAAAATATACTGTCTCCAGACTTGAAAGACTATACATTAAAATAGGGGATGAGCAGCCAGACTTTTGCCCTCCAGGTAGGAGATTAGAAGCACCTTCTGTGAGGATTCTAACTAGTCTAACTGGTCCAGAGGAAAGAATATTAAATCCTGACTAACACTGGAGGTTCTACTATAGAAAGGCCCTCAGATAGCAAGTCACATACTTAGGCACACAGCTTTCAATACACTGTTTAGTTCATTCCTCTTAAATCCAAAAGAGCAGACTAGATGCCTGTAATATTCAGAGAATAGAGCAGAGGTAGGTCTTAGAAGCCAAAGTTGGGGACAAAGAAGATTCTAAAAGTAACCAAGAAGAAAAAACAGGTTTCCTAAGAAGGATTAAGAAGAAGAATGTCTTGGCTATTACAAAGACAACTGGAATGTGGAAAACAATTGAGTAATGCCTCGTAATACTAAGGGAACATTATTTTCTTCCTAAGACTCCAGACCCAACAGATACCCACTAAATGCAAGAGTAAACCAAAGTCATTGTCAGACATGCAGAGTCTCCCTGGAGGATGTGCTCCATGAAAATAAGGGAATAAACAAAAAAGAGAGAGAGAGAGACAGAGAGAAAGACACATATAGACAGAGAGGCAGACACAGGTTCCAGGAGGTAGCACAAGAGAGAGACAATGGTGAAAGCAGTTCCCAAGACTGCAGAGCTCTAGCAGACTCAGAGATGCATCAAACTATGTTGGAGAACATTTAGCCTCTAAGAGACCTCTTCAAGAAGGAAAGGGTAGGACACCAGGGTACTTATGAACAAAGAACAGAGTTAATAATATGGGAAACGGGTTCAGGGTATACTTGAACTCTCTGTACTATCCTTGCAACTTTTTTGTGAATCTAAATCTATTCTAAAAGAAAAATTTATTTAAAAAATAGAACCAGGGGAGACCTTCAAGATGGCAGAGGAGTAAGACATGGAGATCACCTTCCTCCCCACAAATACATCAAAAATACATCTACATGTGGAACAATTCCTACAGAACACCTACTGAATGCTGGCAGAAGACCTCAGACTTCCCAAAAGGCAAGAAAATCCCCACATACCTGCGGAGGGCAAAAGAAAAATGAAAAAACAGAGACGAAAGAATAGGGACGGGACCTGCACCAGTGGGAGGGAGCTGTGAAGGAGGAAAAGTTTCCAAAAAATAGGAAGCACCTTCACTGGTGGAGACGGGGGGTGAAGAGGGGGGGAAGCTTCTGAGCCACGGAAGAGAGCGCAGCAACAGGGGTGCAGAGGGCAAAGCGGAGAGATTCCAGCACAGAGGAGGGGTGCCGACCAGCACTCACCAGCCCAAGAGGCTTGTCAGCCCACCCGCCAGCGTGGGTGGGGGCTGGGAGCTGAGGCTCCGGCTTCGGAGGTCGGATCCCAGGGAGAGGACGGGTTGGCGGCGTGAACACAGCCTGAAGGGGGCTAGTGCGCCACAGCTAGCCGGGAGGGAGTCCGGGAAAAAAGTCTGGACCTGCCTAAGAGGCAAGAGACCATTGTTTCAGGGTGCGCAAGGAGAGGGGATGCAGAGCACCGCCTAAATGAGCTCCAGAGATGGGCGAGAGCCGCGGCTGTCAGCGCGGACACCAGAGATGGACATGAGACGCTAAGGATGCTGCTGCAGCCACCAAGAAGCCTGTATGCAAGCACAGGTCACTATCCGCACCTCCCCTCCCAGGAGCCTGTGCAGCCCGCCACTGCCAGGGTACCGTGATCCAGGGACAACTTCCACGGGAGAACACACAGCGTGCCTCAGGCTGTTGCAACGTCATGCTGGCTTCTGCCACTGCAGGCTTGCCCCGCATTCCATATCCTTCCCTACCCCACTCGCCATCTGAGTGAGCCAGAGCCCCCAAATCAGCTTCTATTTAAACCCTGTCCTGTCTGGGCAGGAAAGAGATGCCCTCAGGTGACCTACATGCAGAGGCGGGGCCAAATCCAAAGCTGAAACCCAACAGCTGTGTGAACAAAGAAGAGAAAGGGAAATTTCTCCTTGCAGCCTCAGGAGCAACAGATTAAATGTCCGCAATCAACTTGACATACCCTGCATCTGTGGAGTACCTGAATAGACAACAAATCATCCCAAAATTGAGGTGGTGGACTTTGGGAGCAACTGTAGACTTGGGGTTTCCTTTCTGCATCTAATTTGTTTCTGGTTTTATGTTTATCATAGTTTACTATTTAGAGCTAATTATGATTGGTAGATTTGTTTATTACTTCGGTTGCTCGCTTCCTTTTTTTTTTCCTTTTTCTCCTTTTGTGAGTGTGTATGTGTATGCTTCTTTGTGTGATTTTGTCTGTATAGCTTTACTTTTACCATTTCTCCTAGGTTCTGTCTGTCTTTTTTTTTCTTCAGTATAGTTTTTAGCACTTGTTATCATTGGTGGATTTGTTTTTTCATATGGTTGCTCTCTTCTTTCTTTCTGTCTTTTTTCTTTTTACTTTTTAATAATGTTTTCTAATTTTTTATTTTAATAACTTTATTTTATTTTATTCTTTTCTTTCTTTCTTTTTCTTTCTCCCTTTTCTTCTGACAGGGTTTTGGTGCTCTGGCCAGCTGTCAGGCCTGAGCCTCTGAGGTGGAAGAGCCAAGTTCAGGGTGTTGGTCCACCAGAGACCTCCCAGCCCCATGTAATATCAGATGGAGACAAATCTCCCAGAGATCTCCATCTCAACTCTAAGACCCACCTCCACTCGACAACCAGCAAGCTACAGGGCTGGACACCCTATGCCAAACAACTAGCAAGACAGGAATACAAACAAACCCGTTAGCAGAGAGGCTGCCTAAAATCATAATAAGGTCACAGACACTCCACAACACACCACCGGATGTGGTCCTGCCCACCACAGAGACAAGATCCAGCCTCATCCACCAGAACACAGGCAACAGTCCCCTCCACCAGGAAGCCTACACAACCCACTAAACCAACTTTACCCACTGGGGGCAGACACCAAAAACAACGGGAACTACAAACATGCGGCCTGCGAAAACGAGACCCCAAACACAGTAAGTTAAGCAAAATGAGAAGACAGAGAAATACACAGCAGTTGAAGGAGCAAGGTAAAAACCCACCGCACCAAACAAACAAATGAAGAGGAAATAGGCAGTCTACCTGAAAAAGAATTCAGAGTAATGATAGTAAAGATGATCCAAAATCTTGGAAATAGAATGGAGAAAATACAAGAAATGTTCAACAAGGACCTAGAAAAACTAAGGAGCAAATAAACATTGATGTAAACCATAATATTAAATTAAAAACTCTCTAGAAGGAATCAATAGCAGAATAACTGAGAAAGAAAATGGGTAAGGGACCTGGAAGATAAAATAGTGGAAATAACTACCACAGAGCAGAATAAAGAATGAAAAAGATAGAGGACAGTCTCAGAGACCTCTGGGACATTAAATGCACCAACATTCGAATTATAGGGATCCCAGAAGAAGAAGAGAAAAAAAAGGAACTGAGAAAATATTTGAAGAGATGATAGTTGAAAACGTCCCTAACATGGGAAAGGAAATAGTCAATCAAGTACACGAAGCACAGAGAGTCCCATACAGGATAAATCCACAGAGAAACATTCCAAGACCCATATTAATCAAACAATCAAAAATTAAACAGGGCTTCCCTGGTGGCGCAGTGGTTGAGAGTCCACCTGCCGATGCAGGGGACACGGGTTCGTGCCCCGGTCCGGGAAGATCCCACATGCTGTGGAGCAGCTGGGCCCGTTAGCCACGGCCACTGAGCCTATGCGTCCGGAGCCTGTGCTCCACAACGGGAGAGGCCACAACAGTGAGAGGCCCGCGTACCACAAAAAAAAAAAAGAAAATATTAAAAGCAGCAAGGGAAAGCAGCAAAGTACATACAAGGGAATTCCCATAATGTTAACAGCTGATCTTTCAGCAGAAACTCTGGAAGCCAGAAGGGAGTGGCAGGACATATTTAAAGTGATGAAAGGGAAAAAACTACAACTAAGATTACTCTACCCAGCAAGGATCTCATTCAGATTCAACACAGTAATTAAAACCTTTACAGACAAGCAAAAGCTAAGAGAATTCAGCACCACTAAACCAGCTTTACCACAAATGCTAAAGGAACTTCTTTAGGCAGCAAACACAAGAGAAGGAAAAGACCTACAAAAACAAACCCAAAACAATTAAGAAAATGGTAATAGAATCATACATATCAATAACTACCTTAAATGTAAATGGATTGAATGCTCCAACCAAAAGCCATAGACTGGCAGAATGGATACAAAACAAGACCCGTATATATGTTGTCTACAAGAGACCCACTTCAGACCTAGGGACACATACAGACTGAAAGTGAGGGGATGGAAAAAGATATTCCATGTAAATGGAAATCAAAAGAAACCTGGAGTAGTAATTCTCATATCAGACAAAATAGACTTTAAAATAAAGACTGTTACAAGAGACAAAAAAGGACACTACATAATGATCAAAGAATCAATCCAAGAAAAAGATATAACAATTGTAAATGTTTATGCACCCAACACAGGATCACCTCAATACATAAGGAAAATGCTAACAGCCGTAAAAAGGGAAGTTGACAATAACACGATCATAGTAGGGGATATTAACACCCCACTTTCACCAATGGACAGATCATCCACAATGAAAATAAATAAGGAAACACAAGCTTTGAATGATACATTAAACAAGATGGACTTAACTGATATTTATAGGACATTCCATCCAAAAACAAGAGAATACACTTTCTTCTCAAGGAATCATGGAACATTCTCCAGGATAGATCATATTTTGGGTCACAAATCAAGCCTTGGTAAATTTAAGAAAACTGAAATCATATCAAGTATCTTTTCTGACCACAATGCTATGAGACTAGATATCAATTACAGGAAAAAAAATCTGTAAAAACTACAAACACATGGAGGCTAAACAGTACACTACTTAACCAAGAGATCACTGAAGAAATCAAAGAGGAAATCAAAAAATACCTAGAAACAAATGACAATGAAAACATGACGACCCAAAACCTATGGGATGCAGCAAAAGCAGTTCTAAAAGGGAAGTTTATAGCAGTACAATCCTACCTCAAGAAACAAAAAAAATCTCAAAGAAACAACCTAACCTTACACCTAAATCAATTAGAGAAAGAAGAACAAAAAAACCTCAATGTTAGCAGAAGGAAAGAAATCACAAAGATCAGATCAGAAGTAAATGAAATGAAGGAAACAGTAGCAAGGATCAATAAATCTAAAAGCTGGTTCTTTGAGAAGATAAACAAAATTGATAAACCATTAGCCAGACTCATCAAGAACAAAGGGAGAATACTCAAATCAATAGAATTAGAAATGAAAAAGGAGAAGAAACAAATGACACTGCAGAAATGCAAAGGATCATGAGAGATGACTACAAGCAACTGTATGCCAATGAAATGGACAACCTGGAAGCAATGGACAAATTCTTAGCAAAGCACAACGTTCCGAGACTGACCCAGGAAGAAATAGAGAATCTAAACTGACCAATCACAAGCAGTGAAATTGAAACTGTGATTAAAAATCTTCCAACAAACAAAAGCCCAGGACCAGATGGCTTCACAGGCGAATTCTATCAAACACTTAGAGGAGAGCTAACAGCTATCCTTCTCAAACTCTTCCAAAATATAGCAGAGGGAGGAACACTCCCAAATTCATTCTACGAGGCCATCATCACCCTGATATCAAAACTAGACAAAGATGTCACAAAAAAGAAAACTACAGGCCAATATCACTGATGAACATAGATGCAATAATCCTCAACAAAACAGTAGCAAGGAGAATCCAACAGCATATTAAAAGGATCATACACCATGATTAATTGCGGTTTATCCCAGGAATGCAAGGATTCTTCAATATATGCAAATCAATCAATGTAATAAACCATATTAACAAATTAAAGGAGAAAATCCATCTGATCATCTCAATATATGCAGAAAAAGCTTTCGACAAAATTCAACACCCATTTATGATAAAAACCCTCCAGAGAGTAGGCGTGGAGGGAACTTACCTCAACATAATAAAGGCCATATATGACAAACCCACAGGCAACATTGTTCTCAATGGTGAAAAAGTGAAACCATTTCCACTAAGATCAGGAACAAGACAAGGTTGCCCACTCTCACCATTGTTAGTCAACATAGTTTTGGAAGTTTTAGTGACAGCAATCAGAGAAGAAAAAGAAATAAAAGGAATCCAAATTGGAAAAGAAGAAATAAAACTGTCACTGATTACAGATAACATGATAATATACATAGAGAATCCTAAAGATGCTACCAGAAAAATATGGGAGCTAATCAATGAATTTGGTAAAGTAGCAGGATACAAAGTTAATGCACAGAAATCTCTTGTAATCCTATACACTACTGATGAAAAATCTGAAAGAGAAATTAAGGAAACACTGCCATTTACCACTGCAACAAAAAGAATAAAATACCTAGGAATAAATCTAACGAAGGAGACAAAAGACCTTTATGCAGAAAACTGTAAGACACTGATGAAAGAAATTAACGATGTTACAAACAGATTGAGAGATATACCATGTTCTTGGATTGGAAGAAACAACACTGTGAAAATGACTATACTACCCAAAGCAATGTACAGGTTCAATGCAATCCCTATCAAACTACCAGTGGCATTTTTCACAGAACTAGAACAAAAAATTTCACAATCTGTATGGAAACACAAAAGACCCTGAATAGCCAAAGCAATCTTGAGAAAGAAAAATGGAGCTGGAGGAATCGACTTCAGACTATACTACAAAGCTACAGTAATCAAGACAGTATGGTACTGACACAAAAAACAGATATATAGATCAATGGAACAGGATAGAAAGCCCAGAGATAAACCCATGCACATATCATCACCTTATCTTTGATAAAGGAGATAAGAATATACAGTGGAGAAAAGACAGCCTCTTCAATAAGTGGTGCTGGGAATACTGGCCAGCTACATGTAAAAGAATGAAATTAGAACACTCACTAAAACCATACACAAAAATAAACTCAAAATGGATTAAAGACCTAAATGCAAGGCCAGACACTATAAAACTCTTAGAGGAAAACATAGGCAGAACACTCTTTGACATAAATCACAGTAAGATCCTTTTTGACCCACCTCCTAGAGAAATGGAAATAAAAACAAAAATAAACAAATGGGACCTAATGAAACTTAAAAGCTTTTGCACAGCAAAGAAAACAGTAAACAAGACAAAAAGACAACCCTCAGAATGGGAGAAAATATTTGCAAATGAAGCAACTGACAAAGGATCAATGTCTAAAACATACAAGCAGCTCAGTATCAAAAAAAAAAAAAAACCAACCCAATCCAAAAATGGGCAGAAGACTTACATAGACATTTCTCCAGACAAGATATACTGATGGCAACAAACATATGAAAGGATGCTCAACATCATTAATCGTTAGAGAAATGCAAATCAAAACTACATTGAGGTATCACCTCACCCCAGTCAGAGTGGCCATCATCAAAAAATCTAGAAACAATAAATGCTGGAGAGGATGTGGAGAAAAGGGAACCCTCTTGCACTGTTGGTGGGAATGTAAATTGATACAGCCACTATGGAGAACAGCATGGAGGTTCCTTAAAAAACTAAAAATAGAACTACCATATGACCCAGCAATCCCACTACTGGGCATATACCCTGAGAAAACCATAATTCAAAAAGAGTCATGTACCACAATGTTCATTGCAGCTCTATATACAATAGCCAGGACATGGAAGCAACCTAAGTGTCCATCGACAGATGAATGGATAAAGAAGATGTGGCACATATATACAATGGAATATTACTCAACCATAAAAAGAAATGAAATTGAGTTATTTGTAGTGAGGTGTATGGATCTAGGGACTCTCATACAGAATGAAGTAAGTCAGAAAGAGAAAAGCAAATACTTTACACTATCACATATATATGGATTCCAAAAAAAAAAAAAATGGTTCTGAAGAATGTAGGGGCAGGACAGGAATAAAGACGCAGACGTAGAGAATGGACTCGAGCACATGGGGAGGGGGAAGGGTAAACTGGGACAAAGTGAGAGAGTGGCATGGATATATATACACTACCAAATGTAAAATAGCTAGTGGGAAGCAGCCGCATAGTGTAGGGAGATCAGCTCGGTGCTGTGTCCACCTAAAGGGGTGGGATAGGGAGGGTGGGAGGGAGACGCAGGAGGGAGGAGATATGGGGATATATGTATACATATAGCTCATTGACTTTGTTGTACAGCAGCAACTAACACCCTATTGTAAAGCAATTATACTCCAATAAAGATGTTAAAAAAAAAAAAGAACCACATTGGCAGAGGAGACTTAGGAAAGTATGCACATATGTAGTTGGTGGTGGCTGAAGAAGAGTTAAGCCTTCATTTTCCTTCAGTCTCAAATCAGAATATCTAGAAGTTTAAATATAAACATATTATTTAAAGATGTGGAGGTCAATATAAATATACAAAGATGTGGAAAGTGGGGTGTTGGAAATAGGGATCAGTGGTCAGAGGAGTGCTATCTTAGTAACAAGTCTTGCTTCACTGTTTGACACTAAGTCATATGCATGTATTACTTGATAAAAATAGAAAATAGATTTAAAAGAAAAAGACGCGGTCCACATATATTATCCAGATTTTCCAATGCAATTTTAGTGTCCAATGATCTTTCCCATTGCCCCTCCATATTCCCTTGTTAAATCATAGAGTGTTAAATCATATTCCCTTGTTAAATCATAGAGTTAAATCATAATTTCACTACTGAAATTATGTCCAAAAGTATTATTGTATGTCCTGAGCTTAAAGAAAATTGTTTATTGTTTACACCAAGTATTTACTTCCATTTTCTAAAAGTGCATGTTATATCATGTCCCATTTTGTAAAAGCAAGGTAAAGTACAAACTAAAGAAGTTTTCATTGTATCTTCTTTATTTAATCAGATAGTCCAGGGTACATGACATAACTTGTGTTTATACTTTTCCAAATACTTACAATTCTAAAAATACTTGAAGATGGATCAAGGAAATGTTTACAGTAAGAGTATTTATTCCATAGCTATTGTGTCACCTTTTGACTATCATTAAATTATTTATATATTTATTGGTAAAAGTGGGGATCTATTTATGCCATTTCTCCTTCATAAGCAGCAGGGCATATAGTTAAATAGGTCCTACTCATCTTTAAATTATCTATGATGCTTCTAGAAATAATCAACAAGCATCATAGATAGCATCATTGATCATTGATTGATTAATCAATCAATCATCTATATATATTGCACTTAGAATTTTTTCTCTGGTTGGTATAACTTAAATCTTTGTCACTTTTATCCCAGAAAATAAGATTTTCCTGTTGAAGTGCCATTATTCTATGTCAGTAGGTTCCTTCATCTATTCAATGGGTCTGGTAACAATATGCATATGTCTCACATTGATTCAAATGTGTTTCAGTAGTTGTACTCTTGAAGTGTTTTTGCATTATCTCCAACATGCCTGTCCCCTTTCAGTTCACACCACACTGCATCTCCCTTGATATCCTGCTGTCATCCATCCACCTCATATGACTAAACCAGCAAGACTGAATTGTAATGGGTGGATAAGAAACCTGGTGGGATAAAATGGAAATGAATTTTAAGTCAAGATTGAATTTCATTCTAGGACTGCAAAGGAATCAATGGGTCTATGACCTTAAGGTGTTTTGTTTAAACATCTACAAATGAACTGCTTTGATTGAACTATAAATTGTGCATAAGCTTGTGGATACTTTTTGGAAATAAATTTTTATTCAAATGATAATTAACAAGAGGGTTTTGCAAATTAATTTATTTCTCCAAATTATTTTTCCTTAATGAGAAATTTGACAATACCTGAAAAGAAATGCATCTAGACTATTTTCTAGACCTCTCAGAATAAAATCATGCCCAAATGATTGTGGCTCCCTCTTACTGTTTCCTTAATTATTAAAGGAGAGATTTATCATGAATCTGGATCACATATAAAGCAATCTCTGTCCCAAAGGTTCAGCTATTGAGAAAGGAATAAAGGTATTTAGTTTAGTCATCTTGTTCTAGGCCTATAGACTCATGAAATCATGTAAGAGATGGGAAAGAGTTAGGAGAAGCCTGCCTGAAGATCCAGCTTTAGATATAGCCTGCCAACCCCTTACCACTGCCTTTTCCCACATTCAGTCCAGATCTTTCCCTGCATACTCATCTTACACTCTAACCCTGATCTATGTCTCATAGAGGAGCCCTCATTTTGTTCTGACCAAATTCTCCCATATTTAGAATGTTTTTCACTAATATTCACTAAAACTGGTAATCAAAAATAATAGCTATAACTTATGAGGTCCTTACTTACATGCATTATCTCATTTTATAACCCTATGTGTACTATTATTATCCTATTTTACAGTTGAGGAAATTGGGTCTTGAGAGATTAAACAAATTGTCCAAGTCAGACCACAAGCTGGGGCCTGATTCAATGGATGTCAACACCTGTGCATTTAACTTCCATGTGCTGGGCCTCTGGTCATCCCAAGTCCGTACTCCTCACTCACTGCACTGCTTGCTTATTGCCATTGTTCTCTGAGAGACAGGTCAAAGCTCTGAAGAGATTTTATCTTTTCGGGAAGACTCTTCTCTTACTAGCATCTTCAGGGGGACTCTTTTGGTCTGATTGCCTAATCTCAATCTCCTCAATTTGAAGCTCTTCCTTTGACTTCCATGATGCATTTTAATGGAATCTTGGCTTTCCTTCCCCTCTGACTTTTTTTTGCCTAGATTATCTTCCTTCTCCTTTTTGCTATCTGTAGGCATTCCCCTAGGTTTATCCTTAGCTCCCTTTCTCTGGTCACTACATTTTATTGCTTCCAGATGAAACTTACATAAGCACTGAAGACAGATCATTTCACATCTGATCTTCTAATCTAAGTTTGCTATCTTTTTTGAGAATATTCAATTCTGCTATAAAAACCTCAAAACAAACAAGATGGATGAAATGCACAAGAAGTGTTGTATAGAGAGTAATTTGGTAGCTTATGACATGCAGGGAAAACTCGTGGCATATGCTACATATGGGTAAGGAGTAAACAAGTAGCTTGTGAGACACAGGCAGGATGCATACAAAGTCAGTAACCTGTAACACATACTAACCATGGAGTTAAAGGAATTTATAATGGGACAAATGTTACTAATAGACAAAAAAGGATGAGTAAGCCAGGTTATAATCCTGCCCCACCCACAGCTCCAGCAGAAGTACTGATATTCCTTTGAAAGGTTTTAGCATTTTATTTGAACCTCGTGTTTGCTACCTTTCCTGCCATGTACACATCCTATTTCCACATCTAATCTGAAAGCTCCCAGAAGGCAGGTCCACTGACATATGCATCCTTTAATATGGGGAGTATTTGGCGTCCAGAGCTGCTGCCTAATACAGTTGAATAGATGATAGCGTAACCTGGACACCTCAGCTAAAATTGAACTCCTCTTTTATTATCATTTTCATAAAACCATCCATCTGTGAAATAATTGATATTTTTTAAATGATCATTTTATCAAGAGTTAATGTTTGCCAATTTTCTCAGTAGTTAAATATGTGTATCACCCAGGTAGAGTTTCTTTTCCTTTTACTGAAAATAAACAAGTAAATAAATAAAAATAATTCACACACACATATGCTGACGTAATGCATAACACAGAGGCAGTACAGTATAGCAGGAAAAAGCATTGACTCTGGAGTTCAGTGCCGGGTTTTGAGACCTAGATTTGTAACTTCCTATGTCTGCAACCTCGAGTAAGCTTATTTTTTACCTACCTTCCCCAGTGTCCTCATCTACTAATGCTGGGAAAATAGAAATGGTACCTAGTGCATAAGGCTATTGTAAGGAATAAATGAGCTACAGCAGGCAAGAATTGTTTAGAATAGTGTCTGGCAAGTGGTAAGCTGTCAATACATCATAGCTCGTATTATAAGAGCTACAAATCCTACAAAGCCATTTTAAACAGACTTCTTTCTCTATACTCTGTGTGAATAGCCTTCCAGCCAGAGCTATTTGCCTTTCAAAACCAGATTCCAGTGTCACATCCTCCCTAGATAAGTGAATACATGCACACTATTATCAAGGCCAAGAAAAGCTGCAAATAATGCTGATGGTCATTAACTCTAATAATACTCCCTTTATGTTTGTTTTTTCCTGTTGAGTTTATGAACCATTTCACATTCACCACATCACTGGATTTTCACAACACCTCTGTAGCAAAAGCTGCCAGCTTTTATTTCTCATTTTTGAAAAATAAGAAACTAAAGCACAAAGGGGTTAAAATGGCTTGCTTTTGATTACCTGGAGGATGACCATGAACTCAGGGCATTGTAACTCCTGATCATGGACCTTTTTTCTGCCCGACACTGGTAGAGTGGGTGGGTTCTAATGACAGATCTTAAGAAGTGGAATAGCTTCAAGCCTACAATCCCTGTCCCCCACACTCTTTTTCTTTTCTTTCTAGAAGAAAAAGAAATACCTTATTGTTTGTTTTACTCAAGAATTTTGCTACTAGGGTCCTCCTTTCTTCAAGATGATCTTCAAGTTCTGAGAAAATGGAAAGTAGAACCTCCTCACAAAACTGGTGTTTCCCTCATTCATGTCATGCTGCTTTTAAACCTAGTGGCTGCATAACAGGAATTGGAGCAGCACTGACTCAGAGATGCATTGTCTGGGTTTAGTTCCTCTTTGCCACTTACCAGGTTCATGACCTCAAGAAAGTTACTTAACTTCCCTATGGCTCAGTTGTCCCATCTGTAAAATAGGGACAATGTGTTACCTACCTCCTAGGGTTCTTGTGATGATTGTAAGAAATAATATGTGTAAGGTACTCAAAAGAGCACCTGACAAAATAGATATGTGCTCCTGTTATTATTATGTGTGAGAAAATAGTCTTTGATTCTTTCTCCTTTTGGCTGATATTGCTCCAGCTATCTAATGCAAGAGCTGTCATTGTGTGAACCAAAACAACCAGACCCCGTAATGCTCAGATTCTAAGCCAGTGCACTGCATTGCACCTCTCACCTCAGATCTTTGACTCCCCCAGAGCTGCTCTCCCTCACATACCTTGAATTAAAATATCCATGATCTCATATTGCGCCAAAACCTATCTCAACAACTCTATTTCCTGACTTTTACCCTCATCACCATGATCACCTTCCAGTTTCACCTAAGGAATATGTTGCTCTAGCAACACTCACCACCCACAGACAACAGTCAAATTTCATTTCTCAGATACAACTATTATAAAATAAATGGTCCATGTAACAGTCTTCGTGTTTGTTTCCCAGTTCATTTGTGAAATCTCCTGCCTGTTTGAGGCATTAATAAATGTAATAAAATACCCTTTTAAACATTTGAGCAATAATTTGTTAACTCAGCCAAAACACTATTCAGGTTCTCAGTGTTTTAAAAGTAGCTTTCTCTCAACATAAAGTAAAACAAAACAAAGCAAACAAACAAACAAAAGCACAGTCATAAGCTACTTCAGTCCTAGATTTTGTTTAGTCAAACTGCTTCTTATTTTGTGATAGGAACATGAAATGAATTGTAACATATTATTTGCTGAAAAGAATTCTGCCTCTTTTATTTTTACACCCCAGGGCAAAAATGATTATTTAACTGTTTCAGAAACAAGAAGAGGATGGAGAATTTCTACCTCTCTTCAATAGGCTCCCCACCAAATCCATTCTTATTCCCCCAAAGTAATAACACATGATACCAGCAGTGTACCAGCAGTGGCCAACACCACACATTTCTAAGATACTTTTCCAGGTGCATAGTCAGACAAAACCCAGTCCAGGCCCCAACACTGGACTGTCACTTGTCAGTAGCAACCCTGTTCAAATCCTTTCCCACTCTCCAGCCTTCTCAGGGTGATTCCTTAGTAAATGATGATTGCAGTTGAGTCTGTCTAACTGTGGAGGCCTGGGAATGGAGGTAAGGAGGAAGCACTGCACTATCAATGCCATCTCTCCATCCTGTTGGGAGATAGAGCAGAAGATGAATAAGCAGAACCCCACCCCCACCCTTCCCTTTATGCTCCCACTTCTCCCTATCTCACCACCTCCTCCAATTCTCCTCTCCTATCTCTGATAATGTGCCAAGCTGATGATTATTAATCATAACCAAAAGAGCATTTGACAAGAATATATATAGATATAATATCACCCGAAATTTAAGAAACGAGTAAAGCTAAGAAAGATTTAGGACAATGCTCTTATAAGAACTTTTTAGAATAAAACTTAGGAATTTTGATCACGTGCCATTAAAAATCAGTGTATAGGGACTTCCCTAGTGGTGCAATGGTTAAGAATCTACCTGCCGGAGAGACTGGTTCAAGATGGCAGAGTAGAAGGATGTGCACTCACTCCCTCTTGTGAGAGCACCATAATCACAACTAACTGCTGAACAGTCATCAACAGGAACACACTGGAACTCAGCAAAAACTATACCCCACATCCAAAGACAAAGGAGAGGCCACAATGAGATGGTAGGAGGGGCACAATCACAATAAACTCATCCCATAACTGCTGGGTGGGTGACTCACAAACTGGAGAACAGTTATACCACAGAAGTCCACCCCCTGGAGTGAAGGTTCTGAGCCCCACGTCAGGATTCGCAACCTGGGGGTCTGGCAACGGGAGGAGGAATTCCCAGAGAATCAGACTTTGAAGACTAGCAGGATTTCATTGCAGGACTTCGACAGGACTGGGGAAACAGAGACTCCACTTTTGGAGGGCACACACAAAGTAGTGTGCACACCAGGACCCAGGGGGAAGGAGCAGTGACCCCACTGGAGACTGAACCAGACCTACCTGCTAGTGTCGGAGGATCTCCTGCAGAGGCAGGGGGTGGCTGTGGCTCACCGTGGGGACAAGGACACTGGCGGCACAAGTTCTGGGAAGTATTCATTGGTGTGAGCCCTCCCGGAGTCTGCCATTAGCTCCACCAAGAAGCCAGTAAGCTCCAGTGCTGGGTGGACTCAGGCCAAACAACCAACAGGGAGGGAACTCAGCCCCACCCATCAGCAGATGAGCGGATTAAAGTTTTACTGAGCTCTGCCCACCAGAGCAACACCCAGCTCTACCCACCACCACTCCTTTCCATCAGGAAGCTTGCACAAGCCTCTTAGATAGCCTCATCCACCAGAGGGCAGACAGCAGAAGCAAGAACTGCAATCTTGCAGCCTGCAGAACAAAAACCACAATCACAAAAAACATAGATAAATGAAAAGACAGAGGACTATGTCCCAGATGAAGGAACAACATAAAACCCCAGAGAAACAATTAAATGAAGTGGAGATAGGCAACCTTCCAGAAAAAGAATTCAGAATAATCATAGTGAAGATGATCCAGGACCTCGGAAAAAGAATGGAGGCAAAGATCGAGAAGATGCAAGAAATGTTTAACAAAGACCTAGAAGAATTAAAGAACAAACAGAGATGAACAATACAATAACTGAAATGAAAACTACACTAGAAGGAATCAATAGCAGAATAACTGAGGCAGAAGAATGGATAAGGGACCTGGAAGACAGAATGCTGGAATTCACTGCTGCAGAACAAAGAAAGAAGAATGAAAGGAAATGAAGACAGCCTAAGAGACCTCTGGGACAACATTAAACACACCAATATTTGCATTATAGGGGTCCCAGAAGAAGAAGAGAGAGATGAAGGACCTGAGAATATATTTGAAGAGATTATAGTCAAAAATTTCCCTAACATGGGAAAAGAAATAGCCACTCAAGTCTAGGAATCACAGAGAGTCCCAGGCAGGGTAAACCCAAGGAGAAACATGCCAAGACACATAGTAACCAAATTGACAAGCATTAGAGACAAAGAAAAATTATTGAAAGCAACAAGGGAAAAACGACACATAACATACAAGGGAACTCTCATAAGATTAACAGCTGATTTCTCAGCAGAAACTCTGCAAGCCGGAACAGAGTGACATGATATATTTAGAGTGATCAAACGGAAGAACCTAAAACCAGGAATACTCTACACAGCAAGGATCTCATTCAGATTCCATGGAGAAATCAAAAGCTTTACAAACAAGCAAAAGCTAAGAGAATTCAGCACGACCAACCCAGCTCTACAACAAATACTAAAGGAACTTCCCTAAGTGGGAAACACAAGTGAAGAAAAGGAACTACAAAATCAAACCCAAAACAATTAAGAAAATGATAATAGGAACATACATATTGATAATCACCTTAGATGTGAATGGATTGAACACTCCAAACAGAAGACACAGACTGGCTGAATAGATACAAAAACAAGACCCATATATATGCTGTCTACAAAAGAACCACTTCAGACCTAGGGACACATACAGTCTGAAAGTGAGGGGATAGAAAAAGATATTCCATGCAAATGGAAATCAAAAGAAAGCTGGAGTAGCAATACTCATATCAGATAAAATAGACTTTAAAATAAAGAATGTTACAAGAGACAAGGGAGGACACTACATAATGATCAAGGGATCAGTCCAAGAAGAAGATATAACAATTGTAAATATATATTTACCCAACATAGGAGGAGCGCCTCAATACATAAGGCAAATGCTAACAGCTATAAAAGAGGAAGTTGAAAGTAACACAGTAACAGTGAGGGACTTTACACCTCACTTACACCAATAGACAGATCATCCAGACAGAAAATTAATAAGAAAACTCAAGCTTTAAATGACACAATAGACCAGATAGATTTAATTGATATTTATAGGACATTCCATCCAAAAACAGAAGATCACACTTTCTTCTCAAGTGCACATTGGAACATTCTCCAGGATAGATCACATCCTGAGTCATAAATCAAACCTTAGTAATTTTAAGAATATTGAAATTGTATCAAGCATCTTTTCCAACCACAATGCTATGAGATAAGAAATAAAGTATAGGGAAGAAAATGTAAAAAACACAGACAGATGGAGGCTAAACAATACACTACTAAATAACCAAGAGATCACTGAAGAAATCAAAGAGGAAATCAAAAAGAACCTAGAGACAAATGAGAACGAAAACAAGACAATCCAAAACCTATGGGATGCAGCAAAAGCAGTTCTAAGAGGGAAGTTTGTAGCAATACAATCCTACCTTAAGAAACAAGAAAAATCTCAAATGAACAATCTAACATTACACCTAAAGGAACTAGAAGAAAAAGAACAAACCAACCCAAAGTTAGCAGAAGGAAAGAAATCATAAAGAGCAGAGCAGAAATAAATGAAATAAAAACAAAGAGAACAATAGCAAAGATCAGTGAAACTAAAAGCTGGTTCTTCAAGAAGATAAACAAAGTTCTTCAAATTGATAAACCTTTAGTCAGACTCATCAAGAAAAAGAGGGAGTGGACTCAAATCAATAAAATTAGATATGAAAAAGGAGAAGTTACAATAGACACCACAAAAATACAAAGCATCCTAAGATACTACTACAAGCAACTCTGTGCCAAAAAAATGGACAACCTGGAAGAAATGGACAAATTCTTAGAAAGGTATAACCTTCCTAGACTGAACCAGGAAGAAATAGAAAACATGAACAGACCAATCACAAGTAACGAAATTGAAACTGTGATTAAAAGCCTTCCAACAGGGGCTTCCCTGGTGGCGCAGTGGTTGAGAGTCCGCCTGCCGATGCAAGGGACACGGGTTCGTGCCCCAGTACGGGAAGATCCCACATGCTGCGGAGTGGCTAGGCCTGTGAGCCATGGCCGCTGAGCCTGCGCGTCTGGAGCCTATGCTCCACAACAGGAGAGGCCACAACAGTCAGAGGCCTGCGTACCACAAAAAAAAAAAAAAAAAAAAAATCTTCCAACAAAAGTCCAGGAACAGATGTCTTCACAGGTGAATTCTATCAAACATTTAGAGAAGAGCTAACACCCATCCTTCTCAAAGTCTTCCAAAAAATTGCAGAGGAAGGAACACTCCCAAACTCATTCTACGACGCCACCATCACCCTGGTACCAAAACAAGACAAAGATACTACAAAAAAAGAAAATTACAGACCAATATCACTGATGAACATAGATGCAAAAATCCTCCACAAAATCCTAGCAAACAGATTCCAACAACACATTACGAAAATCATATACCATGATCAAGTGGGATTTATCCAGGGATGCAAGGATTCTTCAACATATGCAAATCAATCAATCTGATACACCATATTAACAAACTGAAGAATAAAAACCATATGATCATCTCAATAGATGAAGGAAAAACTTTTGACAAAATTCAACACCCATTTATGATAAAAACTCTCCAGAAAGTGGGCATAGAGGGAACCCACCTCAACAAAATAAAGGCAATATATGACAAACCCCCAGCAAACATCATTCTCAATGGTGAAAAAGTGAAACCATTTCCTCTAAGATCAGGAACAAGACAAGGATGTCCACTCTCACCACTATTATTCACATAGTTTTGGAAGTCCTAGCTATGGCAATAAGAGAAGAAAAAGAGATGAGAGGAATATGAATTGGAAAAGAAGTAAAACTGTCACTGTTTGCAGATGACATGATACATAGAAAATCCTAAAGATGCCAACAGAAAACTAGAGCTAATCAATGAATTTGGTAAAGTTGCAGGATACAAAATTAATGCACAGAAATCTCTTGCATTCCTATACACTAATGATGAAAAATCTGAAAGAGATATTAAGGAAACCTTCCCATTTACCATTGCAACAAAAAGAATAAAATACCTAGTAATAAGCCTACATAAGGAGATAAAAGACCTGTATGCAGAAAATTATAAGACACTGATGAAAGAAATCAAAGATGACACAAACAGTCTGAGAGATATACCATGTTCTTGGAAGAATCAATATTGTGAAAATGACTGTACTACCCAAAGCAATCTACAGATTCAGTGCAGTCCGTATCAAATTACCAATGGCATTTTCTACAGAACTAGAACAAAAAATCTTAAAATTTGTATCGAGACACAAAAGATCCTGAATAGCCAAAGCAATCTTGAGGGAAAAAAACGGAGTTGGAGGAATCAGATGCCCTGAGTTCAGAATACACTACAAAGCTACAGTAATCAAGACAATATGATACTGGCACAAAAACAGAAATATAGATCGATGGAACAGGATAGAAATTCCAGAGGTAAACCCATGCACCTATGGTCACCTAATCTATGACAAAGGAGGCAAGGATATACAATGGGGAAAAGACAGTCTCTTCAATAAGTGGTGCTGGGAAAACTGGACAGCTACATGTAAAAGAATGAAATTAGAACATTCCCTAACACCATACACAAAAATAAACTCAAAATGGATTAAAGACCTAAATGTAACACCAGACACTATAAATCTCTTAGAGGAAAACATAGAAAGAACACTCTATGACATAAATCACAGCAAGATCCTTTTGGACCCACCTCCTAGAGAAATAGAAATAAAAACAAAAATTAAAAAATGGGACCGAATGAAACTTAAAAGCTCTTGCACAGCAAAGGAAACTGTAAACAAGATGAAAAGACAACCCTCAAAATGGGAGAAAATATTTGCAAACGAATCAACAAAGGATTAATCTCCAAAATATATAAAAGCTCATGCAGCTCAATATCAAAAAAACAACCCAATCAAAAAATGGACAGAAGACCCAACTAGACATTTCTCCAAAAAACGCATGCCGATGGCCAAAAGGCACATGAAAAGCTGCTCAACATCACTAATTATTAGAGAAATGCAAAAGAAACCTCACACCAGTCAGAATGGCCATCATCAAAAAATCTAAAAGCAATAAATGCTGGAGAGGGTGTGGAGAAAAGGGAACCCTCTTGCACTGTTGGTGGGAATGTAAATTGATACAGCCACTATGGAGAACAGCATGGAGGTTCCTTAAAAAACTAAAAATAGAATTACCATATGACCCAGCAATCCCACTACTGGGCATATACCCAGAGAAAACCATAATTCAAAAAGACACATGCACCCCAATGTTCACTGCAGCACTGTTTACAATAGCCAGGTCATGGAAGCAACCTAAATGTCCATCAACAGAGGAATGGCTAAAGAAGATGTGGTACCTATATACAGTGGAATATTACTCAGCCATGAAAAGCATCGAAATTTGGTCATTTGTAGAGACGTGGATAGACCTAGAGACTGTCATACAGAGTGAAGTAAGTCAGAAGGAGAAAAACAAATATCATATATTAACACATCTATGTGGAATCTAGAAAAATGGTACATGTGAGCCAGTTTGCAAGGCAGAAATAGAGACACAGATGTAGAGACAAACGTATGGACACCAAGGGGGGAAAGCGGGGGCGGGAGTGGTGGGTGGGATGAACTGGGAGATTGGGATTGACATATATACACTGATATGTATTCAATAGATACCTAGTAAGAACTTGCTGTATAGCACAGGGAACTCCACTGTACAGTAGAAACTAACATAACATTGTAAAACAACTGTAGCCCAATAAAACACATTCATATGCAGAAATACAATATAAATATTTTTATAAATGTGCATATGTAAATATGCACAAAGATTATGCATCAGAATGTTTGTTTTGAGAACAATAGAAAAATAGTTTGTTGAAGTGTTATAAAACCTACTTTTTAATAGCCAACAGTGGAAAGGTAGTGTCAGCACTCTTTAAAAGTCTAAAAATATTGCTATTGCTGTTAAATAAACACTTCAAAAAATTTTAAAAAAGAAAAGAATCCACCTACTTATGCAGGGGACACGGGTTTGATTCCTGGTCAGGGAAGATCCCACGTGCTGTGGAGCAACTAAGCCCATGCATCACAACTACTGAGCCTGCGCTCTAGAGCCCTCAAGCCACAACTACTGAAGCCCGCATGCCCTAGAGCCCGCATGCCACAACTACTGAGCCTGCACACCACAACTACTGAAGCCTACACGCCTAGAGCCTGTGCTCCGCAACAAGAGAAGCCACTATAATGAGAAGCCTGTGCACTGCAACACAGGGTAGCCCCCGCTCACTGCAACTAGAGAAAGCCCACATGCAGCAACAGAGACCCAACGCAGCCAAAAATAAATAAAAATTATTTTAAAAAATCAGTGTATATAAATATAATAGGTGGGTTTTATTTCTCTAAACCACCAGGCCCCTTTGGTATTTTAACTTTACTAGGAAAACTCAGTTGAGGCCCTTAAAACAATAAAAACTCATTAATATATGTGGACAAAGGAGACAAGGACGACTTGCAGGAGCATATAAACTAGTTGAAGACATTTGAAAAATCTGGCCTTATGAGATTATAAATATGGTATAAATAATAAATGTGCTGATTTAGTCTGATTCTGTGTTAAGAGATGCACTCTGAATTTCAAAGGCAGATGCATTTTTTTTTTAATTCAGAGAAAATGACTTAGGGATTCTTCCCGAAATTCTAAATATCAGACAAGTCCTTCCTGCCACACTGACATTTTCTATTAAAAGTGTGTAAGTATTACTGCCAAAAATTGATAAAGTAATTCCTTTTGAAGAAGCAGTGTAGGTAGGTGGTAGAGAGATTATGGATATATATCAAGAAAACGGACATCACAATAGACAGCCTAGGGTTGAGGTACAGCAGCTGCATGGAGTGAGATGATTCCCTATTGTGGAAAGTCTAGCTTTCCAGTAATGGAGATTAGTGGGTGGTTCTACTATAATTGGGAAAGAACAGAAAGATTTCTCTTACTGAAAGTTGTTTCAAGGGAATTTTTAAAATACTAGATGAATATAATTTTCAACCTGTAATAACTATTTCTTTTATTGTATCTAAGGCATTATATTCTCTGGTAATTATAATTTTAAGCAAGTTAAACAGCAGTTAAAAGAGGTAATAGAGGGAGTTCCCTGGTGGCCTAGTGGTTAGGATTCTGGGCTTTCACTGCCATGGCCCGGGTTCAGCCCCCAGTCAGGGAACTGAGATTCCACAAGCCACACAGTGCAGCCAAAAAAAAAGGAAAAAAGAAAGTGAGATACGATTTAAACATAATGCAAAGAAAAAATATTTCCTCCTCACCTTCAGGTTGGGAAGAAACTGAAGCAATTACCTGAAAGAGGTTGTATATCTATAAATCAAAGGGAATTTCCTAATGGTGAAATTCAAGCTAAACCCAGTTTTAGCTGAAGAGTATCTTGATTGTTATCCTAATGAGTCTCAGGTGGAGATAGTTGTTGCCAAATTCAGTAGTTCCTAGTATTTGGCTTTCTTTGTTTAAGACTTCAGAATATTTGAAATTAATAAAAGGTATTAGTACAGTATACCCCGATGACTATTCAAGATAGAGTGTGGAAATTCACCATAAACCTTTGCAGCCTTGGAATTAAGCCCTCAGAGTATGTTAGTGGAAAGAAGAAGAAAAGCAATTCTCTCTCTCGCCATGTCAATGGAGGATATGTTTTCCAGACTCTTCTTGTGTCTAGTGCTAATAAGAGGGACCTCCACTTGAATTCCTTTGAGAGCATACACAGTTTAAATCTGGGCTCATGTTTAAGTTGTCTGCTTTATACTTAGAGAACTAAAAGATTTACACCTTGAAGCTAGCTTTCGTCCAATTGCTTTGAAAGGAGAGCACGTTAGTGCATTGCACTCTGTGAGCAGTGTCTGATGTAATGAATGGATGATTTAACATGGGATTAACGCTCTCCTCACAAAAATACCTACAGTGTGTAGAGACCAAGGTCTCAAAACAAAGGCAGCTAGCCTCCACAGGCAACCAGACATTCTGATTGGTCAAATAAAGCCAGTGTTTATTATTTTAATTATGAAAAGGCAAATCATGGTTCTGACCAGCCTCTAGGAATAAAACAGGACCCACAGGCTTCCTTTATTAGCTGTTGATATTAATCAGACAACCTGCTTATTGCTATTCTAGTTGCTCTGGAGGGTACAGATTCAGTCCAAAGTATTAAAGACTTCAAGAAATGCAGTTGGGAAACCAGGACTATCACACAGGAAACAACAGCAAATAATATGAGGCAATATGTTCATATAGCAAAGGCTTCTGGTTCTGTTAGAGAGAAATAAGAAGCCATGTAGAATTTTTAAAATTGAGAGCAGGAGTGGGGAGAGGAAGGTGACCTAAGTGGAGCTGTGCTTTGCGATAACCTTGGAGGGAGTGTGGACGGCAGAGTGTAACAGGAGTAGAGACCAGGAGCCTGGTTTGGAGGCTGTTATAAGAGTCTGGGTGATGTAAAGCAGAGGTAATGGGAACAGAAAGAGCACAAAGGATGCATTCAAGAGACATGTCTAAGGCGGAAAGAGTAACCAGTTGTTCATGGAAGAGAGGAAGAGGAAGGTTCAAGGATATCTGTGGTTTCTCCTTTGGAGAAGGATGTTAACCTGAAATAGGTAGCTTTGGGAATTTTGGCATGAAACGATGATAACTTCAGTCCAAAAACAGGATGCTTTTGATGTTAGAAAACTCAGGTAAATATCGTGACTGTAGCTCAGACTGCTGATAGAACTCAGGGCTCAATTGACTGCAGGTGATATACATATAAAATGGAAGTTGGTGCTGCCTACAGTGTTCTCACCACTCAACACCCCTGAAAAGGGAGCTCTAACATTCACACAGACTTGATGCTAAGCTACCATTCTCATTCACTCCTCCAGTAGGATTTGATCCTATTTCTACTTTCACTACACCTGCTCACCCTTGAACCTCAATTTAAATGGTGCATCCTCACCCTTCCAGGACCAGCAAGTCAAGCATATGTTCTCTGAAATTCTCTTTTATAGCTCGCTATTACTTTTCTTCATAGCACTTATCACACTTTGTAACTGTCCATCTGTTAATTTACTTATTGTCTTTCATGAGATCATAAATTCCTTTAAAACAAAAACATGTTTCTATTTTATTCATCACTGTATTTCCAGTATGGGGCTCAGTGCCCAGGATGTGGGAAGTGCTCAATAATATACATTGAATGAATGAATGAATTCTCCATTTCAGTTTCATTGCCTTTGATGCTTTGGGTACCTCATGGATGCTGTCTCCATGAGCAGAAATTTGATAGTCAGTTGTATGTAATTGGAGAGGAAGTTAAAGATAAAAGCGTGATGGAAAAATATAAGTGGGTGTAATGTCTCACCAGATATAGGAGACCAAGAAGGGAGATGTCAGTGACTCAAACCTGGGTGACTGGAAACTTTCTCTCTCTCATCTCATGCTCTCGGGGAATGCTACATTACAGGCCAGAAAAAAAGTGCTTTATTTTGGCAGTTGAGTTGTACTCAAATTCAGATTACAAAGTGCTGAATTGTATGATAATTCTATTTTTGATTTTTTGAAGAACCGCCATACTGTTTTCCATAGCAGCAGCACCATTTTGTATTACCACCAACAGTCTACAACTATGTGACTATGCTTAAGATTACTGAACTGTGTGCTTAAAAATAGCTATGATGGTAAATTTTATGACATGTTCTTTACCAAATTAAAAAAAAATGTGAGGTGTTCATTGGGTGCCTACTGGTTGCCGTTAAGCACGTTGGCAGCATCTCAGCTGACAGATTCCTTGGATGATACTGGAACCTGTAAACCCAAGTGTTTCAGTGGAGAGCCTGGGAGGAGAAGATGGAGTGTTAGATAATAAACCCATTCTAACCTTATCGCTACCCTGAGTTTTCATCCAGATGGATTAAGTATTCTCATTGTTCATAAAAGCCTGAATATCAGTTTTATACTGACTATGAAGTAGTATGAAAAAAAATTAGGAAATTTAATGTATTTTATTTGGCCTTCTTTCTAGCATTTACTATTTTGTTTTCATTAAGCCACCCCAAGCTGAACTTAAGATGATTTCATTTTCTTTCATCATTTGATCTCCCCTTAAAGCCTCCTATGCTCTAATTATTAATATTGATGGGATGTCAGTAACTCAAAATACCCAAAGGATATTGGCCTCTAACACCTCTCTCATATTTCTGTGCTCTTTTAAAAGAATCCAGAGTATTCTCTTTAACAGTTTCAAAAACTGAAGAGAACAAATTTCCTGAATATAAACGTAGTCTCAACAATAAAAACATTGTATTCATTCCCTGTTGACTAAAATATATATATTTTATAGATAAAGTATATATCTTTTATTTTATGTGTATCTATAAAAGGTCTCAGATGGAGAAGATTTGGAGAGGGAAGATGGAAAGAATCTATTAGAGTCTGAGAATTAACAAAGGTAAATGTTATTTATTCCAAGAGAGAGGCCGGCAAATTGAATTCTTATCCTTCATCGTTAAAGAGGGAAAAGACAGAGCTAATATTCTACAACATGACGAGAGAGTCAGAGAAAGGCCAGTGGGGTTGCCCTCTCACTTCTGGGTTGAGATCCCCAGGTATAGCAAAGTCATGGTTTGTGTCTGAGCAAAAGGAGACCCAGCAGAGCCTCTACTGAATTCTCTCAGTACAGAGAGGGGGAGAGGATTTCCTGCTGTGCTGGTGAAGCCTTCTCTGTGCTGAAATCACCTTTCTTCACAGTCCTACTATTCCTCCAGGAGGCTCAGGAGTCAGTGGGGAGGGATTTACGCAGCCTTTTCCCGGACCGAGAGTATTTCTGCTGGTTTTCCATGCCATTGGTCAGAAGACCCAGTAAGAGGTACACTGCACCCTCCCCCAGGTCTCCCCCTCCTTGTTCTGAAGGCACATTCAGATACTAACCCAAGAGTGCTGCAGTCGTTCAAGACTACCCAACTTGTAATGGACAAAGCATTTCTAAATCCCTTCCCGGCTCCCCACTTGCATCTCCTTGGACTCAGGGTGACCCTGCTAAAGAGAAGACCAGGAAAATGATCGATAATTCTCAAGAGGATTCCCCAGTGAGATTTCCAATTAGCACCTACCCAATCACACAGAGAGTGTGTGAGGAAGGGTTATTACTAAACAATGACATATTCACAAATACATTTAAAACTGTGAATTCCTATGCTAAATATGAGATAGTGAAAGAAAGTTTGTACAAAGTATTCGACTCTTCCAATAACTGTAAAGCCAAATCCACAGTAAGACCATTCACAAAAGATATAATTTAGCAAAAATATAATAATAATGATCTTCTTTCATAGATGTGTGTGTGCGCTGTAACTATAGGGTAGCAAGCAGCATCCTCCCTCTCTCCCCACTGTAATAAATCACGTCACATTATGTGAATTCGGTACAAAACAAAGAGGCAGAGTACCAAAACGATATATGACATCCAATTTTATTGAATAGACTTGCCTAAATCACTGCTATTTTAAAACAAAGGTTCCTGATGCTAAATCTGAAGGTCAAAAATCTTCTGAAGGTATCAGATTTGAAATGCCGTATAATAGTAAGAATCAATCACATTTCTGGAATAGACAAGCCAATATAGAATCTGTTGTGCAGGGGCGTGTGAATTTATCCGATACACAGACCTTAAAATAGGCCAGATAGTAAGTCTGGCTAATAATAAGTTCAAGGTCCCTGCCTCTACAAGGTAAGGGCTACTGCTGATTATCCCTAGTACTTACAAAGTGACAACAGCTAAGCCTAATAGGATTTGAATTTAAGTAGCTGTGATTCTTTTCCCTGCCTCTTCCAGCTCTGCGAAGTGGAAATTCTGGAGGCACCCATAGAAAAGGCACACTTTCAGACTTAAGGCATGCCCTGGTGATCAAGCACACTTACCATACAAATCCTTCCAGACCAGATCAGAGCATGAAACTATGCACCACAGTAAGCTGTCCAGAGACCTAAATAAAAATGCTGGCCACTTTGTTATAATAAGAATTTCTTTAAAACAGGAATAGTAGTACTTCTGTTCAATTTATTAGGAGACACACTAACCAATGGGCCTGGAACTGCTGGCCCCATGGAATAATGATCTGATTCATGACAAAAAGCTAGAAAATTCCATGTGTTCAGTTATTAATATACAGCACTTTTGCTAAATCACTGGCACTTTATGCGTGTGCCTACACACACGTGAACTGTGTGTGTGTGTGTGTTATTTCTTTAGTGCTTACTATACACCAGCTACATTACTAGGGACCTGGGATAAATGCTGAAGAAAAGAGACATAACCGTTGCCTCCAAGAAAATACAGTCTAGTGGAGCGGTGCTTCTCAAACTTTTAACATGCATTCAGATCACCTGGGGATATCATTAGTATGCACTGTGTCTGGGGTAGTGCTGAGATTCTGTGTTTCTAACTATTCCCTTTTAATGCCAATGTTGCTGGCATTTGAGTAGTAAGGTACTGGAGGGCATAGATATTACATTCCACAAATAAACAATTATATGCTTACATTTGTGAAAAGTGATATGAAGGAAAAAGTGCAAGGATCCAAGAGATCAAATAAAGTGGGGGACCCCACATATACTTCAGGGCTTGGTGAGGGGTTGTTTAAGCCATAAGCTGAAGGGGTTTAGAATGTGGCAGACTAAGTTATTGAGACCTACTGTAGTGAATGCCACATGCACCTTTGGTGTCTTTGTGCCTGAAGGTATTTTCCTGTACACCAGAGTATGCCTGACCTAGCTCAGGGATTGCTGGAAGTGCCTAAGGCCAAATACCCTGCAGCTACTTGCTTGAGGGACAGGAGTTTGTAAATAAATACTGCAGCTTCACCACCCATTGGTGGGACACACTTAGTTGGGTTTCATAGATTCTCAGATGGTTCCCTGCAATATTGGCCCCTAGTTTCCCATAGCTATAACTCATATTAACTTCCCTGTCTCATTCCTTGCCAATGACTTCTGCCTCTCCTCCAAATAAATGAGTAGCTCCCAAATCCTTGTCTCAGGGTTTGCTTTTGAGGGAACCCAAATTAAGAAATCAGCCCTTTCAAAGAAGACAACAAACAGTGATGAAATATACATGCACTCGTCTATGTCTATATCTGTACATACACACACACACACACAACTAGGGTGAAGTCTAAGGGGGAAGAAAGAACACAGAAACCTAAAATGAGCACTGAGACTACTTACTTTTGAGCTTGGATATTTGCCACCAATCCTGTTGATCTTGAACTTTTGGTTTTATAGCCTCATGGGGAGAGAAGAACAAATGTCTAAACCTGACCCCACCCCAGGAAACCTCCTACCAATCAGCTGAGCTACATCCTCAATGTCAGGGTAAACCAGAAGTAAAACTATCTCTCCTAATCTTAGAGAACTGCAACAGATGTTACCTTGGGATTGAACAGAGCAGGGAGGAAATAACCATAAGCTGGCCCTATTTCCTGACTCGGAAATGGCTTCATGGTTATTTGTAAAACTGTACATAAGTATTTATGTACACTTCTACACGTACATTTTACTCCACAATTTTTAAAGATGTAATTTTTAAAAAATCTAACAGACAAGAGAGGAATGATTTCGGTAAAGGGAAATCGTGTAAGAATTATGAGATGTTTTGGAGGAACAGAGAACAGACCAGTGTGGCTGGACCATAATCAACAAGGGGGAGAATCGTGGTGGATTCAATCATACATTCATTTACTCACTTGTGACAAGCACTGCCTTATGGAGCTTACATTGAGTGAGAGACAGGCAAGACAATCAAATAAATGAACATGATAATTGCTATGAAGGAAAAAAAAACACGTTGGTATCATAGAAAGAGACTGGGGCTAGAGAATTATTGGTGGGGAAATGAAGATTGGGTTGCCTTGAAAGTTCTCACTTAGGTGCTGGCAACTGAACTGAAACCAGAGAGACAAGAGGATAAACTAGGAAGAGGCATAGGAGTCAATACTTTGTAGTTCTCGGTAAGGATTTGAGCTTTATTTTAGGAGCAACGGAGGTATATGCAGAAGAGAGACATAATCAGACTAAGGTTCTTGAAGATCTTCCTGATGAGTCTATGAAGAATTGATTCCATGGGGTCCAGAATGATGCAGGCAGAACAGTGAGAAGACATTTGACAGGCGCCGACTAGGATGATCAAAGTGAAACATAAAACTACATGTATTCAAAGTATACTTTAGACTTAGAATTGAATATTCCTTAATATAACTCTGATAGAGACTCTGCCCCCAGAAGGAAATCACTAATCACTGAGTCCTATCTTTTTGGCTACAATGATTGAGCAAATGACTGGCATATTACTGAAGCTTGATCAATCAGAATCTTTTCTTGGGATTTTGCTCTGGAGCTAGAGGAGAAGGCTCTCCTTTAGTAGAATGTTATAAGGGTATAACATGAGGACTGCCAGTGGTCTTGTTCAGGTCCTTTGAAGAAAGACAGAAGGAAGCAGGAGAGGATGCAGCCATGAAGAGAGAAGAGAAAGGGAGAGAGATTAAGACAAATCCTGATGTGATTGAATCTCCTGGCTGCTGTGGTTTTGGCAGTATTCTATTCAACTATTGGAACTACTCCAGGATTTTCCCAGTTACGAATCATATAATTCCCTTTTGCATTTAGCTAATTTGAGTTGGATTTCTGTCAATTACAATTAAAAAAAAAAAACCCTGACCCATATAAGAGGTGAGGAAGTTGGTGATGAGCATCTTAGGGGCTAGATGTACCATTTACTGAAATAATGAAAGCAAGTTGAGAACCTGGCTCAGGAGGCAGGAACCAAAGTTCTGTTTAGGAAATGGGAATTTGAAATACCTATGAGATATCAAATATTAAGTACATGGTGGATATACGAATTTAGAGCTTAGCTAAGAATGGAGTGTGGATACGTTTGGGCATCACTGACGTACAGATGATATCCGAAACCACAGGATGAGACGAGATGAGATTACATGAGAGTATCCAGTGGAAAGAGAAAAGGGCCCAGGAGTAGGACCTGAAAAACTCCAAATTCTATGGACCTGATCAGATAGATGCCAAACTTTAACTAAAGAAAAGGTCTGCAATTCATGCACCATTCCCCCACCTCCATACAACTGTAGTTAAGTTTGTTTGCTGGATGATGTTAGCTAACCCTGCAAGTTTCACCTTATTGTGATCGGTCAAAAAAAAAAAAAGTCTAGGTGAGAGGTGTGAGTGTGTGTGTGTGTGCATGTGTGTGTGTAACTTTAAAGTAGTAAGGCTGATTTTCAAGTGTAGTTCATAAACTGGCTCTGTAGGCAATTGTGAAAAAATATCTGAGTAGTAAAATAAATATTTATACTTTAGAACTTGGTAGGAATTTGGATTATAACAAGCCTTTTGTGTGCATGAGTCATTCTTCCATTATTTCTTGATTATAAACTTGGCAATGGTCGATGTACTAATTCTGTAATGGCCACCAGAGAATAATTTTCTATATTACCTCCAGGGCCCATGGGACATGATCAGCACTGCCTCTGTTTAGAGAGCAGTTTAAATGAAGGAGCTGAAAATTTAATGTTTTTTAAAGTTTCTTGTTTCTGTACTAAACCAGAAGACTACCTGTCATTGTGACATACATTTCTGAAATGACTGACTGTATATAAATGTATGCAGATGACTTAAAGACAATGCCACCTAAAAGAAGTCTTTACCTATTCAGGAGTATATGAATTTGTTAGGTTATGAGTCTCTATGATCTGTTGGGTTAAGGGTCAAATCATATATCCTGATTTAGAACATGTACATAATGATGATTAGAAGTTGTGTTTTCAGAAAATAAAATTACCAAATTTTATCATTCGTTAAGCACTTCGTGGACACTTGAGACTTAGAATTTAAAATTTACTCAGTTAAAAATATAAAGATATTGATCATTGATCATTTTGTTAAGGTCCAATATAGTTCTAAAAGGCAAAGAATCTTCACAATTCTTGGTCTCTAGCTTAGATTCGCTTCTGAACACCATGTTCTCCTGATGGAATGCTGTCTCCTTTCCAATTTTCTCTGAAGTATTTTTATATATCTTTGGTGAACTCAGAAATATGCTAAGGCCCAGATGTTGTTTTCTTTCAACAATAACAGAATTTATTCAGTGAGGATCGACAACTTTATAAATTTATGAGATTACTTGGGATGTGATTAGTGAAATTCTATCTTTCTCCATATTTGTTTCTGACATTTTAAAATTAATAATCAAATGAAAATGTGAACTAAACTTATTTTCCTTATATATTCTCTCTAGCTCTTTGGATGGGATAACCTTGTATAAATGATGAACAAATAAATACCATACATGATTCTTAATAATAATACACAGATTGTCTGAAAAGTCTAGAAACATAGGAAAATATTTTATTTTTTATGCTTTTTCGGATTAATAACTGGCTTAAATTTAGAAATGTGTTACCTGCAAAAGAATCTGGGGATCAAAGGGAAATATACTGACAATATTTCTTAAAAATATAGCTAGCATCTTAATTTTGTTTAGATTTTACATTTTGGAACTCAGTTGCTCAGAGTCAGATTAATTGTAATTTTTTTTTTTTTTTTTTTTGCGGTACGCGGGCCTCTCACTGCTGTGGCCTCTCCCGTTGCGGAGCACAGGCTCCGGACGCGCAGGCTCAGCCATGGCTCACGGGCCCAGCCGCTCCGCGGCATGCGGGATCTTCCCAGACCGGGGCACAAACCCGTGTCCCCTGCATCGGCAGGCAGACTCTCAACCACTGCGCCACCAGGGAAGCCCTCAACATCCTTTTATATATCTTCTCTTGTACGTGTGTAAGTTTCTCTTGAGTATATACCTGGGCATGAAGGTCATAATGGAGTAAAGAGTATGTAAGTGTTCAATTTTAGTTAAAAATAGCAAGCTTTTCCAAAGTTGTTATTCTCATCTGTAACATATAAAAGAGACTGTGGATCCACGGCATTGTCAGCATTTCCGATATTTGGAATCCAGTGGAGATAAAATGGTATCCTATTATGATCATAATAGCATTATTTAAAAATAAAAACATTCTGGGGATAAGGTTTACTTTTGAGGTGATCAGAATGTTTTAGAAATAATAGAAGTGATGATTGCCTGATATTGAGAATGTATCAATACTAAATACCACTGAATTGTACACTTAAAATGGTTAATTTTATGTTATGTGAATTTTACCTCCATTGGAGGAAAGAAAAAAAAAGGAACACAGGCTCTGGGTTCAGATGCCTGGGCTCATCCTTGCTCATTTGACCACAGGCCAACTACATACATGATCTCTAGATTTCAGTTTTCTTATCTGATAAATAGGTACATAAGTAACACTAACCTCCAACAGTAGCCATAAGCACTAAACCCACAACTGCCAGAATAAATATTCAATCAAGTGAGCTGTTAATAAAAAATAATAATAAGTAAAAGAGTAATAAAAACAAAAACATTCCTTCATTTCTAGTTTTCTCAGGTGTACTATACATTTCAAAATATGTTAGTGGTATATAAGTCAGTACAAAGTAATTAATTACAAAATGATCTATGTGTTACTTTGAGCTAATTTTTTTTCTAACTCTTCTCTCACATCACTACAGGCATGGCCAGGACTGTAATATGCAGTCATTATGGCCATTATGGCCAGGTAGGATATCTCTTCTAATATCCTACCTCCCTATAGGCAGAATGCCAGGAGGGGAGATCATGTATTTACTTTAAGTTTTTCAAGCATTCATTCTTTCTTACTCTAGAAACCTCACCTCATTTCAAGTGATTTTTAAAATATCTAAGAGGTTTCCACTGACTGCTTAGATTTGTAGAAGGTTTTATTTTATTAAAATATACAGTACCGCATAGACACATTTACAACATGTAGTCATTAGATTGCAAAGGTATATAGAGCTGGCCCAAGTAATTAGGTATTTTTAAAATCCATTTAATTAGATTTCTAGATTTTCATGTTCCTTTTTCATAAGTCATTAACTTAATTTAAATGCAGAGTCATGTTTAAGGTGATTCTCTGGCATCTGTAATGAAGGACTAATGAATGTCGTTTAAATTGGGAAACAGCAAGGGTGTAGGAGAGAAATCCTGCTGCAGAACTCCACAGTCGGCAAAAGCAGGGTAAGTGTGATGATGATTCCTGGTGTTTATTATCATCTGTTAAAATACATGGAATTTCCAAGAGGAAAAGAAGAGTGAGAGTAGTGGTGAAAATGAGGTAGGAGTGTACAGATGTGATCCTGAAACCTTCCTTCCCACCCATCCTCACTAACCTGAACAGTTCAATCCGTACAAGGGAGTTTAAAAGCGTGGTAGGCATTACCCGTGGAGTGGCAACTTTCATTCTGATTACAGATGTTTAAAAGCATCATGCATCATTAAGAGGGCTTAGCTGAAACCTTATGTATTTCTGATTGCAACTTATTTGGTCACTGTGAGCCAAAATAGATAATAATCTTCTAAAATGATGCATATTGTCTAAACTGCTAACAAGAAAATCGTTTCATAGACAGTGCAGTGTTTAACTTTCCTTCCTTTATTCACCTTTAATTCCTCACTGCTTCCAACTGAGTTGAAGTGTTTGTATTAAAACAAAACAGCCATTGGAACTGAAGAAATTGACTCACCTGTTTTTTAAGTTGCAGGGTATTTTTTTTATGGTATACAACATGCAGTATAATGTAATAAATATTTTAATTTCTTAAGGCTATTGAACTCTTGTGTCCCTTAGAGGGGACTTCCAACTTACTGTTACAAATATTGGCACTTAATCGTAGAAGAAAATGACATTAAAATAGTTCAAGGATAAAATCACACGTGGGGTGCTTGTTCTCAAACAGGCCATGATCTCATTTAGATATTATCTATAAGCTTGAAGAAGTTATGAATCAATATAGCGGTAAGGAAACCTAACATAACAGTTAAGATCTGTGTCCATTATTTTTCATTTAGGCCTAGAAATACATTTCCTTTCCTGAATGAACCAATAAGGCCATTTCAAAGAGAAAGAAATGGAAACGAAAAACAAACGTGTTAAGGCGAGCATTGACTTCAGAAGCAGGCTCTCCCTTTTAATATACCGGAAAGGAACTGTAAATTCTTTGACCAGCAATTAGCACGCCTGGATCTCCTTCCACAGCACAGAGGAGCAGAGCCAGGAAGAAACTGGTGGTTACGTCGTGCTGCCTCTGGTGGCAAAGGGAGATGCTTCTACTTCTCACAAGGTTTTTATTCCCCCCAAAATCGCGAGACTGGCGAAGCCTGGAGCCTTCTACACATTGCTGTGAGGCCAACTCCACCACCGCTCCGGACGGAGCACAGTGGGCGCGCGTGGGCGCTCAGCAAGTTCCTCTTCTCCAGCCCTTCCTGCCAGTGTTCACCAAAGTGCTTTGGGATCTGAGGTTGTGAAACTCCCTGAGCAGGGAAAACGATACACTTCTTCCCAGTGGCGATTTTTCTTTCTTTTTCTCCTGCCCTAAACAGGGTGTTTGACCTTCTGGGCGACTGCGTTCCCTGTGCCCCGGCGCCAGCTGTGTTCCTGACCGCAGGGCTGCACGGGGCCTGGCAGAGCTCCGGACACATTTCCTGTTGAGGCCTAAGGGAGGGAAGCTGTTTGCTGCCAGAACCCTGACGGGAATTCTTGGAGATTGAGGGGACGGGCGCGGGGGACGGGTGGGGGGGGCGGAGAGCCAGCTGTGGGGGGGGGGGGGGGCGGTGACCGCGCTCCTGGGACAGCTCCACGCCCTCGGGCGGGTCAGATCCAAGCTGGGAGCAGCCGCGGGCGCTGGGCCTCCAAGATGAGGCAGGCGCTCGCCCTGTGCCTTCTCTGGCAGACGTTCTGGCCCCGGCCCGGCAGTGGAGAGCACCCCACCGCCGACCGCGCGGGCTGCTCGGCTTCGGGGGCCTGCTACAGCCTGCACCACGCTACCTTCAAGCGGCAGGAGGCCGAGGAGGCCTGCAGCCTGCGCGGCGGGGCGCTCAGCACGGTGCGCGGGGACGCCGAGCTCCGCGCGGTGGTCGCGCTTTTACGGGCGGGCCCGGGGCCCGGAGGGGGCTCCAAAGACCTTCTCTTCTGGGTGGCGCTGGAGCGCAGGCGATCCAACTGCACCCTGGAGAATGAGCCGTTGCGGGGTTTCTCCTGGTTGTCCCCCGACGTCGGCGGGTCCGAAAGCGACACGCTGCAGTGGGTGGAGGAGCCCCAACGCTCCTGCACCGCTCGGAGCTGCGCGGGACTCCAGGCCACCCGGGGAATCGAGCCCGCAGGCTGGAAGGAGATGCGATGCCACCAGCGCGCCAACGGCTATCTGTGCAAGTACCAGTTCGAGGGCTTGTGCCCCGCACCGCGCCCGGGGGCCGCTTCTGACTTGAGCTACCGCGCGCCTTTCCAGCTT
This sequence comes from Grampus griseus, assembly GCF_964374135.1. Taxonomy (NCBI): domain Eukaryota; kingdom Metazoa; phylum Chordata; class Mammalia; order Artiodactyla; family Delphinidae; genus Grampus; species Grampus griseus. Next base: position 60,637,723 of record NC_139018.1, read on the forward strand.
TCCAGCGCGGCGCTGGACTTCAGTCCCCCCGGGACCGAGGTGAGTGCGCTCTGCCCCGGGCAGCTCTCCATCACGGCCACCTGCACCTCGGACGAGGTCGGCGCGCGCTGGGACGGGATACCCTCCGGGGCTGTGCTCTGTCCCTGTCCCGGAAGGTACCTCCGTGATGGCAAATGCGTGAAGCTCCTTGACTGCCTAGACGACTTGGGAGTCTTTGCTTGCGAGTGTGCTGCGGGCTTCGTGCTAGGGAAAGACGGACGCTCTTGTGTAACCAATGGGGAAGGACAGCCGGCCCCTGGGGGGACCAAGGTGCCCACCTGGCACCCGCCAGCCACTGCAGCCAGCCCCGTGTCGAAGGCAACCTGGTCACCCAGTGTCCGGGAGAAGCCAGGAGAGGTACCCCATGCCCCTGGACAAAGCAGTTCAGCAACATCTATTCCCGAGATTCCTCGGTGGGGAGCACAGGGCACAATATCTACTCTTCAAATATCCCCTCAAACAGAGGCAAAGGCCGACATCAACTCTTCTGGAAGCGTGATTCCCAAGTTTAATTCCACGTCTTCCTCTGACAATCCCCAGGTTTTCGATTCTTCCACCGTGGTCTTCATACTTGTGAGCATAGCAGTAGTAGTGTTGGTGATATTGACCGTGACAGTGCTGGGGCTTTTCAAACTCTGCTTCCACAAGAGCCCTTCCCCTCGGCCAAGAAAGGGGCCTTTGGCTTCCCCGGGCATGGAGAGTGATGCTGAGGCCACTGCTCTGAGCGCCAGTTCTACACATTGCACAGACAATGGGGTGAAGGTCGGAGATTGTGGTCTGCGGGACAGAGTAGAGGGAGCCTCGTTGACGGGGTCCTCTCTTGGCTCTGGTGACACATAGGGAAACGGGACAGTGAGCACTTGTTGTGAGCAGTTTTTCACTTTCAGTGAAAAGGGAAAAGGAAAAGAGGAACTTACTTGTGGGACTGACAATTCCTAAAGAAATTCCCCTTCCCCTAAATTCCCTCTTCTCCACTGAGGAGCCACATCTGAACTGGACACTCCTTCCCTGAAGATGGAGGAAGTGGAAGTGCCTAAGGGTGGTAGTGCGGGGCCTGGATCCTACTGGGGAGAGGTATTTTCTTGTGTTTATTCTGGGGAATTTGGAGAGGTGATTGAACTTTTCAGGACATTGGCAGCAAATATAGAATTTTTTTTAAATTTTATTTTTTACCAAATGGAAAGGAAAACTTCTGTCTACATTGTTCAGGCTGGGAGTGTATTGGTTTGAAATTCCCAGGCAAAAAATAAAGGATTGTTGATAACCCAGACTCAAATATCATTGGTTTCCTGGAGGAGTAATTATTCAGGAAGAACTGCCGAGGGCATGTTGGGAATAGGAACAAGAGCACCTCCTGCTTTTAGGTGGAGCGGGAAAGTCCTTGGAATGAGGAGTAGATCTTTAAGAACTTTTTCCTTGGTTCTTTTATACATTACTTTCAAAGTCATTGTTACTTGTGTGCCCTGCTATAAATCCAAACTGTAGTGTTGCCAGAGTCGCTGACTCTGGAAGCAAATTATAGTTGACCACCAATTCAAGTGTTGACTGTGTGTCCTTGCTTAAGGAAACAAATGATTTGTGTTTTCCTCTTCAGTGTCTCTGCTGTCCAGTGTAATGACCTCCCCAACCATACAGCCGTCTCCTAAACATCAGGATGCTGATCCTCACTTCCAGTTATGGCGAGGTTAATTTTCAATTAAAACAGTAATGCTGAGTACTAATTTGAAACCTTCTGGGTACATTAAAGCAAAAGTAAGCTGGATCTCCTCCAAAGTTGCTAGGTTCTTGTGCACTGTTTAACCCATGGAAAAATGTGCATTCCAAACGATTTTCTTCCCCCCCACCACCCTTAATAAAAATGTGTGCAGTGACCATACCTGCCCATCCTGGAATAATTACCAGTTCACAAGGTTCTACATGGGCAAAGGCATTAGGTAAACAGCTTTCCATAGGAATTAAAAGTATAAGAAATAAGTGGAAAGTACAAATATCTATCATCCCGTTATGACTTGGGGTATTAGAAAGTTATCTAAATTGAGCATTCTTCTAAAAAACAATTAAGACATAATAATAATCACTTTCTAGTGGGACTGAGACCCCCTAGAAAATATCCCACTTCTATTAATACGCTAACACTTTAAAACTAAATGCTTGTGGGTTGATGCATGGATAGAGATAGAGAAACAAGCTGAGTAACCAGGAAGATTGGAAACAAGAAGAAGTTTACACTATTATTTTCATAAAATCATTTTGATGTTATTGAGTATATAATGTATTGTATATATATATTATATAGGGTATTGTAACATTAAAGGAATAAAGTATTAGGTGATTTGCTTCATATACTAAATATATGTCTAAATAGTTAAATTTAAATAAAATCACAAGTGAATTAGAATTAACAACATTCAAAGGAATTTTACGTAAAGTCATTTCACAAACAAAACTAAAATCAGGTAAGTAAATGGCTTACCCAGTGTCCCCAGCTTGTTAGAGTGTGTCTCAGTCCACCTCAGTTACGGTGTTAATCTTTGCTGTTTACCGTATGACCTCTCCATAGAGAAGGTACCTATTTGAATAGAATATATGGTACTTTCTTTTGTAAGTTGAAAAATAGCCTATCTGTAACTGAACTGAACTGTAAATTATCTATATCTAGAATTATCTAGAAGTATTTATATCTATCTCTGTGTATGTGTGTACACATACTTTGTCTTAAGGTAGGGTGCCCTTGTATCATTGTTACAGTACAATAGAGCAGGGGTCCCCAACCCCTGGGCCATGGACTGCTACAGGTCCATGGCCTGTTAGGAACTGGGCCACACAGCAGGAGGTGAGTGGCAGGCAAGCGAGCGAAGCTTCATCTGTATTTACAGCCGCTCCCCATCGCTGGCATTACTGCCTGAGCTCCGCCTCCTGTCAGATCAGCAGCAGCATTAGATTCTCATAGGAGCTTGAACCCTACTGTGAACTGCGCATGCGAGGGATCTAGGTTGCGCGCTTCTTATGAGAATCTAATGCCTGATGATCTGAGGTGGAGCTGAGGCAGTGATGCTAGCACAGGGGAGCAGCTGCAAATACAGATTATCACTAGCAGAGAGGTTTGACTGCACAGAGACCATAATAAATCAATTGCTTGCAGACTCATATCAAAACCGAGTCAGTGAGTGGCAAGTGAAAACAAGCTCAGGGCTCACACTGATTCTGCATTATGGTGAGTTGCATAGTTATTTCATTATATATTACAATGTAATAATAATAGAAATAAAGTGCACAATAAATGTGATGGGCTTGAATCATCCTGAAACCATCTCCCCACCCCCGGTCCATGGAAAAATTGCCTTCCACGAAACCAGTCACTGGTGCCAAAAAGGTTGGGGATGGCTGCACCATTAACTTATTGTGCAAGATGCCACTGGTGGCGTTACAAATCTTGGGGTCCAAATGCCCTAGTGAAGAACAAATAGGTGTCAGCTCAATTACTTAACTACTCTTCCCTGTTATTTCCCCATGTAAGTAGATCAGGAAAGAATTACAGAAAACTGTGTTTTCACATCTGACTTCCTGACAGATAGCAATTGCAGACCAGGCTCTGTATAATTTCCTTTGATTTCTGGCTGTGACGTTTTTCATAAAAGTTTGAATCCATGGCAGAATCAGGCTAGCCAACCATGATCTCTTAAGAGCTATCAGGTCAGTGTTCTTCCTCTGAATACTTCTCTACTATCGCTTCTTCATTATTTCTCCAACCTCTTTGAGGTTTATCCCTTTCTTACTTAAAACCCTTTGCCCCTGCACTCATCTCATAGCTGCCTGTTCAGTCATTTCCTTAAAAGGAAAACTTGGAACCTAAGTTACAGTCTCTTTCTCTCTAGCCTAAGTCCTGCTATCATCTTACACAATCTCCAGGTCCTCCTGTATGACTCTTTCAATGCCTGTGCGTTGCAGTTCCTCGACTTCCTCACTTCTAATGAGCTCCACTGTATTTCAGCCTCCACCTTAGCCTTTCAGATGTTTCTGAAACTGCTCTACATCTGAAATCACAAATTCAGACATTTGTGTCTGTGCACGCACTTGTTAAGAGATCTACTAAATCAGTCTTTAGAGACTGGGCTTTGAAATCTCTCTATATAGATATGTTTTAACTTCAACCAGGTAATTCTGATATTAAATAAAGTTTACAAACCATTCTATGCAATTGTATGTATATACCTCAATACAAAAGTTTAATATTCTCTTCTCTCCATTCCCACTATCTGGCAGTGTCTGGAGCATAGTGGGTGCTTAATCAATGAGCAGAAGTACAGTTTTTTTTATTTCAGCAAGTCTCAAAGGGATATTGAAGTGTCCTGTTGTAGCTATGTCCTCCTGACAGTTTTGCTATAGTCTTGTTCTTCCACTTCTATGACACTTTTGCTTAAGCTCATCCAGAATAGGATGAAGAAGAACAACTGTAAAGCTATGAAAAATGGTGAGGGGAGAGGTGATAAGAGCATGTCCCTCATTTAAAAGCATATTGTAGTGGTTAAGCCCCTTGTGGTGGGAGAAATTCTGAGCTATTAACAGAAATTTTCTCTTTACTACCTATTTCCCTAGAGGACCCCTTCTAGGACCCCCCCCTTTTATTGAGTCAGTGATATTTATATCACTAAAAGAGGCTGTTAGTTTAAGAGCAAAAAGTCAAATCATTGCTTTTGAATTTCAAAATAGGTTTTTGACATTCATATCAGAGAGAAGATCTTGAAAACCAAGGCATATTTTTCTGTTTCTGTTTTTTTATCTGTTTGTCTTCATAAAATAAAATGCAGATACAGAGAGTTACACAAAACAAACATATAGCTTGGTGAGTTATTGTAAGGGGAACACCCTGTAACCATCACACCCCCAGGGTCAAGAACAGAACTTTGCCAGCCACCTCAGGAGCCTTTCCCTGTGTCCCGTCCCAATCACGGCCCCTTCCTCAATTCAAAAGTAGCCTCTATTTTGATATTTGTAAAAATCACTTTCTTACATTTGTATGGTTGTATTATGCAAGTGTGCATCCTTTGACATTGTATTATAATCTTGCACAATTTATCTTTTTATTTTAATGTTTTTAATTTAAGATTTTCCATTCTGAAATTTCAGACTTACAAAATTGTTACAAAAATAGAAAAATTCCTAAATACCCTTTACCACGATTCCACAAATGTTAACATCTTACATAGCTACCATACTATTATCAAAATCAGGAAATTGCCATTGATATAATGCTATTACATATATATGTAAAACCTACATATATATGATAAATATCTTGAAAATCACTTCATATCATTAGTTCATATAGATTTTCCTTACTCCTTGTTACAACTTCATGGTATTCCATTAGAGGGGATGTACCATGTTGTATGCACATCCTATGTAAAAAATATTTTTATTGGAATATAGTTGATTTACAACACTGTGTTATTTTCAGGTGTACAGAAAAATGAATCAGTTACACATATACATATATCCATTCTTTTTAAGACTCTTTTCCAATATGGATTATTACAGAGTATTGAGTAGCGTTCCCTGTGCTATATAATAGGTCCTCATTAGTTATCTATTTTATATATAGTAGTGTGTATATGTCAATCTCAATCTCCTAATTTATCCCCCCCCTCTTCCCCCTGGTAAACATAAGTTTGTTTTCTATATCTGTAACTCTATTTCTGTTAGATTATCATACTAAGTGAAGTTAAGTCAGGCAGAGAAAGACAAATACCATATGATATTACTTAATATGTGGAATGCTATGTATTTTTTAACTTTATATTTTGAAGTATCTTTTGATCTACAGATATGCTCCCTTTCCATCTCATTCCTTCTTATAATTTTCATATTGAATAATTTGGGGTGTTTGACCTATAAAGATTGCCACAGTCTACTGATTTCATACTCATGATGCAGTCTGACATTTTCCTCTGTCTCCTGTATTTCCTGAAAATTGGTACTTAGATTCAGAGGCTTGAACAGACTTATTTGTCATACCTTTGACAAGACTATAGGTTGCGGTATGTTTTTTTAATGAGAGCACATAATGACTGTTTTTTACTATTAGCAGCCATTGATGCTTAAAGCTTAGATACATTAATTCATTGGGATTACAAAGTGGGGCTATTTGTTTTCATGAATTACCTGGGCAATTTTATAAGGAGAGACTTCCCTTCATTTACTAGTTGGTTATCAAATTATACATTTCATATGTAAGAAAGGCAGGATACTTATTTCTTATATTTATCAATTTTTAGATAATTAGTTTTCCCTATAATCCTCAAAAGATTATCAATTATATTTTTTACTATTAATATAAATTTACAGGATTAGACATTTTTGATGGGTTCCAATCAATTGCAATTCATATCTTTACTGAAGCTTAAAGTATCCTATCTTTGGCCAGCGAGAGCTTCCTAAGTTGACTCCTGAGTCCTTCTGACATGATTCTAGTGTCCTTTGATGATTTCCTTGCCATCTGGTATTACAAGACTTTCCAGGCTCATTATGTATCTTTCCTGCCTCAGATCTGGAATTAGCCATTTCTCCAGGGATTCCTGGTTTCTCTTAATGGAAGATGATATTTCAAGACTGCAATCTGGGCTGTAAGGATTCCACTGCTATAGAATTGGTCATTGCTTCTAGGCCTTCTCAGAGGAAAGATCTAGAAAATATAATGATTCCTGAAATAATAGAATTCTACCAGCAAGAGACAGAAAAAATATGTAGAAGTGAAAGAGAGGTATACAGCTAAGTGTCCCTAAGTGGACATTTGCTCACCTTCTCACTGGACATAAGCACTGGGGGTGGGGGATATGGTGATAGAAACTGGACAGACTGGGGGATAATGAGTATAAAGTGAATTGATAACTTCCTAGGGCATGGCCCAGGGAAACTGAAAACCTCTTAGAGACACCACAGTCAAACTTGGTGCTCATGTTGTAGAGCAGCAGTGTGTAAGGGAGGTATCTAGGTGGGTAGACCTGAGGGATGCATTATAGAATGGTGTGAGAGAGAAGCTAAGATTTCTTTTGTCTGAGAGTGGGCCTGTGGATCTTGTGAAACCTTAGGGTCGGAGCAATCGTGATACTGAATAACCTGAATAGACCCAACACACAAAAATCAAAGGAGAACTTGTACCTTAACATCCACAGATGTAGGTATCCAAAAAGCACTGGAGATTGTATGTCCCACTGTAAACCAGGCTGGACAGATCTAGTGACCATAGGACTAAGCATCCACCCCCCAATTCTAGGGCAATATGTATACTTCCTAGAACTTAGGTTATCCCCATGGATACGTGAAGAAATGAGGGGAGAGAATCCTAGCGTGACCAGTTAACCAAGACACACTAATAAAAATCAGAAATAACTGAATTTACCTTAATGGAGCAGGATTAAGTTTCCTGTCATCAACAGAAATGGAGTTCAAGAACTGAGTTCTGCTACTGAGAAATAAAGAAACTTCTATTTGTATGTACATTTTATTAGTTGTTTTCTTAGGAAAAAAATTGTACATGCTTTTAGCTTTTTAAAATAGAGGTACTGTTAACTGCCTCATAAAATTGTTATGAGAAAATGAATATAGAGATGTATAACAGTGACCTGGAGTAGAGTAAGCACTCATCAAATGACCTATTGGCAGACTGAGGAGGGAAGCTATGAAATACCCTCATCGTGATATTTATAAACCACTCAGACCACACCTATTCAGGGCTTTAGGAAGTCTTACATATGTCGTTATAAACTAGCAAACGTAATTCAAGAGTGCTGAGAACCAGAAAACGAGCCTACTGGTCTCTAACTCTGAAAAAAAAAAAAAAGGCACTTAAATATGTCCAAGGATAGCAAATGACGTGCCTAAGATAAACATATTTTTGTTCATTTTGCCAAGACTGCTAACTTGTTAACATGATACGAGGATATGATGGGAGCTAGTAGTAATCCTCATAATTTTAAAAATGATCCGTTTCCAGTTCTCACATTTCTCTCTTTCAAGTGGCAGAGCTGGGAGCATGGAGTATCAGCCAATGGCTACTGGATGGGCAGATACTTAAAGTGACCAGAAATCCTCTTTCTGAGAGCCTTGGGTAGGAACATGTCCTTTAAGTGAGCCACCTCAGTAGGTAGGTTTTCCTAGAATTATAGCGTCTCAGGAGGCAGTGATTATAGTTTAGCGCCCGGACGAGATGCAGATGGCCTGACTGTACAGTGCTGAGATTGTGGGCCCATCAACAGTGTCCAGAGTGTCTGTTTGGCCGACCCCATTATTACCAGGGCACTGTACTTGGTTTAAAGTATTTTCTTTCCTTCTCCTCCCCTCATCAACATGTATAGAAAGCTCTTAAAAATGATAAACCATAAACAAACTCCTTTACATTCTTTTTGCAAGAAAGTCGAATATAAATTGAGAAGAACAAAGCAAAATAATTCCAGATTTCTCTGATATGTTGTAATATCCATATAGTAATACTTTTTTATAAACCTATAATTTCCACACAGCAACTTTTTGTAGAAAACAATATTTTTACATGTACTATCATGTTTTATTTATTCTCACATAATCCCTGTGGAAATGGGGAGGGATAGATGAGTAGAAATCTGCGGTGTCTGTGACAGTTCTTCCTAAGCTGAGACTTGACAAAGTATTGCAACTGTTATCATATAGCAGATCTGCCAGATTTTTCATTTTAACAAGATCGTCTTGCTTGAAAAGGTAAGAAGTTAAGGAGTTTTGTATGGATTAAAATTTCTATGTTCCTAAGGCTGAGCCACATCTGACTGAGCTTTTCAGATTTATGTGAAAGCCAAGTCAGGATTAAAACTTCTTTTACACGCTTCTCCCGTATTTGGCAGGGGACTCAAGAGTCATGGACCAATGCTGGGAAATCCTTGCTCTCAGATGTTATGGTCTGGACATTCCTCTCAATCATTTGAGATTGTCTCATTTTCCTCTCTGCACTGGTCTTCCCTTTAGACTATTCATCCATTAAGCCCGCCCCATCCTAAATCACTACCACAAACAGAAGGCTTATCACTCTGCTTTTCCCTTTTTTTTTTTTTTAATATCAAGGGTTTTTTTGTTTTGTTTATTTATTTATTTATGGCTGTGTTGGGTCTTTGTTTCTGTGCGAGGGCTTTCTCTAGTTGTGGCAAGCGGGGGCCACGCTTCATCGCGGTGCGCGGGCCTCTCACTATCGCGGCCTCTCTCATTGTGGAGCACAGGCTCCAGACGCGCAGGCTCAGTAATTGTGGCTCACGGGCCCAGTTGCTCCGCGGCATGTGGGATCCTCCCAGACCAGGGCTCGAACCCATGTCCCCTGCATTGGCAGGCAGATTCTCAACCACTGCGCCACCAGGGAAGCACCCTCTGCTTTTCCCTTTTACTCTTCATCTCTCTCCTCCTGGTGAGTTACCCCAACCTGTTAGCAACTTTACCTTCCTAAGGCTCCACTGCATCATTCAACTCTGCAGCTCAAAAGGATCCCAGGCTTCCCCATTGAAGTCCACGCTCCAGAACCTCACCCAGGGCCCTCCAAGACCTTACTTATCAGGTTGTCTCATGTTGTACCCTGGCTTTTTGCCAACCTGAATTACTCAGTGTTGCTTTATTACAGCTCCATAATTTTAACACGAATTTCTTCTATCAATACCTGGAACGCCAACCATTACCAGCTGGCATGCTGAAATGTGTCCATACTACAAATCCCAGTTTAAATGCTACCTCCTCCAAGATATTTTCTCCAGTTACCTCAGACTCAAACCAATTCTCTGAAATCTCTCATCACTTTATTTGAATCATTCTTATTATAGCTGCTGGCATCCATGTTTTTCATCATCTCTACTGTACTGCATGCTGTTGAAGCGAGGAACTACACCTCACGTGTTTTGTAAAAAACGAATTGCCTTTACACTGCAAGCTATAAATAGATGTTTTCTAAATGAATTCTAATTAGGCAGAAATGATAATAAATTTGTTTAAATGAATATTAACTTTATACTGAATAATCAAGTTTCTACAGTTTTTAAATCCTTAAAAATAATTTAGTAACTATATTATGCACTATTATTTACTAAAAGCTCTCCTGGATTCCTTAGACAAGTTTTCACTTCATGATATGTATGCATTAACCTAGACAACTTTGAGACAAAGTTCTTTGATCTGTATCCCTGAAAGTCTAACTTTCTTTGTATCCACACATACCCTCCTGCATGGTTAAGAACTGAGACACTCTTTCTCCCGGATCATCTCTTTTCTTACAAAGACGTGCCTAAATAAGACAGCCAGAGGGGATCTGTTTCTCTTAAAATCCTCCAACACCTGCCTGCTCCCCCTACCCTGCTCAACGCCCCCCCTCTCTGAAGATCAGTGTCAGATGTCCTGACAGCTCAAAACAAGCAGTTGGATTTTCCGGAATGCCATTGTTTGGGGGAGTAAAGGTGGAGAGAAATCCAAGGCAGGCAGTGAGCCCGAAGCTAAAGGATACGTGGCAGTGGGCTTGGTCCCTGGGGATGAAATTGCCTGGTAGAAGGAACTAGCCAACGAGACAGTCCCCCAGCTGTAACGTGGGGAGAAGAGGGGTCTCTGGGCACACAGGTTTCACTGCTCATGAGTCTATGGAACTAAGATTTTTAGTGCTTCCAGCCAACAACACCAATCCAGACTCAACAGATCTGTGATCCAATGGTTAGAAAATTATTAAATTTAAAATAATTTACACATCTGTAGTCTGTTTGCTCTTACCCAAAGCCTCCCCTATTACTATTCTCTTCTTGGTAGCCCATGTCACCGTCCTTATGTCCCTTGTTTCATTTCTTGAACCCAAAGACAGACCTACAGACTGAAATTGGAAGCAAGTGAGGAGAACGCTGGATAGATATTTCCCAGCCTCCAAAGCTGAAGGCAGACCTCTGCGTTCATTGAGACTGCCTTTTGGTCTCAATGCCAGAACTGCAGGTAGCAAGTGAGGTAGCAATGGCTCTAAGTGTCCACAGTCAGACCCTCCTGTCCAGGCCAGCAGGCTAGTATCTTTGCAAATGAGCTATTTTCAGGGTGTGATCTGATTCAGAATTCCTCCTGCTTCTGCAGAGCTCTACCTCCTCTCTTACTCTGAGGCAAGATTGATAGAATTAAGAGCACGTAGTTCTCTCCTTTTCACTTTTTTAGTAAATTAATTAATTTGTATGTATTCATCATCTATATCACCTTTAATATATAAGTCCTGTAAGAGCAGAGACCACGTCTGACTGTTTTTTTCCCATGTCTACAGTGTCTGGCACGTAAATGGTACTAATCCCTTATTGAATAAGTGGAGGAATAGGTAGATGGTTTGAAATGCAGCTAAAGGGCAGGGTTGGTGGGCAGAGACACATTTGCTGATCTTTTCTGAATACATATGCATGTGACTATATACACCGATGTACACACACAGATACACACATCTTTTATCTCTTTAGACTTTGCCTATGTGCCTCTGCTCTAGCCCTCTGCACTTCCAAACACACCTTTCTCTCAGGGATGCATTCCTTCTACCACTCTCTAGCCCTCCAGCTCTCCTCTACCTTGCCCTCCCTTTGGGTGATCTGACATCTTCCACCTCATTATTATACATTAGCCCTTACAGACAGTCCAGGAGCTCCACTGACACAGGAAGAGTCCACAAGAGGGCAAGGCCCACTTTTCAACTGTATTGAGGACTTGTCTTGCATATCTCGTAACATATGCTGGAAAATATCAAAGCTGAGCAGAGGTCTGTTCAGGTCTTGCCTGACCCCAGACATGGCTCCTGAGGCTGTATCTTCATACTGACAACACCTGCTCTCGGGGCCCAGCTGCCTGCTCAGCTCCCCACTTAGATTTCCTCCCCTGGCGCAGATACAACATGCCTCAAATTCAGCTCGTCACAGGTGCCTTTTGTAACATCGATCTCTTTAATGACACAACTCTCATTCCAGAATTCCCATCTGGAACCATCAGTTGCTCTTTTTCAATCCATTTTTTTTCTTTAATCTTCATATTCTCTGTCATCAGTTCCTGTTGCGCCTCCCTTTGACTTGTCCATTAGATTTGCCCTTTTGTGTTGAGGTCCACCATTGCCATCCCAACCTAGGTTTTCATCACCATAGTCCTCACTTACTCCTCTTTAATATTTATATCTAAACTCACTTGGCAAACAAGTTTAAACTTTCTATGGCTCCGCTTTTAAAAACAAAAACAGCTTATGCTTCTCATTTTCTAGCACATGAAAACCCAAAAATCCATGACTGACTTCTCAAAATCTGGTCCCACCCTATGTACTGGTCTAATCTTATGTCCCAAGATCCCTCAAGACACCCATCAGGCCTGCCTCACAGTTATCCAGGAAAAGAACAAAAACCTATTAAGCACGTACTTCGTGCCAGGCCCAGTGATCGGCACTGGAGATAAGGCAGAATCCAAGACAGACATGATCCCTGTGCTCATACACCCTACAATCTACCTCAGGATTTTCTCCCTTCTTGAGTCTGCCAATGGTGCGCTGCCACTTAACATTTATGCACATACCATCATATTGCTGACTTATTCATATATTCAACCAGAGAGTATTTATTAACCACGTCATTGGATAGGGCACCGTCCTAAGCAGGTGGAAACTTCAAGTCTGCGAGTTAGAGATTACGTCGCCAGTAGAGACCTAGCACAATGCCTAGAGGTGGGTAAGTAGTCCATAACCCTTTTTTTTTTTTTTTTTTTTTCCGGTACGTGGGCCTCTCCCTGTTGTGGCCTCTCCCATTGTGGAACACAAGCTCCGGACGCGCAGGCTCAGCGGCCATGGCTCACGGGCCCAGTCGCTCCACGGCATGTGGGATCTTCCCGGACCGGGGCACGAACCCGTGTCCCCTGCATCGGCAGGCGGACTCTCAACCACTGCGCCACCAGGGAAGCCCGAGTCCATAACCCTTTTTAAATGAATGACTCACATAATAAAAGGTTATAAACATTGAGCAATCAGAATTTAGAGGAGAGAGAGAGCAGAATGTTGAGGAGTTTGCAGAAGGCTGTGCTTTGGAGGATGTGTGGGCCGTGCACAGACTGAGAAGTGGGAGGAGGGCATTCCAAGCAAGTGCGGCACTGGAATGTGAGGCAAAGAAGTGGGACCCACTGCCCGCCCCTCCCGACACACACACATCTGCTTCTGTTGTTTCCATAGTGATGGAGCATACACAGCCCTTCTAGCCCTTGAACCAGGACTACCCATGCACTTATGTTCTCATCCATAAAATGTGAGCAGAAAGAATGTGTACGGTGTCCACATCATCTGCTGTAAAATTCAGAATAGGATAGATTATGCTGTGGAATAAACAGCACAGTTTTATTTCTTGCTCACAAAAGTCCGCTGCAAGCCCAGGGGACTTCTTCACATTCATTCAGGATTCCCGCAGGTTTCCATCTTGTCACATTTCCACATCAACGTGTTTTGTGGTCATCGTGGCAAGGGGAGCAAGGGATGGAGAACCAAGCCCCAGCAATGAACACCTCGGCACTCAGGTGACTCATGCCACACTGGCTCCTATCGCTTTGGTCAACACTGGTCACGTGGCTGTGCCTAGTCACAGAAAGTGAAGAAGTGTAACCTTCCGTGTGCCCATAAATAGAAAAGAACTGGATACTGGTAAATATTGTTATGTCTGTTACACTTAACACAAAATGAAATTGCATGTCATAGACTTAATCTCTACTTTCTGAAGGCTGAGACACGTACGTGTACTGACCAGTCTTTGACCATAAAAATGAGGAAAATGCCCTAGGGGATGGTGGAAACACAAGATGAAAGGAACCCGAGCCCCTGAATGATTTCATGGAGCAGAGCCATTACACCAGCCTGGAACTCCCACTTCCCGACTGTCGTGGAAGAGAGAAATAAAATTCTATCAGGTTCAAGCCCCTGTGTCTTGAAGTCTCTCTCTTTCAGTAGCTTAGCCTAAATTCCAACTAATCCAGGAAGAGTCTAGAGAGACAATGGCCTTGACTGGATTTAGGATTTGTGTAAGGGAATAGCACTGTGGCATTAAAATAGACAAAAGGAATATCAACACACATCTGGTTGTTTCCAACCCAATAATAAACTTTGAGCTAGCAGGAACTAAAACACAGAAGACACTTCTTTTGTGGTTTCTTCAAGATCTAGCATATTTCTACATTCAGAGGGTATTCTTTTGTAGATAGCTGTTGGCTGATTGATAAGAAGAAGAAACCAAAATATGAGAAATCAAAACTCTATATCCAGCTATACCAAAGTCAGTAGAATCTCTGAAATGCATCACGTAGCCTCCAAACTGAGAAGGACAGGTACCACCTTGAAACAGAAAAATGTTTAGAAGGTCTGTCTTCTAATGGAAAAGGAAGTAATACTTCAGTGAAAACATCCATTGCCCCATTGCTCCTCCAAATGCGCAATGTGAAATGGCTTTAACCTTTTAAACCAAAGAGAAAAAGAGCATGACTTCATGGGAGACAGTGTGGTTTGCTAAGTCTTAGTTTATTTATATTATTATTATTATTTGTTTTGCTTTGTGTTTAAGTTGGAACAATAGAGAGTGGTTAAGGATTCTCAATGAAGATATGTGTTTCTTTTGTTTTCTCCTCACAAGTAATTTTCTTTTCCCCTCTGTTTCCAGGATGACTAGGGAAGGTATTTGTTTCAACAAGTAAGGTCATAATTATACCCAACAATTTTCTCATACTCCATTTAAACATGGAAAAGCTCTACCTGTTGGTCCATCAGAAATATTATATTAAAAGTTTTAACGTTATAGCAATAATAAAGCAGAATACAATTCTCTTCTTACTCATGATTAACTGAAATATGCATCCACCGTAAGAGGACTAATAGCCTGATCTCATATCCAGATAAATGTCAGAGTGAAATGATAGCTTTAAAGAGGCTGCATGAAACAATCTAAAACAAAACGCAAAATTAGAGAATTGGGAAAATAAGTTGGGGAAAAGTAAAAATGAACATGATGATAAAAAATGTATTTATAACCTGAGAAACTCATAATGAGATATTTAATTTATTTTAATCTGATCATTACCCAATTTTTCTATTAAGTTGGCTCTATGAACATTTATTTCATTCAACTCAAAACATGTGCATGGTGAAATCATTATAAATATGTCTTTAAGCAAAATCAGTGCGGGGACAGCACGGGTCCGAGGACAGTCTTGCCCCTGCAGCGCTGGGACAGGGGAGCTGACGGTAGGAGAGGCAGTTCCAGTGTGGCTGGGAAGAAAGCTGTGGTGGCGCTGGCTAAGGTGTGCACCTGACACCTGGAAATCAGAGCTGGATCTTGGGAAGCTTCGAATTCTAGTCCTTAACTCTGACCAACTGTGGGGCTTTGGTGTTGAGATACGAGAGGACGAAACTCACCCAGTTCTGAACCAAGTCAAGCAGGAAGAGGAATCAGAAAATTATTTCGTTTTAAACTAGTAAAAGATAGACTTGAGAACAGAGCTTAAATGTGTAGGCACCATAGCCCTGCAAATACGGAACCCAGAATTAGACAACCCCTGCCCCATGACCCCCAGTCAGAAGCACAACTGCAGGCCCTCCACAGCAGAGCCTAACCCTGCACACTTGGGTGGGGGAGGAGAAGCAATGCAGAATGTGCATGCCCTGGGACAGAGCCCTACGCAAAAGAGGGGCTGAGGGCTGAACCCTCACACCTAATTCCTCTCCAAACTCATGATCAACTCACTGTGCCTCCAAGTGGGCAGTATCAGTCAGCAGCCAGGAGGAAAAATTCCCTCATCAAAGAACGGAGAGGAGTGAAGAAATGACCCCTCCCAAGGTAAGTCACTTCAGCTTTACAAACCTGAGGTTCCCATCTGTGAACTAATATCTCCAGTGTATCTTTTAGCTCTAATATTTATGATTTTAAAAAGCCTTTGGGGGGTGGGTTTGTACCTAGGACTGGAGAAGAGAGGACAGCGCTCTTGCGGGTCACTAAGAATGGGGAAGGTGTTCCTGAGCCAAGTGGCATATGAACTCTGTGCCATCGCATGATTTTATTTTATCATATTTCAACAAATATTTATTGAATACCTTCCATGTGCCGGTGAACAGTGATAAAATAGGTCAGGTCCCCACTTGCCTTCCCAGAGCTTACACTCTAGTGAGGAGAGATATTAAATAAACAAGCACATGAATGTGCAATTACCAAATGCAGTAAGAGCTTTAAAGCAAGAAAAACTGGAGGGGGATACGTGGCGGGGGCGGTGGGGGTGGGCACGGCAACCTTCCAGGCAGCGGGAACAGCATATGCAAAGGCCTTGAGGCTGAAATGAATACAGCACGTGTGAGACGTTAAAAGAAGGCTCTGGCTGGAGTTTAGTGAGTAAGAGCATGGGTGGTATGATTTGCATATAGAGGGACCAGGCAGGCAGGGCATTATAGAATATGCCAAGGAGCTTGGATTTTATTCTGAGAGTATGAAAATCCAGTGAAGAGATTTAAACTGGGGAAAAATATGCTCTATTTTATGATGCTAAAAATTACTTAGCTGTGTGGAGAATAGATTTGGAGGCATGGATGATCAAAACCCCCATGAAGTAATACAAGCTGTGTGGGCAAAGCCACAGAGGAAGAGGGAGAGGGTGTCCTTTGGGCCTCTGGAGTGTAGCCTCAGAGCTCCTGTGTCACAGTCATCACTGGGAAGAGGTCTTGATACCTAAGTGGGTCATTAGAACCAAGTTGGTTAATAACTGATGGTTGGTGAGATGACATTAACCTGTCATTCTGTGCATTAATGTTAACGCTATTTAGTGCTTGGTTCAAAAGAGTAAAAGTGAATTTTTATCCAAGGGTCCCCCAAATACCATTAATTCCAAATAGATGTTTATAGTTGTTTCATCAAAATGGTATTCTTTATGCTCCACCCACTTCCAGCCCTCAGAAAAATACATTTGAGATATGGATTCTCTAGTCAAATCTTATCAGGCAGCTCCACTCCGGTTCATTTTCCCCAGAATCCAAAACGAATTGGCTGACTAAAAAGTGAACTAATTTGCATTCACCATGGTGCTGAGCACAGCAGGGTCTCCTTGGTGAGCTGTCATCCTGGGCAAGGGCTGTTTATATAACGATTATGACAGTATCCATGCCCTCCCCTTCATAAACTGTTTCATAGGGCTTGGCATCTGGGATCTCTAAAATATTTTCTTAATATATATCATTATACAAGGCCTTTTAGATCAGAGGGGATGTGAGCAGTGTTAATTGGGCAAATGAGACCGAACTGGCTGTCTGAAGTGTGCGTGCTTGGACAAAGCCCCTTTGTCTTGGTAAAAGGGGTGGGAGAATGATTAACGAGAATATGGGTTTATTATTATTATTATTATTATTATTGAAGTATAGTTAATTTACAATGTTGTGTTAGTTTCAAGTGTACAGCAAAGTGATTCAGATATATATATACATATATATATATTCTTTTTCAGATTCTTCTCCATTATAGGTTATTACAAGATACTGAGTGTAGTTCCGTGTGCTATACAGTAGGACCTTGTTGTTTACCTACTTTATATGTAGTGTGTATATATTAATCCCAAACTCCTAATTTATCTGGGAGAAATGGTTTTATCTTGATGGTGTATTTCAAACCTCTAGTTAGTTACCTAGCTGTCACCAAATTACTATCGAGTCACCAATGGCAAAAAAAAAGAAAAAAAGGCCTTTAAAGTAGAAAAACAAAGAAACAAACAAAAGTGAGAGTCTGTGCTGACTGCCTCAGGAGCTCTCCATGAAGGAAGCCCCGCTGGGGCAGAGCACTCCTGAAGGACAGGTAACTTGGCAATAGGCTCTTGGGAGCTGCAGGGGGGGAAGAGTTATCTCTGGTCATTACCAGTCATGAGGCCTCCCACAAGTAATCCTTACTCCATTCAATCAACTCATTCACCAGTACTTACTGATTGCCTCCAATCGCCCAGCCCTCATCGGTCAGGAAAACAAAAAATTTTTTCTGCAAAGGACAGAAACACAACGCACACTGACTTCAACAAAAAGGGAATGTACGGGTCCATGCAACTCAGAAGTACAGGGTAAACAAATCCAGCTTCAGGCAACACTGGAGACAAAAGCTCCAGTGGTTTCCTGGGGGATCCATTCTTGTCTCTGTTTTCTTCAGTGTTCCCTGCATTCTCATGAGTAGTTCTCCTTAGAGGTGAGGGATCCCCTGGCAGTTCCAGGGTCACAGTATAGAAACCAAAGTGGAAATTGAGATTCCCCTTCGCGGTATGAACAAAGCCCATAAGATTGGCTCTAATTAGACCACCATGTGCAGATCTGAACCAATCACTGACAGTAGGGGCTGGCCAGTGACTTGTGTCACTTTGACCCATGGAACCTGAGTCATGCCCTTATCCACAGGGAGCAAAGGGTGGGGAGGGGGTAGGTTCAGCTCCATCCAAATGACATGGGTGAGGATTAGAAGAGTACAAAGAACGTGGCACGGTGATTCCCTAAAGACACCTGCATTAGAAGAAAGGTGATAGTAAGGCAGTAGATGTCCACTAAGTATTTAAATTTCACTGGCCATTGCATGAGGTGCAAAACAGTCTTGCCCTCACAGTCTGATTGCAGGAAGAGGATGGTTCCACAGTGCAATGCCATAAATGCTGTAATGTGACCACACATCCTGGTTAGCCAGGACGGTCATAGTTTATGCCTGGTGTCCCAGGGTAATTATTAACAATGGACCCCTTTTCTCTCAAAAATGCCCTGGTTTGTACAATGTGTTTTATGGCCACCCTAACAGTAACTGTTGTTCAAATGCACATAGAAAGAAAGGCGAGGGAATGACTAACTGGGAGAGAGGTGAATGCAGTAGACTGGAAAGGCTTCACAAGGAAGGCGACGCTTTACCTGAACATTGAAGGATGTGTTAAAACGTTCCAGGGGCTGAAGACACTAAGAGCATTCCAAGCACCAGGAAAGGCGAGGAGGTATGAACAGTCACTTGGGGTTTTGCTCCCATTACTGCTGTGATCCAACAGGATCAAATGTGTGCAGAGGAAAGGGTTGGGGCAAAGGACAGGAAAGGTGAGCCAGGTAGCTGGCCTCTGATCAAAAGGAGAAGCATCCCATTAAAATGAGTCATCCAAGCTTATAGAGTCTGCAAGTAAGCTAGACTTTCATGGTCTAGAATAGAAAGACAAAGCTGTTGCTTTTATTTCTGGTCCCACAAGACACTCTGAAGTATGATGAACTTGAAAAGTGAATTTAGAAGCTTGATCCCTTTCACTTAGATTCACAACACCTGCTGCTGAAGATGCAACCCAGACACAAAAGATGAGAAATGTCCTCTGTCAGGCACAGATATATGTTACTGGTTTGAATCGTATGTAATCTGTGGCTCAAGCAATCATGAACGTGAAATGAAGAAACAAACAGTTATGTTGTATAATATGTTTTCTGCTTATCCTCCTTGTGAGATACATAATTTAAAAAGACAGATAGAAATGGATCTATCACAGGGTGTCAACAGAGCCAATACATTTGTCAAAAGAACTGGAAGAAGTGTGAATTATAAGTTGTTCCTGTAAAGTGTACCCCAGATATGCTGATTATTTTGCATTATTAGCTTCACGCAGCCAAAGAGAAGGTTCATTCTTTAGTGTTAAGTTATTATGCTCACAGTTTGAGAAGGAAAAGGAAATTGTAAATATGCAATCTTATTACCTATGAGAATACAACTTCTTCCTACTCTTGTATTTTCTAGTCATTATATCACAATTCTCCATCCCCTCCAGTGAAATATTCTACGATGTCAAAGTTTATTTCATACAAGACAAATCTTAAAATGAATAACAGAGTTGCATATATTATAATTTCACACACTTCTATGTTTAATAGCTAGTTATCCTCTAGAGTACCTCTGTGCATGGGTGAGGTTAAGTATCTTTATGTAATAGAATAAAAATGAAACATGAGGGTTAAACTCTAATGAATCCTATCCCTTTCTACCTATGGCTGTTGATGGGACAGGTATTATGTTGTCCACATGACACCACTTATTTAGGTAAAAGAGAATAATTTGGTCATTAATACAGATAACCCTTGGGATTCAGCAGTGAGGTTGGTGTCTCTGTTCTCTTTGTGCTTTTGTGTAACTTCTCCCTCCTTGAAACCTTCAGCCATCTTTGCAGTTCATGTCAGACTATCTCACCTTTCTTGTAGCTGCCATCTACTAACCTCCTGGTCACTTCATTTATTCATAGAAGATTTCAGTATGTGAATCTCTGCCATCTCCTCTACTCCTCTAGCTATCATTTTTATTGGTGTCTTCAATATCCTTGGGAAAAACCCGTCACTCACACGGCTGCACAGCTCCTAGACCCTCCTCACCTTCAGTGCCCTTTTCCCCATCTTACAACGTTACCTACTCCTGCAGGTATACCCTGGACCTTGTTATCACTGACAACTGTACTGTCCCCCGGTTGTCTATATACAGTTCTTTCACCTTACTGCCCTTCATTCTCTCTCATTCCCACTCAGGCTGTGCTTTGATCACACCAAGTTCTCCAAATTATCAACCTTTACTTTTGTTCGTTCTTCATGATCTCTCTAATTTTTCTTTATTCCTTATTCAACTATATCATACTATATCTGTGTACTTTAAGAAAGTTAACTCTCTTGACCCCTTTTTCTTCCATTTCACTTTCCCCCCAAAAAACTCTTAACTCTGGTTGTCCCACTAGCTCTTATTCCACACTGGCAGCTGAACAAGTCTGCAGAAAAGCATGTACTTTCTGCTGACCAATTCCAGTTTAAACTCATGATCACACATCCATACCAGGTATTCAGTACTGCTTGGTTATCTCTATACTTTAATGGCTGCTCACTTCCCACTCTCCGAGATGAGGCTATGTCACAATTTTCCTACCGTCCATCTCTATTCTGAGATGCAGCCCACCCTCTGTGCACCCATTTTCTCATGCCTGCCTTTGTAAGAGATGAGCATGCTGGCTTCCACCAAAGCCAGGACTTGGGCACATGCTCTCCAGCCTGCGCCTTTGCTACTCCAGGACTCTCTTCCTGCTATATTCCTTCTTTTCATCGGTTTATCCTTCTGAACTTAATCATTCCCACTAGTGTAAACACGTTCTCTTGATTCCTTCCTCTAGATCCTGCCATATTTCTCAGCTCCCCTTTGGAGAAAAAACATTCCAGAAGGGTTGACTGAAGTTGTTGTCTCCATTTGCTCTTCATTCCTTTGCTTCCTCAGCCCGCTCCAATGGGTCTTTATTCCCATTCCTCTGAAACTGTGCTACATTAGGTCAGCAACAATGGACGTTCTATCAAATGTAATGGTCACTTGGTCATCCATATCTTACTAGGCTTCTCATAAGCATTTGGCATGGGTGACCACTGATCTTCACAGAGATACTTTCCTCTCCTGATTCTCCTCCTTCCTCACTGGCCACTTCTTTCCTGCTCATCCTCTTCTGCTCAATCGCCAGTGTGTTCCCCGAATACATCATTCCCATATTAGGCCCTCAGCTGGGAATGCCCTTTCCTTCAATCTCCTACATGACATTTAAGTCTCACCTTAAACAGCAGCCCCTCAGAAGTGCATTTTCTGACAGGTCGATTTTAGTCTCCCAGAAGCTCTATCTCATATCACCTTGTTTTATCCTCACAATAGCTCTTAATAAATCTATATTTGTTTATTGTCTGTCTCATCCCACTTGAATATAAATTCCATGAAAGTGGGGAACTTATCTGTCTTGTTCAAGGTTCTAGGCAACTAAAAATATTTCTCGTGTGAATGAGAAAATTAATATTGGCTTACACAGTAAAAGCTAGTATTTTTTCACTAACAACTGTATCATCTTTGCATTTCTGTGTTTGTCAAAGCATTTGATGCCATGTGGATGGAAATTTCTCCACTCATCCACAAAATAAGATTGGCTTTCTTTTAAATTTAAACTCAAAAAAGGTCTAGAATTCAATAAATTTTAGAAGCCACTGCATTTACTTCAATCTCCATTTTCACATACTAACTTAGGAACTGTAATACTAATCCTTTATAGGTCAAGACCCACTCTTAAAAAAAGAAAAGCCCTTCAAAGGCAGTGACAGCAGCTAATACTAAAAGTGGAGGGGCTTCTAATTAAATCATAGACAAATATGCCACAGGGTGATTTTGTCTGCCTCAGATTAAAACTTAAATGTTAAGATTTAAACTTAAATATATTGAGTCATTTAAATACAATTCTAGATTATTTTCTGTGGCATTGTTTAACACAAAGAGTATTATTATATATTTTTCCATAAATTATGCTAATACTTTCTTTTATTTATAACTTTGACTAATCATTTTCTCTAACTCTGGACACTGAGATGGAAAATAAATTCTAGAAATGGGAATCTAGAAAACTTGAGTAAATTTTTAATTTAGTTTTCCTTCAACCAAAGAGTAAATCAGCTAATCTGTCAGTCATTAATTACACAATTCACGAAATTTAGAGCAAGTTTTCATGATAACCTAAAGACTCATGTGCCCTTGTAAAAACCAGATCCTATAGAGAATTTGCTCAATAAATATAACAACACTAGGTCCTGCCAAATATCTCGCTTAATATGTGAAATAAATGTGTGTTTCTCAACATCTCATTTTCATGCCAAAGAATTGCTGACTGAGTACTATAAACAGGACAAGTGATATTCCACCCTAAAGAACAAGGACAGGCCTTTTCTGGCCAATATAGATGATGACTCATGCTGGTTTCATTAAAAAGGCAAATCCCAAGGTAAAAGAAAAACACTTTTACAGAACTTTTCCTCATAACACCTCAGCTATGCATAGTATTATTAACCAATATTACTTGTCTAGGGATGTTAATCTACATATAGCACATTACTCCAGTGAGGAAATAAAGTGAATACAATCGTTTCAAATGATACGAATTTAAGGATACACAATTGCAATTTTGCTATGTAAAATTTGCCATTTTTGTAAAAGAAATAAAACATTACTGGGGACAAGCAGTTGAAACAGAGATGCAGAATCAGGCTATTTACAAAGTCATGTTATCACTAATCTTTGATTTCTAAGAATATTATTTGAGTCTTTAACTTACTGGACATAATATTAAAATATGTGTTTTCTAACTCAGACATAGCTTTCAAGTGGTGATAAAATATGAAAGTAAATGGGAGTAAATAGGTGTGAGTTTTGAAAAAAAAAAACCTATTCCCAGTACTAAAAAATCTTATTATGTGTTACTAAACACTAGGACAAATAAATTCAATGAAACTGGACTCTTAAGCATTGGTTTTCCTTCTGTAATACCTTTGACCAAAAAAAAAGTTTTTCCTATTCCTAGAAAGTTCTTTGCAAAATGTCTTCTGTTTCAAATTATTGATGAATATTTATTTTTTCTAGTTTTACGCAGCTTATGGGAAACAAATGAAACAATACATTTCTTTGAGTTATTCTTGGCTGTTGTGCTACTATACTTTTATACCTTGGCTAAAGATTGTTTTTGTATATTAAATGTAAACCTCTATACTCTCCCTTTATAGTCATATCTGTAATTTGTTTTTTTTCCAAGTCGTTAGTCCTTCATTTCATTTTTTTAAACGTTCCTTTAACTATCAAGTGAGACCCTATGATTTCTTATCTGAACGCTAACAAACCACTTCTTTGAAGCTGCTTCAACTATAGCCAGGAGGTCATAATAAGGATAATGGAGATAATAGTCACTGTCTTCACCACCATACTGTTTCCACCGGTCACAATCACAACCTCCTCAGGCCCCAGCATACTCTCCATTTTAATAATGGTTAATGAGCTAAAATATTGAAGAAACATACTGTCCTTTCACTCAGGGCTTTTGTATTCCATATGCTAATCACATGAGAGAACTAGAAAAAGATGCAGTGGAACAGGTTATGATCAAGAATGTTATATACTCTTTTTTTTAAAAAAACATCTTTATTGGAGTATAATTGCGTTACAATGGTGTGTTAGTTTAGTGTTTGCCTTATAACAAAGTGAATCAGCTATACAAATACATATATCCCCATATCTCTTCCCTCATGCGTCTCCCTCGCACCGTTCCTATCCCACCCCCCTAGGTGATCACAAAGCACCGAGCTCATCTCCCTGTGCTATGCGGCTGCTTCCCACTAGCTATCGGTTTTACATTTGGTAGATTATGTGTGTACATGCCACTCTCTCACTTCATCCCAGCTTACCTTCCCCCTCCCCGTGTCCTCAAGTCCATTCCCTACCTCTGCATCTTTATTCCTATCCTGCCCCTAGGTTCTTCAGAACTTTTTTTTTTTAGATTCCATATATATATGTTAGCATACGGTACTTATTTTTCCCTTTCTGACTTACTTCACTCTGTATGACAGTCTCTAGGTCCATCCACCTCACTACAAATAACTCAATGTCATTTCTTTTTATGGCTCAGTAATATTCCATTCTGTATATGTGCCACATCTTCTTTATCCATTCATCTGTCGATGGACACTTAGGTTGCTTCCATGTCCTGGCTATTGTATATAAGGCTGCAATGAACATTGTGGTACATGACTCTTTTTTTTTTTTTTAACATCTTTATTGGAATATAATTGCTTTACAATGGTGTGTTAGTTTCTGCTTTATAACAAAGTGAATCAGTTATACATATACATATGTTCCCATATCTCTTCCCTCTTGCATCTCCCTCCCTCCCACCCTCCCTATCCCACCCCTCTAGGTGGTCACAAAGCACCGAGCTGATCTCCCTGTGCTATGCGGCTGCTTCCCACTAGCTATCTATTTTACGTTTGGTAGTGTATATATGTCCTTGCCACTCTCACTTTGTCACAGCTTACCCTTCCCCCTCCCCATATCCTCAAGTCCATTCTCTAGTAGGTCTGTGTCTTTATTCCCATCTTGCCCCTACGTTCTTCATGACCTTTTTTTTTTCTTAGATTCCATATATATGTGTTAGCATACGGTATTTGTTTTTCTCTTTCTGACTTACTTCACTCTGTATGACAGACTCTAGGTCCATCCACCTCACTACAAATAACTCCATTTCGTGTCTTTTATGGATGAATAATATTCCATTGTATACAGGTGCCACATCTTCTTTATCCATTCATCTGATGATGGACACGTAGGTTGCTTCCATGTCCAGGCTATTGTAAATAGAGCTGCAATGAACATTTTGGTACATGACTCTTTTTGAATTATGGTTTTCCCAGGGTATATGCCCAGTAGTGGGATTGCTGGGTCATATGGTAGTTCTACTTTTGGTTTTTTAAGGAACTTCCATACTGTTCTCCATAGTGGCTATATCAATTTACATTCCCACCAACAGTGCAAGAGGGTTCCCTTTTCTCCACACCCTCTCCAGCATTTATTGTTTCTAGATTTTTTGATGATGGCCATTCTGACCAGTGTGAGATGATATCTCATTGTAGTTTTGATTTCCATTTCTCTAATGATTAATGATGTTGAGCATCCTTTCATGTTTGTTGGCAATCTGTATATCTTTTTTGGAGAAATGTCTATTTAGGTCTTCTGCCCATTTTTGGATTGGGTTGTTTGTTTTTTTGATATTGGGCTGCATGAACTGCTTGTAAATTTTGGAGATTAATGCTTTGTCAGTTGCTTCATTTGCAAATATTTTCTCCCATTCTGAGGGTTCTCTTTTCGTCTTGTTTATGGTTTCCTTTACTGTGCAAAAGCTTTTAAGTTTCAGTGGGTCCCATTTGCTTATTTTTGTTTTTATTTCCATTTCTCTAGGAGGTGGGTCAAAAAGGATCTTGCTGTGATTTATATCATACATTATTCTGCCTATGTTTTCCTCTAAGAATTTTATAGTGTCTACATTTAGGTCTTTAATCCATTTTGAGGTTTTTTTTGTGTATGGTGTTAGGAAGTGTTCTAATTTCATTCTTTTACATGTAGCTGGCCAGTTTTCCCAACACCACTTACTGAAGAGGCTGTCTTTTCTCCATTGTATATTCTTACCCCTTTATCAAAGATAAGGTGACCATATGTGCATGGGTTTATCTCTGGGCTTTTTATCCTGTTCCATTGATCTATATTTCTGTTTTTGTGCCCTTACCATACTGTCTTGATGACTGTAGCTTTGGAGTATAGTTTGAAATCACATTGATTGGTCTGCGTATACTGAAGAATCTTTGCATTCCTGGGATAAATCCAACTTGATCATGGTGTATGATCCTTCTAATGTGCTGTTGGATTCTGTTTGCTAGTATTTTGTTGAGGATTTTTGAATCTATGTTCATCAGTGATATTGGCTTGTAGTTTTCTTTCTTTGTGACATCTTTGTCTGGTTTTGGTATCAGGGTGATGGTGGCCTTGTAGAATGAGTTTGGGAGTGTTCCTTCCTCTGCTGTATTTTGGAAGAGTTTGAGAAGGATACGTGTTAGCTCTTCTCTAAATGTTTGATAGAATTCGCCTGTGAAGCCATCTGGTCCTGGGATTTTGTTTGTTGGAAGATTTTTAATCACAGTCTCAATTTCAGTGCCTGTGATTGGTCTGTTTTGATTTTCTATTTCTTCCTGGTTCAGTCTAGGAAGGGCGTGCTTTTGTAAGAATTTGTCCATTGCTTCCAGGTTGTCTATTTTATTGGCATAGAGTTGCTTGTAGTCATCTCTCATGATCCTTCTGCAGTGTCAGTTTTTACTTCTTTTTCATTTCTAATTCTTCTCCCTTTTTTTCTTGATGAGTCTGGCTAATATTTTATCAATTTTGTTTATCTTCTCAAAGAACCAGATTTTAGTTTTATTGATCTTTGCTATTGTTTCCTTCATTTCTTTTTCATTTATTTCTGATATGATCTTTATGATCCTTCTGCTAACTCTGGGGTTTTTTTGTTCTTCTTTCTCTAATTGCTATAGGTGTAAGTTAGGTTGCTTATTTGAGATGTTTCTTGTTTCTTGAGGTAGGATTGTATTGCTACAAACTTCCCTCTTAGAACTGCTTTTGCTGCATCTCATAGGTTTTGGGTCATCATGTTTTCATTGTCATTTGTTTCTAGGTATTTTTTGATTTCCTCTTTGATTTCTTCAGTGATCTCTTGGTTATTTGATAGTGTATTGTTTAGCCTCCATGTATTTGTATTTTTTACAGATTTTATTCCTGTAATTGGTATCTAGTCTCATAGCATTGTGGTCAGAAAAGACACTTGATACGATTTCAATTTTCTTAAATTCACCAGCTTGATTTGTGACCCAAGATGTGATCTATCCTGGAGAATGTTCCATGAGCACTTGAGAAGAAAGTGTATTCTGTTATTTTTGGGTGGAATGTCCTATAAATATCAATTAAGTCCATCTTGTTTAATGTATCATTTAAAGCTTGTGTTTCCTTATTTATTTTCATTTTGGATGATCTGTCCATTGGTGAAAGTGGGGTGTTAAAGTCCCCTACTATGATTGTGTTACTGTCAATTTCCCCCTTTATGGCTGTTAGCATTTGCCTAATGTATTGAGGTGTTCCTGTGTTGGGTGCGTAAATATTTACAATTGTTATATCTTCTTCTTGGATTGATCCCTTCATCATTTTGTAGTGTCCTCCTTTGTCTCTTGTAATAGTCTTTATTTTAAAGTCTATTTTGTCTGAGAATTGCTACTCCAGCTTTCCTTTGATTTCCATTTGCATGTATATCTTTTTCCATCCCCTCACTTTACGTCTGTATGTTTCCCTAGGTCTGAAGTGAGTCTCTTGTATACAGCATATATATGGGTCTTGCTTTTGTATCCATTCAGCCAATCTATGTCTTTCAGTGGGAGCATTTAATCCATTTATATTTAAGGTAATTATCGATATGTATGTTCCTATTACCGTTTTCTTAATTGTTTTGGGTTTGTTATTGTAGGTCTTTTCCACCTCTTGTATTTCCTGCCTAAAGAAGTTCCTTTAGCATTTGTTGTAAAGCTGGTTTGGTGGTGCTGAATTCTCTTAGCTTTTGCTTATCTGTAAAGGTTTTAGTTTCTCTGTCAAATCTGAATGAGATCCTTGCTGGGTAGAGTAATCTTGGTTGTAATTTTTTCCCTTTCATCACTAACTATGTCTTGCCACTCCCTTCTGGCTTGCAGAGTTTCGCTGGAAGATCAGCTGTTAACCTTATGGGGATTCCCTTGTATGTTATTGCTCTTTTTCCCTTGCTGCTTTTATTATTTTTTTCTTTGTGTTTAATTTTTGATAGTTTGATTAATACGTGTCTTGGCATGTTTCTCCCTGTATTTATCCTGTATGGGACTCTCTGCACTTCCTATACTTGGTCGACTATTTCCTTTCCAATATTAGGGGAGTTTTCAACTATAATCTCTTCAAATATTTTCTCAGTCCCTTTCTTTTTCTCTTCTTCTTCTGGGACCCATATAATTCGAAAGTTGGTGCATTTAATATTGTCCCAGAAGTCTCTAAGACTGTCCTCAATTCTTTTCATTCTTTTGTCTTTATTCTGCTCTGCAGTAGTAATTTCCACTATTTTATCTTCCAGGTAACTTATCCGTTCTTCTGCCTCAGTTATTCTGCTGTTGATTCCTTCTAGAGAATTTTTAATTTCATTTATTGTGTTGTTCATCATTGTTTCTTTGCTCTTTAGTTCTTCTAAGTCTTCATTAAACGCTTCTTGTATTTTCTCCATTCTATTTCCAAGACTTTGGATCATCTTTACTATCATTACTCTGAATTCTTTTTCAGGTAGACTGCCTATTTCCTCTTCATTTGTTTGGTCTGGTGGGTTTTTACCTTGCTCCTTCATCTGCTGTGTGTTTCTCTGTCTTCTCATTTTGTTTAACTTACTGTGTTTGGAGTCTCCTTTTCGCAGGTTGCTGGTTCGTAGTTCCCGTTGTTTTTGGTGTCTGCCCCCAGTGGCTAAGGTTGGTTCAGTGGGTTGTGTAGGCTTCCTGGTGGAGGGGACTGGTGCCTGTGTTCTGGTGGATGAGGCTGGATCTTGTCTTTCTGTTGGCGAGCACCACGTCTGGTGGTGTGTTTTAGGGTGTCTGTGACAGTATTATGATTTTAGGCAGACTGTCTGCTAATGCGTTGGTTTGTGTTCCTGTCTTGCTTGTTGTTTGGCATAGGGTGTCTAGCACTGTGACTTGCTGATCGTTGAGTGGAGCTGTGTCTTATTGTTGAGATGGAAATCTCTGGTAGAGCTTTTGCCGTTTGATATTATGTGGAGCTGGGAGGTCTCTGGTGGATCAATGTCCTGAACTCAGCTCTCCCACCTCAGAGGCCCAGGCCTGACCCCTGGCTGGAGCACCAAGACCATCAGCCACACGGCTCAGAAGAAAAGTGAGAAAAAAAGACAGAAAGAGAGAGAGAGAAAGAGAAAAAGAAAACAAATTACTAAATAACTTTTTTAATTATTAAAATTAAAAAAATTTTAAAGTAATAAGAAAAAAGAAAGAAGAGAGCAACCAAACCAACAAATCCACCTATGATAACAAGCACTAAAAACTATATTTAAAAAAAAAAATGGACAGGTAGACCCCTAGGACAAATGGTAAAAGCAAAGGTATACAAACAAACTCATACAAAGAAGCATACACAGACACACTCACCAGAAGAGAAAAAGGACAATATATATATATATGTAACAAAAAAAGGAAGAGAGCAACCAAATCAATAAATAAATCTACCAATGATAATAAACTCTAAATACTAAACTATGATAAACATAAAACCAGAAACCCATCAGTCTCATACAGCAAAACCCAAATCTACAGTTGCTCCCAAAGTCCACCACCTCAATTTTGGGATGATTTGTTGTCTATTCAGGTATTCCACAGATGCAACGTACATCAAGTTGACTGTGGAGATTTAATCCACTGCTCCTGAGGCTGTTGGGAGAGATTTCCCTTTCTCTTCTTTGTTCGCAAGCTCCTGGGGTTCAGTTTTGGATTGGCCCCGCCTTTGCGTGTAGGTCGCCTGAGAGCGTCTGTTCTTTTGGGAAGTCTGAGGTCTTCTGCCAGCATTCAGTAGGTGTTCTGTAGGAGTTGATCCACATGTAGATGTATTTCTGATATATTTGTGGGGGGGATGGTGATCTCCACGTCTTACTCCTTGCCATCTATGCTCTTTTTTTAAATAACTGATGGGGCATGAACCAGGACTCGAGGGAGTATTAAAGGATATGGAAAGGAAAGCTACAGAAACTTACACATTTACAAAATCTGGTTCCCATGAAGAGAAGTGTCTTGCAGGAAGAATATCAAAGAAGAAGAATGTCAGGATGAATATTTTCCATCACCCTTGAAAATGATACCAGTAAAAGAGGGGTTGACAACAATACTCTTGTACTTAGGAGATTTACAGAAGGCTTCTGAAGAGCTACTGGAGTGCCAGGCAATTCTGATGGTGGTATGGTGCAATTTGAAGGACCAAAGAAGGTCCCATACTGCAAAATACATCTCCACCACTAATAGACTAATCATAGCACTCAAAATTTCTTCACTAGAAATGCAATGCTTTTCTTTATGAAGTCTTTTAAATCTATAGTTGAGATTCAATACCAGTTAGTGAAACCACCTGTATCAGAATCCTGTGGAAACCTTGTTTCCAAATGATGCTTTGGCTGTATTTTCAAGAGTTTCCTAAGCTAGGCATTAGGATTATATGTTTTTAAAAGTCTTCCTAAGTGTGTTTGATGTGTATCCAGGTTAAGGAACCATTGTTATTATCTCCCATTAGAAAGCCAACACACTTAGGATTAAGGAATTCATAGTAAGTCAATAACAACTTGTACTTTAGAAAAATTAGTTGACCTATGAGAGTGAGATGCTTATGTGGGGAAGACTCCAGAAGACTAAGGGCAGGGAGAGAAACACTCAAGCTCTAAGTAATGGCCCCAGCACCAAAATCAATGACTTCAAGGCTTTGCCTTGTCTTAATAAATCCATCAATTTAATGTAATGGTATTTTGCTGAATGTTAGAAAACTCACCATGTGCCAAGTATTGTTCTGAGTACTTTCTAAATATTAACTTATTTAACCTTCATAACAACCCTATGATGTAGGTTCTACTATTTCCCCTATTTTACAGATGAGGAAACTAAAGCTAAGGTGACAATATGAAGTCACTTACCTGAACTATTAAGTGGCCGAGCTCCACAGTTCCTGCTGCTAACTGCTGGGTACTGTGACCTTTCAGATGGCAGGGTAGGCACTGAGGAATCGAAGATGAATAACCCATAGGGAGTCTATAGACTGACTAATGGAATACAACTGGGAAATCAGGTTCCTGCCTTCAGTGCTTTAGGAAGAGAGAGCAAGAACTAGTTCTTGCCCAAGCAAATCCTGGTTGACCTTCGTCCTCCTCATACTGTTCACCATCTTTGCAAAAACCCATCACTTGGCTTGCCAAATGCTTCCCCTTGGTTTCCCCTGTGCTTTTGTCGGTGGGGCGGGGGGAATTGGAAAACTTGAATATATATTTAAGTTAGAGTGGAGTCGGTTTTATTTCATTTTGAAATGGGATGTAACCGGATATTGGTGGTGATGATTCTAGAGATTCTCACTTTGGAGAAGATATTGCCATAGGAAAAGGATTAACTCTCAGAGGAATGGATGCAATCGATTTTATTCTTTATAGACCCAGCCTTGGTTTGCAAATGGGGTGAGCGATGCGGCTGCAGGTGAGAGAGCACTCATTAAAAAAAACAAAAAGAACAAAAAACCTTGGCAGACCTCAGCTTAAAAGAGTCCACAGCTGTTTGAAATCGTGCTTTGCATATTTACCTCTTTGTTTTGCATACTACTCCTCCTGCTCATGGATTTGAGATAATTTACAAGAAAAAATTATAAGCAAATAAATTGTTTTCTATTTTAATAAATCAGTTTTTAATATTTGGGAAGAATTTTTTTTTCTGAGTTTCTCATGTCTCCTTAACTAGACTCTATTCATTTGACTAACTCAGGGTATTCTGTTTAATTGGTATCCTGCCGAGTGACACGATCTCTGAATTGGCAGAGTACTAGGTACAACGATTTAGTTTAATGCTTTTCAATCACTTTACACTATTGTTACGGCAGAACAACTTACTAGTTTAAATAGAGAGGGGAAAAAAATCCCAACTGTTACTAATGTCCTAAAAGCTGTTTATAGTAGTTTATGGGACTGAATTAATGTTGCTTATCTAGAATTTTGCCTTCTAAACTCTGGGGTTTTGTCCCGTTCTAATGGCCATTAAAGTTGTAGTGTCTGATCATTATTTTAATGTTTCTTAATTATTTAATTCCTAATAATTGAAACATGTTTACTGTATCTTCATAAGTGAAAAGAAAACTGTTTCTGGTTTTCCTTGTTCTTGAACTATCGCTATGTCTCTGATAGTTATATAAATGAAAAGGATTATTGAAGTACGTAAAAAATGCTGAAAAGACTTACTGTCACTTTGCTAACATTATGGGGTAGAAATTATTTTTAATTCTTATTTTTTAACTAAGATATATGAAGAATGAATGGGTAAATAACCTGCCCATAGTGACATAGTGATTTTCAAAGCCAGGATTCTAAACTAGGTGTTCTGATTTCTAACCCCACCCTCTTAGTCACTGTGCTACGGCGTCTCCTGTCTGGAGCGGTTCTTGACACGGCCGCATTCGACTTAGAGGTGAAACTGGTTTTTCTTTTTTTTTTTTTTTTTTTTGCGGTACACGGGCCTCTCACTGTTGTGGCCTCTCCCGTTGCGGAGCACAGGCTCCAGACGCACCAGCTCAGCGGCCATGACTCATGGGCCCAGCCACTCCGCGGCATGTGGGATCTTCCCGGACCGGGGCATGAACCCGTGTCCCCTGCATTGGCAGGCGGACCCTCAACCATTGCACCACCAGGGAAGCCCAAAACTGGTGTTTCTTGTAGACAAACTGATTGTCTCTGTGACGAATATTACAGTTTCTTTAGTATTCACCAATAATTTATTTCATGTTTTTTCCTTAGGTATGGACCGTGAGTAGTGTGTTGATCTGATTTTGGTCACTATGGTTTGTAAAGCTTGAGGCGCTAGTCAGACTTTTCCCATTTCTGTGTAGTTTGTGGAATGGAATCTGCGTGCCATTTAAAAAGACTTTAACTATAGGGTAGAAGGATCATGTTGGAGCCAATAGGTGTGCCTTTTAGTCCTGGTTCTGTCAACTACCAATTTTAGCATGCTAGAAAAGTGGGGGGGGGGGGTTATGTTTTTCGTGTGTTTTTCTCTCTTTCCTTGCTTTGTAAGAGGAATAGAGATTTCTAGTTCATAGGAATTTTGGTGAAGGCCAAATGAGATAGCACGTAAAAGCATCTGGCAAAATGTGTCACTTACAAAGTAGATACTGAATAAATATGACTTCTCTTTTCTTCCCTGCCTGCCCTTCTGCTATATTATAAACTCTGGTTACTGACAGTTTTATGTAACTGCTATAAAATCGAGGGGAACTGAAACTGTCAGTCTAATTCATGGGAGTTGGTTATCTTCGTGATGATATTTCAGGCCCCAAATAAGTGGCACACAGAGGTATTTGTAAGCTACGGTAAAACAGAAGGAAATCCAAATATCTGGATATTATTTTACTAATCACTGGTACCTGCTTCTGGCTGCCGTGGGCTATCTTATTTCTATTACTTAAAACTGTATTTACAGCAAACATTTTCCCAATTGCTGATGGTAAGATATAGCTTGAGCCATATTTTAGTATCTGATATACAAATCTTTGTATATCACTTCATGTTGTTCATATGTGTTACTGATCTCAGTGCCATCTCAATATGCTTAACTGTACGCTCTATATAACATAAAAATGCCTTTATAACCTTATTTTAAAATATTAATCTTATGGGAATGTAATAAATTGTTACTAATCTGGACTGATGTCTAATCAGTCATTTTAAAGATGCAGAATCTGATGCACAGGGTGATTCATTTTCTTAACGTCCTATGGAATCCAGAAGTATAATTTGTGAGATATTTTGAATTTCCCAAATAAATAATATCACTAATTTTCTTTATCATTTTATTACATAAATAAAAATAAATTTTGCTAAACTTTCATATGTTCTTACATTTAAAGAAATGATGTAAAGTTTTGTATATTAAAGTATTTACTACTTATTTAATACTTAAATATATGGCTAGATCAAATAGAAGAATTTTAAAACCTGAATCACTTTAATTTTCTACTACCTCTGCAGATACGCTAATAAAAATAGAATCTGACATATATATATGGCACCTGAATCCGTGTCTGACATTTGTAGATGATTCTTATTTAATTTTATTTTTGCCACATAACATACCCTTCATTATCTACTCTGGGTAATTGTATATAACTTTTCTTCTTGGGATCTGTCCCACTGCCCCTCCCACTTCTGGGTGGAGTTGACACTCCCAGCTCTAAAAGTAGCGTGTATCACGCAAGCCCAGCCAACCATAACCCCCAGGCCTGGCTAATGGATTCGGTGGTAGATACTATCAGGATCTGGAATTTGATTTTACTCTACTTACAAGCTAATAAATTGGTCTGTTGCTATTTCATTGATGCCAGCAGAAGACACAAGATTTCTGAGTCAGGGACAAAGAACTGTGCAGCCAGTAAGCAACATGATTTGCCTTAGTTCCATTTGCCCCTGATTCTCATGGTGAGCCCAGATGGATGGTGTGCAGCAGTGGGTCTGTGTCATAGATGAGGGACACTGATCTTGGGAAAACCACCAATTTATAGTAAGCAGTAATCAAGCCTTCTCTTTGTCCTTGCTCAAGGTTGCTTGCTGCAAACACAACCTTGAGAAATAATCTAGGTAAAAAGTCGTCAGTGCCTCATATTCTTGGCATACCCAGCAGGGTGCATGGAAGGTGAGAGACACATGGAGGGATGCCTCCCAACAAATACATGATCTCAGACAGTCTAATTAGGGAGAATCATTTTTACTATTTCCCCTGAAATTTGAACCTGGAAAAATGTCATGTTTCAGTTTTCTGCGGCTGTCTGTAATTACACAGGAGTAGCCAATCTGAAAATAGAGCCAAGATTGAGAAAGTCAGAGATGAGAAAAGGAGACTGAAAAAAAAAAGATCGTACCGAGTTATAGATCAAGTACACTGTGAAGCCAGATCTTCCTCGAGAATGTTCAGTTATGTGAGCTAATTAGGTTTTCATTCATTCACAACTAAAAGAGTTCTGACTGGCTTGGCGCTTGACATGCATCAGCTCATCATAATAGCCCTATAATGGAGGTATTATTACCCTGATCTAACAGATGAATGTGCGTCATGGAGATTACCTCGCCCAGTATCACCTAATGAAGAAAGCAGAGCCAGTCAGCTGATGGCTGACTCCATGCTCTTAACAGTTAAATCGCTACTTCTCAAACTTTAAAGTACTTGAGAAATACCAAGGCTCACCCCAGACCTAATGAATCAAAATCTCTAAGGTGGAGCATAGAGAACATACATGTTTTAAGTTCTTGGGTGATTCTGATGCAGGGCTATAGACCACTTGTTAAGAAATGTTTGCCTTAGAAACATGTAATTTCAAGGATACTGCTGCCTGACCTTCTGATACTATGTCCTTATTAAAAAGCTTTGCTTCTGGAAAATAACACCTGAAGCCTAGTCAGTGATGTAAACTACAGATCAAAAGAAATTCTGAGAAAAGCTCTATTGGAAGAAGTGGGAAAAGTCAGAAAACAAAGAGTCCCAGGCTGGGGGGAGGAGAGTTAGGAAATGGGAACTTAAAAGGGAAAGGAGGTGGGGGGCAGAGGTCTGAAGTTCTGTTTCACCAATTATCACCTAAGAAATCCCTTTTTGCTTAATTACATTGTGTGTGTTTAAGTTCAGATTCCACACCGAGTTTTATATAGGGAGACTTGAGGGGCTTTTGAAATAGACGTGCAGACATCTGGTTGAGTTTGCTAGTTACAGTGGCTCATTGGACATGAAGGAGAATGTTTAATTTAATTATTGACTTTGAATAGACATTTTGCCACTGCTAATAATATTAGCTAGATTAATGAATTGTTCGAGGGTTATAGAGACAAAGAACACTATTGAGAGTTACTGTTCATCAATATTTGGACAGCCTTTCCTAGAAGAGTCACACAAGTCACGTGTTATTGTAAAATATTTTTGTGCTTGCCTATCTTGTCTCAGATTTCTCTCTCTCTCTCTTTAAATTTAAATGAAGTATTCGTTGTCTTTTGATACAGGTACTATTATTGTGAAAGTCAGAACTTTTTCTGTACATGCTATCCTACAGCATCTCCATAATAAGTCTTCCTCCAAATGGAGTCTGATACATAGTAAATCTTTCTTAAATTTTTAAAGCTGGGAGCACTGGAGGTCTGTGGTCTGTCTGGTCCCGGCATGTAGGTGCTGAGGAGGGGCGTAGAGTTGAATTCCACTGCAGATATAGTACATTAGCTGATGGCCACATCTCATTTCATTTTATACATCTTGTCCACTCAAAACTGAAGACTTGAATCAGTGTGGCTTAAAGAGGTACTTATTTTCAGAGTCTTAAGCTCATTATTATTCCAAAGAATTTTAGAAGCATGCCTGTAGTCTCCGCCTTAAATAAGTATAATATTTCCAGCTTTAGGCCAAGAAGATTGCATTTGATATATGTTTTGACAATAGTTAGGTTTATCATCAAAGTGAACATTTTACCAAAGGGCTTTTAGATAAAATTATATCTCCTTTTTAGATGATGCTTTTCTCTGCCCAACAGTTTGACAAGCAGGTGTTTTGATATTTTAGTTTGAACTGGTTGCTTCTGTTCACAAGCTGTGTCATCATTGCAGGAGCACCTTCCTTTTCCTTATGGGTGAAATCAGAAGCTGGATGTATCTGCTCATCCCTAAGGCAGTTCTTTCAGGAGCACACTCAATACAGTACCCTGTCTCCAGATATTCAGCAAAGCAGTAAATAATCACTTATAACATTATATGGGCACCTGCCTCCATCTTGGGAAACTATGTAACAATGTTGAACCTCTCTGCCTTCTTTTAACACCAACAAATGAAATGTGTTGAATGAAAAGCAAGATATCCGTCTGAATATGTGGAAGAGGTTCTCATGGGCTCAGAGGTGTATGATGCAGCAAGACAGCAGCACAGACTTTGCAATACCTTGTTTTTAAAGCACACACTACTGTAACAATTATGCAACTGTCTATGAATCATTATAGTTAAGGACCTAACCTCTCTGATGTGGCATGCTAGAATGGAGAAGGGAATGAGTGAGATTTGCAAGACATAACCCTACTACCAAAGTGCTTTTTAGAAGATTGATATAAATATAACATCTCTATTATTTGTTTAAAATATGTTGGGAATATATCACTATTTTTAAAAATGTATCTTCCATTATATTTTCCAGGAGAACTCCTTGCCTTTTTCCTCATGCCCAAACCATACATTCAGCATTTTTCAATGGTCAGTGTTAACTGGATGAAGCGTCAAAGATTTTCAAACGTGATCCTTTCTTGGGCCATTCTTGGGGGGAGAAGATGACCTCAGAAATTCCACTCTGAGAACACAGAGGTCCCCAGTAAGAGAGAGAGCAAGGACATTAAACTGATACATTTTACCTTCCTCCATAAGTGTTTCATTGCTGTCTCTCACCCCGAGGTGAGGCTCATCGCCTTAGCGTAAGAGAGAGCTTGTTTCCAACTTCTAGGCAGTGCAGAAAGGCTTGGAAATCAGGTGAGGCAGGGGGGATAGGGGTTGCCTAGAGATTTCTAAATTATTTTTTTCCTGCCTTCACACATTAAAGGCTAAGACTAAAGGACTCAAGTCCTATGCTTTTCCTCTAGTGTAACACGGATGCAGGGTATGTGGAATGTTTTTCATGAGTGAGGTTGACAAAGGTAAGGAGAGGTGCAAAAGACCTGAGACAGAGCCACAGAAAAAGTTATCAGCCAGAAGAGTTCCTGAGGGTCACCAGTCCAGAGCTACCCTAGACCCCCTGTGGTCACGGAGCCAAGAGGCTCACCACAGGGCTGCCTGCTGCCAGGTCACTGCTTTCAGAGGCAGGGGTAGACCCCAGGCTGGTGGGCCGTATGAGAACCCCCAGAAGACTCTGAGAGGGTTGCGGCGCACAGGAGCTGTGGCGCAGCGCTCACCAAGCTGAGAAGTCAGATCACAGGCTCCAGAAGCTGCTGATTTCAACAAACTGCAACCAGGAATCATCCAGGTGACAAATGACCTGTTCCCAGAGAGCCAAGGGCAGACAGAGCTGCTTTTCCAAGGACCCCACCTCGTCCCTTCCTCCATTGGGACACAAAGTCTCTCCCAATATTCACTCTAAAGCCATTTTAGAGATGATAAAATGGGAAAGGGAGGCCAGCCGAGAGACAGTTGAAATTTTCTGAAAATGGCTATTTAAATTATGAGCTCAGTTGGATGTTTGAACATTAATTTTTCCTCCCAGCTAACCAGTTGGAAGGGGCTTGGAATTATGTTCAGATTAGTTAAAACCAAAAGAACAAAATGTTTTCTCTGCACATCAAAGTTATGAGTTCAATTTGCCACCTTGCTATAGCTTTTAAAAGTAATAAAAACAAGTCCAGCTGAGATAATGTACAGAACTATAAAGCCTACAGTTACAAGGCATTTGAAGGTATTTGAAGGCCACAGTCCCCCCACCCTGCTTCTGGAATCACTGCTTGGAAAATACTCCTTTCTCCTTATTTTGCTGTGAAAATAAAATCACTCTAAAAAAAATAAGGTCTGTTAAAAAAAAAAAAAAACTCCTTTAGTACCTTCTTAAATTCTTCCAGGGATAGAAATGGCCATCATTGAACAAAGCATAAAATATGTCTTTCTTCTTTTATGTTGAAATCTGATTTTTATATTCCCTTTACCTATTGTCCTCTGAAACATCTTTAGGTGATCACTTTTTTTTTTCCTTCCATTACCTTTCCCTGGGATGTAAATTAGCAATTACTTAGCTCCCACAACAAAGTCTGAGGTCATAAGTGAGGGCAGACAGTAATTTAATCTGTGAGAGACTGTGATATCATCTAGTTAGTTTGGTAACAACAGCAAACCATAGAGTACTTCCTATTCATAGTGACTCAGTTTTTTTTTTCTTTTTTTTTTCTCTCTCTTTGAACTAACAGACTTTTCTTTACCAGAAAAAATCAAATTATAACTTCAATCTTGGTAAAAATTCCAAAGCTAATCGAAATCTTTCTTCTTAAAATCTATGAAAGAGCAACCAAGCCAATCTGTGTGTGTTTTAAGTAATCTGTTGAAACAGGAAAGTTCCGATGGCAAAGTCAGACAACTTGCAGCAACATAATACATTTGTTTATTTAGTTAATATTACAGTGGTAACAGGTTAAGAGCACTAGATCTGTGTCCTCAAAAGAGGATAGTGATCAAGATTTTTATTTGTAAATTTCACTGTTCTTAACTATTAAAAATCTATTTTCCAAAGGAGTAATAATATGCATTATTTTTAAATGACAGATCTAAACTTTCAAATTTATGACCCAAAGCATATTTGTTCATTAAACAAAACAGTAGGGACATTTTAACTATTGGTTGCTGCTTTCAGGAAAGCACAATGTTCTTGAAGCAAATATACACAAAACATATTTTTCCATGGTGATTTCAACCATTGTGTATCATGTCAGTGAGGGAACCTGGGAACCCCAGATGTTGAGAACTCTCCGATTGTTGCAATACACTCTGGTTTACTTAAACAATCAACCAACAAACATGTATTTAGTGCCTACTATGTACAAGCCAGCATCCTAAAGCAATACAGGAAACACAAAGAAGTAAAATTATTGGTTCTTGCCCTGCTCAGGCTTCCAATGAAGTGGTCAGATTAAACACAGACACAAATTACTCTACTTTCAATGTCTTCAAAAGAAGCGATGATGTTAACTAGATCGTATGTTAGAATCACCTATGCTGGAACCGAGAGGAAGCAGGGACATAGGCAGGGGCATCCTCGGCACCGATTAAAGTCTGTCTGAATCAGATTTCGGAGTTCTAAGTCTGAGGGCTGCTTGAACCCTCGTATCTGAAAGTGTTCTAGCCAGTCTCACACCTGCCACTGTGAGTGACTGTATTTGGCAGTTGTCTCACGTACTCATGATAAGGGAGCAAGATAAATAAATATATATATATAGTATGTGAGTATATTATGATTTGAATACAGTATATATTATTTGAATATAGTATATATTCAAATCATATGTAGGGTGATGTTGAAAGCTAGGAGTTCGGGACTTTCCACTCTGCATGGGAGAAGGCTAACCCACGTTATTTATTTATTATAAGACAAACAAGAGACTACATAAGAAAAGTACGGAAAACTCTCCAAACTTCACTGAACACAAGCAAAAATAGAAAGGCTAGAGGAAAGGATAAGAAAAGAGGGCCTAGCACAGAGAGGCTTGGACGGGACCCTGGGGAGAGAGCCTTCCCCACTGCTACCTCCGCGCCCGCCCCATCGCTAGTGTCCCGAAGAAGAGGCCCTGGGCTAGGCAAGTGGAGAAAAGGAAAGCAGAGACACATTTTTTTCAAACACCACAAATAAATAAATAAATATGTTAAGCAAGAAAATAACCTATTAGGCACCGCTTGAAAGGCAGCAGCCCTCAGGGGTCGGGCAGGCCGCACCCTCTACCTGCAGGTGGTGGCGACGCGGTCGGGATCGGCCGAGACTGGGAAGACGTCACCTGAGGTCCCGGCCCGGTGCCTGTCGTTACTCTTGGATGTGCACCTCCAGAAGCTTGGGTGAAGGAGAAAGCCTAGTGGAGCTGCAGCCAAGCTCCCGGGCGGCCCCCGGGGAAAGTGCGCCCTGTCCTTCCTGGCCTAATGCAGACCAGCGCCCCGGGAGTGCCTAGCTCTTGGTCTTTGAAACTAAAAGAGCCGTTTGTGAGCCGGGCGGGAGGGGGGCTTCCATTACAAGCCCTCCTCCCCCACCAAAGCCCGGAATCTTTTAAAAACCCCTAGTCGCTTGTTCTCAGCTCCTTTTTGCTCCAAAGTGGGCTTTGGATAAGGACTGCGGGATGCCTGGGGTTCGAAGCGCGGGACCGATTTTTACTAAGCACCTGGCTCCGCTCTGGGTGGAGTGGGAGGGGCGGAGGGGCTCGGCGAAGCGCGCACCTTCCTTTCACCCGAGGGTGGGAGAAAGGACCAGCTGCCGAGATCCTTCTCAAGACTGACTTCCTTTGAAGTAGGGCTGCAGAAAGGGAGAGTGGTGGTTCTCGAGACTCCGCTACAGGCATCAAGCAGAATCTGGCGAGCGAGGGGCCCTGCAAGGCGCGGCTGAGGGCCAGCTGGGTTTTCCCGAGGGAAACCCGTGGCGGTAACCGTGGCTCAGCTTAAACAGAAACGACGGCTGGCGGGGCTGAGGGTCAGGCTCAGCTGGCCACGTTAATAAGTTCACGATCTGCACCGGTAGGACGGGGCGTAAAGAAAGACCGAAATTGCCAAGGGAGGGGCGAAGAGGGATGCAGAAGTGCAATCGCAGGGGCGGAAGAAGCGAAAGAGGAGAAGGGGGCCCGCTAGTCTTCCCAGTTTATAAGCAAAGCGTCCAATTCCACCTTTGTCGCGCGCCTTTCCCGGGTCTCCACCAGAAGCACACAGTGTCCTAGCCCCACTTTCCCCATTGCACCCTGACTCCTGGGATACTTTCACCTCTCGCACCCGGCCTTCCTTTCTCCTCATCCTCCCCTTCTCTTGGTACAAAGCCCCTGCTTGGCCCGGGCTCAGAGAGTAGTGATCCGGGACGTGCAGGTGCCATTACGGAAGACGCCGCCGGACTCCAGGTTCTCAGGCTGGAAGTCCTCCACACTGTAGGCGCGGCTCTTGAGGGCCGTGGCGTAGTAGTCGACTGGCTCCTCGGCGGCGTTGTCCATCCAGCTGAGGCAAAGGATGCGCTGGAAAGAGCGCTTGAAGTTGTCTGAAAGGAAGCCATAGAGGATGGGGTTGGCGCAGCTGTTGGCATAGCCGAGGATGACCGACAGCTGGCTCACCGTGGCGTCGTCCTGCTCTGCGAACACGTTGACTAGCTGCACCACATAGAAAGGCATCCAGCAGATGACAAACACCATCACCACCATCATCACCATCAGGGTGATCTTGCGCTCTGAGCGCTTGCGCTGTTGCCAGCCGGCCTTGAGGGCCACCATGCGCATTTTGGCGATGATGAGCACGTAACACAGGCAGATGGCCCCGACGGGCAGCAGAAAGCCCATGAGAAAAGTGTACAATACGAAGCCCACCAGCCAGCGCTGGGCGGGCTCGGGCATGAGCATGTTGCAGGCCACCGTGCCGTCACTGTTGGCCGCCGTGCGCGAGAAGACCACGATGGGCAGAATGACGAGCAGCGATAGCACCCACACGCCCAGATTCACCACCTTGGCCACGGTGGGCCGGCGGTAGCGTGCTGCCTTGATAGGGTGCACCACGGCCACGTAGCGGTCCACGCTAAGCACAGTAAGACAGTAAATGCTGGTGAACATGTTGACTGCGTCCACGCTGAGCACGAGGCGGCAGAGCAGCGCGCCGAAGGGCCAGTGGCGAAGCAACGTGGAGGTGACCAAGAAGGGCACGCTGAGCATGAGCAGCTCATCGGCGATGGCCAGGTTGAGGATGTAGATGTTGGTGGCCGTCTTCATCTTGGCGTAGCGCAGGATCACGTAGATGACCATGGAGTTCCCACACAGCCCCACCAGGCACACCACGGAGTAGATGAAAGAGATGAGGATAGCGCTGCCCTGGCCCTCGCTCAAGGTCCCGTTCTGGGACGCATTTCGCCCCGGCTCCTCCATCCCGTCTGCAGCTCCGGCCCCGGGGCCCCTGCTGCCGCCGCCTTCGCCACAGCTGCCTGGGCTGGGGCTAGGAGAGGAGGGAGAGGAGGCGGTGCCATTGGGGAACAACATGGGGGCCGATGGGGCTGCCAGGGCTGGGGAGTTCTACTGGCGCCCCCGCCGCTTGCGCTGTCACTTGGCACCCCGGCCGTCCGCCCGCAGCTCACAGCCGCTGGGCGCCTGGGGTAAGCGCTCAGAGACTGCAGGGAGCGCGGCTCCACCGGCGCCGGCGGAGCGCATCGCCCAGCGGCTGCCTGCGCGCAGCCGCTCGCCGCTCCAGGGCACCTGGGCACACGCGAACGTGCCGGGAGACTAGGGCCCCGCGCAGCACAGCCATTAACTGCCGCGGCTGTGGGCTGGTGAATGATTAATAGGCACCACCCGCGCGTCAGCAGCTACGAAAATGGGGGGGGGGCGGAGAAAGAGAGGGAGGTAGGCGATATAGGTGGCTTATCACCCCTCGCCCAATTTTTTCCTTCCCAGTTTTGAGCTCCGATCGACTAGAGCAGCTGCTTCTGGGGTTCCCCTGCAGCACCCCTTTACCCATCCCCTTCAGGGGGACCTGGGGAGTTTCTCCGCTTTCATGAAGGGTGGATGGGAAACAAAGGTGGAGATTCTGTCCCATCTCACCCTGCTTCTATCCAAAGCAAAGACTGAAGCAGACCCTAGGCACGGATGTCTGGAGTTCATCTCCGTTTCCCTCAGTTGCTGCCCCACCCTGGGGGACCCACTCCCGTCCAGTCGTCCGGGACCCCAAACTCCCCCCCCCCCCCCACCGCCTGCTCTGCTCCTGAGAACCGCTGCGGAAGTCCTTACCCAGGGCACGCTACCTCCAGACCGACGCGTAGATGGCCCGTGCAAAGTGCCTGTGAGGTCTGGTAGCGCGGTGACGTTCTTCGTGCGGTCCCACTCCTTTCCTTGGGCGGGACCCCAGCACAGGCGCCCACTCAGATTTACTCTGAAGAGTCGCGGAAACTGACCCTACGCCGCGAACATTACAAGGAAGAAGGACAGCAACTGTGCGTTAGGGACTCCTGCGTTACAACCCCGCAGGCGGCTCTTCGAGGGAGGGAGTGTTCGGAGGCCTGAGAAAATCATCGCGAATCTCTTAATACAGCTTGTAGTGCCCAGAGCCCACTGCGTCTCCCAGAGGAAAATCGACTTTAGAAAGGAGGACGCGCGCCTGGGGGCACAGAAGGAGCCCGAGGCTCCCCCCGCCTCCCCCTCCCCGCCCCCTCCCCTCCCAAACGTGCCAGGCGCGGTATTGGAAATCCATCTAGGTGTTCGCTGGGTATAGATACGGCTGCGCCGCTTGGAAAGGCTCCGCCCGCATCCCTGATGTACTTTGTACCCGGGAGAATTGGTGGGCCCCGGGGGAGGAGAGTGTATAGGCCTGGGAGAGCAG
The DNA here is from genome assembly GCF_964374135.1 of Grampus griseus. Taxonomy (NCBI): domain Eukaryota; kingdom Metazoa; phylum Chordata; class Mammalia; order Artiodactyla; family Delphinidae; genus Grampus; species Grampus griseus. The sequence goes on from NC_139018.1 coordinate 60,682,021, forward strand.
GGATGCCAGTCGGGACCGGCAGGTGATCAGACCTGTCACCAACTCCAGGAACATCAGGAAGACCTTCGAGTCTCTCTGTGAAATACTTAAGATTGCATTTTTCTGAGGCCCCGGATGTGTGCCAGGTGCCTAAACTTTTAAGACACAAAAATCAATGTAGGCATGCCTAAAGCTCACTGACTTCATTTAGGAACTGAACAGTTACTGTGTTTAAAAAAAAAAAAAGTTCAATTATCATGGTTTTTAAGGATCTCTAGGACTTTCCACCATCCCCAGTCTGGGCTCCCTTTGGCTTTCCAATCCTTCCAGTCCAAAGAAGAATCACTCCATCCAGCTCCCCAATTCTTTTCAAGATCCCTTCAAGTCTTTGTCTGAACCGTGCAGGTTCCCAGGAAGACTGACCTTCAGCAGCCTAGTGCTGCGGGGCCTCTTTCAAGCCTAAGCTTTGTGTCAGTTTTTGTTAGTTCTTCCTCTCAGCCAGGCAGCACCCACTGTGCTGTGAGTCTCAGCTTCCCTCTCATCAGTACAGTTTACACTAAGAAGACGCAAACCTAAACAGAAACTAAATTCCTCATCGAGGATATTTGTACCAGACAGTCCAGAATGCAGAAATGGATGCAGAAATTGGAAGGAAAAAAAAAGTAAAATTTCTATTTCCCCCTTGCTTTATCTGGGTATCATTTGCATGTATGTGCTTTAGTTCTCAAAACTAAGTGCTCCTCAAAGCAAAAGAATAACTTTTGTAGTGTGTTGATTATAGCAATCAGAGATAAAAGAAAAGATGACAGACTGTCACAGGAATGTGTGCAATGGACACTGAATTATTAATGAGAAATGTGCTGGGAAGAAATCTGAAATTTCCTAAGACCCAAGCTGCTTAACCCATTGCTTTATCTCAACAAATTACTTTAAGTAGGATGTGGAATTCGTGGTTAGTTGTATTTCATTTTCCTTAAAAAATACAGTGCATATGGAGAATAAAAAAAAAGAATGTTCATCAGGTTTTTTAAAAACCGGCTTCTTTTTCCCCAGCAGAGCTTTTAACAAGCCAAACCTCGTAATGATTTAAATGCCTCTTTGCCAGTCACTGACTAAGGACACCTGGCTATTCCTCAGGGGGGTGACATTTCAACAGTCATCATCTAGATGCCTTGGCTTTGATCATGGTTGCTCCAGGGGGAGTGGGTGATGGGAGCCAGTAAAGCACAGCTCTGTTGTTCAGGATCTCATATGTTTATTTTGCAGCTCATTTTAGGGAAATCTCCTCTCAATTTACTGGTAGCCTCATATACAAAAGAAGAAAACTTAAGACCTGATGTGAGCATGCTTTTTTGTTTCTTTGTGAAGTGGTTTCTATGATGAATTTTTAATCCATGAAAAGAGACTGACAATAAGATGCTACTTTACATCCACTAGGGTGGCTATAATAATTTTTTTTAAGGAAAAGAAAGATAACAAATGTTGAGCATATGGAGAAATTAGAACCCTTATATGTTGCTGGTGGGCATAAAAAATGATGCAGCAACTTTAGAATATTTGATGATTCCTCAAAAAGTTAAACAGAATCGCCATATGACCCAGCAATTCCACTCCTAGGTATTTACTCCCCAAAACCAAAATAGGTATTTGAACGAAACATTGTCCATGAATCTTCACAACAGGACTATTCATAGTAGCCAAAGAGATCAACAATCCAAATATCCATCAACTGATGAATGGATAAACAAGATGTGGTCTATCTTTTTATGATCCATCCATAAAAAGGAAGGAAGTTTCAAAACGCACTACAACATAGACAAACCCTGAACATTACACAGAGTGAAGGAAGCCAGACACAAAAGTCACATATTGCATGATTCCATTTATATGAAACATCCGGAGCAGCCGAATCCATAGAGACAGAGCAGCTCAGAGGTTGGTAGGGGTTGAGGGGGAGAGGGAATGGGAAACGAGTGCTTCATGGGTATGGGGTTTTTGGGGGGGTTTATGAAAATTTCTGGAATTAGATAGTGGTAGTGGTTGCACAATGCTGTGAATGTACTAAAAGCCACTGAATTGTACACTTCGAAATGGTTAAGATTATGAATTTTATGTCATGTGAATTTCCCTTCAATAAAAAGGGAGATTGAGATGGCTATGAGCCATGCAGTGGTATCAAATCTTTTCAGCCATGTATTTCTTAACATTGCATCTGTGAACTAATGCATGAACAAAGGAAAACAACCAAGAAAAAGGCAGCATGTTTCTGGGCTAAACAACATATGATTGGAGTTGCAGCTGTTTTAAAATTATATTAAGGGCAGGAGCTCAGTTAGGAATCTGCCTTCCTCTCAGACTTCAATTTAATATAAGCATTTCTTAAAGAGACAAGAACGCTAATGTAGTTAATTATGTATCTAAAGCCTTGAAAAGCTTAAAATGAGCTTGTTTTCTCCAAGACTGTTAGCTGTCCCTCATTTCTCTCTTCTTCTGTTACTATCTTTCCTATGCCTCTATGATCTGAATATTTCTCCATATGAGAGAAGAAAGAAGATGGCTTTCAAGAAGGGGAGAATGAAAGTCCTAATTTAGGAAGCTGCAGATTCTTAGGCAGACTGATTTTCTTCCCCCACCTCAATTCTCTCCTACAAGCTACACTCCCCTGTGCTATCATGTACCAGGTGTACACTTTGATTACTGTGTTTATCACACTGTGCTGTGATTTGTGTGTGTGTGTGTACTTGTCTGTCCTCACTTCTAAATCTGTAAGCTTGTCCAGAACAGGGGCTATATTTTATTTATCTTTATACCCACAACACCTAGCACAGAACCTGGAAAATTGCGCAATGCCTCCTTGTTCTATTTTCCTAAGGCACCCCATGGATAGTACCTTCTTTTTTCTAACCCATAAAATTTAGGCACAAAGAAATGAACTTTGGGCCTCTTGCAAGAAGAGCTTTGATATCTGTGTAATATCACCATCTGTAATAATTCCGTATACATTTCAATCTTCTGAATAATTTCAATCTGCATATCCTATATCAACAGTGGTCACGCCGATGACTCATTCATTGATCATTCCTGGTCTTAAATTTACTGGCAGAGAAAGGGCTCTGGAAAATGGGTAGTACATACTTTAGTAGCTAATGATAGTTATTTACTAGTATCATGCAGTGTGAAAACCATTATACGTGGAAGATCATTTCTTTCTCACTGCAGCCCTATGTCCCAGTTGGTTTGGTGAAATAGTAATTAACAGGAACTCAAACTCTGCTTCTGTCAAAATCATTACTAATGTGTTTTTTTCCAGTTGGATCCTATGGTGATCCTCAAATGAGCTCCTTTAATCCAGGTCAGTGGTAAAGGGCTGGCTGGGGCCAGGAATTAAAGGGAACGCTTCCTGGAACATACTCTGCACTGGCATCATCAGAGCTGTGTTTACACACACCTGTCTTGGAAGATGGGACCAAACTGGCTATGAGGGGTGGGCACCGCTCAGCAATATGACCCACAGCAGAGGTATAGGTCACTCAAGGGCCATCTGTCATTAAGCAGTTAACATGATGACAGCCTAATAAGAAAGTCACCAGAGTGCAAAGGTAGCTATAGGGCTAAGGAACAATCCTGGACCTCATTTCCCAATGATGCCCCATCGCTTCACAAGAGCCCTGATGGCGTGTGGTTCAGTTCATCACCAATCTCAGCAAACCCGCCCTAGCTCACTGATTTTCCTATTGCCTCTCTGTGAAACAGCAGGACAGCGTCTTTTTTGTGTGTTTTCAAAAAACACACATGGTGCAACAACTCCCATTTATCTCTCTGGATTCTCTACTACTAAATGATATTTCTGAGAACAAGAATTCAACACATACAGAAAAGTTTTCACTATTATTGATGGATAAATAAAAATAAAACAAAAGCAGCCACACGTTACCTGTATTATTTTGAGTAGTCCCGCCCATTAATACATTCTTCTGTAATGTAGTCTCTGTTAGTCAAGGATTTCAAGATTGGTTGCATTGGTTTCGATGCACTTTGGTGGCAGTTTTCTTTTTAGCAGAAACTACAAAAAAAAAAAAAAAGCTTTCAAAGGCACAAAATCATAATTTTGTTTCTTTTGACTGATGTTTGATTTTTGAGCAGAGTGTCTAAACATTTACAACAAATCACCCATTCTTTGAGAGAGGGCTGTTCCTTTGGAGTGGGCTGTATCTGTCAGTCAGCTTCACCAGCTAAGGAACAACCCAAAGCCAGCAAAGGGCCAGGTGTGGAAAGTAAAGCCATTTTGTAGGTGAAAGCTATGTAGCCTTCTTTAAGATATAAAACGTTTTATTCTTAATTTAAAAACAAAAGGCATATAATTAGAGAGAGATTTAAATCTATGTAGCCATCATAACACCTGCCTAGGCACGTGCTCCATCAGCCAAAACACTGCTTTACTTAGATGACAGGAAGCAACTTAAATGCTGGTCTTTTCTCCTTTTCCACAATTAAGTTGGAATTGGTCAGTGGCATGTCTGTGTTGCTTACATGTCTGTCTTGCTGGAAGCAGGAAGAATGGGCCATGGGTGGTGGACTCAGAACCACCGAGAGTGGTCCAGGAAGGGAATGGCTGGATTGCCTGCTCACTCCCTCCTCCTGAGGACTGGCAACCTCACCACCTACACTGTGCCCTGCCTCTGCTCTCTCCTTTCTTTAGGCAGTTGCTGGGGCAGGAGTGGGGAAGGGATGGTACTTCACTTTGACCTTGAGGAAGCAGCGAGAATGCCTACCCCTATTTCCTATTGGGAGAAGCAGGTGAGAAGATTGCACAGTCCTGGTGGGACCACCTGGCCTGATCAGGAAGTCACCGTTCTTTGACAGCTGCCTGGGTGAACTGAAATTTCACTGCTCATGCAATTAGCCAGAACACTGGTTTCTGATACTATATCCTATGATTTTTTTAAAAATTCATAGAAGAAATATTCAGACTATAGTAGAATACTGACATAATTACATAATTGTATATCGTCACTTAAGGTCCCCATTTCTTAGTGAGAAAGAACTGGAAATTAATATCAGAATTCCATTATGTATGAATAATGCTGTGTTTTTAATCAAAACTGAGTAATTTGTTCATTAATTTAACAAATATTTATTGAGTGCCCACTCTGGCAGGCACTGTTCTAGGCATTGGAGATGCAGTTGCAAAGATTAACTACTTTCCAGCGGAATTCTAGTGAGGCAGAAAGAGAGTCAACAGATGGACACATGGGTAATGTAACTGCATTTAGTGGTAAGTTCTAAGAAGACAAGTAGGGGCAAGAGACCAGAGAGTGCTGGAGGGGTGGGTGTATTTGACCTAGATTAGATCAAAAGGGCAGGGAACGTGATGATGAAAGAGCAGCCCTGGAGGATGTGAAGGTTAGGGAGTACTGTAACTTCAGTTATAGCAGCACGTGTGAAGCAGGGGTGCCAGGCACACTTCAGGCCCACGTACCGCCAAAAAAAAAAAAAAAAAGGGAATAATTAGTGATTCAGTTGACTCAGCACCTCCTAGAGAGCACAGCCCCTGTCACTCCCTGCCCAGGGGTCCCAAGCCCACTTCCAGGCCCAGTGTGGCCGACTGCAGAGCAGATACAGACACCTCTAGGCTGGAGGGGAGGCCAAGGTGTCTCTACTCTGTACATGAGGCTGCTCACTGTGCAGGACAGAGCCAGGGGTGGAAACTGAAGTGGGCAGATTCCAGTGCAGAGCTCGTGAGGAGTGCCGGAGTCTACATTCAAATTTTACCAGGTCCTAACGAAGGTAAGATGATAGGGCATTTTTTTTTTTTTTTTTTTTTTTTTTGCGGTACGCGGGCCTCTCACTGTTGTGGCCTCTCCCGTTACGGAGCACAGGCTCCGGACGCGCAGGCCCAGCGGCCATGGCTCACGGGCCCAGCCGCTCCGCAGCATGTGGGATCTTTCCGGACCGGGGCACGAACCCGTATCCCCTGCATCGGCAGACGGACTCTCAACCACTGCGCCACCAGGGAAGCCTGATAGGGCATATTTTATTAATAGATCCTAAGCTGGATTTATAACCCTCAAGGTAAGCCAACCAAACAAAACAATTGGGTCTTTGGGAGAACTCTGAGCACAGATGTTCGACCCAGGCCACTGAGAATATGCAGAGAGGATGTGGTACCAGCCATTGTTTCCTTTTCTGCCCGTTCCCTTGGCCCTTCCCCATTTCAAAATGAAATTTTGCTCCTCCTCTAGTCGCAAAGCAAACTATTACATAAATAACCCTTGAAGCAAAGAAGTAACAGCACAAAAGGTGGCTCTGGCCCTTGGAAGAACGATGGGGGTGAGGTGTTATGGAAATGTGGTTAACATCTGGGTCCCAAATTTGCCAGTAAACAATCGCCTGTCACACCTTTAACAGTGAAAAACTGGATGGGGCAAAGGAGGCATATTTCTTGTATTTAATACAACAGAACAGTAATTAAACTCTAAAACTGATGTTGCTGATGAATTTTTATAGACACAGAAACATTCAAAACATTGCTGTGTGAAAAGTCTATTTCAAAGCTATATGAGCCAATACACACACACACACACACACACACACACACACACACACACACACACCCACCCAAACGAGCATATGTCTGCATAGGTCTGAAAGGGCAGTTACTAAGATATTAAAAGTGGTTATCATGAGGCAGCTGTGTAATGGATGACATCTCCCTTTTGTACATAGAGATTTTCTAATTTTTCAGTCATGAGTGTGTATTGCTTTTAAATAAAAGTGATAAAAGCTTTTTTTTTTTCATTTAAAAAAAAGAAAAGACTCCAGGCCATAAAGTGTCTGATCTATTTAATGGGGCATTTGCTAATTTATTTTCTCCTTAATTATTTTTGCTTTCAGAGAAACAGTAATAAATTTATTCTAGAAATTAACATGTTGTGATGCAAATTAAATAGTAAAGAAAATGTATCCAATAGAAGGTGATAGAAGGAACTAAAACAGGAGCTGGAGTAGTCTACTTTCTTCCAGAAACCCCTATAGCCCCATGGCCATGTGGTCTCTTGAGTGTGCTTGAGTCTGCTATGCCCACCTCTTGAAATCGCTATTGTCATGTAAATTACAAAAAACCATACTGTTTGTGAAAGCATGGTATAGTTGTCTACTGCCAAACTTTTGAGTTTAAATTACATATTTTCCATGAATTTAACCTTGTGCAGATTATTTGACCTGTTTGTGCCTCCGTTTCTTTTGTGACGTATAATGCATCTACCTGACAGGATTGTTAAAAGAACTAAATATGTTCAAAGTGTTTAGAGCTGTGTCTCGCATGTGGTAAGCATTATATAAGTATTTAGTATCACAGGATTCCCCTGCTATCTGGAAGTAGAGCATTCCTTTGAAACCTTTCATAAGCAGAAATGGCATAAAGCAAAGAAGCAATTACCTTAGGACGCATTTTGCTAACAGATACGCAAAATAAATCAAGATAAAACACAGATGCTCACAGACACTTTTCAAAGCTATGGTGCTTGATGCTGAGATGTTGAATGTAGTTCTGGGGAAGGACCTTGGCTATGCCTCTCTCCCTACTTCGGCTGCGTGGTGCCTCTATATATAATCATTCATTGCAAAACAAACGCCGACTGCTATTTTTGCTTTTTGCTTTTTTTCGTAGAAGCAAAAATCCTCTTTGGATTTCTTTCCCTTAGCAAAAACAGTTACTAATGTAGGTCTTTCATAAAAGGGATGTGGCATAAATCGAACTTTCAGTATGCAGGGGATACCCATATAAAATAATGTCTAAAGTATGAATTACAATGTAACATTATTTTTTAATCAGTCAAAAGAACAATTTTGTTTTTGCCTCTTGCTCAAGAACATAATACAGTAGGTCTAGCACGCACTTATTCAGTTTAAGAAATATTTACTGAGCAGTTACTATGTGCATGTTACCTATCCCTTCTTTTCCCTCCTGCCTACACAGTTTCATAATTCAGCTCTGTGAACTGTGTTCCACCACAGGCTTTTAGTGCATGTCACACATTCAGCTAAAATAACTCTAAAATGTTAATCACTTCTATCAACATCATGCCAAAGTCAATCCAGTCCATCCACATCATAAGGATTTGAACGCACCACTGTATTCATTGCTTCAAATAACCCAGTTGTTACACAGGCACAGTCTGAGTTTACTATAACCTTTCTTTTTGTCTCAATTTCCAGTGAGACCTCCAAGACCCCAAGCAGATAACTGTAGTTGGGATGGAACCTGGGCTGCATTCCTCCCCCCATCCCCCCACAGTAGAAACACGGGGAGTCCTAGCCACTGGACCACCAGGGGATTCCCAGAAAATGTTTTCAAATTCTAAACAGAGGTGCTGGTCCACCTCTCTCAGCCCATCACCCACTTCCACTCTATATTTAAGAGAAGAAAGTAAGATTGAGGGAGATTATTTCCTTAGAGAGAGTTGTCAGAGTGCTGTGCACTTTCCCTCCCACGGAAGATGGAAAGTGACTTCCTACCCAGTCAATAAAGCATGGGGGCTTCTATAAAACCACTTAGAGAGCTTGTCAGATGTCCCCTGAGGTTGGTAAGACACAGAGACAGTGCCTGATTCTTATTTGGAAAATTTGAAGGTGAGCAAGAGACCTGCTGGAACTTCTGATGACAGAGTGAAGAGGAAAGACTACAATTGGAAAAAGCTCAAAGTGGGGCAGAGGCGGTGTTTCCTGTGAGCTGGAATGGACAGCACAGCAGGCAGACAGGTGGGAGCACCTGGAGGGACCCAGGTTGCCTGGCGGAGTGAGATGACCTCAGCAGGAAGTTCGTGTACCAGGGGGAGGGGCTGGGGGGGAGCAAGACCAGCTGGCAGAGGTTGCTGGGCCAGAGAAGGGCACAGGGGAAGTCTCTAGAAAGGCATGGGGGTGATGCTGAAGAACATACCAAGGAATTCCACAAGAGAAAGAGCCACTCCCAGAGGTCACCCATGCACAGTTATAATTGCCAATCAAGGAAGAGCCTTCCTGTCCCTTAAGGCCCTTCCCTCTCCCTCACAGGTGCCAAAGGCAGAAAAAAGAAGTGAGGGAAAATAATGTAGAGAAATAATAAAGACTCCAATAAGCTGCGAGGATATATTGTGCAACATAGGGAATATAGCCAATATTTTATATTAACTATAAATGGAGTATAACCTTTAAAAATTGTGAATCACTGTGTTGTACATCTGTAACTTATATAATACTGTACATCAACTATACTTCAATTTAAAAATTTTTAAAAAGAAGAAATAATAAAGAATCCAACCACTCGCCTCTTCCTTACTGTAGAATCCAAGCATGGGTCAGGCTGAAGCTGGTACAGGGACAGGGAGCTTTAAATTGAATCAGAAATTAACATTTCAATTTAGAAAGAATTGCTTTTTATAATGTCTGAAAATGAGACTGTTAATATCTGAAAGTGAACCAAAAATTTATGAGATCCATGTGTATTAAGACTTTCCACTCAGTTTTGTTGTATTGAACTTCCAACCACACTATGAGGAAGTTTCTACTTACTACCCTCATTTTGCAGATGAAGAAATCAAAGCACAGAGAGGTTAGATAAGAGGCTCAGGTCACACAGCTAAAAAAGTCAGAGCTCAGATTTGTTTTTGCAATCTAGCAGAGGGCTTATCCTCTTAACGACCATTCCACACTTCTGTGGTCTTATCTCTTACAGAACTCACTCAATAAAAAGATGGTTTTGGATGTAAAGAAGTTACATAAAAGGCAAATCTGTCATTTTTGTTATTTATGTTCTCCTCAATGAGTCCAACAATTACTTCATTTTCCCCCTTTATTTGTATTGCCTAATCATTTGAAAAAAACAAATGTGCCCTTGGTTAGAAATTTAGAATAATGTGTTTTGAAAAAAATTAGCCTTAATAAAACATTATTGCAAACAATTTAAGACTGAGCCATTGATATATCTGTGCCAAAGAAAATGCATTTTTCATTAACTGCTGACCTCCATTTTTCAGTTGTAAACGTGTAATGGTCAGCACTGCAGGCAGCTTAGCACTTCGTTTTGCATGAGAATTTCTGTGTAGTTTTTTTTTCCTGCTGTATTCCTGTGTTCTTGCCATGGCTTACTTTTGCCCTACCTCAGATAAACGTATACCAAGCAGTGGGTCAGCAGAGTCGCTTGATAGAGGGGAAGGACTGGGAGCTGCTTTGAAATTTGTACTGACTCCACAGAATTACAGCCAAAATGTATTCCCAGGACAGGGAGAGGGATTGCTGCTGAAACAAAATCAATTAAAAAATAAATAAATGTTTCTTCTTTAAAGCAAGTGCATGTACATTTCAAGTGGTCTAAGGGCTTGGCACTTGGACCTTGACTGATTTGACTGACAGCTGTAACAAAGCTGAGAATATACAGATGCCAGATTCATTCAGATAGGGGCACATTCTTTCCTAATTGAAACGTCATGCTTCTCTTCACTAAACAATGAAGTGGGAAATCAGCATTTTCAGTTCATAAAGATGCCTTAACTCACTTGGGGTAGTCACATAAGAGAACAAAATTTTAAAGTTCAATATTCACACTTGTCCAAAACAATTCTACTTTAGCACTGGAATTATTATTTTTTGATGGTAAAAGTTTAATTGCTGTTATCAGCTCTAAACTTAGAGATTCTTAGATGTGATTTTCACACCTGCAACATTTTAGCACCTATTTATTTTCTTGGAAAATTCTATCCAAATCTCTTTGTGAGAACACATGCTCTTAAAATCCACCAGAGGGAGATTTTAACATTGAGAACTTCTATAGAGAAGTTCTGGATTTGACATAGTTGTATTTCGCCTGACAGCTGGAACAACTTAAATTTTGAACTAAGCCTTGATGATAAGGTTTACATCTTGATAAAGCTACTCAAAATATTCCAGCTATATTAAAACCAGGGTTGAGTGGCTAGGGAGAACTGATGAAATATTGCTCTGTCTTGTCAGAGAATACAAGAGGTGTCCGAGTGTGTCTGGGGAGGGGAGCTGGGTGTGGATGGGATAAGACCTTGTGTCTCTAGAGGGGAATTAGATGACATAGATGACAGAGTAATCTCAGGCCACTGCCACTATGTACACTGTCAGTAATTCCTGGTTTCCACTGATGCATAATACCTTGATTTGGCCCCTCAGGGCAGGCTTTGACACTGCAGTTCTCTATAAGAATGATAAAAGAAGAAATGAAAAAATGTATATAAGGGATATTTTTGAAACAGTTTGTTTTATTTGGGGAGACATGATATTACTGCAGAAATCTGATATTATTGGAGAAATCTGGATAACGAACACCATTGTGCCCCATCAAATCACTTGTTTGTATCAAGCAGCAACAACATGGTGCTATCAAAATTCCAGTTAATTTTTTTAAATAGATGATCTCTAGAAAGAACTCTGTAACAGGATTTAAGATGCAATGTCTTCTCCAAAGTTTGATTAACTCCTACTAACATATGGAGGTGTCCTTAATGCCCAGTTTAACAACTGCAGTTTTGTGGATTTTTTTTTTTTTCCTGGAATTGAGAAACAGGATAAAAAGACCACTGGTGCTGGTTCTAGTACAGACATTTCCCTTTCTGCCATTTTCAGAGGTGAATTCCGCATACAAATGACTCAGTCCTTTCTCCCAGTGAATGAATTTTTTCATACTCTTGAGTGAGTAAACAAACGCAGTATAGTAAACAAACTAAGCGCATCCTTTAAAATATTATGTGAGTGGTTTTTGTTGTTTCTTTTCTTTTTAGATTTGAATGAATGTTTTTATCCCTTTATTTCCCCAGCTCAATAGGCAACACACTGTTAGGTTCTTGCCTCAGTGTGGTATGTGGCTGGTTTCCAGGCTTTTATTCTGTAGGGCTTAGGCCAACTGAGAGAATACATTTTGAGAAGAAATATTCCTCCAGAATAAAAGGAGCTCCCTGGCAACATGATGGGGTCAGGGCAAGGGAGAGGTCTGTGGGTTCCAAAGATAGAGAGCCTCTTGACTTTGCTCCCTGGAAGAACTCTACAAGTGTGGCAGGACCCTGAAGCCATTGGCCACGTCCCATAGCGGGGAGGCTTGAGTGTAGACCCAGGGCTACCAGTCTCATCCGTGAGTTCTGTACCTGGAACAAGCATGGGAGCAGCCGAATAGTGGCCTGTGAAAGCTGGTCCCTGGATGATTGAGCTGTAACAAATGTAGACCAACAACCAAGGTCCAGAAGAGTCTCCAGATACTTCAGATGTGGGTGTGAAATACCCTTGGAGCTTGACACAACCTCGAAGGAAAGGAAGCACCAGAAATGGCAGGAAGGATTTCTCGCCAACTTTAGAAAAATCTGTGCCCTAAACACAAGCATCAGCTCTTCCAGATAGTTCACGTCTTGTCTTACCATGTATGCTCTTCAGGTCAGAACTTCCAGCGTCAGACCCTCGTGACTTCACAGGTTTCCCTATTCTGACCAGACCCAGGATGCACTACTCCAGATACTTTCTTACTAGCACTCTCAACATCCTTGCTTCCCTGTTCATTTCTGCAGTTGCCCAGCAAAATCGCCACCCCTGACCAATCCTATCCATGTTCTCCATCTCTAAACCCAAGCTGCTGAATGGAGGCTAGAGAAATTCCTCAACAGCGTGGGATTGTTACTACTGAAAATCGCTTTTCATCTCAAACTGGACCCATAACCTCGCCTGACAAGACTCTGATCTATCCCTACACAGTCACCTTTCCTATTCCCCACAACTGCTACTTCAAATCAGTACCACTCCTTTCAAGTACGCTACTTCATTCTGTCTTTCCTTAATTCTCTCTCGCTGGACCTCTGATGTTTCACAGAAAAAACAGAGTTCATCTATGAGGTAGAAAATCCCTCATGTTCATTCACTCTATTCCCCAAAGTTTTTTGGTTTTTGTTTTTTGGCCATGCCACAGGGCTTGCGGGATCTTAGTTCCCAGACCAGGGATCAAACCCGTGCCCCCTGCAACGCAAGGATGGAGTCCTACCACTGGACCGCCACGGAAGTCTCCCCCCACCCCCCCACCACAAACTTATTAACAACCAAACTCATCTTTCTCTCCTTCCCTCTAATCTTGGGGGAATACATATCTCTTTCTTAAGCAAATTCCCCACTTTGCTTTGGATCTCTTGCCCTCCAGCTTCCTCAGGGAATTCCTTCACAAGTTGTCCCCTTTCCCTCTTTTGTGGTGGACTGTCTCTTTGCTTTTCCTCCTTAGCATCAGCAAGTATCTCAGCCAATAACATGTATTGATCTTAGGCGTTTGGCATGCTGCCAAGGATTTTCTCTTATTTCATTTTATTAATTTTTTGTTTAATTCAGTTAAATCTTGTTAATTCTCACAAGAATATGAAGTAAGGACACGAACCTCTCCATTTAACATATGAGGAAACTGAGGCATAAAAAGATTTTTGTAACTTGCCCAACATCTCACAGCTAGTAAATAACAGATTTCAATTCAGTTGTCTATATTCCAGTAGATGCAATATTTAATTATACACACACACACACACACACACACACACACAAATATGTATGCTGTTCTAAAAGACTGTGCTTTTCATTTAAAAAAAAAGAGAAAACAACCCTCCATTGCCCCTCTATGCCCCTTTATTTGCACCTTCCTTCCATTCAGGGCCAACACTTCAGGAAGAACAATCAGCACTTGCTATCTCGTTTTCTATCATCAACCTGCTCTTATTAAGGTCATCACTGTTCTCCTTTTGCTAGATATAATGAAACATTTCAGACCTTATATTAGGGACTTTCCAATTGCATATGACAATGTTGATATTCTCTCCTTCTTAATGATTTATCCTACCGATGTTTCCTTGACATTCTCTTGTCTAATTTTCCTCCTACCTCTCTGCACGTCACTTAAGTTGATATTCCCTGGGGTTCTACACTCAAGCATCTTCTCCCTCTGTCCACTCCCCAAGAGCAATCTCATGCATTATCACAGCTACAACTTTACCTTTAGGCTGATGACTCACATATCTATCCCTACCCCAGGCATTTCCTGAGTACCAACTACCTATTAGACACCTTCACTTAGATGGTCTAAGTGCATATCCAACTCAACATTTTCAAACCTCCATCACCACCTTCTCCTGAACTCTGCTTATTATAAATTTATTCTTAAAAAAATGCATTGACCAGTTAGTTTATGCCAGGTACTGTTCTAAGGTCACAGCAATGAACAAAAAACCCCCCAGAAGTCTGCTGTATGTAATCTACATGCTACTGGGGAATGCTGTTGTGTTTCTATCTGTATCTGCCAGGATTTAATCAGGGAAGTAGAATCTCTATAAATATTACAGACTAAAGGGTTTATTATAGCTATAATACCTTCCACAATGGTGGGGAAAGCTGGGAATATAGCAGTCTGAGGGAGAGAGTTGAAGGAAGTTGGGAAAGTCACTAAGCAGGACTCCTGAAACCAGACCCATCCAGTTGTCAGAGCAGGAACCTAAGAACTCATGCATCAGGGTAGGGACAGCTGTTGTCTCTTCTCTCCCTACATCTAACCTCCAGGACCTTCACAGAGTAATGGCTGCTGCTTCACTTATGCTCATTTTACCCTGACAACCTACAGCAACAGTCATAGCTCAGCTAAATTGACATAGTCCAAAACCACCACACTCTCATAAATAATGTATAGCTAATTTTGCCATTGGTGTTTTAAATATACTCTGGAAATGTCTATCTTTTAATAGCTAAGAAAGGAAAGAAGAAGGAATATCCAGGATACAGATCTCAAAGGAGGATGTGTTTTTCACATAAACACAGAGGAATAATGGAATAATAGGGAAGAGGGGCAATGGGAGCCCTGGAAGAATGCTCTTGAGATGCTCTTGAGAGAGAAATTCAGGGTCCTCAGTGTGGACCCCAGTTTCAGTTATGGCAAGAATACTGGCTTGAATAGAGTTTAACCAAAATTGAGGTCCACCCAAGACCTCAGAATGTGATCTTATTTGGAAAAAAGGTCTTTGCAGATGTAATCAGTAAGGATCTTGAGATGAATTCATCCTGATTTAAGGTGGGCCCTAAATCCAATGACTAGTGCTCTTTAAGAAAAGGCAAGGACAGAGAAAGATACACAGGCAAGGTGGCCATGTAGAGACAGAGGTGGAGACTGGAGTGATGCTGCCACAAGCCAAGGAACACCAGGAACCACCAGAAGCTGGAAGAGGCAAGGAAGGATCCTCCCCTGTAGGCTTCAGAGGGAGCATGGCTCTGGAATATCTTAATTTTGGACTTTTGGCCTCCAGAACTGTAAAAGAAGAAATTTCTGTGATTATAAACCACCAAGTTTTAGTAACTTGTTACAGCAGCCCCAAGAAACTAATAAAGTAAGAACATTCTACAAGTGTATTGCACCTGTGTGAAGAGGGTGAGTTTTGATAATCTTTCTTTTATTTTTTTAATATTTTATATAAAATACCTGGTTGTACTATTTAAATAAATTCATCTTCTCCTTAGACCAGCCAGAGAGGATTCTGTTGTCAGCACTCAGAACCCTGGTGATACAGATAGAGGAGCCCAGTGAATAAGAGAGGGTGAAAAGGAATTGTCTGCAAGAGGCTAATTCTTTAAATCCCTGCCAAGCTAATTAAATAATGTTAGGCTATGAACTTAAAACCTACCTACTCTATCTTACTTATGTTGACATTTTCTTCCACTGTATTAAAATAACTCTACATTTTAAATTTGCTGATTGCATATGCTCTGTGTAGATTAGGGAAGAAATGCCACAGAGGAAAGGAAAGGCTGTGTAAACTAAGTGTGTACCTCTGGAAGAGTAATATTCCCCACCCTCATTTACTTCCTGGGTTGTGCCAGATGACAGACAGCCAAGAGAGGCACAGCAGTGTAGAACCTCAGAAACAGAAGCTGCTATAAAAGCCATCTAGTCCAATCACTAAATGACCAGTTGATCCTCCTTAAAACATCCCTTGAAAGACATGTCCAAACCATCCCTAAGCCTCTCCAGTGACAGAGGTCTCATTACCTCCTGAAGCAGTCGTTGCATTTTAGGACACTCCAAGGGAGACAAAACTTCTCCAGATGATTTGAAACCTGATACTTTTGATAATTTCTAAATTTTGCAGTCTGGGGCTGCTAAGAATCACATTCATCTTCCTGAAAGACAGCACTTCCCACATTTGAACCCAACTATCATTTCCACACCAATTCTCTTTCTCAGGCTTAAGGCTCCATTTTCTTTGACTACCATGATTTCACTCCTTCCCCACTTTCAGGTTCATCTCCTTTGGCTGTGCTCCAACTGGTAGCACTAAGTGTTCTTTCAGAGTCAAAGGCAACAGCCTTAACCTTCCTTCATTTCTCACAGTGACTCTGCACGGGATTTTTGACTTCCCCACCACCAACAGATTCCATCAGAACTCCCTCCTTTGTGTTCCAATAGCTTTAGTCCGATAGCTTTAGTATCACTTTGTGCTACAATGTATATTTAAGTTCCTGCCCTGCCCCGGATTGGGCAGTGATTTTACTGAGGACAAGTATAATTTCTTTTATCTTTGAATCTTAAGTAAAAAAAATCACATTCCTGGGCACATAGCAGGGTTTAATAACTGTTTGAAGTGTAACCAAAAAAATGAATGGGTTGTAAATATATTCCTAGGAATGGTCTTTGACCACTGATATATTTCATGAAATGACTAAGGAGTCAAAAAGAATGCAGAGTTATATAAAACCAAAACTTTGGTGTGTTATGTGATCAAACTACCTCAAAGAACTCAATAAAAATCACATTAGAGAAAGTAGGCCTTTGATCTATGGAAGCATCAACTCGGGGTGGGGAGAACCCAGATTGGACAGGGGTCTTGACTAGTGCAGATCAGGGTCTGGATTTTGTTCAGGTTGCTACTTCTCTAACAAAAGTCACACATTCACCAAACAGGTAAAGTAATTACAGCTGACACTTGAACAACACAGGTTTGAATTGCACAGGTCCTCTTATACTGGGTTTTTTTTTTTTTCAATAGTAAATACTACACTTCTAGAGGATCTGCAGTTGGTTGAATCCTTGGATATGGAACTGGAACCATGGAGGAACCATGTAAACAGAGGGCCGACTATTAGTTATACTGGATTTTTGACTGCAAGGAGGGCTGGTGCCCCTAACCCCTGCATTGTTCAAGGGTCAACTGTAGTATGAGAGTAATCTAGGGCATGGGGAAGTAAATAATTGTAACATTGAAGGGTAGTGGGTGGCAGAAAGTGACAGCATGAGATTTAAAGTGGAGGTTTTCTTGAAGCGGCTACGAGAATGGTCCATAATGGCAATGAGGAGAATGGAGAGCACCTATCCTACCTCTAAGTCCAGACGTTAAAGTGGGAGAGAAACAGCCACTATCTGAGAAGCCTTCAGAAGAAGAAGTGTTCTTAGAAGAAAGCTAGGTTTAAGTCAGAGCAGGGTGAAGATCTTGGAAGACATTGAGGATATAGGGGATGTGGTATTAGAGGGAGCACAGTCCACAAGACCATCCTCACTTCTGAGACCAACTGCAAGTTCAGGGAGTTCCCAAAACCACCCTCAGTTTTGATAATTCACCAGAAGACTCGCAGAACTTACTGAAAGCTGTTATCATTACAATTATGGTTTATTACAAGGATACAGATTAAATCAACCTAGGGAAGAAGTATCTAGGGCAAAATCCTGGAAAGTACCAAGCTCAGAGCTTCCAGTTGTTTTCTCCCCATTCAGTCATGGAAAGCTTTACTTTCCCAGCACTGATGTCTGATGATAGCATGGAATGTTGCCAGCCAGGGACATTCACTCAAGCCTTGGTGTCCAGAGTTTTTACGGGGGTTTCATCACTTAAGCTTAGTTGACTGATCAGTGGCTGATCTCCAGCTCCAGCCCCTCAGGAAATCAAGCTAATACTGTGTGACCCAAAGCCTCCACCCTAAACCCCAGTGCTATTTATCTGACTTTCCAGCAGGTAAAGACACTCTTACCTGGCATGATATTCCAAGCGTTTAGAGAACACCTCCAGAAGCCTACCAAGGGCAAAGGCCAGATATCCCTTTTGGCAAGGTTAAATTCCCTCGTACACAGGGGATTATACTAATGATTGATTTTTCACATTGTATTGTAAGTATTTGTAGATGTGTATGTCTCCTACAAAGGAGGTAAGATCCTTGAGGTCAGAATCCAGGCAATATGCAATGTCTTCATGTTGGATGAACAAAAGAGTAAATGCATGCCTCTTTGTTTGGTGTGGATCTGTACAATACAATAACCTCAAATGTCTTGGTCTGTGAAATGTGATTTTACTTATTCTTTTTGAGGAACATGAATCTTTCAACTTCTCTTGTTCCTGCAAATGAGCAAAAGTTTTCCTTTTATCAGTGGGGAAGTCTCCAGAAGAATATCGCTTTAAAGCATCCCTGCTCTACTCCTTGAATGACAATGTGTTCAAGGATTTATTCGACTTCAGAAGGACACAGTTCTCTACAGTGTGGTCTTGATGCCTAAACCAGTGCATATTTTACTAGGAGAGAAAATGAATGAATTTGTAAAACGTTTCGTGGCTTGATAGGCATCTGATTTACCTCAGCACAAAGGAAGATTAAAACTGCTCTCAAAGGCAGATGTCAGCTTATTTGTTTGACTAAAAGACTTATTCTAACCAATCATCTCTCTCATTACCACTGGAAAAATGAAAGAATGGCTGGAAAAGAAAACATAAAAGAATGTGAAAAAAAGGCTAGAGTTAAATGGAAATATCAGAACTTCTTTTGATGTTATAAGTCCCAGGCTTGAATTCTGTCAACCAGCACAGCACTTCAGAAGGTGAACCTTGCCGTTATTAAAAATAGCTATAAAGAATATAAAATACCCCTATGCAATCAGAGTATAAAATATTTCAAGGTATTAGAAAAATCACTGTAGAAGGAGAAAGGATTACCATTCCCCTAATTCTTCTTATGCTAACAATAGTGTTAAGTCCATGTAGTTACCTAGAACATACCATTAAGTCTATTACTCAATCTCCATCTAGGGTCACTTTTTTGGTTTTCCCACAGAACATAATGTAAGGATTAAAGAAATTGTCAATAATTCTTTTTTTTTTCCTTCAAAGAAGAGACACTTTTTCATTCTAAGTTATTTTGGACATGGTTCTCACTCTCAGGAAGCAAAAAGAATGGCAGTTAACAGAAATAAATAAGAAAGTTACAACCATTTTTGTATGGGAAGCCATAGACAATCTGAGGCCAAGAAGCCGTATCAGCTATTTCATGATAAAGCACTACCATCATGGTACCTGGTTCATGGTACCATCATGGTACCTGTTTCATGATAAAGCACTACCATCATGGTACCTGGTTCATGAAGGCACTCTGATTTGACCTGCCAGAGAGTATCTTCAAGACAATCTCGAGGTAGATTTGTTAGGTCTGAGATGTGACTTAATGAAGCTCTTTGTATTACTGATTTTTAGTTATTTCACTAAAGATTATGCATTCACAACTTAGTGTTCTTACAGCTAATATTGTCCCACTTCATGTAATACATGAGAATCCTATCAGAGTACAATTCCATTTATTCCACAGTTCTTTGGGCAATTGTTACCATATATTTTACTTCTTCATATTATATAAATTTGACCACATACATTTATTTTTATTTTGAGCAGTTAGTAATCTTTTAAAGGAATTAAGAGGAGAGAAAGAGATAACTATTTATATCGATCCACGTATTTACCATTTTTAGTGCTCTTCATTCCTTCTTATTGATTCATGGTTCCATATGGTATCACTTCCCACTAGCCTTAGCATTTCTTATAGTGCAGGTGTGCTGAGATGAAATTTGTTGTTTTCACTCCTCTGAAAATGTCTTTTACTCTCATTGTGAAGGACATTTCTACTGTGTGTAGAATCCTGTTTAATGTTTTTTCTTTTTTCCTTTCAGCTTTTTAAAGATATTATTCTACTTTCTCTTGGTCTGCATTTTTCTGATTTCTCAGCCATCATTTTTATCTGTGTCTTCCTGTATGTAATGTGTACTTTTTCTGACTACTTTTAATATTTTCTCTTTATCAGCAGTTTGATTAGGATGTGCCAGGGTATGGTTAGCTTTATGTTTATTCTACTTGAGGTTTCCTAAGTTTTTGGATCTGTAAGTCAACGTTTTTACCAAGTTTTGTAAATTTATGGTCATTGTTCATGTATTGTTTCTACTTAACTTTCTCCTTTCCTTCTGGGACTCCAGTTACACATTTGTTAGATTGCTTGCTCTTGTCCCACAGGTCCCTAAGACTCTGTTAATTTAATTGCAAGTCTTTTTTCTCTACATTTTTCGGATTGGATAATTTTTATGATCTGTCTTCAAGTTCAGTGACCTATTCTTTACAGTCTCCAATTTCTTATTAAGGTAATCCAGTAAATTTTTCATTTGAGATATATGCTTATAAATTCTAGAAATTGAATTCTTTAGAGTTTCAATTTCTCTGCTGACATTTATCATCTGCTTATCCTTTATGTTCATCTTTTCTCCATACTCCAATAAAGATGTTAAAAAAATAAAAAGAAAAAAATAAATGAAGAAAGAATGCATCGATGAATAAATAAGTTTTGATTCACTTATTAGAAACCAGTATCTCAGTGACAGATGAAGTTGTCCAGGAACAGATTTACTGGATTTATCCAAGCTCATTGCTTATCTTCTTTGAGCCATTAATACATCATTTCATTTTTTATATGAAAACACATCTTAGGCACTTACTAAATGTCTAATTATACAGAAAATAAAGATATAATTTTAGACATTGTTCCTAAATTTGAGGAGTTTGCTGCTTTAGTGGAGAGTCAAGATTTCAACATATAAATCATTTATAAAATAATATTATGTATATACATATAATAATATTATTTAGAAATAATAAATGATCAAATATTGGGTTGAATGATAGTCATGTAAATTGAAGAACATTAATACCCTATTACAAAAAGAGTTCAGAGAATAGAGAGGAGTGTGGGTTTTAGTTTTCAAGACCACATGAAGGAAACAGGATTTTATTAATCCAATCACTCAGTTAACTAGTAATCTAGTTATAGGAAATATTAAAAATAATTGATCTAGAGAGAAGATTGTATGTTTCATTTGAACATGAAAGTCCTTATATGTTCAACTTTTCAAGATAAGTTGTCTAGTAGATAGATTGATATGTAGACTGTATAGCTCAGAGGAAAGGAGATATATATTTGTAAACTTCTAGCATATATCTAACAGTTGAAGCTATGAAAGACAATGAGTTACCTAGGGAAAGTGGACAGAATGAGAAATCAGCCAAGAAGAGAATTGTAAAGAACACTACCATTTTAGGTCAGTGACAAGTCACCTGAGACAAGGATTTAAGTATATTCAATTATCAAGAAAATGACAAAAAAGCAATTTCTCTAAAATGGTATGGGTATAGGCAGAAGCAACATTTCAGTTGAGCTGAAGAGTGAATGAAAAGTAAGGAATTAGAGGCAGTAAATGTGGGCCAATGTTTTAAAGAACTTGACTACAAACGGCAAGAGAGAGATTATGGAGGGACCTGACCATACTTAGATGCTGAGAAAAAGGAACCAGTAGGGATAGAGAACGCTTCCTAATGAGCACAGGATCCAGAACACAGATAATGGGAACAGGTTTGGAATGTGGCTGTGGATTAAAATAAATTTGTCAGTGAAACACCAAAATCTTAGTTTCTTGTTAATGACTGCTATTCTTTATGTGAAATTGGAAACAATAGTTTGTACTGAAACTAGAAGGAAATTGGTGGGGCAGAAACACGAGAAGGAAGTCAAGGTTTATTATAGCTGTTTTAAGTTTAATCAGACAGGGAGTTAATATACCAGTCAAATGTTGGACACCATAGGTTTGTGATATGATCAGTCCACCTTCTTGTATGACTTGTTTTCTAGAGGTTATCTGTCTAGATATAAGAAAAGAAAAACTGGAACTTTTAATTGAACCAGCGTTATAGTATCACCAGATGAAAAAAGAGGGAATACGGGATTTGCTAGTGCTACCAACTAAAATATTGAAGTTATGCATGATGAAGTCTTGGCTTTATTTTACATAAAGAAGTGAATCTGGTAGGGAATTGACTAACGGGGAGGAAAAGAAAGAGTGAAAAGATAAGAAGTCTCAATGAGGTCAAAGAATAGGTATAATGTGAGTAAGAAGAAAAGGAAAGAAATGGAAGGCTACAAGGTTATTGACAGAGAGAGGGATGCCGGCGTTTAACACTTCAGCAGTGGAAGAGACTTGGGAAGGGCAACGTCTATAGTATGATTGTGGGTGACTGGAGTGGAGTAAAAGCAAAACCACTGGTGAGGATGTAGAGTCATTCATCTACAGGGCCAGTGAAACTGTAGGGGGACCGGGAGGTGAAGACTTAGCCAAGTGCTGAAGTCTTTAATGATCACAGATGAGTGGGCCTGTAAGCCCTTGAGTTGTATCTTGAAGATGAAGTCCTGTCTAAGGTGATCCTTGGGCAGATCAAAAGAATAGGGACAAACATTTTCAGGAATGGGGATTTTCAACAACATTGGGACCTTCATTAGGGAAGTACAAGTACAGAGAATAAAACTGACATTTCTTAAATGTGCTACCACTGACTAGCTGTGGTGAGAGTTTTGCGGGAGAGAGCTGGAAATCTTGAGTAAAACAGAGTCTGCATTATTTGCCTACCACATCTTGGTCCAATCTGAGTCCTTTAGTAACACAGATCAGAATTAACTCTATATTTTTTTTTTCACACAGTTTTTGGTATTAAACTTTGACTTCAAATATTAAATTAAAGTGTCAAAATATTTTCAGATATAGACAATCTGTCAGTTAGAACTGATGAAATGGGGTAATATTTCATTCTCATTTTAATTCAATCACCCAGTATATTTTCTTCTCTAGAAATTATATATATTTCCTAGCTTCACATATAAATGTTTAATTTAGTATTTATATATGAATAACAGAACACATGCTTTTAATTTCTATTTAATGAAATTATAAACCAATTTCTTTCAGATCAGGCTGGTAGAGAGTAGACACAATGCATCTTATTCTTGGTCCTTCCTCCCATGCTAGGAGATGCTTTGATCTGCCTAGGTTTCTCTTTTTTGCTTCAAGTAAGCATTGCAAAATGAGCAGTTTTTAAATTATTACTTGAATACTTAATTACAATCAATTTAGCAATTTGGAAATACTATTAGCAAATTTTAAGAGCCATTTTTCAAAGTGACAGATATGTGTGCAACATTGTACATGCTGTAAAAATGCTGATTTATTTTCTATGTTCTCTACCTTAATTTGTTTCTGATTCACTAAATAAACATTCCTTTTGTTCTTGTGAGTAATTCTTGTCTCTCCTTTTTAGTTCATATAATAAAACTTTCAGGCCACTAGAAATAGGTTCTTAAATTCAAAGAAATACATTTTTCTGAGATTTAAAAATACAATGAAAGAAAAGGAAATGTCATGTGAAGACCAGAGAAAAAAGTTTGAGTGAACATTAAGCAAATTTAAACCTGCCATGACTCTTCATGAATGAGTGTTTTATATAACAACCTAAAAATACCTGGGCCCAGTCATTGTGGGCATTGTTTGTGGATGGTTTTTTAAATATGTGTTGAGTGTCCATAATGTGCAGGAATTTAAAAGAACAAGGGCAGCACATCTTACCACCTGTTGTCTTAGTATAACAGGTATTGTGTAAGAGTCACCTGTAAAAATTAATTTTTGCGAACTGACTAATTTTAAATCCACTTGGAACTTTACTATTGTATGTTTTTAAAATACTATGAAAAATAAAACAAAATCCTATTGTTACTTCAAGACCACTTACTGATGGAAAGAATATGGACTTTGGAGCCTAACAGATTTAGGTTCCCAATCCTTTGTCCAGACTGAATAACTATGTAACCTTGGTTGTTTTACTTAGTATCTGTGGGCACAGGCTGTCAAACTGGAATAATAATAGACCCTCCATAGGGCTGCTGATAGAGTTAAAACATCTATGTTCCTCATATATAGGAGATATACAATCCATGTTCCTTCCCTCCTGTTAGAGCCCACCCTCTGTCCTATGCAAGTGAAACCGAGTCCCCCTAAAACCGAGTCCCCCTAAAACCAAGTTCCTCTGCTGAGTTTATGATTAACCTCTCTATCCAAAACGTTATTACCATTCTTCTCCAACACCTGTTCTCCTCAAGAGTGAGGAATCAAAGAAAAGGGGGGGATTGAAACCGAGCAAGACCCTGTGGCGCCTCCCCAGGTGCAAAAGTCTTTCCGTGTCCACCTCCCCACAACTCCACCTTTCTTGTTTGTAGGAAAAGGGTTTCAACCTCCTAGACCTTCCCTGAGTTCCAAAGGACAGACTCAAAGTTACTAATTATGGAAGGGAGGGAATGCAGAAACAAAGGAGAAGCAGTTAAGAAACAACGGTGCAACCTTAAAGCTGGGTCCTGGTTCCTCCTTAGGCTATATACATAACAAGGTATCTCTGAGTTCTGCAGGAGCTAAGGCCCCCACCCAGGTGGAGGATGGTAACTTCAGGCTGAGCAGAAGCACTTGGACCCCAGACTGGCTGGAACCAGAAGGCTGGTAATTGAGATTCCTAGAACACCACCCTGATACCTCGCCACCAACCAATCAGAGGAGAGCCACACACCATGCAGCCCTCCCCCCAAATTTTACCTATAAAAACGTTTCCCTGAAAACCATTGGGGAGCTCAGGTCTTTTGAGCATGAGCCACCCTATTCTCCTTCCTTGGCCCTGCAATATCTACTCCAAATTTCGAGGTTTCGGTTTGCTAGGCCTAACTGTATCAGGCACACGAACCTGGGTTTGACAATGCTAGTAATTATAGGGCATACATCTTAAATTTTGGAAGAGTTCAAATCTCACACACATCAAAATTCCTTAGCGTGGATTTTGCGTAAAAGCTAGAAACATAATGCCCTTGCATCAAATCAAGTTAAGTCACCATAATTTTAAATAACATGATTTTTCTTATAAATGTCTTAGCTTCAAATTCATTTTGCATAATTGGATGATCCAAGACAATATGATTAAGTCAAACTGTGATTTATTCTTTCAAAATCTCTCTTGGAAGTCAATCTCAGGACTGGCAGTTTCCAAGAATATTACTGAATAATAAATATCCATCCATTGATGGCTTTTGTCTTATAGATGAGAGTGTCTTATTACCAAATCATTTTAATGTTTCTTCATCTAAACTGGACTACACGTTAGAGGCTCATATAAACGCATCCCCTGAAAAACAAATAGCATTTAGGGAGCTTCCAGGATTACACTTAAGATTATTCCGTTTGAAGCAAATTTAACATAAAGAAATCTTTATTTTTCAGACAGATAACTGGGGAGAGGATCTAACTGATAGTTACTACACATCTATGATATGACAGTCATAATTAAGGCATGAAAATGCTATTTCAAGCTCCTGTTCTTCCCATGGTATCACATTTCCTCAGGGAACATGTTATAGGTGTCTGATCCTAACAGGCAGATTATGTCTGGTGATCTCCCTTAGTAGTATCAGGAAAATATGTGACCCACATTCCTAAGCAGAAGATTTGGAATCTGATAGAGAGAGCTCTCAGAGACAGAAACATGCCATTTTTCCCTGGGTTCCATCTGAGACCTGGTGAAGAGAGATGAGGAGTTTCTCAAAGTAGGGTCTATGGAATGCTAAGTTCCAAAAGATACGTTGTGAAAAAAAGAATTCTGTAGTCAATTTGGAAACACATCAGACCATATCCCCATCTTGGGTGTAATTAGCATATTGAAAGCAAATTAGCATATTGAAGGCTGTGAGTAACACTAGAGGGAAAAAAAAACTGTTAGCCTTAAAAAAACTCAATATTCCCTAAACTGCTTGCTTGCGGAAACCCTTCTGCATGTAACTCACATTTTCTGCAAACAAAATAGACCATCTTACCTCTCAAAAAAGAAAGACTAGTGCATTGTTTCAAATTCACACATACATATTGTTTGTATTATTTACCTCTTGATTATACAAGTTTAATTAACTGAAACTATTAAAACGTTCCCGATATTTTAGGGTATTTTTTCTAGGTGTCCATTTTAAAAATGAGCAAGTATCTGAATAGTTCAGACTCCCCAAACCCACAAAGTCTTCAGTTATTAACCTACTCCAAGCAAAGCTTGAAAAGGTCTTTTTTCAAAGTGTCAGAACAAGAGCTGTGTTCTGGTTTTTAATGCAGTGGTAGAAATTCTGTTTTTGCAGGAGAGATTGGTGCGGGCAGAGGCAAAACTATCTCAGTATAGTATATACAATCATGGTAATTGTCTATCTTTTGGCTTAAATGCTGGAGCAACACTAAATTACTTACCACAAGCTTAATGAAAACATAACTAATGTCAGACCATACAGTTTCCATTAATGGGGCTACTCTCTATTGTCTTTTAACTCTAACGCCCGGATAAAGTCAATGGAACAGAAGAGAGTGGTGAACATGACACACATTTTCATTTTAACTCTGCTCCTAAAAGAGAATGACAAGCATAATTTTCTGTCTACTGCTAGAGATGTCCTGGCTCAGAGAAGCTGCAGAAACAGTGTTTGGCATGGTTGTGACTTCTATCTGATACCTTCCTAAACAGAAGGAATTGATTGCTACAAAATTAGCTAATCTAAGATCTTGGAGGACATTTACCATATATTCACTGGAAGCAAGTCAAAGGCTTTTCATAGACCATCCTTCTGGAAAAGCTTTTGTAAGCTTGGTAACTTTTCGTAAGTTAGCATCCTGGGCAGCATAAAAGGCAGTCTGGTAACATAATTATAATATGTTTCTTTTTAAGGTAAAGGTAAATTATTTTTAAAAACTGAAAGTAATTCCTTCTTCTCCTGTCCTATCAAGGACAGGTATTGGCCCATGCTGGTGATGAGCATCAAAGGGGTGAACTGACTGTAGTTAATTTAAAAGTAATAAAGTCAACAGAACGCTCCTCTGTTTTTATTATCACCACGCACCAACAGTCCTAAGCGTTGTCAGTGATAAAATACTCAGCATTGAAAAAAATACTGTGCTGGTTTATGTTCAAACAATTGTTATAGTTACAACTGAGTTTACTGATATATCTGTAAAGCTCATATTGGTACATTTTATTACTTATCATTTGATAAAAACTCTATTCTACATGGAATTTAGTTCAGAGCATTTCCAATTATACTTTTCCTCCAGGACTCGGCCACACATTTTCAGTACAAGAATAAGTTTGTCAGAGATCAGAATTATTTAAACTTGCTTCAGGCTCAGTTCGTGTCTGCAATCCCTGTGGTACTATCGATACATATTTCTGTATTTAAACAGTAGATTGGAAATAAGCAATGATATCTCACAGTGATCATAAAGCCGAAGAAATAAAATGTGAGTTTCTTCAATCCTGTCATTCTAAGTGCAAATCACTTGCTTAATCTTGAGGATTTCACCTTTTGGAAGTGTTTTTTTTTTTTTTTCTTTCCTGTTTCTCTCCCTTTTTCTTTCAAAAAAGACATTAATATAATTAAATTAAATAGTTTTAATAATATTTAAAATAATTATTTAAAATAATTAAATAATCCATTACTTTTTTTTCTTTCTCTTTTTTGGACTTAATATTTAATTTATTTTTGCTGTAAAGAATATTTCTTTTCTGGCCATTATTATTATCATATGTTTCATTTCATAATTATTACTGAGAACCATTTCACCATATAAAGGAGTGTTTGTTGAAAACTGATCTGCTTTGGTTGTCAATTATGCTAGGGGTGCTACTCTCCCATCTGAGGAGTTTCATTCGTCAATATGTCCTTTTGAAAATAGGAGCAGGTACAGTGCTTCATACATGATTCATGTAACTGGTTTCTTCAGACTATGTTCCACGGTGCATCCTTACATTACAAAGCAAGGACTAGGTGGAGTTGGATATACTCTTCCTTGTACGAGACTTGATATTTGATGTGTTCTTGTTTACCTCTTTGGCCTAAGGTTTTTGTGATAGAATTCGGGTGGAGTTTCAAAAGAGTGTCAATGGAAGGACATAGAAGAATGTTTCTGAAATACCATATATAATGCCCCTCATGTGGGCCACTGTAGACAGAGAATTGGAAAACAAACATACAAATAAACAAAAAAACATGATTCTCAGAAGAATAAAGTTCACAAATAGAAAGCAAATCATGGAGAACCAAGACAATCTGCATACCTAAACACCAAGGCAGGGAAGGAAAGTTCCTTCAAGATCATGTGGAATAGTGGTGCTCAATTTTTATTGGTTAAAAATCACTGTCCTAGACATTGGTAAATGTTTGGGGCCCTCTCCTCAAAATATCAGATATATCAACACAAAGCATATACAAACTTCTATGGTGTTTCATATAATATCTGGAGTTTCATGACTCCGTCTTTGTAGTCTGTATTCAGAAACTCTGGTCTAGTTCAGAGGTGATGAAAATGGCTCACAGAGGTGAAGAGATCTGCCCAGCATTCCTGGGAAGATCTCCTTGTTCTAGTCTAGTGCTTTACACCCTACTACTGTAACATTTGCTGAATAATAGGTTCATAAATAAACATTTACTAAAATAAGATCAGGCAACAAATTTTAAATATACAAATAATTCATGCATTGCTAATTATTAGTTGGTATGCATTTCTCTTAACAATTTCATTTTGTTAAAATATTTTGTATATAAAATACAGAACTGTGGATAACCACTCAACATCTGAACCACAATCTCTTCACCTTTTAATCGAGATATTGATTACTGCTTGGGAGAATTATATCAAATACTGTAGCTTCTCAGTAAATAATAGCTATTATTATGAGTTATTATTATTCTCATTATTGGTAAGGCTAAGAGAAACCTTAAAGGTCACATCATCTTTTTACAAACAAGAAAACTCAGACCAGGGCAGTGAATTCTTTAGGGATATGCAGCTAACTCATAGCAGACTACTGGTAAAGAACTCACTAGTAAAATGTATATGCTTCTCAGCCTCCTCTTTTCCCAAAACCTTCATCCACATGCCACATAAGCTCCAGGAACAGAGATATTCTGCTCCTACATGCATAAGGAATGCTTTCTCTTTTTCCTGGGATTTCTTGAATTCTTTTAATTTTTTATTTTCTTATTTTTTTTATACCTAGCCCACATGATGGTGGGTGTGTGTGTGTGTGTCTTTCTGCTCATTTCTTTGGCTTGTTTTTTTTTTTTTTTTAAGATTCCCTAATCAAATATTGGTAAAACATCCACAAGCACTAACTGAGGAAGTCCAGGCCTCATGTCCGAGGTGAAGAGCTCTAAATAAACATGGAGGCCAAAACTTCTCCTATATGCTACACTGGCTTAGAAAAATAAAACTGACTTTCTGCCCAGGCCAGAAAAGGTGAAACTGTCATCCGATTACTATGATGTGTGCACAACCCCCCACCTTATTTATATCTCCCCACCCCACTACCCTGACACCATCCCTCCCCTGCCGCCCAAAGATGGGAAGGAGGACTTAGAACTTTCTGGGAAAATGTATTAGAAAGGCAACAACTCCTCTTCCTACCCCATCACCATTTTCATTCAAGTAAAATTAGGTTAACAACAATTTCCAGAATGGCCTGGAATGGGGGAAAATGCCTCTAAAATCTAGTCTCAGAAGCCGTGTATAGAAGAAACAGACTGGGCTGAGGCGACGTTTGGATTGAGGAATGGTCAAGGTGGAAGAGATTGATAGAAGAGCTAGATAAACACCTTCTAGGTGAGAGTTTCAGGTCTACTCCAGCAGCAGTTAGAGGACCGAACGCTTTCTCCTCTGCCAGCACCTCACAGCATAGGTGCCATGCCTCCAGCCCTGCCAAACAGGCCTGGAATGATCAAGCAGGTGAGTGTTTGTGAACGCGAAATAAAAATGACCCAGCAGAGGCAGCAACCTTAGAATTAATGACTTGGAGAAAGCAAAGGTCAAGTATTGTTTCTTATCTGTTGGAGAATGCTTTTTTACCAAATGCTTTTACTTTATCCTCCTCCATAAGTATTGTAGGTGTTTTTCATTGATATATACTTTTTTTGACCTATTTCAAAAACTGGGTAGGGGGGGACATCTTCTGAACTCTCTGATGCTCTCCTCCAAGTAAAATATAAATGCCAACTGTGCTCTCAAGTTTTATGCCGTCACAGATGGGACGAGATTTTCTATGCTCTGTTAACACTGGAACACAAGTTCCTAGCTAGCTGGCTCATTGTTATTTAAATTAAGTGAAATAAATACATATAAACCTACTATGCATGCCTGATATTTAATAAGTGCTCAACATATATCTAGGGCATGAATGAATAAATGTATGACATCCTGGACTAGATACCGAAATTTAAAACAATTGGTAGAAGTCTGACTTACTACTGTGTTTCTCAAATTATCTTTTTCTTTAAAGTGGTTCAAACAGAATGGGTAATACATATGCTTGCACATATGGCAAAACGTTTAAAAATTGGAATTGTATCTTTCAAATTTGTGGTTTTTAAGTCCTATCTTCTATGCATAGAAGAACCATAACAAGAAAATAAAAGGAAAACAAAAGTACTACCCCTTGTATTTGAATATAATGTAAACTTTGATTCTACTACAGATGTGATATTGTAGCTCACCAAGTCTTGTCTCAGTGGACATAGTCCATTTTTTCATCACAGTCTGGAAATCCCAAAAAAACAGACATCTATTTTTTCCTTTTACCTAATTCACCCTAAAAGATTTCTCCCCTACCTGTGTGTATTGATGTTGTTTCAATGTTCACACACAGCCTCCTGGTGAGCCGGGGCTGTGTACTTCTAATTCTTTCTTGTACAATATTTTTCCCATCATATTTTAAGTCCTACACCCATACAAAGGCTATTTGATTGATATTTTGGTGCATAAAACCTAGGAACCAGTCGCTCATCCCAATTACTTATGCATAAGTTTCTAATTTTCATTTTCAAATGGCTGAACAAAAGGCTTTTGCGTAAGAAGCAATACTTCAATAATTCCTCCTTGATAATGATGATATGGCCATTTAATTATTTTTCCTGTTATAAAAAAAATTCATCAAGGATCCAGCCTTCTATTTATCACCAACTAGTCGACACCCACTGGTAATATAAATTGCTCTTTATTAATTTTATGCATAATTAAAATTTCATTTGAATGTACCAGATTATAAAGATGAGGAAAGTTAAAGCCAGACAAATTTGAAAGTGGTAATAATTACACTACCATTTTCATCTGGAATGAATGAGAAAACT
The DNA here is from genome assembly GCF_964374135.1 of Grampus griseus. Lineage (NCBI taxonomy): Eukaryota > Metazoa > Chordata > Mammalia > Artiodactyla > Delphinidae > Grampus > Grampus griseus. The sequence continues at coordinate 60,713,353 of NC_139018.1, forward strand.
ACCCTTTTTAAGATTTCATTAAATCAAGCTGTAAACGAAAAGTGAACAAAGCTAAAGAATAATCTACTGTAGGTAGTGAGGAAAGAGGAAACCCCAGAAGAGGCTGCCAAATAATTTAGCTGTTTATGTGCGAACACCCAATGGGAAATCAATAGGATTCACACATTTAAAGCAAATCTTACCCCATGCTTCTTGGTGTCTTTGTAAATATGGCAATAGCAATCAGAGAATTCATTTTGCGCTTTTTTTACTGGTACTAAAATATGTAGACTCAATTTATAAATTTTAATATTAAATAGATTATGCAAAAAAGACATCAATAAAATTCAATTTTATAATGAAAATATTTACTAACTGAAGTCTTTATTGACATTTAGCTTTGAGATCAAGAGTTGGTACGGTACACTATTTACTGATCAATAATAATTTAGGATAATTTCACTGCTTTAGTTTGTGTATATACATAGCTCATAAAAAGGTAAGCTTCATTTGCTCATTCAGAAAAGTTAGACTTACTGAATTATGTTATCAATCACTGGGAGAGAGTCAGGTACCTTCAGAAGCTACATTAACGTTTTAAGGTCACTAAGGGGTCATTAGAAAATTACAATAGGGCTTTATGTAGAAAGTTGGATGACAGGTGGATAGGTCAGCACCTCCACCTTTAGGCAAGTTCATGCCCTCGGTTACAAGTTGTTTTGGAAGAAATCACCTATTTGTTTTCCATGCATACACGCTAGTAAGAAACTGAAGAATAAGAACTAGGACTCAAATCCATGAATGGCATTCATTCATCCTCAGGTGCACTTACATTTGCCCTTATTTTAAGGTATACTGGCCTTGTTCCCATGTGCGTTGAATAAATTTTTCTTCCAGAGTTACAGGAGCTCTTTCAGACTGACAAGCTGAGATTTCCCAAGCTAGAGTAAAAATTTATTTAATGGTACCCAGTTTGCCTAAAAGAGTTAATACAGATGATTTTTTTTTTCCTCCCTTTAACAGAATATGGCCTGAGATTGTTGTGGTTTGTTTCATTCTGAAACAAGAATAGCTGACCATTTTCTACTGTTAACAGGGAAATATTACAATCAACATGGAAATATTTTATTAAAAATAAATTTGAAAAGTTGGGGAAGAAACAATGAGTCTTTTGTGAAAGACTGAGTTTGTGAAATCCTGAACTGCAGTGCTCAGGTCTTGTGTATGTCACTCAGACTGTCTCTTGGCAACACAAAATAAAAATAGCAGTAATGAGTCTACAGGCTATGCCTATAATTTAAAAAAAAAATTTTTTTTTTTAAATCACACTGGTTGACAAGTGTAGAAAACCAGGCAAAAAAAAAAAAAAGGAAAAACCTATCAAGTGGGGTAAGAGAGTTCTGGCCTTGCAATTTAAAGTTTAATCAAAAAATGTTTGTAAGGCAAAGAGTGGGGGAAGAAAATATCAGAGATGAAGGAAATCGAACAAGAAATATTCCTTTCTATAGCTCTTGTAATTTTACAGATGTATCTAGAATCATAGAATTTTCACTGCCCAAGCCATTGACATTTTTTCGATAAGAAACTAAAAATAGAGTAGGAGTGAGACCAACAACCACCCCAAGTCAGTGGAGGGTCAGTGACCAGATTTCCTGGCTGGTGCTACTTCCACGCCCATTCCTCCCTCTTGTTGTTCTGATCAGTGTGGCTGAGCTTTGTCACTGTGAAAGATCTTAAGGAATAAGCACCGGTTACCATAAGGAACCCCAAATTGGGGTAGGGAGGTGCATAAAAGATTAATGAATGGTTTTACCCACAGATCCAGGCATTATTTTTTTAAGCAACCAAGTCAATGTAAGTTTCCATAAATAAGATTTTTCAGTTGATTCTCTCACTGTGAAAACATTGGCTTTCATTGTTAGAAGTAATTTCTCCCAATTTCTCTCTATATAGGAAATGCTATAAAGTTTAGTCATGAACAAGCTCATAAAGACGAGAGAAATGCACTGTACAAGATAGAAGGAGAAGGAAAAACAAGGACACGCAAAGGAGAAAGGAGTCAGCCCAGTGACAGAGCTCTGTGCCATCCAACCTAGAGTTCCACTCTAGTTGTGTAAGAGATGGCAGCCTCAGTGGATGCTGGCACATGTACTTTGCATGACCAGGAATTTTATACAAACATATGGTTCTGTGTGATGCTCTTGAAGAAGAACAAAGTAGAGGACTTGTTCTCCCAGATGGCAAGCCTTAGTATAAAGCTATAGTAGGTAAGGTAATATGGTTTCGGCACAGGGGCAAATAAATAGACAAAAATATGTTAAATCAGAGCCTAGAAACAGACTCAAATATACATGAACAATTGATGAAGGAATGGTCTGACATTACAAACAAGTGGGTAAATGATGGATTTTACTAATTATTCTGGGACAACTGGTTATCCATATGAGGTCAAGATGGGGGAAGAATATGTATCCATACCTCTTTCCCACTGCCCTACACACCCATAGAGAAAAATCAGCTCTAGTTAGGTTTAAAACCTAAAGTAAAAGGCAAAAGCACAAAACTTTTAGAAGAAAATATGAGATAATTTTTGAAGAATTTGGGGTAAGAAATTTTAACAATCCACAAAATGCCCAAATTACAGCCATACCTTTTTCAACCAACCATATTAAAGTAAGAACTTCTGTTCATCAAAATACTGTAAAGAGAGGGAAAATACAAGACATAGAGTAAGGGCTTCCCTGGTGGCGCAGTGGTTGAGAGTCTACCTGCCAATGCAGGGGATACGGGTTTGAGCCCTGGTCTGGGAAGATCCCACATGCTGCAGAGCAACTGGGCCTGTCAGCCACAACTACTGAGCCTGCGCGTCTGGAGCCTGTGCTCTGCAACAAGAGAGGCCGCGACAGTGAGAGGCCGGTGCACCGCGATGAAGAGTGGCCTCTGCTTGCCACAACTAGAAAAAGCCCTTGCACAGAAACGAAGACCCAACACAGCAAAAATAAAAAAAATAATTTATAAAAAAAAAGAAAGAGAGAGACAGAGTAAGAAGAAGATAGCTTCAATTAACATAACTGACAGAAGAAAACAGTTCAACAGATAAATACATTAAGGTATATTCACAATGAAACAGCAGTGAAAATCAATGAACTGTAGCTATATATATGCACAACACAAACAAATCTCCAAAATAAAGGAGCAAGTCACAGAACTACCTATTAAATAAGTTTCAATTTACACAATGCTCACAAACAAACAAAGCTAACATGTGATAAAACTGTAAAGAACCCAGGAGGATGTTTATTGCAAAAGGCAGGATAGTGGGGGATAAGGAGAGAATGCAATAATTGGGGAGGGACACAAAGGGAAACACCTAAAATACTGACAAATGCTCTACTTATCTTGGATGGAGAATATATGGATAATCTCTTTATTAAACCATATACAGATACATACTTCTATAAATGGAAAAGATAAGTTACTTTTATTCTAATTTAGAATTTCTCATGTTCTGCAGGTTTGGAAAATAAGTAAGCTATTTAATTAAGAAAAGGTAATATCCAAAATTGGAGAAGGTGGGACAAGATTATATTATATACATGTATAAATGTATGGCTTTGAATGGTCTTTCTAATCAGTCCTGGTTAGAAGTTCAGTGTAATTCAACTCACCCAATATTTACTACACACATTTATTGATATGTAGCTCTAGGAGCACAAAAATAAAAAGAGATAAATCTTTTCCTAAGACTGGCCACAACACTTTTTTGGGGGAACTTGCCGCCCCACTCCTATCCCTGTTTTCAGTTTAGTTTACAAATAAGTCATTTGTATTAATGCTTGGGCTTGTTCCATATGGGCGTATTTTCTTAGATGCTTAACCAAGTTCAGTTAGTGTAACTGAATTGTCAGAAAAGTTATAAAATGTAAACTTGAAGGAGTATTGAAGAACTAGGTCTAGAACCCAGTTTACTTGACATTTCTGTCATGGTTTTTTAACATATGACAAACAAACATTTCCCAGGAAAGATTTCCAGCTTGATTAGAGTATGTGTGTGACATTCATAATGCCTATATTCATGAGCTCCTTCAGGGCAAGGGATATGTCTTCTTCATCTTTGAATCCACTGAATCTAGCAAAGAGTCTGATACTTTACTAGGGTATAAATATGCCAATAAAAAACATATGCATGCTTTTCATCCACTCAGATATATACGTGTGGGACTTCCCTGGTGGCGCAGTGGTTGAGAGTCTGCCTGCCAATGCAGGGGACATGGGTTCGGGCCCTGGTCCGGGAAGATCCCACATGCCACGGGGCAACTAAGCCTGCGAGCCACAACTACTGAAGCCCGTGTGCAGAGCCTGTGCTCCACAACAAGAGAAGCCACCACAACAAGAAGCCTGTGCACCGCAACAAAGAGTAGCCCCTGCTTGCCGCAACCAGAGAAAGCCTGAGCAACACCACCAAAGACAAATGAATAAAATAAATAAATTTTTTTAAAAAATTAAACTATATATATAATATACGTGTATATATGTGTATGTTTACATATACACACACATATATATGTATATGCCCACATACATATAAGAAAGTCTCTGTGTATATATTTATATACATACACACACAATGAAAGTGTACAAATATAATGTGTAACTTTCTTTTGACTGCTTACTATATGCCACAGACTATGTTAAGTGTTTTAATTGTATTGACTCCTCTGGCCAAATGACCCTAAAAGACAGGTACCATTGTTATCCCCTTTTTACAAATGAGGAAACTGAGACAGAGCCGATATGTAAACCCAGTCAGTTCACTCCAGAGTGATGCTCTTGACCACCACACTATACTATAATGACTCATATAATAAGGAAAGCTAAAATGTAATGCAATTCAATTTAATTCAACTCACCCAACACTGATTACCACTATTGGTCAAGTACTACAGTTAGCTCTAGGAACACAAAAATAAAGAGAGGTAAGTCTTTTCCTAAGACTGGCCACCATACATTCTTTTGGGAACTTTCCACCCCACCCTGTGAACATGTTTAGTTTCAGGACTTCATCACTTCATTCTAGCCCAGAGATAGCCATTTGATAAAGGCCTATCCTATTGAACTACAATATCTTATTCTCCTGGAACCAGTAACTGGTCTGGGAGTGAGCATGTAGACCAGTGAGACCAATCAGAGTTCTTTGGACTTGATATATGGATGCTGGTAAAAAGAAGTTGAAAGATGTTCCCTTCCCCTTGGACTGCTAAATACAGATGGTGAACGGGGGAGGGGGAAGGCGTGTGCATTTTCCTCAGAAAATGCTCATCTGTAGGAAAGAAGGAGAATGTCGGCAGCTAGTAGGAACAGACACAGGACCTAGAGGAGGGAGCAAGAAGCCCCACTATGTGGTTTAAGCCCTGGGATTCAGCCAAGTTTAAAGCCCCTGGACTCCCCAGTAAGTGAGTTAATAAACTGTGCTTTCTGCTGGAGCCTGAAATCATCTTGTTCCTATGACAAAAAAACCTCAGGAGAGCATCTGCCACTCTGCTCAAGCAGTCAAGTCAGAAGACTAAGTTACAATGTATTCTGGTTATGGATAAAGAAATTACTAGAGTAAATATTCATTTTATCTTCACGATAAATGCCAATCATGGATCTAGCAAAATTACAGGTAACTCATATTCCTTCTCTTGACTTATATAGAACAATACTATGATTTACAGCGCAATAAAGGAGAGAATGTTCCCACAATTTCCATAAGAGAAAGGGGAGCTGGGGGAAGGCGAGCATTGCGGAGTGGAAATTGTTTACATTTGGGAAGACAGTAGCTAGGCAAAGTTCAAGCTATCTGGTACAATATTCTGTACCGATAAAAAATAGATAAAAATACAAATCTCAAAATAAAAACACTATAGTTAAAACACAAGAAATTCAGAATCAGGCAGTTGGCCTGGGAAATCTTTTAGGAAGAAAAAGCTTTAGGGCTTCCCTGGTGGCGCAGTGGTTGAGAGTCCGCCTGCCAATGCAGGGGACACGGGTTTGTGCCCCGATCCGCGAAGATCCCACGTGCCGTGGAGCAGCTGGGCCTGTGAGCCATGGCCGCTGAGCCTGCGCGTCCGGAGCCTGTGCTCCGCGGCGGGAGAGGCCACAACAGTGAGAGGCCCGCGTACCGCAAAAGAAAAAGCTTTTGCTCAGATCCCAGTCTTCCATCCCCTAAGAGGAGGAAGTGCTCAAAACATCAAGCAGTAGCCGAGCTCTAAAGTGTTAGCGTTAACAGGTGGGCCTTTGTGTTACTCCATACCCATTTTTATGTACCCTATTCTTTCACCTAAATAATAATAATTCAATACATCTTGGGAAACAAAGCTCATTTTTCTTAAGACTGTCCTCAACAAAATACATAGAACAAAGATTTATTTTTGTTCTACCACTTGTTCAGTGGGAAATGTGTAATAATAACTGTAAGTACTTTTCTTTTTCCAGCTGTACTTGGTTTTCAAGTCACTTGGGCAAAAAGAGATTCCTGGAAAGGCTGAGATCTGGGATATTCAGCAATGCAGACTGAGATACTAGGACAAAAACAAACACCTGTTTACCAGACCTAGAGCTCAGGATCAGAGCCAAGATCAGCATGGAGGGGCTGAGGCAAGGACCCAGTGTACTGTTCCCTATTGCTGCTGTAACAAATCACCAAAATTTATTCTCTTACAGTTCTGGAGGTCAGAATCTCTAAAATTAAGGTGTTGGCACGACTTTGTTACTTCTTTAGGCAGTAGGGGAAAAATTCGTTTCCTTGTCTTTTCTAGGTTCTATGAGGACCCTTGTGATTGCATTGGGTCCACCTGGATAATCCAGGATTCACGGGTTCTGAAGGTTAGGATTTGTACATCTTTGGGGGGGAAGGGGTGCACTGTTTTATTTACCACACACAGATTTGTGGCTCCCTTACTGAAACCTGTCCCAACTAAGGCCAGGATATGAGTTGTGGGATGGAGCTGGCATGGGGAGTCAGTTCACCTGTGGTGGGGGAAAAAAGGAGGAGGGGTTGGAGACCAAATAAAATTCAATGAGTACAGCTGCAAATTCAGTGTTAAATTGCTTTTAGCCTCTAGCTTGCTAACATGGGTGATTTTTTAGGGTTGTGCTGTATTAACTTTTTAAATAAAATTATACGAAGTCATTTTTACTGTCTGGCCAATATATAACGACATTCAGTTTATGGCACAATAGAAAAAATGGACTTTGGATTATTTAGACTTGGTTTTGAGTCTCAGTTCTTATATTTATATAACTGTCATCTTGGGCATTACATATTCTCTCTCAATTTCCATTTCCTCATTTGCAAAGGGGTGGTAATTTCTGCCTCACAGGATTGTTCTGAGGATTAAATGTAATAATTATGTAAAGTGTTTACTTAGCACACTGCCTGGCATATAGCAGACATATAGTTTCAGCTTTCCTTTGAAGCATGTGAGCCTTCTGTTTTTTTGGTAGGAAACCACACTTTAGAAACTACCTGAATAATGATTGTTATCCAAGAAACTCTGTTTTTTCTTGTAAAGGCCCCTTTTCTTGAAAGTGGGAACATTTGTAAATTGTACTTATTTAAATTTTTCTTTCACCTCTGCATTCAGAGAAGTTTTAACTCCAAAACTATTGGTGTAACTCACCAGATAAATGATAGTTTGAGTACAGTTAGTTTGAATACAATATTAATGCTTCCTTTTTTAAAACTAAAACCAATACCTAGCATTCAAATTGGTAGAACAACTGGATTTTAATGACTACAGTGATAGTGGTTCACCTTTGGAACCAGTTTTCAGTTCTTCAAAGAATCCGTGGGGAAATATATTGACAACTTCCTATAGTCCAGTTGCTTGGCTGGCTTAAATGTGTCCCACATCCCCAGTGGTCTGGGAAATCTGTTATTTTCAGAAGCCTTTTGTGTTATGTCTTGCTTTAACAAACTGAAAATTCCTTGTAAAGAAAAGAACATATTGTATGTCCACGGTGAAGCTCTCAGTAATCTTCAGATTTTAATCTTAGAGAAAAACCTTAAAGATTTTAATCTTAAATACTGCCTTTAGCAACTTGAAAACTTATGTTTTGAAAATAAAATTATGAAACTTAAGCTGGTCATAGCGGATAGCTGACTTGAGTTCAGTTCAGAGTCCACAGCCATCAATGAATATTTTTGCATAATACTGAAGCCTCTTATAGGGATCTATTGTTATTTATTGTAATATAAATAATAGCTATTGAAGATGGCGGAAGAGTAAGACGCGGAGATGACCTTCCTCCCCCCAGATACACCAGAAATACATCTACACGTGGAACAACTCCTACAGAACACCTACTGAATGCTGGCAGAAGACCTCAGACCTCCCAAAAGGCAAGAAACTCCCCACGTACCTGGGTAAGGCAAAAGAAAAAAAAGAAAAAACAGAGACAAAAGAATAGGGACACGACCTGCACCAGTGGGAGGGAGCTGTGAAAGAGGAAAGGATTCCACACACTAGGAAGCCCCTTCACGGGCGGAGACTGCGGGAGGCGGAGCGGGGAGCTTCGGCGCCACGGCGGAGAGCACAGCAACAGGGGCGCGGAGGGCAAAGCGGCGAGATTCCCGCACAGAGGATCAGTGCCGACCGGCACTCACCAGCCCGAGAGGCTTGTCTGCTCACCCACCGGGGCGGGCGGGGCTGCGAGCTGAGGCTCGGGCTTCGGTCGGAGCGCAGGGAGAGGACTGGGGTTGGCGGCTTGAACACAGCCTGAAGGGGTTAGTGCACCACGGCTAGCCGGGAGGGAGTCCGGGGAAAAGTCTGCACCTGCCGAAGAGTCAAGAGACTTTTTCTTACCTCTTTGTTTCCTGGTGCGCGAGGAGAGGGGTTTAAGAGCGCTGCTTAAAGGAGCTCCAGAGACGGGCGCGAGCCGCGGCTAAAAGCGCGGACCCCAGAGACGGGCCGGAGACGGTAAGGCGGCTGCTGCTGCCGCCGCCACCAAGGGGCCTGTGTGCGAGCACAGGCCACTATCCACACCCCACTTCCGGGGAGGCTGTGCAGCCCGCCGCTGCCAGGTTCCCGGAATCCAGGGACAACTTCCCCGGGAGAACGCACGGCGCGCCTCACGCTGGTGCAACGTCACGCCGGCCTCTGCCGCCGCAGGCCCGCCCCGCACGCCATACCCCTCCCTCCCCCGCGGCCTGAGTGAGCCAGAGCCCCCGAGTCAACGGCTCCTTTAACCCCGTCCTGTCTGAGCGAAAAACAGACGCCCTCCAAGGGCCAAATCCAAAGCTGAGCCCCTGTGAGCTGTGAGAACAAAGAAGAGAAAGGGAAATCTCTCCCAGCAGCCTCAGAAGCAGCGGATTAAAGCTCCACAATCAACTTGATGTACCCTAGATCTGTGGAATACATGAATAGACAACGAATCATCGCAAATTGAGGAGGTGGACTTCGAGAGCAAGATCTATGATTTTTTCCCCTTTTCCTCTTTTTGTGAATGTGTATGTGTATGCTTCTGTGTGAGATCTTGTCTGTATAGCTTTGCTTCCACCATTTGTCCTAGGGTTCTATCCGTGCATTGTTTAGTTTTTTTTTAAATTTTTTTCTTAATAATTTTAAGTTTAATAACTTTACTATACTTCACCTTCTTTCTTTCTTTCTCTCTTTCTTTCTTTCCTTCCTTCCCTCCTTTAGACAATGAATCATCCGAAATTGAGGAGGTGGACTTTGAGAGCAAGATTTATGATTTTTTCCCCTTTACCTTTTTGTGAGGGTGTATGTGTATGCTTCTGTGTAAGATTTTGTCTGTATAGCTTTGCTTCCACCATTTGTCCTAAGGTTCTATCCGTCCCTTTTTTTTTCTAAATAATTATTTTTTAATTCAATAACTTTATTTTATTTTACTGTATCTTCTTTCTTTCTGTCTTTTTTCCTTCCTTCCCTCCTTTGTTTCCTTCCTCCCTCCCTCCCTCCTTTGTTTCCTTCTTTCCTTCTTTTCTTCTTTCTTTCTTTCTATCTTCCTTCCTTCCTTCCCTCCTTTTTTTCTTTCGTTCTTTCTTCCTACTTCTACTAATTCTCTCTACTTTTTCTCCCTTTTATTCTGAGCCGTGTGGATGAAAGCCTCTTGCTGCTCCAGCCAGGAGTCAGGGCTCTGCCTCTGAGGAGGGAGAGCCAACTTCAGGACACTAGTCAACAAGGGACCTCCCAGCTCCACATAATATCAAATGGCAAAAATCTCCCAGAGACCTCCATCTTAACACCAGCACCCAGCTTCACTCAACGACCAGCAAGCTACAGTGCTGGACAACCTATGCCAAACAACTAGCAAAACAGGAACACATCCCCACCCATTACAAGAGAGGCTGCCTAAAATCATAATAAGTCCACAGACACCCCAAAACACACCACCAGACGTGGACTTGCCCACTAGAGAGACAAGATCCAGCCTCATCCACCACAACACAGGCACTAGTTCCCTCCACCAGGAAGCCTACACAACCCACTGAACCAACCTTAGCCACTGGAGACACACATCAAAAACAACGGGAACTAGGAACCTGCAGCCTGCAAAAGGAGACTCCAAACACAGTAAGATAAAAACAATGAGAAGACAGGAAAACACACAGCAGATGAAGGAGCAAGATAAAAATGCACCAGACCTAAAAAATGAAGAGGAAATAGGCAGTCTACCTGAAAAAGAATTCAGAATAATCATAGTAAAGATGATCCAAAATCTTGGAAATAGAATAGACAAAATGCAAGAAACAGTTAACAAGGACCTAGAAGAAATAAAGATGAAACAAGCAAAGATGAACAACACAATAAATGAAATTAAAAATACTCTAGATGGGATCAATAGCAGAATAAGTGAGGCAGAAGAACGGATAAGTGACCTGGAAGATAAAATAGTGGAAATAACTACTGCAGAGCAGAATAAAGAAAAAAGAATGAAAAGAACTGAGGACAGTCTCAGAGACCTCTGTGACAACATTAAACACACCAACATTCGAATTATCAGGGTTCCAGAAGAAGAAGAGAAAAAGAAAGGGACTGAGAAAATATTTGAAGAGATTATAGTTGAAAACTTCTCTAATATGGGAAAGGAAATAGTTAATCAAGTCCAGGAAGCACAGAGAGTCCCATACAGGATAAATCCAAGGAGAAATATGACAAGACACATATTAATCAAACTGTCAAAAATTAAGTACAAAGAAAGCATATTAAAAGCAGCAAGGGAAAAACAACAAATAACACACAAGGGAATCCCCATAAGGTTAACAGCTGATCTCTCAGCAGAAACTCTGCAAGCCAGAAGGGAGTGGCAGGACATACTGAAAGTGATGAAGGAGAAAAACCTGCAACCAAGATTACTCTACCCAGCAAGGATCTCATTCAGATTTGGTGGAGAAATTAAAATCTTTACAGACAAGCAAAAGCTGAGAGAGTTCAGCACCACCAAACCAGCTTTAAAACAACTGCTAAAGGAACTTCTCTAGACAAGAAACACAAGAGAAGGAAAAGACCTATAATAACAGACCCAAAACAATTTAGAAAATGGGAATAGGAACATACATATCGATAATTACCTTAAATATAAATGGACTAAATGCTCCCACCAAAAGACACAGATTGGCTGAATGGATACAAAAACAAGACCCATATATATGCTGTCTACAAGAGACCCACTTCAGGCCTAGAGACACATACAGATGGAAAGCGAGGGGATGGAAAAAGATATTCCATGCAAATGGAAACTAAAAGTAAGCTGGGGTAGCAATTCTCATATAAGACAAAATAGACTTTAAAATAAAGACTATTGCAAGAGACAAAGAAGGACACTACATAATGATCAAGGGATCAATCCCAGAAGAAGATATAACAAATGTAAATATTTATGCACCCAACATACGAGCACCTCAATACATAAGGCAAAAACTAACAGCCATAAAAGGGGAAATCGACAGTAACACATTCATAGTAGGGGACTTTAACACCCCACTTTCACCAATGGACAGATCATCCAAAATGAAAATAAATAAGGAAACACAAGCTTTAAATGATACATTAAACAAGATGGACTTAATTGATATTCATAGGACACTCCATCCAAAAACAACAGAATAGACATTTTTCTCAAGTGTTCATGGAACATTCTCCAGGATAGATCATATCTTGGGTCACAAATCAAGCCTTGGTAAATTTAAGAAAATTGAAATTGTATCAAGTATCTTTTCTGACCACAACGCCATGAGACTAGATATCAATTTCATGAAAAGATCTGTAAAAAATAAAAACACATGGAGGCTAAACAATACACTACTTAATAAGCAAGTGATCACTAAAGAAATCAAAGAGGAAATCAAAAAATACCTAGAAACAAGTGACAATGGAGACACAATGACCCAAAACCTATGGGATGCAGCAAAAGCAGTTCTAAGAGGGAAGTTTATAGCAATACAAGCCCACCTTAAAAGCAGGAAACATCTCGAGTAAACAACCTAAACTTGCACCTCAAGCAATTAGAGAAAGAAGAACAAAAAACCCCCAAAGTTAGCAGAAGTAAAGAAATCATAAAAATCAGATCAGAAATAAATGAAAAAGAAATGAAGGAAACAATAGCAAAGATCAATAAAACTAAAAGGTGGTTCTTTGAGAAGATAAACAAAATAGATAAACCATTAGCCAGACTCTTCAAGAAAAAAAGGGAGAAGACTCAAATCAATAGAATTAGTAATGAAAAAGGAGAAGTAACAACTGACACTGCAGAAATAAAAAAGATCATGAGAGATTACTACAAGCAAGTCTATGCCAAAAATATGGACAATCTGGAAGAAATGGACAAATTCTTAGAAATGCACAACCTGCCAAGACTGAATCCAGAAGAAATAGAAAATATGAACAGACCAATCACAAGCACTGAAATTGAAACTGTGATTAAAAATCTTCCAACAAACAAAAGCCCAGGACCAGATGGCTTCACAGGCGAATTCTATCAAACATTTAGAGAAGAGCTAACACCTATACTTCTCAAACTCTTCCAAAATATAGCAGAGGGAGAAACCCTCCAAAATTCCTTCTACAAGGCCACCATCACCTTGATACCAAAACCAGACAAGGATGTCACAAAGAAAGAAAACTACAGGCCAATATCACTGATGAACATAGGTGCAAAAATCTTCAACAAAATACTAGCAAACAGAATCCAACAGCACATTAAAAGGATCATACACCATGATCAAGTGGGATTTATTCCAGGAATGCAAGGATTCTTCAATATATGCAAATCTGTCAATGTGATAAACCATATTAATAAACTGAAGGTGAAAAACCATATGATCGTCTCAATAGATGCAAAGAAAGCTTTTGACAAAATTCAAAACCCATTTATGATAAAAACCCTCCAGAAAGTAGGCATAGAGGGAACTTTCCTCAACATAATAAAGGCCATATATGACAAACCCACAGCCAACATCATCCTCAATGGTGAAAAACTGAAAGCATTTCCACTAAGATCAGGAACAAGACAAGGTTGCCCACTCTCACCACTCTTATTCAACATAGTTTTGGAAGTTTTAGCCACAGCAATCAGAGAAGAAAAGGAAATAAAAGGAATCCAAATCAGAAAAGAAGAAATAAAGCTGTCACTCTTTGCAGATGACATGATACTATACATAGAGAATCCTAAAGATGCTACCAGAAAACTACTAGAGCTAATCAATGAATTTGGTAAAGTAGCAGGATACAAAATTAATGCACAGAAATCTCTGGCATTCCTATATACTAATGATGAAAAATCTGAAAGTGAAATCAAGAAAACACTCCCATTTACCATTGCAACAAAAAGAATAAAATATCTAGGAATAAACCTACCTAAGGAGACAAAAGACCTGTATGCTGAAAATTATAAGACACTGATGAAAGAAATTAAAGATGATACCAATAGATGGAGAGAGATACCATATTCTTGGATTGGAAGAATCAACATTGTGAAAATGACTCTACTACCCAAAGCAATCTACAGATTCAATGCAATCCGTATCAAACTACCACTGGCATTTTTCACAGAACTAGAACAAAAAATTTCACAATTTGTATGGAAACACAAAAGACCCCGAATAGCCAAAGCAATCTTGAGAACAAAAAACGGAGCTGGAGGAATCAGGCTCCCTGACTTCAGACTATACTACAAAGCTATAGTAATCAAGACAGTATGGTACTCGCAAAAAAACAGAAAGATAGATCAATGGAACAGGATAGAAAGCCCAGAGATAAACCCACACACATATGGACACCTTATCTTTGATAAAGGTGGCAGGAATGTACAGTGGAGAAAGGACAGCCTCTTCAATAAGTGGTGCTGGGAAAACTGGACAGGTACATGTAAAAGTATGAGATTAGATCACTCCCTAACACCATACCCAAAAATAAGCTCAAAATGGATTAAAGACCTAATTGTAAGGCCAGAAACTATCAAACTCTTAGAGGAAAACATAGGCAGAACACTCTATGACATAAATCACAGCAAGATCCTTTCTGACCCACCTCCTAGAGAAATGGAAATAAAAACAAAAATAAACAAATGGGACCTAATGAAACTTCAAAGCTTTTGCGCAGCAAAGGAAACCATAAACAAGACCAAAAGACATCCCTCAGAATGGGAGAAAATATTTGCAAATGAAGCAACTGACAAAGGATTAATCTCCAAAATTTACAAGCACCTCATGCAGCTCAATAACAAAAGAACAAACAACCCAATCCAAAAATGGGCAGAAGACCTAAATAGACATTTCTCCAAAGAAGATATACAGACTGCCAACAAACACATGAAAGAATGCTCAACATCATTAATCATTAGAGAAATGCAAATCAAAACTACAATGAGATATCATCTCACACCAGTCAGAATGGCCATATGAAAAAATCTAGAAACAATAAATGCTGGAGAGGGTGTGGAGAAAAGGGAACACTCTTGCACTGTTGGTGGGAATGTAAATTGATACAGCCACTATGGAGAACAGTATGGAGTTTCCTTAAAAAAACTACAAATAGAAATAGACCCAGCAATCCCACTACTGGGCATATACCCTGAGAAAACCATAATTCATAAAGAGTCATGTACTAAAATGTTCATTGCAGCTCTATTTATAATAGCCCGGAGATGGAAACAACCTAAGTGCCCATCATCGGATGAATGGATAAAGAAGATGTGGCTCATATATACAATGAAATATTACTCAGCCATAAAAAGAAACGAAATTGAGCTATTTGTAATGAGGTGGATAGACCTAGAGTCTGTCATACAGAGTGAAGTAAGTCAGAAAGAGAAACACAAATACCGTATGCTAACACATATATATGGAATTTAAGAAAAAAAAATGTCATGAAGAACCTAGGGATAAGACAAGAATAAAGACACAGACCTACTGGAGAACGGGCTTGAGTATATGGGGAGGGGGAAGGGTGAACTGTGACAGGGCGAGAGAGAGGCATGGACATATATACACTAACAAACGTAAGGTAGATAGCTAGTGGGAAGCAGCCGCATGGCACAGGGATATCGGCTCGGTGCTTTGTGACCGCCTGGAGCGGTGGGGTTGGGAGGGTGGGAGGGAGGGAGACGCAAGAGGGAAGAGATATGGGAACATATGTATATGTATAACTGATTCACTTTGTTAAAAGCAGAAACTGACACACCATTGTAAAGCAATTATACCCCAATAAAGATGTTAAAAAAAAAATAGCTATCAAGTCTTGGGCCCTGCTGTGCATTCTACTGGATTTCGGATGGCGTACACTCCAAGTGTCTGTATTCTGCTTCCGTGCTGTCCGAGCAGAACACCGACACAGTTCTCTACACAATGATCAGGGTTTGGTATATCTGAATGAACTTCAAATTTTCTGAAAAGAATATATCTCCGCTTTGTTTACCCAAATGGTAAGGGCATTGCTATATATTGAAAACTGCTCCTTTGATTTGAGAAATTAGCGATGCAATTTCTTTTTGCTGGATCCTTTTCCTGGATCATTAAAATTATCAAGGGTAGTTCAGTTAACAGGCAAATAAGAGTCCTTTGTGGGAAATCCCCCATAATAGAAGATTACACAGCATATAAAACAAATTTCCCAAATGTTCTTTGTTGAGACAGATGGTGAAACTATTCAATGTAAGCTACAGTACCTCCAATTGTAATATTTAAACATCTGAACAGTGATTGATGGAGCTTCTTTAGTAATGCAATCATCTCATTCAAAGTCTTGTTCATAAGTATAATAGAAGTAGAGAGAGACCTTAGTTTGCCATATGTTTGGCCCCTACATCGTCAATAACATCACACTCCAATACACCTTCTCTATATTGTTTTACTGCAAAATAAAATGAATGTCTTACAGCATGTGAACCCTAAGAAGAGTAATTTAGAACATCAAAAATTTCAGGGGGCCCCAAAGCAGACATTTGAGGCCTGATCAAGTTTTGCCGTGGAGGTTGGATTCAATTGTTTGCCAAGACTATTTGAAAATGAATTTATACTGCCAGCTGCTGCCCAGCTTTTATTGCCAAATAAAACACTCTCCTTTATTATAACTGAAAATTGACATAAATAACCTCCCTTTCTCCTGTAGCCTACCCAATAGGGAGGTAGCAAAAAGGAACAAGTTAAAAATAAAAAGTCAAAAATATAGAGAAGGTAAAAAAAGATCATGACACTACAAAATTTGGGGTGCTGAAAATGAGAACATGCAGTTCAGAGAATTAGGCTAAACTCAACCTTTGCTTTTGTCATGAAAAAATAAAAGGTTTATAATGGAGATTTTACTAATACAATATTGTCTCTTTTATTATTTCTGCTTTATTTACATAGAAACTCAATTAAGTTAAAATCATAGCTCACACGATGGCTACTCAGTGATATGTATAACCTTTGAGGAAGTTGAACTGGTCCATCAAAGAAGGGTGAGTTCATTGTCCGTTGAAAGAAAACTTTAGTGATTTTTTTTTTCTTTTCTTTTCTTTTTTTTTTTTTTTTTTTTTTTTTTTTTTTTTACTATAGTCAAGTCTGGCTCTCAGTCTTGCAGAATGAGAGACTAAATTTTGTCTACCTGTGTATCAAGAGGTGAATGGGCAATTAACCAAGCTTGCAAGATAATGATCTCAACCCAGAACACTTACATATGCAAGACCAGCCTATCTTTCTCCAGAAGCAGAATTACATGGGAAATAAAATTATAATCACAAGGTTAATCTATTAGTTAATAACTATTAATTCCTGTTACAGGGACAAAAATCCTTAAAAATGTTAATTCTCTTTCTATTGGAACAATGACATTGGAAGTCAATTATTAGAAAGCTGACTATTAATTATTTGTGTTACTTACGGTATAGGCTAATATATCACAGAAAACCTGTCAAAAATCCAGAAACAGTAAAAAGCAGATCAGTAAAATAGTATTTAATGAGAGTTTAGTATGCTCAAAAGAATAGTTCACAAATTGGGAGTCTTCCAAAGCTGAGATGAAGTTCAGAGGCATGACGTTACAGGATGACTTATAAAGTGAAAATGAGGAGTTGTTTAACCTTTACAATGATTAATTATTACAATGTGGGTTCCAGATGGTGGGAGATTGGTTAAAAGTGGTTATCTTAACATCATTTTAGGAAGATGACTTAAGTATCTTTTATGATTATCTGAGGCATCTATAAGAAATAACCTAAGTTTAGTTTCACTTAACGTTCATGAAATAAGCTAGATTTAGTTTTGTTTACATGGCTCAAATGGTTTTGTCTGCTTGGGGGATTTTCAAGTCTGGTCTCCATTTTATTTTACTTTAACAAATGCCAGAATACCATGGCTTTCACATAACCATCCGGACTGGACAGGCTATTCTGCTCCAGGAGGCCATCTAGGGATCCGGATTCTGCTGTGGTGGCATATCGTTATCCCTCAGGGCTGCCCTTGTCCACCTGGTGGGAGCTGTCTCACAACCATCCACATCTTCCAGCCAGAGGCAATGGAGCAAAAGGAAGATGTGGGGGAGGGGATGGAGGTGTGTTTCTGCTTTAAAGCTATGATCAGCAGTTTCACAAAATACTCTGCTCACATCCCATTGTCCTGAATATTGTAGCATGACCAACCTTAAGAGAAGCTGGAAAATGTAGTCTCTAAGGAGGTGGCCATGTGTCCTGCTAAAACTCAGCTGTACAGCAGAGGTGAGCGGTTCTGTTACTCAAAGGACAGTCTCTGCCAGAGCACGGTATCTGAACAAAGTGAGTTGAACTAAATGTTTAATAGAATCAAGTTATTGTAAGCCATTCCAGCTCTAACAGGTGAAATATTCAGTCTGCTTCTTCCTTCCTCGTTGATCTGCGATGCCTCCCTTGACATGAAATGGGCATAATAGATAAACATCAATTGTTCCTACCTCTTGAGGTTGTTATGAGGATTAATCCTCAGGTCATAGCTTTTTCCTCTAGAAAGTCTTCCAGGCAACTTCTAGGTTCCTTATAGCCCAGCATATACTTTTTAAATCATAAAGCTGTCACACACCCTTAAAACTGTTTGCTTATTTATCTGCCTCTGCCATTAGACTATTAAGCCCAGGGAAAACAGGCTTTTAGGTTTTCTTGTTTACTCTTATACCCTAACTCAATGCTTGACACATTATAACTGACTAGGTACAGCCTGGCCCACTGAGGTAGTTTATGGGGAGGGGGAAGGCATGTTCCTGAGCTGCCAGAGGCAGCAAAAGGGCCCTGAAATATATGGAAGAGAGGAGAAGATGCTGAAAGGTTTTCAGAGAGTGGAACACATCCACTTCACAAGCTTGGTCTGAAGCTCCATGAATATGAATAAGTAAAAATAAGGAAAGGAATCTTCAAGGTGATTAGAATGATGAAAAATTAGGAAACAATTGTGCTTAGTAAGCAATCGCAACCGGTTTGCACAGTTGACCCCAGTTCTTTTACTGACAGTAGAAGTTGAGGGTAGCTTTATCCCCTCCCTCATCACATGAGGAGATTCTGGGTGAGGTGAGCACCACTCCTATTCTAGGAAGAGCTGTGCCATCTTTTTCTTTTTTTTTTTAAATTTTTTTTAACATCTTTATTGGAGCATTTTTTTCTTGTGTTTATGAATTATACAAGATGAATCTTAGGATGGGCCTCAGATTGGCTGTGTGTCACTTGGCACACTGGTTTTGCATCTTCAAGAAGGGGAAATACCACTGTGAGTTATATTCATAACCACACAGGAGACACATTACTGTGGAACCTGGCTAGCATGGCTATAGCTCGGCATATGGGTCATCAGGTATAAAACAAGTGATAGGATACCTGCAGGGGTATCACTATGGTTGTTCAGTATTTTTAAAAGTTCCTTGTACCTCAGAGGCCTTAGAGGGCTGAAAGCTCCTACAGACACATTTTCCTATCCCCTCTCCAATATCAAATAGAATCCAAGTTCTGAAGAGAAGAGAGTAGTTTTATCCCCTTCTCTCAGGAACTCCATGTGGGAAGAAACAAACAGGGAGGCAGAATTTAGGGGAACATAGTGGGATGTTTACCACCTTCAGAGCTATCTAAAATGAGAGTAAACTAATTGCTCTCAAATACTGAAGTTCACTTCACTTTCAGCCAGAAAGGAAAAGCTAGATCTTAGTTTTCAGCAGTGATTTGGGGCAGAGAGGATGTGATGACCTCTAAGTTCTATTCTGATTATAAAATTCTATGATGTAACTTTTTCTTGATGACTCAGAGGAACATGATGAATGTGAATGATTGTACTGTACAATGATGCAGTGAGGTCCTCAGGGTCTATGAAGTGAGTTCAGCTGCATTTCCCTATAATGCCTTGCTCCAGACTTTGGTGCTTTTGCTGTTACTTTGTATCCTTCTGCCCTCAACTCTGTCCATCCCCCTGCCCAGACTGGTCAGTTAACACACTACATATTGACTTCTCATCTAAACTGAAATCTTTGGTGGACAAGAAGCAAATTTACTCTGGGAACATAAGACAGGGCTTTGGCCAAAAAATTCCACTCAATGAATATTTGGTGATATTTGATGAATATTTGGTGAATGAATGATGAGTGATTTCTTGTGAGAGAATGCTACTCTTTAGTTACGACCGCTTAGAAAGGATCCCTGCACCATGCATTCACCCCAAGTCCAAGCCACATAGACCCCTTGCCCTTTTCTGAGCAAAACACCTTGTGCTAGATTCTTCCAGTGGCTCGAAATTTCAACTGTTTCTTCCGTCTTCTCAATGCCTACTCATCATTAAAGCTCCCATTTAAATATCATCTTCCGTGTGAAGCCTTCCTAGGGCATAATTAACTGCCTCTCTTATGCCCTCTTAGAATTTTATGCATACTTTTATTATGTAACTTTAATATTTCATCATAGCTATTTATTCCCACTTATTTCTCCAGTTAACTCTGAGCTTCTCAAGGACAGAGTATCCTACCCTCAGTGCAATGCCTAGCATATTGTAGGTGCTCAGTAGACACTGGGTGGCTAGGTGATTGAATGAGGCAAGTTAATGTGTCACCTTCTGATGGAGAAAAGCCCATGGCTTTAAGGCATTTATCTCAGGAGGAGTTTTTGTCAGCTTTCTAATTCCCAACTTTATTCTAGCTCTAAAAATCTTATGTCTACATTAACAGGTCATGCTGTACTACAGTGAGGTTTATTGGAGATTCACACACACTCACACACACAAACCCTCAAGCACTCCTATTAAATTTTAAATCTTTTCTATTTTGACACATTTTGAGAAAACCATTTTTTATCACTTTAAGTGTTCTATTTCTATGAGATAAATGTGTTATAAAAAAGCCAATTCGATTATTACTTTTAAAATGACCATAGAATTGTATAAGGTATGGTCTACACAGAGCTTCTTGCTCCAAATTTGAAAGAATATGCAGCTAGAAGAGATTTATCCACAATGTAATAAGTTATTGGAATCATTAATATAAAAATAGATTAGATATGGGCCACAATGTGCATGTGCAATCAGGGATGCAAATACTGCCTCTTTCCATCATCCCTGTCATCATATCATTTCAAATATTATGTTCAAAGAACAGTTTAAGTGTTAGTTATCAAAAAACAGTTTAATTGTCTGTACATCTTTACTACAAGAAAATTGTAGAAAGTGAGCTTGAAGCCCAAACTTTAAAAATTAGGTCTGCTAATTAATGACATCTGTTTTCACATAATTTGATTATCAAAATTCTGCCATTTTCCTGCCTTACTGATTCATTTGTGGGAATTTATGAGATCATTTTTGGCACTTAAAATATTGCTGGCAATTCTCTCTTGGTAGGTAGGAGGAGGAGGTATAGTTTTTTCACCATCATCACGCCCACCCTGGCTCACCCCTGCATCACCTTTGCAGTTTTCCTGAGCCAAGAGAGTTCTGCCTTATGGACCTTGTCTTAGTATTTGAGGACACCAGTGACTGAAGGGTGATCCTATGTCACATAGGCAAATGGAAGAATTTGACAGGAAAACAGAAGTTTCTACTTCTCCTTTACATGAGCTGCTTATTTCTAACCATGGGTTTCCAGCAACACAAGACATTTCCAGTTATGTCAGAGAACAGTTTTCAAAACAAAAAACATTTAAATTTAGTCTGCTTTATTTATTTATTTTTTTGCAGTACATGGGCCTCTCACTGTTGTGGCCTCTCCCATTGCGGATCACAGGCTCTGGACGCGCAGGCTCAGAGGCCATGGCTCACGGGCCTAGCCGCTCCACGGCATGTGGGATCCTCCCGGACCGGGGCACGAACCCGCGTTCCCTGCATCGGCAGGTGGACTCTCAACCACTGGGCCACCAGGGAAGCCCAAGATTTTTTTTTTTTTTTTTTGATGTGGACCATTTTTAAAGTCTTTATTGAATTTGTTACAATTTGCTTCTGTTGTTTATGTTTTGTTTTTTTGGCCACGAGGCATGTGGGATCTTAGCTCCCCGACTAGGGACCAAATCTACATCCCCTGCATTGGAAGGCGAAGACTTAACCACAGGACTGCCAGGGAAGTCCTTAACTTTTTAATAGTTTAGAAAACTTATAAATTGATTGATTGGAGCTCAGAATTAATTTCCCCAGGTAGATAATGTTTTACATGGGGTTGGTCCACAGGTCTACCCACAAAAAAGTTTTTAAAGTGTAGTTTACATGAAATACCACTAGGTTTTATTAAGACCTAAGTACTGTAAAGATTGTGATCCCCTTACACATGATTCAAGATAATACATTGCCTTTTTTGAAAGACACAAAATTTGTCTACATCCAATAATTAAAATAACCTTTTAAATTTCTGACTGCAAACATTTTAGATAAGTATATCCAAAATGAAGATGAATTCTTTTCATTCCTCGTGCCATAGCTGTGCTGGTGCCTTCAGTAGGGCTTAATCAGCCTATCGCATGATCAAGTGCTAAGCACTCATACATAACAACGCTTTATATAAAAACGGATCCTCAATTCCACACTGGGACGCCTGGTGCATCTCTAGTTCACAGTGTGAGACAAGGTCTGTTCCAGACTCATATTCTCAGTACTTAAATTCAGTGATGACCATGCAAGATTGCACGTTGGGTAAAGGTTGTCGCATCGAGGTCCTTTACTCTGTACACACTAAACAGGAAGTAATGGGATGTCTGTTGCAGACATCCACTGGACTAATGGTCAAGAAACCTTGCCCACTAATTCTCTGTGTGATTTTGAATAAGTCTCTGGACTTCATTATCAGTGTATTGGAGGGTTGGACAAAACTACAGCATCTCCAAGAGAACTTACTGCTCTTTCACAAGCGTGTTTCTTATTTCTCAGCTGAACAAACAGGGTTTTCCTGGATCATTAAGCAGTCCAAAGGCAATGATTCTAAAATGGAGTAGAAATGACTGAACAATCAAACAGTGGGTCCCAATAGTGAGTCTTGGAAAGTAGGGAAAATCCTAACCTATAACCACAGAGCCACTTGCAGATGTCAAATTGCTATTTTCCTATTTAATAATTCCCACATGCAAAGTCTTATCCCTATTCTAAATATCTAGTATTAGTATAATGAGGCAATCTTATTCAAAAACAGATTTAAGCAATAGTCATAATAATTCTAACTTTATTGATAGAGTTATTCAGTAGACCAACAGAAGTCAGTTTGGTGACTGCCTATATCCATTCTTAAAAAAAAATTCCCATTATGAGAGTCATTGCACAACTCTGATAGTATCAAAGTGACTCTTACTCATTAGAAGGTCTATTCCAAAATCTTTATTATAATTTCATCATCTTGTGTTTTCATGAATCACAAAACTTTTCTGAAATTTAAACCAAACTGAGGCATGAGAATGGCTTGTTTTTCTAGTGAAATATTATCTCTGTGTTAAAGTGGAAGCTAACATTTATTGAGTATTTCTTTGTGTAGGTTTTATGCCAGCCAGAACCTACCAGACCTAATGAGACAGTCAGGCATTAGTATTACTTCATTTTATACATGACTATTTGAGACACTTGTTATTGGACAAATATTCCACCAGAATGGAAATCAGTTTTTCTTTTTTGTTTGGGGACTTCTGGTACACCCTTGATTCTTAGGGCAAGAAAGATCAGTCCAAAGGGCTCACTTTTGTTAGAGTTACAAAATGTATGACCCAGTTTCAAGGCCAGTCTGTGTGACCGAGTCATGATGTTGGCAATTTATCCACCAAGATGAGACTTCAAGTTGGTGAAAGTAAACCTGAGGGTTAACATTGAACAGAGATCTCTGTCTTTATCAATTGTCACTTTATCTTTTTAAATAATGCCAAAACAGTTCATACATTATATTTATAATATTTAGCTGAACATATCTAAGTAAACAGAAATATAACTAAAGTTTAACTATACAAATCTTTAGCTTTAGTTACCTTTAAAAAATCTAAAAGTACATATTTCCTTATTTAATAGTGAGACATATGAGTCACCACAGTACAAAATTAGTCATGACTGAAAGACTAGCTTTGAATAATTATATTCATGACAAAAATAATGATATTACCATAATATAAATCTGCTCAATAAAGGGCATGTACTCACATAATTTTATAGAGCAAAGAAATCACTGGTGTAATAAAGTTTTCTCAGCTACACCTTCAGAACAGGGATATTATTTTTCTTAAATAGCTTCAACATTGAAAAATTCATATCTAATATAGCCTTTCCCTTTTGATTTTGATCCCAAAGAAAATCTCTCCACGTGTATTATTTATTTTATATAAGACATTCAGACATATTTTTATTTAACATTAACTGTGGTTAACAGAAATAACTGCCAAGCTCAGATTAATATTAGTGTTTGATATTATTTTCATTGTTTATGTTAAAGAGTCATACTAATTTTCAGTAAAATTTTATGTTATGTAGTCACATCCTTCTCCTTATTTGCAGTGGGTTCATGTACTAAAGTATTAGTTACTAATACTAACAGCTTTACCAATTCCCAGGGTTTAATTAGAATACCATACAATGTACATAAGATGTAAAAACACACAAAAGCACACATGCACAGTGCTGTGATTTTAGAGTCAGAGAAACCTGTATTAAAATCTTTTAGACACAACTAATTCACTACAAGAGGTCAAGGAACCTAGTAGTTGCTGTAAAATAAAAACACTAGTCCCTACATCTAGAGCACAGAGTGAGGTTACCTACCAATGAGGTCGGCAGTGGGTCCTCTTGCTCAAAATGCTTCTTGTGCCATCAATTTTAGGGGGACACTGCTCGTTCTTTACCAAGTCATTCTTTTATTCGTCTTCTAATTTTTTTTTAGTCCATTTTTTGCACGAACAGTAAAGTGACATTTATGAAATATGAAAGATGTGTCTCTCTTCTGCTTAAAATCCATCCATCCATCTATGCATTCATCCACTTAACTATTTATTCTTTATTATATTGTCTCAGGTCATTTCAATGGTTTTGATTTATACTTCAGCTCTATAGTTTATTATTTAATAACTTGTATGATCCAAAGTGCAGTCAGTACCAGTCATAAAATAAGGAGAGAATAAAAAATTAAACAGACATTTTTCCATTCTCTATAATTTAAAGAAAAGTTATATTAGATGATAAGGCCTGCAACTGCATTAACCATTTTGTGATCTGTTCAAGATTTTGGATTTGGATACAATTACCTGAAATTAAATAAACTCATGCCTGCAACATAATTTTTTAAAAATACAACACAGTTAAGTCATTTCAAAATGAACCTCTCACATCATGTACAAGTAATTCTGGTTTTATCATATTATAAAAAGTCCAAATAAAAAGATATACTTGGGCTTCCCTGGTGGCGCAGTGGTTGAGGGTCCGCCTGCCAATGCAGGGGACACGGGCTCGTGCCCCCGTCCGGGAGGATCCCACGTGCCGCGGAGTGGCTGGGCCCATGGGCCATGGCCACTGGGCCTGCGCGTCCGGAGCCTGTGCTCCACAGCAAGAGAGGTCGCAGCAGTGAGAGGCCCGCGTACCGCAAAAAAAAAAAAAATTCTTACAGTAGTGCAGTCGTGGACACAGATGTCTAATGTTTGTTTGATTAGCCATCCATTTGTTTATTTTATTTATTTATTTATTTTTAAAAGGAGAAAAGCTGTAGTTTTCTTTTTTTTTTGAAGATGTTGGGGGTAGGAGTTTATTAATTAATTTATTTATTTTTGCTGTGTTGGGTCTTCATTTCTGTGCGAGGGCTTTCTCTAGTTGTGGCAAGCGGGGGACACTCTTCATCACGGTGCAGGGGCCTCTCACTATCACGGCCTCTCTTGTTGCCGAGCACAGGCTCCAGACGCGCAGGCTCAGTAGTTGTGGCTCACGGGCCTAGTTGCTCCGCGGCATGTGGGATCCTCCCAGACCAGGGCTCGAACCCGCGTCCCCTGCATTAGCAGGCAGATTCTCAACCACTGCGCCACCAGGGAAGCCCCACCCATTTGTTTGTTATTGGAGAAGCCTGTGCTAGATTCTCTAGTATGATCTTTATTCTCTCATTTCAGTATTGAGAGGTTCACTTCACTCATACACCCTAAACCTATTCTAAAGGGAACCAAAACCCTAGATTGCCATAATCACTAATGGGAAATGTATGCTTTAGATTTCAATATATCCTGCATGCAAATTTAGAAAATGACACACTAGGATACATTGGAAACTATTTTGCACTATGGTATTATTTTTTTTAATCTAAGAAAAAATTAATTTTAGAATATAATATACCTAAGCAGTCAAGTTAGTCACATCTTCAGTGCATTTAAAACATACATAACAATTAGTTTATTCTGCTTGTCCTTTTCCAAAAAGAAACATCCATTTTGCTATAAACTCTGACAAAAATATACACTTTAAACAATCCAGTCATTTCTACTCCAGAAAGTTATCACAAAGCTCAGAAACAAGAGCATATTTACAGAGCAGAGTTTAGTTTCCACCTACCCTGCTGCTACCAAGGCTGGGTATAGTGAGATATTTTTCTTTATATATTTTCTTATTTCTTATTTTGCCTTTTTCTTTTCTTTAAAAAAAAAAACACTTTAACATTTCTTGTAAGGCCACTTTAGTGGTGATGAACTCTTTTAGTTTTTGATTGTCTGGAAAACTTTTTATGTCTCTTTCAATTCTGAATGATAACTTTGCCAGATAGAGTGTCCTTGGTTGTAGGTTATTTTTCCTTTGAGCTTTTAAAATATATCATTCCACTCCCTTCTGGTCTTCAAAGTTCCTTCTAGTGTACTTTTCATTTCAGTTATTGTATTCTTCAGTTTCAAGTGGTTCTTTTTTACATTTTTTTGTTGATGTTCTCACTGTGTTCCTTTATTCTTTTCCCAAGTTCAGTGAACATTTTAATGGCATTTTTCACAGGACTAGAACAAATAACCTTATAGTTTGTATGGAACCACCAAAGACCCCGAATACCTAAAGCAATCTTAAGAAAGAAAAACAAAGTTGGAGGTATCATGCTCCCTGACTTCAGACTATTCATAAAGCTGTAGTAATCAAAACAGTATGGTATCAGCACAGAAACAGACACACATATCAATGGAACAGAATAGAAAGACCAGAAATAAACCCACACATGTAATGGTCAATTAATCTATGTCAAATGAGGCAAGAATATAAAATGGGTAAAAGACAGTCTCTTCAATAAGTGGTGCTGGGAAAACTGCACAGTTACATGTAAAACAATAAACTAGAACATTTTCTTACATCATATACAAAAATAAATTCAAAATGGATTAAAGACATAAATGTAGGACTTGAAATTATAAAACTCCTAGAAGAAAAAGCAGGCAAGGGCAACAAAAGCAAAAATAAACAAATGGAACTGTACCAAACTAAAAAGCTTTTGCACAGTGAAGGAAAACATCAACAAAACAAAAAGGCAGCCTACTGAATAGGAGAAATTGCAAGTGATATATCTGATAAGAGGTTAATATCCAAAATATATTAAGAACTAACCCAAATCAATTTTTTACAATCTAAAAAGATGGGCAGAGGCCCTGAATAGACATTTCTCCAAGGAAGACATACAGATGGCCAACAGGTACATGAAATGATGCACAGCATCACTAATCATCAGGGAAATACAAATCAAAACCGCAAGGAGATAGCACCTCACACCTCTTAGAATGACTACAATCAAAAAGACAAGAATTGTGTTCATGAAAAGGTGGAGAAAAGGGAACCCTTGTGTACTGTTGGTGGGAATCTAAACTGGTACAGCACTATGGGAAACAGTATGGGGGTTCCTCAAAAAAAGAGAAATAGAACTACGATACAATCCAACAATTCCACTCCTGGTTATTTATCCAAAGAAAACGAAAACACTAACTCAAAAAAGACATACACACTCCAATGTTCAGAGCAGCATTATTTACAATAGCCAAGATATGGAAGCAACCTAAGTGTCCACTGACAGATAAATGGATAAAGAAGATGTGGTATATATACAGTGGAATATTACTCAGCCATAAAATAGAATGAAATCTTGCTATGTATGACAACATGGATGGACCTGACTGTTAATATGCTTAGTGAAATAAGTCAGACAAAGACAAATATTTTATGCTTTCACTTATATGTTGAATCTTAAACAGAAACAGACTCCCAGATACAAGAACAAACTAGTGGTTGCCAGAGGGAAGAGGGTGGGAGGAGGGGTGAAATAGGTGAAGGGGATTAAGAGATACAAATTACCAATTATAAAATAAATAAGTTACAGGGACATGATGTACAGCACAGGGAATACAATCCATATTTTATAATAACTTTGCATGGTATGTAATCTACAAAACTAGTGAATCACTATGTTTTACACCTTAAACTAATATCACATTGTAATTCAACTATACTTCAATAAATTTGAAAAACAAAGGAGTGGGTACAAAGCCCACTATTGGGCACTATTATGGAAATTTGTCTTCCCTCTTTGTACTCTCTTTTTTCTTCCTCAGTGGTGTTACTCACAGCTCTTGCTTCAGAATTGTTCTAGTATAAAAATCACATAGGTTCAGATGTAAACAGCTCACTACAGAGCTTCAATATCTTGAATTTGGCAGAGGTGTGCCCCTTAATAAGAGAATATAAATCTTAAATCAAAGCAGAGCTTCTCAAGTGTAGTGAACTCTCAGAAACATCTGGAATCCTTGTGAGAAATGCACATTCCTAAATCCCACTCCTGAGGATTCTGATTCAGCAGATCTCAGGGAACCCAGGTGTCAGGGAACCCCGGTGTCAAGGAACCCAGGTGACTCTGAAAATTAACCACACTTGGAAAACACCGACCTAAAGAATTACTTTTTAACTGTAGATTTCAGGCATCAATGAGTGAGTCAAAGGTTCTTTCTGACAAGGCTGGCATAAGGTTGTGGTGATGGTTTTAAAATTGTTTACTGCAGGGAATCAGGGGACTAGGATAATGTGTTTTGTAATTTCCATGTAAAATACTTGTAATTGATCATCTTTGAGATCTGCCTTTCAATTTCCCATTTTAACTAGCTTTATAATTAACAAATAATAAATGATGGACCTCTCACAGACAGCTAGCATTTTCTGCCCCTTAATACTGAATATAGCTACGAACATTAGAACAACTTCTATTTAAGACTATTTAACATATCAGTTAGAAGCTAACCCCTAGTGTTTAATTTGAAAAGGAACCTGTGCTGGAAGTCAGAATCTAATTTTCAAAATGGAGAATGAGGTTGGAAATAAATCTGATGATTATTGAAGCAAATTGAGTGTGACATGGGAACGATGTAAGAGTCTCTTGGGAAATAATGGTTGGGAAGGATTATTAATAGAGAGTTTGGGCTTATTTTTCTGTTCCAAGATTTGGAACACTGAACTTAAGCTTTATGTCATGAACTGTAGGTGACAGAGTCACTTTCCCTTCAATATTCATCACATATTAAATGAGTTTGACCTTGTATGAGTCTCAGGGAGATGTGAGTAAGAGGACTATTCCACTTTGCATTCATAGTTTCAAGAACTTCAAAGAAATCAGTGGTAAAGAAAATCCAAACATGCCATGTCATCATTTTGTTTGCTTATATGTTCGAAGTAATTTAGAATTATAAAATATGTCACGGGCTTCCCTGGTGGCACAGTGGTTGAGAGTCCGCCTGCCGATGCAGGGGACACGGGTTCGTGACCCGGTCCGGGAAGATCCCACATGCCGCGGAGCGGCTGGGCCCGTGAGCCGTGGCCGCTGAGCCTGCGCGTCCGGAGCCTGTGCTCCGCAACGGGAGACGCCACAGCAGTGAGAGGCCTGCGTACCGCAAAAAAAAAAAAAAAAAAGAAAGAAAATATGTCACATTCAACTCTCCCTTAAGGGAAATATCCTGGTAAGATTGGGTGGTTTTATTGTTCATTATTACTGTTGTTTTATGAGCATAAACTTCATTAAAAGAGTGGGAATAAAATAACATTCAGACTGTTTGTTCTTTATAAAACCAAAGGCATATGAGCTCTGAACTGGCTACCAATTAACTTTGCGAGTTTGGGCAAGTTGACTTCACCTCTAGCTTGCAGCTTCCTCATCTGTAAAATGAGGGAGTCAGATTAGACAACGTTAGCGTCCTATGTGGCTGGAACATGGTGCGAAGGAGTGACTTGACCTGACTCCTGGTTTAGGCAGGATGGTGGGTAGTGAGGGTTACTCATAGAAGTTGTATGAGGGTGTGTTTATGCATTTGACACAAATTCACTACATTACCTGGATAGGTCACATTTTACAAAAGCATTAGCAGGCGTGGCAAACTCTTCTTAGCACTTTACTTACATTAACTCATTTAATACTCACAACAAAACTATAAAGTACATACTATTAGCATTGTCATTTCCATTTTACAGACAAGGACTTTGAAGCACAGAGAAGTTAAGTAATAAGCCCTGAGTCACCCAGCTAGTAACTGGCAGAGCCAAGATTTGGATCCAGACTGTGAGGTCCCAGAGAACGTGCATGCTTAACCACTGTGCTGTACCACCTCTCTGCTAGGCTGTGTGAGGAACTTGTTTAGATCTCATTGCTAAAGCTGAGTTGTGGGTGTGCTGAGACATTGATGTGGGGTCAATAACTTTATTGAGAAGTTAAACCAGGGTTGCTAATCTGATCTGGGGAAGCAGAAGTGCAGTGTCTGTTACAGGAAACCAAAATGGCAGTTACACCAGGTACAGCCACAGTGATGCCCAACAGGTGTCGGGGGCATTTTCAAGGCGGGGAATAGCGAGGAGTTGATCCCAACATCCAATGTGATGATGCCCCCAATTTCATGACCCTCCACAGGTCCTTAATAAACTGCTGCATTGTAAAACATACTAAGACCACCAAAAATGCTGTCACTCTAACCTAGAAACCAAACACACAATATGTCTATGATTACTTGTGCTTTTCCTTTTCCCAAAAGTTCAGGCTAACTTAAAAAACAGCATTGACAGTGATCAGCCTAGTGTTGGTCTTACTTTAATGGAATTCTTTTCATGTTTTACTATTAAGTATATTTGACATTAATTTCTGAATTGTGAGCATGTGTGTGTGTTTAATGCTAAGGGTATTTCTTTCTCTTCCTCTTTTCAACATTATTTTTTAAGAATGACTGTTGAATTTTACTAAATGCTTTTTTGGTACTTATCAATATTGTCATAGCTTTCTTTTTCTACTCTAACTACTTTAATGTTAATATTTAATGAACATTTCTATTATTGAACCATACTTACATTTCATAACAGACCATGCTGGGCTACTTTAAAATATACACTAACAAGTATTATTACAATTTTTTAAATACAAAAAAAAATTTAACTTAATCCTACCAGACAAAATTGTGCTGTAATATAGCAGAAACCACTGAACCAATTTTAGAATCATCTGTAAAAAGAATACTAGTACATGCTCCTTTCTTCTTTTGTCTGTCAAATGTTCATTTCTTAGTGAATTATTTCCCTAGTCACTAACAATATTTAGATCCATGAAACAAAATAAAATGAAGTATAATAACTGTATGAGAATGTTGCTCTTAGGAGATTCTTAACTTACGGAACCTCAGCTTAGAAGATTACCTCTCTGCATAGGAAAATTCAAGATGTGAGAAGGGACAGCTCATAAGCATAAAGGCTCATCCATCATTTTTAAAGAGAGATTAGACTAAAGGGAAAAACCAAACTTCCCCTCAGTGCAGAGGTATGTTTTCTGTGAGATTAATGCTTTTTGAAAAATCTCCTTTGCTCCTAGAAAACAGATGAAAGAAACACTAAAGCAATTGGCTCTGCAAAAGAAGAAAATTCTTATCTTTTCTGGACACAATAGGCAGCAGCAGGTGGGTACTTGCTTTCTTTGTGGAAGATGAAGTGATTTTTAAAGATTTAGAAATTGGAAAGCTTCCTCTGAGAACTCCAGACGTGAATGTGAGACAGGCTATGCCTCCTTCAAAAAGAGAACAGTAGAGCACTCAGCTTGAAAATGCAGGTTTGGGACTCAGAAGACAAGTTCTGCCACAAATGATCCATGCAACTTTAGGTAAGTCCCCTAACCTCTCAAAGGCCTCAGTTTCTTTATCCTTAAAATGGTGAACATAACACATTCTCCTAAGGGTGAACTAAGCAATGTACAGTACTTAGCTCAGTGTCTGGTACAGAATAAAGTACTCAGTAAATGTTAGCTAAATACATATACATACGCTCACAGGCACACATTATGAAATACTTTCAAAGCTTCGAGAAGCAACCAGAAATGCCTTGCTGAGTCCTCTGGTTCCAAGGATACAGCTGAAGAAGTGCCCTGAGACAAAAAACGGATTGTAATTCTAACTAATCCAGCCACTATGGGACAAGCAGAGCTGTACCTAAAAGCTTCAAAGCCAGGGGAATGATTCTTGTTATGAAAATTTACCAAAGCCATGTTTTCCCCAGTGAACAGACACCTTTTACAGCACAAAGGTCTTCCTCACAGGAGGATCTGACTTCTTTCTGGCTTAGAAACTAATTACAAATCTTTGCTATAAGAAAGAGCACACAGAAAGGGAGAGGAATCTAATGCAAATACGCTGCCCCCACCAAAATTCAAACATTAATATATTTAAAAGTAAGAATTAAGTATTTATCAAATTATCCATTGATGGAATTAAATGTTATTACTAGGGTAAGTATCGGTAAAA
Organism: Grampus griseus; assembly: GCF_964374135.1. Taxonomy (NCBI): domain Eukaryota; kingdom Metazoa; phylum Chordata; class Mammalia; order Artiodactyla; family Delphinidae; genus Grampus; species Grampus griseus. The sequence goes on from NC_139018.1 coordinate 60,746,002, forward strand.
TTAAATATTGATCAAAAATGATTCCAAAATTAATTTCACTGAAGTGTGACAGAATAGGAAGGCAGCCTGGCCTGTGATGAATACTATACTTGGGAGAAGTGGGCTTTATTCTTGGCTTCACCTTTCTGGGTGTGTGGAACACTTTAGAGATACTTATTAATCCAGCTGTGAGACCCCCAGAAAATAACCACTTTGTTAGCCTTACTTCATTTCTACCTCTGTGAACTGGGCAGGTGAGGCTAAAAGCTCCCAGGCAGCTCTAGAATTCTCTAATTCCAAATTGTGGCAGGGTGGGTCACACAGCACAGCTCCAAGTGGCAAGTTACTCCTGAAGTTTTGCAAGCCGGCAGAGCATATTCTAGGATGGCCAGAATGGGGCCTGAGGAAATTAGCCAGCTCTGAGCCCCACCAGCCATGTTCCCTGCACCTTGGTTTGCTCATTCGTAAAGGGAAGAGATGACCAAATTCTTCTCCAGGGCACCTGTGAGTCCTTGCATTTCTACCCTGATAGCCCAAAGCTCTTGCCTTCAGAAAAAATGCAGTTAGGTTCCATTTGGAACTGCCAAATTAGAATAAAAATGAGTATTAAGAACCAGCACCTGGATTATAGGAGGAGGAGCTTCAAGAGGGCGGAAGAGTAAGACGCGGAGATCACCTTCCTCCCCACAGATACATCAGAAATACATCTACACGTGGAACAACTCCTACAGAACACCTACTGAATGCTGGCAGAAGACCTCAGACCTCCCAAAAGGCAAGAAACTCCCCCAAAAAACAGAGACAAAAGAATAGGGACGGCACCTGCACCAGTGGGAGGGAGCTGTGAAGGAGGAAAGGTTTCCACACACTAGGAAGCCCCTTCGCGGGCGGAGACTGCGGGTAGCAGCGGGGGAAGCTTCGGAGCCACGGAGGAAACAGCAGTAACAGGGGTGCGGAGGGCGAAGCGGAGAGATTCCCACACAGAGGAGCGGTGCCGCCCAGCACTCACCAGCCCGAGAGACTTGTCTGCTTATCCGCCGGGGTGGCCAGGGCTGGGAGCTGAGGCTTGGGCTTCGGTCGGATCGCAGGGAGAGGACTGGGGTTGGCGGCGTGAACACAGCCTGAAGGGGGCTAGTGCGCCATGGCTAGCTGGGAGGGAGTCCGGGAAAAGGCTGGAGCTGCCAGAGAGGCAAGAGAATTTTTCTTGCCTCTTTGTTTCCTGGTGCGCGAGGGGATTCAGAGCATCACTTAAAGGAGCTCCAGAGACGGGCGTGAGCCGCGGCTATCAGCGCAGACCCCAGAGACGGGGATGAGATGCTAAGACCGCTGCTGCAGCCACCAAGAAGCCTGTGTGCGAGCACAGGTCACTATCCCCACCTCCGCTCCCGGGAGCTTCTGTAGCCCGCCACTGCCAGGGTCCCGTGATCCAGGGACAACTTCCCGGGGAGAACACACGGTGCACTTCAGGCTGGTGCAACGTCACGTTGGCCTCTGCCGCCACAGGCTCGCCCCACACTTGGTACCCCTCCCTCCCCCCGGCCTGAGTGAGCCAGAGCCCCCGAATCAGCTACCTTAACCTGCTCCTGTCTGACCGAAGAACAGACGCCCTCAGGCAACCTACACACAGAGGCGGGGCCAAATCCAAAGCTGAACCCCAGGAGCTGTGGGAACACAGAAGAGAAAGGGAAATCTCTCCCAGTGGCCTCAGGAGCAGCGGTTTAAATCTCCAGAGTCAACTTGATGTACCCTGCATCTCTGGAATACCTGAATAGACAAAGAATCATCCCAAATTCAGGAGGTGGACATTGGGAGCAATGATATATATTTTTTCCCCCTTTTTCTCTTTTTGTGAGTGTGTATGTGTATGCTTCTGTGTGTGACTTTGTATAGCTTTCCTTTTACCATTTGTCCTAGGGTTCTGTCTGTCTGTATTTTTTGTTGTTGTTTTAGTATAGTTTTTAGCACTTGTTATCATTGGTGAATTTGTTTTTTGGTATGGTTGCTCTCTTCTTTCTTTCTTTTTTTTTATTTTTACTTTAAAATTTTTTTTAATAATTATTTTTCATTTTAATAACTTACTTTACTTTATTTTATCATCTTCTTTCTTTCTTTCTTTCTTTTCTCCCTTTTATTCTGAGACGTGTGGATGACAGGCACTTGGTGCTCCAGCCAGGCATCAGGGCTGTGCCTCTGAGGTGGGATAGCCAAGTTCAGGACACTGGTCCACAAGAGACCTCCCAGCTCCTCGTAATATCAAACTGCAAAAATCTCCCAGAGATCTCCATCTCAAGGCCAAGAACCAGCTTCACTCACCGACCAGCAAGCTACAGTGCTGGACACCCTATGCCAAACAACAAGCAAAACAGGAACACAACCCCATCCATTAACAGAGAGGCTGCCTAAAATCATAATAAGGCCAAAGACACCCCAAAACACACCACCAGACGTGGACCTGCCCACCAGAAAGACAAGATCCAGTCTCATCTACCAGAACACAGGCACTAGTCCCCCCCCACCCCCTACACAACCCACTGAACCAAACTTAGCCACTGGGGACAGACAAAAAAAAACAACAGGAACTAGAAACCTGCAGCCTGTGAAATGGAGACCACAAACACAGTGAGTTAAGCAAAATGAGAAGACAGAGAAACACACAGCAGATGAAAGAGCAAGGCAAAAACCCACCAGACCTAACAAATGAAGAGGAAACAGGTAGTCTACCTGAAAAAGAATTCAGAATAATGATAGTAAAGATGATCCGAAATCTTGGAAATACAATGGACAAAATTCAAGAAATGTTTAACATGGACCTAGAAAAACTAAAGAGCAAACAAACAATGGTGAACAACACAATAAATGAAATTAAAAATACCCTAGAAGGGATCAATATCAGAATAACTAAGGGCAGAAGAATGGATAAGTGACCTGGAAGATAAAATAGTGAAAATAACTACTGCAGAGCAGAATAAAGAAAAAAGAATGAAAACAATTGAGGACAGTCTCAGAGACCTCTGGGACAATATTAAATGAACCAACATTCGAATTATAGGGGTCCCAGAAGAAGAAGAGAAAAAGAAAGGGATTGAGAAAATATTTGAAGAGATTATAGTTGAAAACTTCCCTAATATGGGAAAGGAAATAGTTAATCAAGTCCAGGAAGCACAGAGAGTCCCATACAGGATAAATCCAAGGAGAAACATGCGAAGACACATGTTAATCAAACTATCAAAAGTTGAATACAAAGAAAAATATTAAAAGTAGCAAGGGAAAAACAACAAATAACACACAAGGGAATCTCCATAAGGTTAACAGCTGATCTTTCAGCAGAAACTCTGGAAGCCAGAAGGGAGTGCCAGTACATATTTAAAGTAATGAAGGAGAAAAAGCTACAATGAAGATTACTCTACCCAGCAAGGATCTCATTCAGATTTGGTGGAGAAATTTAAATCTTTACAGACAAGCAAAAGTTAAGAGAATTCAGCACCACAAAACCAGCTTTACAACACAAGCTAAAGGAACTTCTCTAGGCAGGAAACACAAAAGAAGGAAAAAGCCTACAATAACAAACCCAGAACAATTAAGACAATGGTAATTGATAATTACCTTAAATGTAAATGGATTAAATGCTCCAACCAAAAGACATAGACTGGCTGAATGCATACAAAAACAAAGACCTGTATTGTCTACAAGAGATTCACTTCAGACCTAGGGACACATACAGACTGAAAGTGAGGGGATGGAAAAAGACTTTCCATGCAAATGGAAATCAAAAGAAAGCTGGAGTACCAATTCTCATACCAGATAAAATAGACTTTAAAATGAAGATTATTATAAGAGACAAAGAAAGACATTACATAAAGATCACGGATCAAACCAAGAAGAAGATTTAATAATTCTAAATATTTATGCACCCAACATAGGAGCACTTCAATACATAAGGCAAATACTAACAGCCATAAAAGGGGAAATCGACAATAACAAAATCATAGTAGGAGACTTTAACACCCAACTTTCACCAATCAGATCATCCAAACTGAAAATAATTAAGGAAACACAAGCTGTAAATGATACATTAAACAAGATGGACTTAATTGATATTTATAGGACATTTATAGGACATTTATAGGACATTCCATCCAAAAACAACAGAATACACTTTCTTCTCAAGTGCTCATGGAACATTCTCCAGGATAGATATCTTGGGTCACAAATCAAGCCTTGGTAAATTTAAGAAAATTGAAATCGTATAAAGTATCTTTTCCAACCACAACGCTATGAGACTACATATGAATTACAGGAAAAAGTCTGTAAAAGCATACAAACACATGGAGGCTAAATAAAACATTACTTAATAACCAAGATATCACTGAAGAAATCAACGGGGAAATTGAAAAATACCTAGAAACAAATGACAATGAAAACACGACAACCCAAAACCTATGGGATGCAGCAAAAGCAGTTCTAAGAGGGAAGTCTACAGCAATACAATCCTACCTTAAGAAACAGGAAGCATCTCAAATAAACAACCTAATCTTACACCTAAATCAATTAGAGAAAGAAGAACAAAAATACCCCCAAAGTTAGCAGAAGGAAAGAAATCATAAAGATCAGATCAGCAATAAATGAAAAACAAATGAAGGAAACAAGAGCAAAGATCAATAAAATTAAAATCTGGTGCTCCGAAAAGATAAACAAAATTGATAAACCGTTAGCCAGACTCATCAAGAAAAAAAGGTAGAAGACTCAAATCAGTAGAATTAGAAATGAAAAAGGAAAAGTAACAACTGACACTGCAGAAATACAAAGGATCATGTGAGATTACTACAAGCAAGTATATGCCAATAAAATGGACAACCTGGAAGAAATGAACAAATTCTTAGAAATGCAAACCTTCCAACACTGAACCAGGAAGAAATAGAAAATATGAACAGACCAATCACAAGCACTGAAATTGAAATTACCATTAAAAATCTTCCAACAAACAAAAGCCCAGGACCAGATGGCTTCACAGGCGAATTCTATCAAACATTTAGAGAAGAGCTAACACCTATCCTTCTCAAACTCTTCCAAAATATAGCAGAGGGAAGACCACATCCAAACTCATTCTACGAGGCCACCATCACCCTGATACCAAAACCAGACAAAGATGTCACAAAGAAAGAAAACTACAAGCCAATATCACTGATGAACGTAGATTCAAAAATCCTCAACAAAATACTAGCAAACAGAATCCAAAAGCACGTTAAAAGGATTATACACCATGATCAAGTGGGGTTTATCCTAGGAATGCAAGGATTCTTCAATATATGCAAATCAATCAATGTGATACACCATATTAACAAACTGAAGGATAAAAACCATATGATCATCTCAATAGATGCAGAGAAAGCTTTTGACAAAATTCAACAACAATTTATGATAAAAACCCTCCAGAAAGTAGGCATAGAGGGAACTTTCCTCAACATAATAAAGGCTATATATGACAAGCCCACAGCCAACATCATCCTCAATGGTGAAAAACGGAAAGCATTTCCACTAAGATCAGGAACAAGACAAGGTTGCCTTCTCTCACCACTCTTATTCAACATAGTTTTGGAAGTTTTAGCCACAGCAATCAGAGAAGAAAAGGAAATAAAAGGAATCCAAATCAGAAAAGTAGAAGCAAAGCTGTCACTGCTTGCAGATGACATGATACTATACATAGAGAATCCTAAAGATGCTACCAGAAAACTACTAGAGCTAATCAATGAATTTGGTAAAGTAGCAGGATACAAAATTAATGCACAGAAATCTCTGGCATTCCTATATACTAATGATGAAAAATCTGAAAGTGAAATCAAGAAAACACTCCCATTTACCATTGCAACAAAAACAATAAAATATCTAGGAATAAACCTACCTAAGGAGACAAAAGACCTGTATGCTGAAAATTATAAGACACTGGTGAAAGAAATTAAAGATGATACAAATAGATGGAGAGATATACCATGTTCTTGGATTGGAAGAATCAACATTGTGAAAATGACTCTACTACCCAAAGCAATCTACAGATTCAATGCAATCCGTATCAAACTACCACTGGCATTTTTCAGAGAACTAGAACAAAAAATTTCACAATTTTTATGGAAACACGAAAGACCACGAATAGCCAAAACAATCTGAGAAAGTAGAAGAGAGCTGGAGGAATCAGGCTCCCTGACTTCAGACTATACTACAAAGCTACAGTAATCAAGACAGTATGGGGCTTCCCTGGTGGTGCAGTGGTTGAGGATCTGCCTGCCAACGCAGGGACACAGGTTCGAGCCCTGGTCTGGGAAGATCCCACATGCTTCGGAGCAACTGGGCCTGTGAGCCACAGCTACTGAGCCTGCACGTCTGGAGCCTGTGCTTTGCAACAAGAGAGGCCACGATAGTGAGAGGCTTGCGCACTGCGATGAAGAGTGGCCCCCTCTCGCCGCAACTAGAGAAAGCCCTCGCACAGAAATGAAGACCCAACACAAACAAAAATAAATAAATATATTTTTAAAAAAACAAAACAGTACTGTACTGGCACAAAAACAGACATATAGATCAATGGAACAGGATTAAAAGCCCATAGATAAACCCACACACATATGGTCACCTCTTCTTTGATAAAGGTGGAAGAATATACAGTGGAGAAAAGACAGCCCCTTCAATAAGTGGTGCTGGGAAAATTGGACAGCTACATGTAAAAGAATGAAATTAGAACACTCCCTAACACCAGACACAAAAATAAACTCAAAATGGATTAAAGAACTAAATGTAAGGCCAGACACTATCAAACTCTTAGCGGAAAACATAGGCAGAACACTCTATGACATAAATCACAGCAAGATCCTTTTTGACCCACCTCCTAGAGTAATGGAAATAAAAACAAAAATAAACAATGGGACCTAATGAAACTTAAAAGCTTTTGCACAGCAAAGGAAACCATAAACAAAAGATAACCCTTGGAATGGGATAAAATATTTGCAAATGAAGCAACTGACAAAGCATTAATCTCCAAAATTTACAAGCACCTCATGCAGCTCAATGTCAAAACAACAAACAACCCAATCCAAAAATGGGCAGACAAACTAAACAGACATTTCTCCAAAGAAGATATACAGATTGCCAACAAACACATGAAAGAATGCTCAACATCATTAATCATTAGAGAAATGCAAATCAAAACTACAATGAGACATCATCTTACACCAGTCAGACTGTCCATCATCAAAAAATCTAGAAACAATAAATGCTGGAGAGGGTGTGGAGAAAAGGGAACCCTCTTGCACTGTTGGTGGGAATGTAAATTAATACAACCACTATGGAGAACAGTATGGAGGTTCCTTAAAAAACCAAAAATAGAACTACCATATGACCCAGCAATCCCAATACTGGGCATATATCCTGAGAAAACCATAATTCAAAAAGAGTCATGTACCAAAATGTTCATTGCAGCTCTATTTACAATAGGCAGGACATGGAAGCCACCTAAGTGTCCATCAACAGATGAATGAATAAAGAAATGCGGCACATATATACAATGGAATATTACTCAGCCATAAAAAGAAAGGAAATTGAGTTATTTGTAGTGAGGTGGATGGATCTGGATTCTGTCATACGGAGTGAACTAAGTCAGAAGGAGAAAAACAAATACTGTATGGCAACACATATATTTGAAATTTAAAAAAAAGGCCATGAAGAACCTAGGGGAAGATGGGAATAAAGATGCAGACCTACTAGAGAATCGACTTGTGGACACGGGGAGGGGGAAGGGTAAGCTGTGACAAAGTGAGAGAGTGGCATGGACATATATACACTACCAAACGTAAAATAGCTAGTGGGAAGCAGCCGCATAGCACAGGGAGATCAGCTCAGTGCTTTGTGACCTCTTAGAGGGGTGGGATAGGGAGGGTGGGAGGGAGGAAGATGCAAGAGGGAAGAGATATGGGGACATATGTATATGTATAACTGATTCACTTTGTTATAAAGCAGAAACTAAGACACCATTGTAAAGAAATTATACCCCAATAAAGACGTTAAAAAAAAAAAAACAGCATCTGTGAGTCTTTTCCTAATGCGTGTATAAGTGGGTTTAAATTTTCTGACACATTTAGACTGAATGGTAAGTCACCCAACCATCTTGCCCTGGGACAGTTATGCAAAGTGCTGCTCCCCACCTGGGCACGGAGAACATTTTTATTAACATCCTCCTGGGCAGGCGCATGCATAAAAAGATACTGTGATTGGTCCAAGGTCAAAAGCCAAAGAACTTTGAAAAACACTTGGACTCTGAGAACAACAAAATAAACGCTTTTTCTGATGAAAATTATGTCTGTGAAGCTAAATGGCTGAAGTAGGAAAGTACATAGGTTAGACTTCAATAAAGAAAGTTTTTAGCTTAGATTTAAAAGCATAACTATGGTGAAGGTTTAACTGTCCTTTCGAAAATCCATCTTCCTTCAGAATTGCTGGTAAGAGATGACTTCAAAAATGTTCCTCATCCCTGATACGATCATATTAACACTGCTGGTCACCATCACTAGATTCCATTTTTGCCAGTTGGCCTTTGGAAAATGTCTGCTTGCCTGGAGAAGTATAGCCCTTGTTATATATATTCATCATATATTTATGCTTCAGAGATAAACTCTCACCTCTGAATTTGATTACTTTTCCTTAATTATAGATTTCTATGGCTCCCATGTGTCTGGAATAAATCTGATTAAAAACAAGACTCCTGATCCCTGTGCCAGGCTGAGACTGTTCTGTTTTGCTTATTAGTAGGACGAGCACTTGGATGGTGGTCTGCACTAGCATGCACTCAGTCCATGAACAGGGAAGCCCTTCCTTCTCCAATTTCTTCTGCTTGCTCGTTGATTACTTTAACAGGGAACACAACTAGAAGTACAGCTTAAATTCAGGTATCACTGAGAGAGGTGATGTGTTCACGGGAATTCAAAGAGCCAGAGAACTAATCCCCTCTTCCATACTTCACAGAAGAGATTCTAACCTTTTTTGAATATTTCTATATCATCCTGGAATAAAACACAACTGCCCAGAATACTAGAAATGAGTCAAATGTGTATTTGACTTCTCAATATGTCAGAGCCCATGAGGTAGGTGGGGGAATGTGTCTTCTGCCACTGTCTCAGCCCCGAACTAAGGATGTTCAACCAGGGAGTTCCTTGAGCCAAGGTCACCAAGCTGCCCCTTATCTCCCAGGGATGTGGCTGCCTTAATATCCTTGTGATGGATTTCAGGTGCTGGGACCCTGTGTCCATTACTCTCCTTGAGGTAGGACGTCTGCAAGACTCCTTCTCATGGCTGCCCAATAGGTCAGTCAACTTACTTTGCTCCAGATCTCACAGCTAGCTAGTGGCAAAGGAATAAGACTTGTCAATCCAAGTCCTAACGCCACACATCCAGACATATATGATCAGAAGCCTAGAGGTGCCCTATGCCGGGCACAGCCCCCTTCCGTGTTCTGCCTCTCACTCCAGACTCCCCAGTCCACAAAGGCAGGCAGGCATCGTGAAGCTGTGGCACCCTGGGGTTGGGGGTGGTGCAGGAGAGAGCCCCTGTTAGAGGCAGTGCCTTGCTACTGAGTGCACTGCTCTCCCACTGCTTTAATATTTTGTTGTAAAACAAACAACATCACCGGGGGAATTGCTGCCAGTGGATAATGGCCTCCTGCTTTGCAATTAAGCGCTGACATTCAGTTGTGCCACACCAGCCATGGTATACTGCTGCTTCCTGTTCCAATGTTCTCACCCATGAGCGTTTTCTGCTAATCAAATTTATTATCCTATACCGCAGATCTTGACATTCACTTCGTTTTCAGCCTGGTGGTGAAGATTTAGAGAATATCATTTTTAAGCTACCCGTCCTTTCCAGCCTGGCATTCATAAGGCCCACAAAGAAACACAAACAGATTTAAATAAAGTGCAAAAGCTCCAAAAGTTTATGTTGGTAAGAAATACCAGTTGTCAGGGGATTCAGTAGCAAGACAACTTTTTCAAGTGGATAAGGAGAAAGAGATTTGTGAAAGTACCTTTCATGTCACGCTGAGATTATTCCCTACTGACCACTTAACTCAGGTTCAAGTCCATAAACCTGGCCTCGGATATGACATCTTGTGGCATCTCACAGAATCTCTCAACTCAGACCTAACAGGAATAACCCTCTGATCTGCAATGATGTTTCAGTTCTTTCTTCAGAAAAGGGTATTTCATGTACCACCTATGTCTCCCTGGTGGGTTCAGAATCATTAAAATACTAGTTACTCTATAGAAGTGGCTACTTTCTTAGCAGCTCAGGGGCATAGAACTGTGCATTACCCCAGGCTCTGAAAACCTCACACCTGTTGCCCTGCAAAGAAGGGATAGAGAGCCATACTTCCCACAAGTATAACCACTGTTTGAAATGTCTGTGCAAGAGCTAGGAAGATGAGCTCCCGAGGTCTCGATTCTCTCATTTGTAACTTGAGGGCAGTAAAATAGATGATCTCACAAACCTCCTAGACCATGATTTGTGATAACCAAAAGGTCTCATGAATAGGCACCAGGAGCCCATTATTCTCCCTCATTTCTCCACACCAATCTCCTTGCCCCGAGTAACAAGCCATTTTCAGGGGGAAGCCCCTTCTCCTCGTCTTGTTTAGGGTCCAGCCCCCAGCATCTGCTGTCTCCAGCCCATAGCCACCTTATCCTCCTCCTCCACCTCCTCACTGCTTCCCTGGTTTGCTCTCTCATCACTTTGCTACCCTGTAACCCAAATTTATCCCCAGCCTGCCCCAGAGATCCATTTTGTCATTGTTTTCTATCTTCTTTTCCAGAAGAAAACGAAACAAATTTGCTGTACAGTTAAATGCAAACCACCTTCAAGTAGTTAACAGGTTATTATAAATTCACACTAAATTTTAAAAGACAAAGAAAATCCTTTCCTGGGCACACAGGGAAAAGCATATGTGTTGCAGAGCTGGGGATGAGGAGGAGATTGTGAGGGAGGAAAGGAACAGTCATTCACTGAGTATCAGGTAATGTCAGGAAGTATACTAGGTGTACTGCTCTTTAATAAATTATTATATTGTTCTTTTAGATTTCAAAAGCAATGCGTACATTTTCACAGAATGCAAACACAACCAGTGCATAAAATAAAGTCAACTGTATTCTTATCACCCCCCCAACACCACCCTCTTCTTCTAAAATCAGCATCCACAATAGTTTTGTTGTGTATTGATTCAACAAATATGTGTTGACTATTCGCTTTTTATCAGGCCCTATTATGACAGAGGTGTGTTTTTGGTGTGTGAACTAAACAGAAAGAAATACCTGCTTTCCTGGAGCTTACATTCTAGTGGAGGAAGACAGACAGTTTAAACTAAATAAGTAAAATAAATATTATATCAGAGATGATAAGAGCTATGGAGAAAAATAGAACAGGGAAGGGGATAGAAGGAGCAGGGGTACAGGGCAGGTGAACAGTTTTGAATAGTGCCATCAGGAAATACCTTGCTGAGAAGTTGGCACTTGAGTGAGTATATGATGTTGGAGAAGTGAGTTAAAACATCTTTCGGTAATTTTCTCTGTTCTCATAAGTATTCCAAATATAAATGCTTGCATATTGTTTGCCTAAATGCTTTTTACAAAATGGGATTATATTATACTATATACATTACTTTGCAACCTATGTTTTCACCTGAAAAGTAAATCATTGACACCTCTCTGGGTCAATACATATAGATCTAGTTCATTCTTTTTAATAACTACATAATTTTTCATAGTTTGTGTGTATCATAACTTACATAAATGTTCCTATTGATGGAATTCAAGTTATTTGCAGTGTCCACACTCTGTTTTATTTTCTTTGGAAATGCATGCAATGTTGTAAAGTTTTCTAGGTTTTATTTTATTCATGCCAAAGTTCTAGATATTTTAAATATTCTATCTATTTTATTCAGGACAACTTAACTGAGAGCTAGATTTATTATATTCTTTTATAGAAGCAAAGAAGCAGACATTCAGAATAGTTAAGCTGGTTTGCACATGGCCATTTAGCTACTGAATAAGAAAACAAAAATTTAACCTCAGGACAGTATTGGGTCAAAAAGTCTATATTCTTTCCAAAACTACACCAGATCTCAGAGCTGAGGACAGAGCAGCATTACCATCCCCAAGACAGTGGGGAGAATAAGAGCAATGGAGTTCATTTTTCATAGCACTGAATTTATTTAACTTAAAGACTGCCATTTATTTTGAAATCATGCCCTTCCTATGTTTTTGGCAATAAATTTACTCGATTTAATGAAATAAGGTGACAGCAGATGGTGGACAGTACTGTCTAATCAACATACTTGGGAAAGAAAAAAAATTCCAATTCTAGTTTGGTTCCCCAAATATACCTATTTTAATGTTCCATGAACCCCTGGAACCACTGGAGTAGAGAGTATGGTGTGAAGCTCCCTAGTCTAGGCAGCCACAGATCTGAGCCCCTTGCAGGTTTGCCTCTGTGCCTCTATCTACCTCAAGACACCCTTTTCTAGTCTTTAAAACTGAGATCATAATACTTCTCAACTCCATACATGTAGAGTGTTTTTATTTTGCTTAAGGATAGACCTATGCCTATTTACTGATAGATAATATCTGAAGAAAAAGATTCAGCCAAACCCTGTGGATAACAATGAAATTTCCTAGATAGCCTCATCCAACAGAGGGCAGACAGCAGAAGCAAGAAGAACTACAATCCTGCAGCTTGTGGAACAAAAACCACATTCACAGAAAGATAGACAGGATGAAAAGGCAGTGGGCTATGTACCAGATGAAGGAATAAGATGAAACCCCAGAAAAACAACTAACTGAAGTGGAGATAGGCAACCTTCCAGAAAAAGAATTCAGAAAAATGATAGTGAAGATGATACAGGACCTCGGAAAAAGAATGGAGGCAAAGACCGAGTAGATGAAAGAAATGTTTAACAAAGACCTGGAAGAATTAAAGAACAAACAAACAGAGATGAACAATACAATAACTGAAATGAAAACTACACTAGAAGGAACAAATAGCAGAATAACTGAGGCAGAAGAACGGATAAGTGACCTGAAAGAAAGAATGGTGGAATTCACTGCTGCAGAACAGAATAAAGAAAAAAGAATGAAAAGAAATGAAGACAGCCTAAAATACCTCTGGGACAACATTAAATACAATAACATTTGCATTATAGGGGTCCCAGTAGGGAGAAGAGAGAGAGAAAGGACCCGAGAAAATAGTTGAAGAGATTATAGTCAAACACTTCCCTAACATGGGAAAGGAAATAGCCACCCAAGTCCAGGAAGCACAGCGAGTGCCATACAGGAAAAACACAAGGAGAAACACGCCAAGACACACAGGAATCAAACTGGCAAAAATTAAAGACAAAGAAAAATTATTGAAAGCAGCAAGGGAAAAATGACAAATAACGTACACGGGAACTCCCATAAGGTTAACAGCTGATTTTTCAGCAGAAACTCTACAAGCCAGAAGGGAGTGTCACGATATACTTAAAGGGATGATCTGAAGAGACTATAGTCGGACACTTCCCTTAAAGGGAAGAATGTACAACCAAGATTACTCTACCCGGCAAGGATCTCATTCAGATTCAATGGAGAAGGGCCACAACGCTATGAGATTAGAAATCATTTACAGAGAAAAAAACATAAAAAAACACAAACATGTGGAGGCTAAACAATACATACTAAATAACCAAGACATCACTGAAGAAATAAAAGAGGAAGTCAAAAAATACCTAAAGACAAATGACAATGAAAACTTGGTGATCCAAAACCTAAGGGATGCAGCAAAAGAAGTTCTAAGCAGGAAGTTTATAGCTAAACAAGCCTACCACAAGAAACAAGAAATATCTCAAATAAACAATTTAACCTTACACCAAAAGGAACTAGAGAAAGAAGAAAAAACAAAACCCAAAGTTGGAACAAGGAAAGAAATCATAAAGATCAGAACAGAAATAAATGAAATAGAAACAAAAAAACAATAGCAAAGATCAATAAAACTAAAAGCTGGTTCTTCTAGAAGATAAACAAAATTGATAAACCATTAGCCAGACTCATCAAGAAAAAGAGGGAGAGGACTCAAATCAATAAAATTAGAAATGAAAAAGAAGTTACAACAGACACCGCAGAAATACAAAGCATCCTAAGAGACTACTACAAGCAACTTTATGCCAATATAATGGACAACCTGGAAGAAATGGACAAATTCGTAGAGAGATATAACCTGCCAAGACTGAACCAAGAAGAAATAGAAAATATGAACAGACCAATCACAAGTAATGAAATAGAAACTGTGACTAAAATTCTTACAAAAAACAGGGCTTCCCTGGTGGTGCAGTGGTTGAGAGTCCGCCTGCCGATGCAGGGGACATGGGTTTGTGCCTTGGTCTGGGAAGATCCCACATGCCACGGAGCAGCTGGGCCCGTGAGCCATGGCCGCTGAGCCTGCGCGTCCGGAGCCTGTGCTCTGCAATGGGAGAGGCCACAACAGTGAGAGGCCCGCATATCGCAAAAAAAAAAAAAAAAAAAAAAACTTACAAAAAACAAAAGTCCAGGACCAGATGGCTTCACAGGTGAATTCTATCAAACATTTAGAGAAGAGCTAACACCCATCTTTCACAAACTCTTCCAAAAAGTTGCAGAGGAAGGAACACTCTGAAACGCATTGTATGAGGTCACCATCACCCTGATACCACAATCAGACAAAGATACTACAAAAAAAGAAAATTACAGACCAATATCACTGATGGATATAGATGCAGAAATCCTCAACAAAATACTAGGAAACAGAATCCAACAACACATTAAAAGGATCATACACCATGATCAAGTGCCATTTATCCCAGGGATGCAAGGATTCCTCAATATATGCAAATCAATCAATGTGATACACCATATTAACAAACTGAGGAATAAAAATCATATGATCATCTCAATAGATGCAGAAAAAGCTTTTGACAAAATTCAACACCTATTTATGATAAAAACTCTCCAGAAAGTGGGCATAGAGGGAAACTACCTCAACATAATAAAGGCCATATGAGACAAACTCACAGCAAACATCATTCTCAATGGTGAAAAGCTGAAAGCATTTCCTCTAAGATCAGGAACGAGACAAGGATGTCCACTCTCACCGCTATTATTCAACATAGTCTTGGAAGTCCTAGCCTCAGCAAACAGAGAAGAAAAAGAAATAAAAAGAATACAAATTGGAAAAGAAGAAGTAAAACTGTCACTGTTTGCAGATTACCTGATACTATACATAGAGAATCCTAAATAATGCCACCAGAAAACTACTAGAGCTAATCACATTTGGTAAAGTAGCAGGATACAAAATTAATGCACCGAAATCTCTTGCCTTCCTATACACTAATGACAAAAAATCTGAAAGAGAAATTAAGGAAACACTGCCATTTACCATTGCAACAAAAAGAATAAAATACCTAGGAATAAACCTCCCTAAGGAGACAAAAGATCTGTATGCAGAAAATTATAAGACACTGATGAAAGAAATTAAAGATGACACCAACAGATGGAGAGATATACCATGTTCTTGGATTGGAAGAATCAATATTGTGAAAATGACTATACTACCCAAAGAAATCTACAGATTAAATGCAATCCCTATCAAATTACCAATGGCATTTTTTACAGAACTAGAACAAAAAATCTAAAAATCTTTTGTATGGAGACACAAAAGACCCCGAATAGCCAAAGCAGTCTTGAGGGTAAAAAAAGGAGCTGGAGGAATCAGACTCCCAGACTTCAGACTATTCTACAAAGCTAGAGCAATCAAGACAATATGGTACTGGCACAGAAACAGAAACAGATCAACAGAACAAGATAGAAAGCCCAGATGTAAACCCATGCACCTATGGTCAACTAATCTCTGACAGAGGAGGCAAGGATATACAATGGAGAAAAGACAGTCTCTTTAATAAGTGGTGCTGGGAAAACTGGACAGCTACATATAAAAGGATGAAATTAGAACACTCCCTAACACCATACACAAAAATAAACTCAAAATGGATTAGAGACCTAAATGTAAGACCCGAGACTATAAAACTCTTAGAGGAAAACATAGGAAGAACACTCTTTGACATAAATCACAGCAAGATCTTTTTTGATCCACCTCCTAGAGTAATGGAAATAAAAACAAAAATAAACAATGGGACCTAATGAAACTTAAAAGCTTTTGCACAGCAAAGGAAACCATAAACAAGACCAAAAGGCAACCCTTAGAATGGGAGAAAATATTTGCAAATGAAGCAACTGACAAAGGATTAATCTCCAAAATTTACAAGCACCTCATGCAGCTCAATATCAAAAAAACAAACAACCCAATCCAAAAATGGGCAGACGAACTAGACATTTCTCCAAAGAAGATACACAGATTGCCAACAAACACATGAAAGAATGCTCAACGTCATTAATCATTAGAGAAATGCAAATCAAAACTACAATGAGATATCATCTCACACCAGTCAGAATGGCCATCATCAAAAAATCTAGAAACAATAAATGCTGGAGAGGGTGTGGAGAAAAGGGAACCCTCTTGCACTGCTGGTGGGAATGTAAATTGGTACAGCCACTATGGAGAAGAGTATGGAGGTTCCTTAAAAAACTACAAATAGAACTACCATATGACCCAGCAATCCCAATACTGGGCATATACCCTGAGAAAACCATAATTCAAAAAGAGTCATGTACCAAAATATTCATTGCAGCTCTAATTACAATAGCCCGGAGATGGAAACAACCTAAGTGTCCATCGACAGAAGAACTGATAAAGAAGATGTGGCACATATATACAATGGAATATTACTCAGCCATAAAAGAAACGAAATTGAGCTATTTGTAATGAGGTGGATAGACCTAGAGTCTGTCATACAGAGTGAAGTAAGTCAGAAAGAGAAACACAAATACTGTATGCTAACACATATATATGGAATTAAAAAAAATGTCATGAAGAACCTAGGGGTAAGACAGGAATAAAGACACAGACCTACTAGAGAACGGACTTGAGGATATGGGGAGGGGGAAGGGTGAGCTGTGACAAAGCGAGAGAGAGGCATGGACACATATACACTACCAAACGTAAGGTAGATAGCTAGTGGGAAGCAGCCGCATAGCACAAGGAGATCAGCTCGGTGCTTTGTAACTGCCTGGAGGGGTGGGATAGGGAGGGTGGGAGGGATGGAGACACAAGAGGGAAGAGATATGGGAACATATGTATATGTATAACTGATTCACTTTGTTATAAAGCAGAAACTAAGACACTATTGTAAAGCAATTATACCCCAATAAAGATGTTAAAAAAAAAAAAAAGACCAAAAGATAACCCTCAGAATGGGAGAAAATATTTGCAAACAAATCAATGGACAAAGGATTAATCTCCAAAACACATAAACAACTCATGCAGCTCAATATTAAAAAAACAAACAACCCAATCCAAAAATGGGCAGAAGACCTAAATAGACATTTCTCCAAAGAAGACATACAGATGGCCAAGAAGCACATGAAAAGCTGCTCAACATCACTAATTATTAGAGAAATGCAAATCAAAACTACAATGAGGTATCACCTCACACCAGTTAGAACGGGCTTCATCAGAAAATCTACAAACAACAAATGCTGGAGAAGGTGTGGAGAAAAGGGAACCCTCTTGCACTGTTGGTGGGAATGTAAACTGATACAGCCACTATGGAGAACAGTATGGAGGTTCCTTAAAAAACAAACTAAAAATAGAATTACCATATGATTTAGCAATCCCACTACTGGGCATATACCCAGAGAAAAACCACAATTCAAAAAAGATACATGCACCCCAATGTTCATTGCAGCACTATTTACAATAGCCAGGTCATGGAAGCACCCTAAATGCCCATCAACAGACGAATGGATAAAGAAGATGTGGTACATATATACAATGGAATATTACTCAGCCATAAAAAAGAACAAAATTGATTCATTTGTTGAGACATGGATGGATCTAGAGATTGTCATACAGAGTGAAGTAAGCCAGAAAGAGAAAAACAAATATCGTATATTAACACATATATGTGGAGCCCAGAAAAATGGTACAGATGAACTGGTTTGCAGGGCAGATATTGAGACACAGATGTAGAGAACAAACGTATGGACACCAAGGGGGAAAGCCGTGGGGTGGTGGTGGTGGTCGTGTGATGAACTGGGCGATTGGGATTGACATGTATACACTAATGTGTATAAAATTGATGACTAATAAGAACCTGCTGTATAAAAAAATAATAAGAAGAAAAAAACAATGAAGTTTCCAAGTTTGGAAGAAAACTGAAGCTGAGTAATATTTGGAGTCAAGGACTAGGTAATTCAGGTTATAAATAAAAATAATAATTGAAAATATTTATTGGAAATATATTGTATTGTCAGACATATATCCTATTTAATATATGTGGAAAATTTTCTTCTTACTTAATTATTTGATTGAGCTAAGTTTTTAAGAACTGTATATGTATTTGAACTTGACTTTTAATGCTGGATAAAATGTTCATCCTGATGGTGTCCCTAATTTGGAGGAAACATCTCTTGTGTAATTCTGGATATCAGTACACTCCCAAAGCTGGAGTATTTGAAGTTGAGAAGAAAAAGGAAGAAAGGAAGAGAAGAAGAAAGGAAGAAAGGAAGAAAGGAAGGAAGGAAGGAAGGAAGGAAGGAAGGAAGGAAGGAAGGAAGGAAGAAAGAAAGAAAGAAAGAAAGAAAGAAAGAAAGAAAGAAAGAAAGAAAGAAGAAAGAAAGAAAGGAAGAGAAGAAAGAAAGGAAGGGAGAGAGAAAGAGAGAAAAGGAAGGAAGAAGTAAAAATAATTTTAACAGCCTAACATAATATAAAATAGCCCAATAAAAAGATTACTTTTCATGTATGTGTGATAAAATAACACACTGCTAAGAGAGGAATTTATAATAATCTATACATAACTGCTTAATCTCTTAGTAGTCGAACAGTTAGATCCCATATTAATATTGCATCCACTTTAACCAAGAATCTAGTCATATTAGTAAAGTACTCTGGACTTCCCTCTTCCTGTTCACTTGCTCTTTAGTAAATGGAAAGTGTGGAGTCCAGGGATCACACTTTCCATTTGACATCATCAAACTAATGAATTCTCTAGTAAAGAGCTGAATTTACTACAATCTGAAAAAAAAAAAAAAAAGCCTTGATAGGAAGTGAATGTAAACCTAGAGTGACAATGCCTTTCAGACACACATGTGATTTCCCCAGAGCATAAAAGAGCCTAGAGTGCATGCTCATCTGTAATTACAACAGAGAAACAACTCAACAGAAGATGTCTGTAAGCAGTTTGTGCCCTGAGATTTACAGTCCTAATCTGCTCTGTTGGGTGGAGTCAGCAATGTGCCCTGACTCTGCCACTGAGGAACGTGGAGTCATTAAGACAGAATCAAAATGGTAACTGTAGCAGGAAAGAAGGAACTGATGCTGAAGGCATTCCCAGGAGCTCCAACTGTTGTTATTGCTACTGTAGAATTAACATTGCCATCTCAGAAGCACCATGATGGCTGAATTGAGCCCATGCCCTGTGCAAAAAATCAAGAGCCTAAATTTGGCATTTTGCAAACATTTTATAAATAGAAAAGCAAAAGCAAAGAAATGCAATAACTTTGATCTTGTGCTTTTTAACATTTGGAAAAATAAAATAATCCTGTTTCTTTGTTTACTCTAAGACTCTGCCATAGGCCTTGCTTGGAAAATGGGAATAAACTTGCCTTACTTTTTTTTAGAGGTTGGGTTTTGTGTGTTAACATGTTCCTTCTCTCCCTGTTATAAATCTGTAATTGTGGAGATGCCGTGCAACTTGGTAACTTCTTGAAGAGCAAGAGTTAAGGCAATAGAGAATGAGAGTTAATTTCATATGTGCTTATGTGGAAATGCTATTAGTCTAAAGAAAAATCTATGTCTTCGTGATAGATAACATAAGATAAAGTTTAGATTCTATGCTTCCCAATTACCTCAAAAGTACTAATTAATCTCGGGAAAGTCAATAGTTTAGATGTTGCCAGAAATTTTCAACCTGTTTCAAGAAAACTTCCATAACCAAGAGTTTCCCTCTTTACTTAGGCTTACTGAAAAGCCCTTAGGATCTGCATATGGAGGTCGAATATGGCAGGTTCTCCATTTACCGTATGACGTAGTGGGTTTCTCTACTACCACAGCAAGTAAATTGTTATCGGCTTCTTTGTTCTCGTTGCTTAGTTTGTCCACAGCTTCCAAATAAAAGTATATGATGCTTATATAATTTCTTTAGGTAGTTCAAGAGCTCACTAGTGGGAAATTTGCACAATGATGCTAACTACCTGTCTTCCAGAGTGTTGATAGTTCTGAGGCGTTGGGTCAGATCAGAATCACTAGAGAAATTATTAAAAACATGAATGTCAGGAACCCATAGATGCTGATTCACATTTAAGGGCCAGGACACCAGTATTTTTCAAGCTTCCTAGGTGATCCTAATACATTAAGAAAAATTGAGAAGCACTATTCTAAATGATAAGTAGTGATTTATGTAATGAATTTATTTCCAGAAAATAAAGAGTATGCTTAGAATGGTAGTGTCTTCCCCTCAGGATCTGAGGGTTTTCAGGGCTCATTATTGCTTTTGAAAACAAAACTATTCTTTGGGAAAAAAATTAATAAAGAATCTATATAACTCCAGTGTCTCTTCTTCCACCCCACAGGGCACAGGGTACTATATATATATATATAGATAGATAGATAGATAGATAGATAGATAGATAGATAGATATAGCAAAAGACTTTTAAAATCTTTCCTACTCATCACATAATTTAGCTGAAAATAGCTAGGAATACTAGGGGGAAAATAAAGAGCAAAACAAACACACCCACACAGAAATATACATTTAATTAAAATTTAAAACAAAAAA
Organism: Grampus griseus; assembly: GCF_964374135.1. Classification (NCBI taxonomy): domain Eukaryota; kingdom Metazoa; phylum Chordata; class Mammalia; order Artiodactyla; family Delphinidae; genus Grampus; species Grampus griseus. The sequence goes on from NC_139018.1 coordinate 60,766,962, forward strand.
AACTAATTTTCCTCTCCTATGGTTTATTCTCCCCAAAGTAGCTACAGCAATGTTGCAAGTGGGAGGAAAACAGACTTGGATTGAACTACAGAACAATGGTGTTTTGGTCCGGTGGAGCAGAGTTCCAAGGCTTCTCCTTAGGAAAAGTCTGTCTCTGCCTTGATTTCAGGCAGAGCTCCTTTTTGCCTTCCAAGTTCAATGCTGGGTTGCTAAGAAAAGCTGTTTGTGCTAACAGACTGACCTTTCTACAGTTTGCTTTACATTTCTGCGGAAGTGGGAACCATTGCAAATGTTTATTAAAATCTAATTTTATAACATACATTATACAAGCATTATATTCTATTTGATTAAGTCACCTCTGAGTTCTCGGGTTAGCTAATTACTACAGCAGGAAGCTTTCAAGGTGTTAGTAGTTTAGATTAGTGGTACCCAAAGATTTCCAACTGTGTTCTGGGTCACACACACAGCTTACCCTTCAATAAAAACCAGTTCCCTGTCCTTGAAAAAACCTCTCCTAGTGATATCTGTCATTTTTCACTTCTCAGCAACAGCTTTGATTGCTTTCTTAAAAGAACATGGAAGAAGAGTATAGATGTAAATCTATAAATTCAAAAGCTATTTCTCATGGGAATCCGTAAGAGCTCTGAAAATTGCATGCAACTAAAATAGAGAGAAAAAAATAAGCTTTTGCTGATTTCCTTTTTTTTTCAGCAGCATTACCGGACATACATTAGAATGGGGACTTTTGTATTTAAATCGACAATCCTGGTGTTTCAAGCCAAACCTGTGAAATATTGTCTTTTCAGTGATGATACCTCCTTCTTAATTGATAAATGGTAGAATCTGAACAATGTCTTGCCTTTTCACTTACTATTGTGGAGACCTTTTCTTCTGAGAAACTCCATGAGATTTTAAATCTTTATTTCATCCATTAGGCTATTGATGGTTTGCCTGTCTGTTTGCTTGTTTTGGTAAAATATGCATAACATAAAATTTACCATCTTAACCATTTTAAGTGTACAGTTTAGTGTTGTATAAACATCACTGTCCTCCATCTCCAGAACGTTTTTCATCTCCCCAAACTGAAACTCTGTACCCATTAAACAATAACTTTTATTCTCCCCTCCCTGCAGCCCCTGGCCAACCACCATTCTACTTTCTGCCTCTATGAATTTGACTGCTCTAGGTACGTCATGTAAGTGGAATCGTACTGTGTTTGTACTTTATAGTGTCTGGCTTCTTTCGGTTAGCTTAATGTCTTCAATTTTCCTCCATGTTGTAGCATGTGTGAAAATTCCATTCCTTTTTAAGTTTGAATAACATTTTATCATATGTTGATACCACATTTTGTTTATCCATTCATCCATCAATATATATTTGAATTGTTTCTACATTTTGGCTGTTGTGAATAAAGCTGCTGTGTACGTTGATGTACAAATATCTGTTTGAGTCTCTGCTTTAAATTACTTTAGGCATATATTGCTGAAGCAGAATTGCTGAATCTTACAATAATTCTATGTTAATTTTTTGCATTTTCCTAATGGCTAATGATGTTGAACGTCTTTTCATGTGTTTATTGACCATCTGTATATATTCTTTGAAGAAATATATATTCAGTTCTTTACCCACTTTTTCAACTGGGTTGTTTGATTTTCTGTTGTTGAACTGAAGCTCTTTATATATTCTGAATATTAACTCCTTATCAGATATAGGATTTGTAAATATTTACTCCATTCTGTGGGTTGCCTTTTCACTCTTTTAATATTGTTCTTTGATGTACAAAATTTTTCAGTTTTGATGAGGTCCAGCTTACTACTTTTTCTTAGGTTTCCTGTGCTTTTAATCTCAAATCCAGGAAATCATTGCCAAATCCAATGTGATGAAGCTTCTCCCCTGTTTCCTTTAAGAGCTTTATCTCTTGCAGAGTTTCTGTTGAAAGATCAGCTTTTAACCTTATGGGGATTCCCTTGTATGTTATTTGTTGATTTTCTCTTGCTCCTTTTTTTTTACTTTGTATTTAATTTTTGTGTCTTGGGTTGTTTCTCCTAGGATCCAGAGTTCCTGGATCACAGGACTCTGCAAGCCAGAAGGGAGTGACAGGACATATTTAAAGTGATGAAAGGGAAAAAACTACAACCAAGATTACTCTACCCAGCAAGAATCTCATTCAGATTCAACACAGAAATTAAAACCTTTACAGATAAGCAAAAATTAAGAGAATTCAGCACCACCAAACCAGCTGTACAATAAATGCTAAAGGAACTTCTCTAGGTAGGAAACACAAGAGAAGAAAAAGACCCACAAAAACAAACCCAAACAATTAAGAAAATAGTAATAGCAACATACATATCAATAATTACCTTAAATGTAAATGGAGTAAATGTTCCAACCAAAAGGTATAACCTGGCTGAATGGATACAAAAACAAGACCCATATATAAGCTGTCTACAAGAGACCCACTTCAGACCTGGGAACACATACAGACTGAAAGTGAGGGGACGGAAAAAGATATCCCACACAAATGGAAAACAAAAGAAAGCTGGAGTAGCAATTCTCATATCAGATAAAATAGACTTTAAAATAATGTTATAAGAGACAAGGAAGGACACTACATAATGATCAAGGGATCAATCCAAGAAGATTTAATAATTGTAAATATTTATGCACCCAACATAGGAACACCTCAATACATTAGGCAGATGCTAACAGCCATAAAAGGGGAAACCAACAGTAATACAATCATAGTAGGGGACTTTTAACACCCTACTTTCACCAATGGACAGATCATCCAAAAGGAAAATAAATAAGGAAACACAAACTTTAAATGATACATTAAACAAGATGGACTTAATTGATATTTATAGGACGTTCCATTCAAAATCAACAGAATACACTTTCTTCTCAACTGCTCAAGGAACATTCTCCAGGATAGATCATATCTTGGGTCACAAATCAAGCCTCAGTAAATTTATGAAAATTGAAATCATATCAAATTTCTTTTCCAACCAAAACGCTGAGACTAGATATCAGTTACAGGAAAAAAACTGCAAAAAATACAAACACATGGAGGCTAAACAATACGCTACTAAATAACCAAGACATCACTGAAGAAATCAAAGAGAAAATTAAAAAATACCTAGAAACAAATAACAATAAAAACACAATGACCCAAAACCTATGGGATGCCACAAAAGCAGTTCTAAGAGGGAAGTTTATAGCAATACTGTCCTACCTAAAGAAAGAAGAAACTGCTCAAATGAACAACCTACCCTTACAACTAAAGCAATTAGAGAAAGAAGAACAAAAATACCCCCAAAGTTAGCAGAAGGAAAGAAATCATAAATATCAGATCAGAAATAAATGAAAAAGAAACAAAGGAAACAATAGCTAAGATGAATAAAACTAAAAGCTTGTTCTTTGAGAAGATAAACAAAATTGATTAGCCAGACTCATCAAGACAAAAAGGGAGAAGACTCAAATCAACAGAATTAGAAATGAAAAAGGTGAAGTAAAAACTGACACTGCAGAAATACAAAGGATCATGAGAGATTACTGCAAGCAGCTATAGGCCAATAAAATGGACAACCTGGAAGAAATGGACAAATTCTTAGAAAAGCACAACCTGCCAAGACTGAACCAGGAAGAAATAGAAAATATGAACAGACCAATCACAGGCACTGAAACTGAAACTGTGATTAAAAAATCTTCCAACAAACAAAAGCCCAAGACCAGATGGCTTCACAGGTGAATTCTATCAAACATGTAGAGAAGACCTCACACCTATCCTTCTCAAAATCTTCCAAAATATAGCAGAGGGAGGAACACTCCCAAAACTCATTCTACAAAGCCACCATCACCCTGATAGCAAAACCAGACAAAGAAGTCACACAAAAAGAAAACTACAGACCGATATCACTGATCAACATAGATGCAAAAATCCCCAACAAAATACTGGCAAACAGAATCCAACAGCACATTAAAAGGACCATACACCATGATCTAGTGAGGTTTATCTCAAGAATGCAAGGATTCTTCAATATATGCAAATAAATCAATGTGATACACCATATTAAAAACTGAAGGAGAAAAACCATATGATCATCTCAACAAATGCAGAAAAAGCTTTCAACAAAATTCAACACCCATTTATGATAAAAACTCTCTGGAAAGTAGGCATAAAGGGACCCTACCTCAACATAATAAAGGCCATATATGACAAACCCACAGCCAACATCATTCTCAATCGTGAAAAACTGAAACCATTTCCTCTAAGATCAGGAACAAGACAAGGTTGCCCACTCTCACCACTATTATTCAACATAGTTTTGGAAGTCCTAGCCACAGCAATCAGATAAGAAAAAGAAATAAAAGGAATACAAATTGGAAAAGAAGAAGTAAAACTGTCACTGTTTGCAGATTACCTGATACTATACATAGAGAATCCTAAAGACACTACCAGAAAACTATAGAGCTAATCAATGAATTTGGTAAAGTAGCAGGATATAAAATTAATTCACAGAAATCTCTTGCCTTCCTATACACTAATGACAAAAAATCTGAAAGAGAAATTAAGGAAACACTGCCATTTACCATTGCAACAAAAAGAATAAAATACCTAGGAATAAACCTACCTAAGGAGAAAAAAACTGTATGCAGAAAACTATAAGACACTGATGAAAGAACTTAAAGATGATAAAAACAATGGAGAGATATACCATGTTCTTGGATTGGAAGAATCAACATTGTGAAAATGACTATACTGACCAAAGCAATCTACAGATTCATTGCAATCCCTATCAAACTACCAATGGCATTTTCACAGAACTAGAACAAAAATTTCACAATTAGTATGGAAATCCAAAAGACCACGAAGAGCCAAAGTAATCTTGAGAAAGAAAAATGGAGCTGGAGGTTTCAGGCTCCCTGACTTCAGACTATACTACAAAGCTAGAGTAATCAAGACAGTACGGTACTGGCACAAAAACAGAAATATAGATCAATGGAACAGGATAGAAAGCCCAGGTATAAACGCATGCACATATGGTCACCTTATCTTTGATAAAGCAGGCAAGAATATACAATGGAGAAAAGACAGTTTCTTCAATACGTGGTGCTGGGAAAACTGGACAGCTGCATGGAAAAGAATGAAATTAGAACACTTCCTAACACCATACACAATAATAAGCTCAAAATTGATTAAAGACCTAATTGTAAGGCCAGACACTATAAAACTCTTAGAGGAAATCATAGGCAGAACACTCTATGATATAAATCACAGTAAGATCCTTTCTGACCCACCTCCTAGAGAAATGGAAATAAAAACAAAAATAAACAAATGGAACCTAATGAAACTTAAAAGCTTTTGCACAGCAAAGGAAATTATATATAAGTTGAAAAGGCAGCCCTCAGAATGGGAGAAAATATTTGCAAATGAAGCAACTGACAAAGGATTAATCTCCAAAATATACAAACCACTCATGCAGCTCAATATCAGAAAAACAAACAACCCAATCCAAAATTGCGCAGAAGACCTAAATAGACATTTCTCCAAAGAAGATATATAAATTGCCAACAAACACATGAAACGATCCTCAACATCACTAATCATTAGAGAAATGCAAATCAAAACTACAATGAGGTATCACCTCACGCCAGTCAGAGTGGCTATTATTAAAAAATCTACAAACAATAAATGCTGGGAAGTGTGTCATGAAAAGGGAATCCTCTTGCACTGTTGGTGGGAATGTAAATTGATACAACCACTATGGAGAATAGTAAGGACTTTCCTTATAAAAATAGAACTACCATAGGACCCAGCAATGCCACTACTGGGCATATACCCTGAAAAACCATAATTCAGAAAGAGTCATGTAACACAATGTTCACTGCAGCACTATTTACAATAGCTAGGAAATGGGAGCAACCTAAGTGTCCATCGACAGAAGAACTGATAAAGAAGATGTGGCACATATATACAATGGAATATTACTCAGCCATAAAAAGAAATGAAGTTGAGCTATTTGTAGTGAGGTGGATGGACCTAGAGTCTGTCATACAGAAAGAAGCAAGTCAGAAAGAGAAAAACAAATAACATATGCTAATCCATATATATGGAATCTAAAAAAAAAAAAAAAAATGGTTCTGAAGAACCTAGGGGCAGGAGAGGAATAAGAAAGCAGAGGTAGAGAATGGACTTGAGGACACGGGGAGGGGTAAGGGTAAGCTGGGATGAAGTGAAAGAATGGCAAGGACTTATATACTACCAAATGTAAAATAGATAGCTAGTGGGAAGCAGCCGCATAGCACAGGGAGATCAGCTTGGTGCTTTGTGACCACCTAGAGGGGTGGGATAAGGAGGGTGGGAGAGAGACGCAAGAGGGAGGGGATATGGGGATATATGTATACATATAGCTGATTCACTTTTTTATACATCAGAAACTAAGACAACATTGTAAAGGAATTATACTCCAATAAAGTTGTTTAAAAAAAATCAGCTGACAGTATATGTGAGGGTTTATTTCTGGGATCACTATTCTATTCCATTGGTCTATATGTCTGTCTTTATGCCAGTACTACACTGTTTTTATTACTGTAACGTTGCAGTAAGTTTTGAAATCAGAAAATGTGAGGTGCTTAACTTTGTTTTTCTTTTTCAAGATTGTTTGGGCAATTTGGAGTCCTCTGAGATTCCATACAAATTGTAAAATGGACTTTTTCTTATTTTTGCCCCCCAAAAAAGTCACTGGAATTTTGATAGAAATTGCCTTGAATCTATAGATGACTTTGAGTATTACTGACATCTTAACAATATTAAGTCTTCCAATCCACTAACATGGGATGTCTTTCCATTTATTTTTACTTGTTTGTAAAATGAGTGATTCATCAGCCACTGAAAAACATTTCTCTCATGCTGAAGATCTTCTTCCAATTAACACAGGACCTCTTATATTAGATAAGAGTTCATTAAATACCAAAGAATATATGAGCAACTAAGTCTAGTAAGTATGCTGATGAACAACAGAATAACATTTCCTTCACATCATGTACAAATAGTTTTAAGCACCCTCTCTGTTTTATTTTAAAAATGCAACCAACGAATATAGCTCACTTTAAGTGTGTGCATGAGACTGAAGGTGTTGATTTGTGGCCACAGGTCTTTCCTTATAAAACTGTGGAAGGCTTTTTGTACCCACAATTCTGTTTAGCAAATGGCCCTAATGATATACACACGTATATTATTATACAGTCTGTATTATTAATTACACAATTCTTGCTCTTCCAGAGCTTACAGTCTAAAGTGAGAGGGAGGGAAATAAGACAAGCGTACATTTAGAGATTGGGTTGTATTTAAACAATTGTTTCCACAATAACACTTGGAAATAGCACAGTGATATCTACAAGTCAGTTCTTTTTAATTTTTTTCACCTTTACCCCTCCCACCCATGCTTTATTTGACTCTACATCTAGTAAATCTTATTTTGAAAAATAAGTCAGTAGTAGTTTAAAATTTTTACTTAAAAAATCTAATAAAAAGTCTATATTTGGGGCTCCCCTTGTGGCGCAGTGGTTGGGGGTCCGCCTGCCGATGCAGGGGACACGGGTTCATGCCTCGGTCTGGGAGGATCCCGCATGCCGCAGGCCCATGGGCCGTGGGCCGTGGCCGCTGGGCCTGCACGTCCGGAGCCTGTGCTCCACAGCAGGAGAGGCCACAGCAGTGAGGCCCGTGTACTGCAAAAAAAAAAAAAAAAAAAGTCTATATTTGGTTTTGTAGTTCTTTGTCTTTTTCCTTTTTTCCTGAGAGTTGATATTCTGGTAGCCTTGGGCTTTGTGTCAGCTATTTTGTTATTATTGTTGTTAGTTTCCAGGCCAGAAATGAAAATATATTGTGTAAAGGTACATATTATAATGGTCCTGAACTTTACAATAATTGCTTTTAGGTGTCATTAATAGATCTTTCCTTCTAATATACATATAACCTAAGTTATTAAAATTTAAAAATGCAAACCTACTTCTAGAAGATCCTTATCACAGTTCAAATAGTTTTCTGTTGATCAGCATGGAGACCATTAGTTGAGCTGTCTTTGGTAGAAATGTTGCCAACTCTGCATATTTGCTGCAGAATGGCCACAATTCATGAATATCTTACTACTGTCCATAATTTGACACTTGGAATTGAGTGAAATCAATTACTTTTTTATAGTCCATGATATTTTAAAATTATTTTTGATGCCTAAGATTTTAAAAGCCAAATGAAACTAAAGCATATGTCGTTTTAAAATCCCAGCACTCTGTCATTTAATTGACTTGCTTGTGATTTTTTTATAGCAAACAGAAAAAATGAATAAGATGATTTGAGAGTTCTCTGCAGTACAGTATATCACATCATTTTCTAACATTTAATGGACATGACTTTACAAATATTTTGGGACACAGTATAGCTTTTAACTTCATTTTATTTTTTTTTTTTTGCTGTGTAATTAAAGCATATAGCTGGGTGCACAATTTAATAATGTTCCTTCTTTCCCTCCTATAATCTCAAATTGGATGACTAAATTCTTTAGCACAGTGGATATTTGGTCTATAAAACTACACCTGGAAATCAAATTCTCAAGAGACTGTATACAAGCTGATACATGTTTTAGAAGCAATCTGGATATCTTAGCTGGCTTTATGACTAGGTTACAGTTAGCGTTCCCAAGCTCAAAATCATGGGTGAGCTTTCAGGTACATGCCTAATGGGAAACAGCTCCTCAAAACACCCAGACCATCAGGAAAGGGAAGCTCAGAGTCAAGTGGCAGTAAATACTCAAACTCTCTAAATCAGCCACTATAAGAAGCATGAGGATAGAGTCTGTGTCTAAACGGCTTTAGCTAAACATAAGACTTCATATAGTGCCTTGAGTGCAGTAAACGCTAAAATCATGATATGATGGAGTTCTTTCCTTCTATCATTTAACAAAATGTAATCCATCAAATGTATGGTTACCGTCTACTATGTGTCAGGCAGATGCCCAGCACCAAGATAAGATGGATGACATAGAGTTTGCCATCAAAGGGTTCACAGTTTAGTGAAAGCGACAGGCATATAAATAAATTAACTACAAATATGCGCTATGTGCTCTAAGAGAAGGAGGTATAAATTGCTGTAGGTACCCGAGTACAATAGCAACGTATTTTATCATCATCATCATCATCATCACTACCAACATCACTATCCATGTTCTACATTTAGAAGTAAAAATTATCTCAAGTATTATAAGATTAGAATGTAACTTTATAGCTTTTCTGATACTTACAATATGAAGGTCTGCATGCATGTTTAAACACACCAGTGTGTATACTATTTTATATGGCACTGAACGCTCTCTTCATGCACCTCTTGACAAATAATTGTGGAAGATACGGTTGTGACAATTGTTAGGAAGATAGGTGACTAGGCGTCATTTAATACTCAATCTCATGATGGCAGATGTCATGTACTCTAAACAATGCACCATTTCACAGAATATTTATCCTGACAAATAGAAAAATTATGACTATTCCTCATTTCAGGTTTTACCTATGAGAGTGGTACATGAAATAGTCACCGATCATTTCCATCTATCACATTTTTAGCAACTGAAGTTTAAATAGTACAAGTAATTGCCCTGGAGGAAGTTTGATTCCACTTTGACTCAATAATTTTTCAGAGTTCAATTTTGGATTCCTCATTATTTCACTTTTCTTTCAAGCCAACCCTCTACCTCCCAACAGCAACCTGCTGCTCTAACTCCAAGTGGTAGAATTTGATTGGGGATCCATTCAGAGCTTGTCATTATCACTCAGGATTAGCTTGAAAGCTTTACAATGGGGCAAAATAATATTTTCACTCTCACCCTGTCACTCTTTATTATCGTGATCCTAACTACTGTAGAAAATGGCATTTCTCAATTTGATCAGGGAAGAGAGAATATGGGGCTAGAGGCAGATTAAGAGTTATGTAAGCAGATTTAGAAAATCGTAAGTGGGTGGTAAGGTAATTAGCATTTATCAAACAGCAAATAGGTGCCAGACACTGTGGGGAGGTATGTATACAGCACACATCATGTTAAAAAAATCTTGTGAGGGTCTTCCCTGGTGGCACAGTGGTTGAGAGTCCGCCTGCCGATGCAGGGGATGCGGGTTCGTGCCCCGGTCCGGGAACATCCCACATGCCGCGGAGCGGCTGGGCCCATGAGCCATGGCCGCTGAGGCTGCGCGTCCGGAGCCTGTGCTCCGCAACGGGCGAGACCACAACAGTGAGAGGCCCGCATACCGCAAAAAAAAAAAAAAAAAAAAAAAATCTTGTGAGGTTAGAATTTGCGCCTATATTTTAACAAAAGATGAAAATTGAATCTCAGAAAATCACGAAGCTATTAAATGGCCAATACAGGATTCAGAATCAATGGGAATATTGAATAAGCGGCAAGTACAAAATTGAGGGGCGTGGCATGTGACAGCATTAGAAGTCTGAATCTGAACCTTGGAAAGTACAGTATTAAAGTAAGAAACTAGATTTGGGTAGGTAGAAGTTGAGGAGAGAAAGTACCAATTGCTAGAGCCCTCTATCTAGCTCTCTGACTCTTCTTTAAAATAGGAATTGTGACTATCATAAATCAAAGGAGCCAAAGTAGAGATAAGAAGCAACGATGACTGTCCAATGTTCTAACAGAGTGGGAATGGGGGTTACCCTTACATTATCTAGAAGTAGGAAGACATTTGTTAGCTTGGAGAAAAACTGCCATTAGTTGGGGACTATAATGAAAGCATCTACGGATGGCTGGTGTTAATGCCTCAGTGGGTAACAAAAGGAGACATTTAAAATGTGTAAGGAATTGTCATGCACACCAAGATTTCACAGAAATAGGGTGGCCTTGATATGCTGGATTGAGAACAGAAGGTTGGATTCTTTATTAAAAAGCTACATCACAGACTTACTAATGATCTCAAGCAAATCATTCAACTCCCCAAATATTGTGTCCTCATCTATACAACAGAATGATTATATCTGCTACTAAAATATCACTGAAAAGTTGATTTTTTTAAAAATTGACTGTTTTACAAGAGGGAAACTTTCAATATAAGCTTTTTGCATCAGGTCAATGAGTAGTCAAAAATATATTGTGATGTTTAATCTTATGTATCAATTTGCCTAGACTATAGAAAATAGTTGCTTAGTCAAACTCTAGATGTTGCTGCAAAAGTGTTTTTAATGCATGAATAACTTTAACATTTACAGTAAATTGCTTTAAGTAAAGCATAATATGGGTGGGTCTCATCCAATCAGTTGAAAGCCTTAAGAGCAAAGACTGTTTCCTGAAGAAGAAAGAATTCTGCTTCCAGACTGCCTGAGTTTTCACCCTTCAAAGTTAGGACTACAACATCGAATTTTACTTCCATTTCCAGTCTGCCAGCTTGCCCTATGGATTTGAGACTTGCCAGTTGCCATAATCATGTGATCCACTTCCTTAAAATCTCTCTAGGTATAAACACATATATAGATATAACTTATTATCCTAGTGATATTACCTCCATATTTTGAGTTATTTGCAGAGAGATTTTTAAGTCACAGTACTCTAAAAATGTTAATATATTTTCCCCCTGATTTTATTAAGTGCTCTATTTATGGTATTTATTTTAGTGATTACCAACTGTTAGGAATATACCTAGTTCAAAAGAAAGTAAATAAAAACATGTAAATGAAAATGGAACATCAATTTTTATGCATCTATGAATTAAATTTGAAATTCACAGAAACTCATGGAGATAGTGAATACTTTAGCATTTAGAGGAAGGGAGAAGATTTAGTCGTGTATTAGAAGATAATATCCAAATGAATAAATTTTCTTTTTGGCAGGTGAAATATTCCATCAAGTTTTGAAATAAAAAGCAATTTCCGGGCTTCCCTGGTGGTGCAGTGGTTGAGAGTCCACCTGCTGATGCAGGGGACACAGGTTCATGCCCCGGTCCGGGAAGATCCCACATGCCGCGGAGCGGCTAAGCCTGTGAGTCATGGCTGCTGAGCCTGCGCGTCCGGAGCCTGTGCTCCGCAACGGGAGAGGCCACAACAGTGAGAGGCCCGCGCACGGTAAAAAAAAAAAAAAAAGCAATTTCCATTTTTTATTGAATAATGCCTCATATCTAGCTAAAGATTTTTATTACTGATGTCTCAACTGCACTAGCAAGACTTTTCTTCACTCAAATATTTGCATCAACTTGATCAACTTTACTTTCACCTCAATTCTTCTTTGATTTATCATATGAAGGGAAAACATCTTTTTATTTGATTTAAACAAGAATTGATTTCTTTTCCTTTAATTCTTTAGAACTGAAAAACTCTGAAATGAGTTTTATTTGAGCCCAAATCATTCATTCATTCATTCATTTAAAAACTTAACAGTAAACATCTATTACTGGAATTGGATCTAGAGGATTTTAAATACCAAGATTGAGACCAAAAGCTCTAAGCTGTGGTCACTACCCTATAATGCTTATCCTCTCTGTGAGGAGAGACAGTACACTTGTAGTCTAATACTAAGGAAGCTGCATCTAATGAAATCTCACAGTAAGATGTAGTACTACAGTAATTTGGAGAAGAAATTAATGCGTATTTAGTGTGAGAAAGATAAAAGTATCCCCTGGCACCCAGGAGCTTGCCTGGTATTATCATGCTTTGGTGCTGTTATAAGTTGTATTTGCAGTCACAGTAAGACTTTGATGTCCTCCTGACAAGCATAAACAATTTCACAGAACATTAACGTCAGACAAGGCCACTCCACAAGGCTGTGATAGATCAAGGCAAAAACCAAGACCACTCTGCCAGCATGTCTGAACACAAGCAAAACATGAACATCGTCCAAGCCGCAAAAGTGACAACACGTTCCGTGTCTGGCCAATATGAGTGACTGTGGCTTCCCCCTGCCCTTCTTTCTTTTGTAATTTGTTTGTTAAAGAAGCTGAGTGGTTTGTCCTGTACAGCTTCCCATGCTAGTTGCCCTATAAAGAGTGACTGCTGCTGCTTTACCAATTAACAGTGCTAGCCTGGATCTAGTTTGCCTTCCTCCTAGATAAGATTTATTAAGATATTCAATCATAGCCCAAATCCTTTTCTAACACCTTCATTTCCCTTGCTGCTATGGTAATTAACCTAAATTGTTAGTTCATAATAATCAATGTAATAATGAACGTAACATACAACAAATGTGTTTACGGAGGTCTTTGGCTAGAGAGCATTGGAAGTTAAATTCAAAGATGAGGAACTGTGAGACTGAACTTAAGAGATCTTCAACATGTGCCATGAAGGTGTAGACAGGAATGACAGGATATATTATCAACAACTTGAAAAAAGTAAGTCATACACCATGGACTTCAACAGGGCACATGGGATTATTCTGAGCAAACAGTAAATTTCTGAAACTCTCACGGCAGATGTGAGAGTTTTGGAAAAGGTAAAATGTCTACTACATAGGCTGGAGGCTTCAAACAGCAAGTATCCCAGGTAGTAAAACTGCCACAAATAGAAGCCCAGGATGCTTCTATTATATCCATAAAGATGCTTCTTTATATATCCTTTCATGTTTGTGTTTAACAAATATTTATTAAACATTGTGGGTCAGGTGCTGTGCTTAGTACAGGTAAAGACACAACTGTGAAACAGCTTTGGGTCTGAACCACCTCTTTCTTCCCACTGCCACTGTACTCCTTTACCTAAACTCCTAAATGATCACCATCCTTTTCAACTGGTTTTCCTGCCTCCCATATCTTTACCTGCCCCCAACCATTTCCAACATTCTGATGCCAAAACAAAATGTCAGCCATTGTTTCCCACCTTAAATCCTCTAGAGGGTCCACACACACACACAAAAACAAATCCCTTAGTACAACATTTGGAACTTTCCACAGTCTCTCTGCAATCTATTTTTCCAATCTTATTTCACTGCTGTCCTACAATAACATGGGACGCCAGTGAAATTAAACATGGCTTCCGAATATGTCACAAGCTTTCTGGCCTCATATCTTATACTATTTTCTCTGCTTGGAACGGCCTCCCCTAGATTTGAATGTTCAGATCCTACCCATCTGTTACATGAAATCATTCCCAAGTTCCCCATCTAAATAAGTTCTCCCTCCCTATACTGTAACATTTCATCTATGTTTCTCTTTTATAGACATGTTGGTTTATGTCACAGTTTCTTTCCTGAACATGTTTATTTTTTAATTAAAAATTTTATTTTGAGATAATTGTAGATTCAAATGCAATTGTAAGAAATAATATAAAACGATCCTGTTAACCTCTTACATAGTTTTCCCAATGATAGTATCTTGCAAAACTAAAGTACAATATCACAAGAAGGATATTGACATTGATATAGTCAAGATATAGAACATTTCCATCATTGCAAGGATCACTCATATTGCCCTTTTATAGCCATACTCACTTCACTCCTGCCTTCACCCCCTCCTTAACCCCTGGATACTGCTAATCTGTTCTCCATTTCTATAATTTTGTCACTTCAAGAAGGTGGTATAAATGGGATCATATAGTATGTAACCACTTGTGATTGAATTTTTTTTAACATCTTTATTGGACTATAATTGCTTTACAATGGTGTGTTAGTTTCTGCTTTATAACAAAGTGAATCAGCTATACATATACATATATCTCCATATCTCCTCCCTCTTGCATCTCCCTCCCGCCCTCCCTATCCCACCCCTCTAAGTGGTCACAAAGTACGGAGCTGATCTCCCTGTGCTGTGTGGCTGCTTCCCACTAGCTTGATTCAGTATAATTATCTGGATATTCATCCAAGTTGTTGAATGTATCAACTGTTCACTGCTTTTATTTCTGAATAATACTCCCATGGTATGAATGCACCATGGTTTGCTTAATCATTCACTCACTGGAGAATACCTGGGTTGTTTCAAGTTTGGGGCAAATATAGATTAAGGTGCTATAAACATTCATGTACAGGTTCTCATATGAACATAAATCATCTTTTCTCTGGTATAAATGCCCAGGAGTGCAATTTCTGGGTTGCAAGATAGTTACATGTTTAGCTTTTTAAGAAACTGCCAAACTTCTTCCACAGAGACTGTACCATTTTATATTCCCAGCAACATACATGAGTAATTCAGTTGCTCTGCATCCTCACCAGCATTTGGTGTTATTGCTTTTTTTTTTTTTTTTTTTTGCGGTACACGGGCCTCTCACTGTTGTGGCCTCTCCCATTGTGGAGCACAGGCTCCGGACGCACAGGCTCAGTGGCCATGGCTCACGGGCCCAGCCGCTCCGCGGCATGTGGGATCTTCCCGGACCGGGGCATTAACCCGTGTCCCCTGCATCGGCAGGCGGACTCTCAACCACTGCGCCACCAGGGAAGCCCTATTGCTATTTTTAATTTTAGCCATTCTTATAGGTGTGTAGTGGTATCCCATTGTGTTTATAATTTGTATTCCTTAATGGCCAATTATGTTGAATATATTTTCATGTCTTTACTTGCTTAACTATGTTTCTTAAGGAAGTTATAGTTGAAAACTTTAAGGAGATCAGCATATGTTTTATAATTCATGGAGTTCAATAAGTTGTTGCTGGATCTGTAAGTAAATCTGGGAAAGGGCTCAAGAGGCTCTACATGAAAAAATGAAGCACAGAGAAGATGGATAAACAGGCCAACAGGTCTGCCTAGTGGTACAGGTGACAGATATCAGTTCTTGTATTTCAAGAACAATGTTCTTTCCTTATACCACCCGTTACTCCCTATGTGTCCTAAATCCAAAAAATTGTTTAGCTTTCTTGACCCTCAGCTGTGTCCCATGTAGTCAACCATGCACATCTGCTTGAAAGATTGTCTTCCCTCGGCCTTTATGGTACTATAGTCCCCAGGTTTTTCTCTTACCTCTTTGGCAACTTCTATTTGTCTCTTTCTTAGATGTATATTTTTCTCCACTGGGGTTTCTTAAAGTGTGGTCCTCAGTCTCCTCTTTTTTCATGATCTCTCTGTGAGAGTGCTCGTCCATGCCATTTGAGTATCTCTTATAGACTGATAACTTACACATCTCCAGACAGGCCTTCCTACCCATATATCTAATTCACTTTTGACATATCCATTAGCATGTCTCAAAAGCATCTTAAATCCAATATGTCCAAAACTTAACTCATTTTCTTCTCCCCAAAACTTAACTTATTTTGTCTCTTCCAAAGCTTCTGAAAGCAGTAAATGGAATCACCATCTGTGTTGCACTTAGGAGGATAAGCCATCTAGCATTTTAAGAGACAAGTAGGAGATTCCATGTTTAGATTTCAGAAAGATCATTCTAGTTTCAGTGAGAAGACCAAATTGCAGAGGTTGGAGAGTTCTTCTTTGAGTTTCATTAGTATATCATGCTCTAGACAATACAGCATTTGCACTGGTTTTCTGTCTGTCTAGAGTACTCTTGCACTGTGAAGTTAATTACTTTACAGTAATTAACTCTGACTTTGCTTCCAGATCTCAACTTATTCTTCAATTTCCTGAGGAAAACCTTTGTTCACCTTGCTAAGTCAAAACTTCCTATTATCACCCTGACAGTGGATACAGAATTTGTCATAGTTATTTGGATGGTTATTTGTTTAAAATCCACCTTCAAAAAAAGTCTACCTTCCATCAAAAGAAACTATGCCTACTCTTGTTCACAACTGTATCTTGAATACCTAGCAATGTATCCATAGATGGCTCTTCATAAATAGTTGTTGAAAGAACTAAAAAAAGTTAACAAATGAGTTCTGTGGAGAAAAAAAAGGCACACACTAAAAGCTTCTAGGGCAAGCCCTGGGTGAATAAAACTTTCTACAATGAAAATATGATATTATTTGATACTTCAAATGATTAACCAGACCTACAGACAGATTCTGAGTCAAAGAAAGATTCAATATATTTTCATTTATTTAACAGACCTTAGATTGGTCATATGCTCCGGGTATTTCTAAGTAAGTGTAATACATGAAATATTAGTATATTTTTTAAATGTTTTCAAGATTGAAATTGACATAAAGATATTGTCTGTAGGAGTGGATTTGAGAAGATGGCGGAAGAGTAAGACACGGAGATCACCTTCCTCCCCACGGATACATAAAAAATACATCTACACGTGGAACAACTTCTACAGAACACCTAATGAACGCTGGCAGAAAACCTCAGACCTCCCAAAAGGCAAGAAACTCCCCACGTACCTGGGTAGGGCAAAAGAAAAAAGAATAAACAGAGACAAAAGAATAGGGACGGGACCTGCACCAGTGGGAGGGAGCTGTGAAGGAGGAAAGGTTTCCACACGCTAGGAAGCCCCTTTGCGGGCGGAGACATCGGGTGGTGGAGGCGGAAGCTTCGGAGCTGCAGAGAAGAGCGCAGCCACAGGGGTGCGGACGGCAAAGCGAAGAGATTCCCACACAGAGGATCAGTGCCGATCAGCACTCACCAGCCCAAGAGGCTAGTCTGCTCACCCGCTGCGGCGGGTGGGGCTGGGAGCTGAGGCTCGGGCTTCGGTTGGATCCCAGGGAGAGGACTGGGGTTGGCGGCATGAACACAGCCTGAAGGGGTTAGTGCACCACGGCTAGCCGGGAGCGAGTCCGGGACAAAGTCTGGAGCTGCCGAAGAGGCAAGAGACTTTTTCTTCCCTCTTTGTTTCCTGGTGCGTGAGGAGAGGGGATTAAGAGCCCTGCTTAAAGGAGCTCCAGAGACAGGCGCAAGCCGTGGCTATCAGCGCGGACCTCAGAGACGGGCATGAGATGCTAAGGCTGCTGCTACAGCCACCAAGAAGCCTGTGTGCGAGCACAGGTCACTATCCACATCTCCTCTCCCGGGAGGCTGTGCAGCCCACCACTGCCAGGGTCCCAGGATCCAGGGACAACTACCCCGGGAGAACACACGGCCTGCATCAGACTGGTGCAAAGTCATGCTGGCCTCTGCTGCCGCAGGCTCGCCCAACATCCGTACCCCTCCCTCCCCCCGGCCTGAGTGAGCCAGAGCCCCTGAATCAGCTGCTCCTTTAACCCCTTCCTGTCTGGGCGGAGGAACAGACGCCCTCAGGTGACCTACACGCAGAGGCGGGTCCAAATCCAAAGCTGAACCCCAGGAGCTGTGTCAACAAATAAGAGACAGGGAAATCTCTCCCAGCAGCCTCAGAAGCAGCGCATTAAATCTCCACAATCAACTTGATGTACCCTGCATCTGTGGAATACCTGAATAGACAACGAATCATCCCAAATTGAGGAGGTGGACTTTGGGAGCAAGATATATTATTTTTTCCCCTTTTCCTCTTTTTGTGAGCGTGTATGTGTATGCCTCGGTGTGAGACTTTGTCTGTATAGCTTTGCTTTCATGATCTCTCCTAGCGTTCTGTCTGTCCGTTGTTTTTTTTAAAAATTTTTTTCTTAATAATTATTTTTTATTTTAAATACTTTATTTTATTTTAATTTATTTTATCCTCTTTCTTTCTTTCTATTTTTTCTCCCTCTTATTCTGAGCAGTGTGGATGAAAGGCTCTTGGTGCTCCAGCCAGGAGTCACTGCTGTGCCTCTGAGGAAGGAGAGCCAAGTTTACAACACTGGTCCACAAGAGACCTCCCAGCTCCACGTAATACCAAACACCAAAAATCTCCCAGAGATCTCCATCTCAACACCACGACCCAGCTTCACTCAACGACCAGCAAGCTACAGTGCTGGACACCCTATGCCAAACAACTAGCAAGACAGGAACACAGCTCCATCCATTAACAGAGAGGCTGCCTAAAATCATTAGTCCACAGACACCCCAAAACAACCACCAGACATGGACTTGCCCACCAGAAAGACAAGATCCAGCCTCATCCACCAGAACACAGGCACCAGTCCCCTGCACCAGTAAGCCTACACAACCCACTGAACCAACCTTAGCCACTGGGGACAGACCAAAAACAACAGGAACTACGAACCTGCAGCCTGTGAAAAGGA
This sequence comes from Grampus griseus, assembly GCF_964374135.1. Classification (NCBI taxonomy): domain Eukaryota; kingdom Metazoa; phylum Chordata; class Mammalia; order Artiodactyla; family Delphinidae; genus Grampus; species Grampus griseus. Next base: position 60,785,944 of record NC_139018.1, read on the forward strand.
GACTCCAAACACAGTAAGATAAGCAAAATGAGAAGACAGAAAAACACACAGCAGACGAAGGAGCGAGATAAAAATGCACCAGACCTAAAAAATGAAGAGGAAATAGGCAGTCTACCTGAAAAAGAATTCAGAATAATGATAGTAAAGATGATCCAAAATCTTGGAAATAGAAAAGACAAAATGGAAGAAACATTTAACAAGGACCTAGAAGAATTAAAGAGGAAACAAATAACGATGAACAACACAGTAAATGAAATTAAAAATACTCTAGAAGGGATCAATAGCAGAATAACAGAGGCAGAAGAACGGATAAGTGACCTGGAAGATAAAATAATGGAAATAACTACTGCAGAGCAGAATAAAGAAAAAAGAATGAAAAGAACTGAGGACAGTCTCAGAAACCTCTGGGACGACATTAAGCGCAACAACATTTGAATTATAGGAGTCCCAGAAGAAGAAGAGAAAAAGAAAGGGATTGAGAAAATATTTGAAGAGATTATAGTTGAAAACTTCCCTAATATGGGAAAGGAAATAGTTCAAGTACAGGAAGCACAGAGAGTCCCATACAGGATAAATCTAAGGAGAAACACGCCAAGACACATATTAATCAAACTATCAAAAATTAAATACAAAGAAAACATATTAAAAGCAGCAAGGGAAAAACAACAAATAACACACAAGGGAATCCCCATAAGGTTAACAGCTGGTCTTTCAGCAAAAACTCTGCAAGCCAGAAGGGAGTGGCAGGACATATTTTAAGTGAGGAAGGACAAAAACCTACTACCAAGATTACTTTACCCAGCAAGGATCTCATTCAGATTTGATGGAGAAATTAAAACCTTTACAGACAAGCAAAAGCTGAGAGAGTTCAGCACTACCAAATAAGCTTTACAACATATGCTAACGGAACTTCTCTAGGCAAGAAACACAAGAGAAGGAAAAGACCTACAATAACAAACCCAAAACAATTAAGAAAATGGGAATAGGAACATACATACTGATAATTACCTTAAATGTAAATGGATTAAATGCTCTCACCAAAACACACAGAATGGCTGAATGGATACAAAACCAAGACCCATATATATGCTGTCTATGAGAGACCCACTTCAGACCTGGGGACGCATACAGACTGAAAGTGAGGGGATGGAAAAAGATATTCCATGCAAATGGAAATCAAAAGAAAGCTGGGGTAGCAATTCTCATATCAGAAAAAATAGACTTTAAAATAAAGACTATTGCAAGAGACAAAGAAGGACACTACATAATGATCAAGGGATCAATCCAAGAAGAAGATATAACAATTGTAAATATTTATGCACCCAACATAGGAGCACCTCAATACATAAGGCAAATACTAACAGCCATAAAAGGGGAAATTGACAGTAACACAATCATAGTAGGGGACTTTAACACCCCACTTTCACCAATGGACAGATCATCCAAAATAAAAATAAATAAGGAAACACAAGCTTTAAATGATACATTAAACAAGATGGACTTAATTGATATTAATGGGATGTTCCATCCAAAAACAACAGAATAGACATTTTTCTCAAGTGTTCATGGAACATTCTCCAGGATAGATCATATCTTGGGTCACAAATCAAGCTTTGGTAAAATTAAGAAAATTGAAATCATATCGAGTATCTTTTCCGACCACAACGCTATGAGACTAGATATCAATTACAGGAAAAGATCTTTAAAAAATAAAAACACATGGAGGCTAAACAATACACTACTTAATAACCAAGTGATCACTGAAGAAATCAAAGAGGAAATCAAAAAATACCTAGAAACAAATGACAATGGAGACACGAGGACCCAAAACTTATGGGATGCAGCAAAAGCAGTTCTAAGAGGGAAGTTTATAGCATTACAATCCTACCTTAAGAAACAGGAAACATCTCAAATAAACAACCTAACCTTGCACCTAAAGCAATTAGAGAGAGAAGAACAAAAAAACCCCACAGTTAGCAGAAGGAAAGAAATCATGAAGATCAGAATAGAAATAAATGAAAAAGAAGTGAAGGAAACGATAGCAAAGATCAATAAACCTAAAACCTGGTTCTTTGAGAAGATAAACAAAATTGATAAACCATTAGACAGACTCATCAAGAAAAAAAGGGAGAAGACTCAAATCAAGAAAAAAAGGGAGAAGACTCAAATCAAGACTCTCCAATGAAAAAGGAGAAGTAACAAATGACACTGCAGAAATACAAAGGATCAAGCTTGTAGAGTTACCACAAGCAACTCTATGCCAATAAAATGGACAACCTGGAAAAAATGGACAAACTCTTAGAAACGCACAACATGCTGAGACTGAACCAGGAAGAAATAGAAAATATGAACAGACCAATCACAAGCACTGAAATTGAAACTGTGATTAAGAATTTTCAAACAAACAAAAGCCCTGGACCAGATGGCTTCACAGGCGAATTCTATGAAACATTTAGAGAAGAGCTAACACCTATCCTTCTCAAACTCTTCCAAAATATAGCAGAGGGAGTAACACTCCCCAACTCATTCTATGAGGCTACCATCATCCTGATACCAAAACCAGACAAAGATGTCACAAAGAAAGAAAACTGCAGGCCAATATCACTGATGAACATATATGCAAAAATCCTCAATAAAATACTAGCAAACAGAATCCAACAGCACATTAAAAGGATCATACACCATGACCAAGTGGGGTTTATTCCAGGAATGCAAGGATTCTTCAATATATGCAAATCAATCAACGTGATACACCATATTAACAAACTGAAGGAGAAACACCATATGATCATTTCAATAGATGCAGAGAAAGCTTTCGACAAAATTCAACACCCATTTATGATAAAAACCCTCCAGAAAGTAGGCATAGAGGGAACTTTCCTCAACATAATAAAGGCCACATATGACAAACCCACAGCCAACATCATCCTCAATGGTGAAAAACTGAAAGCACTTCCACTAAGATCAGGAACAAGACAAGGTTGCCCACTCTCACCGCTCTTATTCAACATAGTTTTGGAAGTTTTAGCCACAGCAATCAGAGAAGAAAAGGAAATAAAAGGAATCCAAATCGGAAAAGAAGAAGTAAAGCTGTCACTGTTTGCAGATGACATGATGCTACACATACAGAATCCTACAGACACTACCAGAAAACTGCTAGAGCTAATCAATGAATTTGGTAAAGCAGCAGGATACAAAATTAATGCACAGAAATCTCTTGCATTCCTATACACTGAAGATGAAAAATCTGAAAGTGAAATTAAGAAAACACTGCCATTTACCATTGCAACAAAAAGAACAAAATATCTAGTAATAAACCTACCTAAGGAGACAAAAGACCTGTATGCAGAAAATTATAAGACACTGATGAAAGAAATTAAAGATGATACAAATAGACGGAGAGATATACCATGTTTTTGGATTGGAAGAATCAACATTGTGAAAATGACTCTACTACCCAAAGCAATCTACAGATTCAGTGCAATCCCTATCAAACTACCACTGGCATTTTTCACAGAACTAGAACAAAAAAATTTCACAATTTGTATGGAAACACAAAAGACCACGAAGAGCCAAAACAATCTTGAGAAAGTAGAACGGAGCTGGAGGAATCAGGCTCCCTGACTTCAGACTATATAGAGAGCTACAGTCATCAAGACAGTATGGCACTGGCACAAAAACAGAAATATGGATCAATGGAACAGGATAGAAAGCCCAGAGATAAACCCATGCACATATGGTCACCTTATCTTTGATAAAGGAGGCAAGAATATACAGTGGAGAAAAGGCAGCCTCTTCAATAAGTGATGCTGGGAAAACTGTACAGGTACATGTAAAAGTATGAAATTAGAACACTCCCTAACACCATACACAAAAATAAACTCAAAATGGATTAAAGACCTAAATGTAAGTCCAGACATTATCAGACCCTTAGTGGAAAACATAAGCAGAACACTCTATGACATATCACAGCAAGATCCTTTTTGCCCCATCTCCTAGAGAAATGGAAATAAAAACAAAAATAAACAAATGGGACCTAATGAAACTTAAAACCTTTTTCACAGCAAAGGAAACCAAAAACAAGACCAAAAGACAACTCTCAGCATGGGAGAAAATATTTGCAAAGGAAGCAACTGACAAAGTATTAATCTCCAAAATTTATAAGCAGCTCATGCAGCTCAATAACAGAAAAACAAACAACCCAATCCAAAAATGGGCAGAAGACCTAAAATGACATTTCTCCAAAGAAGATATACAGATTGCCAACAAACACATGAAAGGATGCTCAACATCATTAATTATTAGAGAAATGCAAATCAAAACTACAATGAGATATCATCCCACACCGGTCAGAATGGCCATCATCAAAAAATCTAGAAACAATAAATACTGGAGAGGGTGTGGAGAAAAGGAAACCCTCTTGCACTGTTGCTGGGAATGTAAATTGATACAGCCACTATGGAGAACAGTATGGAGGTTCCTTAAAAAACTGAAAATAGAACTACCATACGAACCAGCAATCCCACTACTGGGCATATACCCTGAGAGAACCATAATTCAAAAAGAGTCATGTACCAAAATGTTCATTGCAGCTCTATTTACAATAGCCAGGACATGGAAGCAACCTAAGTGTCCATCATCAGATGAATGGATAAAGAAGATGTGGCACATATATACAATGGAATATTACTCAGCCATAAAAAGAAACGAAATTGATTTATTTGTAGTGAGGTGGATGGACCTAGAGTCTGTCATACAGAGTGAAGTAAGTCAGAAAGAGAAAAACAAATACTGTATGCTAACACATATATATGGAATCTAAGAAAAAAAAAAGGGGTCATGAAGAACCTAGGGGTAAGATGGGAATAAAGCACAGACCTACTGGAGAACGGACTTGAGGACATGGGGAGTGGGAAGTGTAAGCTATGACAAAGTGAGAGAGTGGCATGGACATATATACACTACCAAACGTAAAATAGATAGCTAGTGGGAAGCAGCTGCATAGCACAGGGAGATCAGCTCGGTGGTTCATGACCACCTACAGGGGTGGGATAGGTAGTGTGGGAGGGAGGGAGACGCAAGGGGGAAGAGATATGGGAACAAATGTATATGTATAACTGATTCACTTTGTTATAAAGCAGAAACTAACACACCATTGTAAAGCAATTATCCTTCAATAAAGATGTTAAAAAAAAAGATATTGTCTGTAATTTGAACAAATATTGTCAGCTTATCTTTTTTATTTTTTTCTTGTGGTACGTAAGCCTCTCACTGTTGTGGCCTCTCCCGTTGCGGAGCACAGGCTCCGGACGCGCAGGCTCAGCAGCCATCGCTCACGGGCCCAGCCGCCCCTCGGCATGTGGGATCTTCCCAGACCAGGGCACGAACCCGTGTCCCCTGTATCAGCAGGCAGACTCTCTACCACTGCACCACCAGGGAAGCCCTTGTCAAGTATCTTCACAATGTATCTCAAGTTCAAACACTTCTTACTGTTTCCTATGCCACTATTTTAATCCAAATCACTATTTTCTCTTGCTTCAATTTTAGTTGAATTAACTGATCATCCTGTTTTCGTTCTTGTTCTCCTGAAAGTCTAGATCCCACTCAGTGGCTAGAGGCATCCTTTTAGAGTATAGATCAAGTTTACATTTTCCTGTTCTCATCTATCCTGTGCCGGTCATCTATTGCTGCAAAATCTATCATCCAAGCATTAGAGGTATAAAATAGCTACCATTTTATTATGTTCATGATCTGTAAGTCAAGAAATGGTAAAAGGCACAGTGGAGATTGTTCACCTTTGCTCCCTAGTGAGCCACAGCTGTGGCCATTTGAATGGCTGGAAGTGGCTAGAACAGCTCTGCTAGGGCCATATGTCTGGGGCCTTGGTTCTTCTTCATCTGACATCTGTTGAGGTCGGATTGACGCAGATGACTTCCTTACTCATATCTGGTAGCTAGGCTGGAATGGATGGAACAGCTGGGCTGGCTGGACATCGTCTTATGTTTCTCTCCCTACAGAGCTCTCTGCATGATTAGCTTGGACTTCCTCACAGCCTGGTGATCTCAGAGTTGTCAGACTCCTTATATGGCAGCTGGTAGGTTCCAAGATACCTGGGTGGAAGTTTCAAGACTTATTATGACCCATTTTTGTTTCCAAATATCACTTCTGCTGCATTCTATTAGTTAAACAAGTCACTACGGCCAGCCCAGATTCAAGGGGAGGGAATTAGACTCCACCTCTCAATGGAGGGATTAGCAAATAATATTTGGCCATTTTTAATCGACCACACTTCTCATATTACTCAGAGTCCTTACTTACCAAGGCAATTTGAGGCCCTATACAACCTGGTTCCTGCTACTTCTCCAATCCCATCTTCTATTAATCTTCCCCTTGTTATCCTCCTATCTGTTTCTCAGATGTACCAGTTATGTTCCTATCTAGGGCCTCTTCATTTGCTATTTCCTCTGCCTAGATTTCTCACCCCCAGATAATTGAATAGCTCACTGTCTACTTCATTCAAGTGTCTGCATACATGTTGTCATCTCTAGAGAGGTCATCCTTGACCACTTTTGTCACATTCCATTCCCCTAACCTTCATTTTCCTGCATTGTACTTATCTATCATATTATACTTGTTTTTCTATATATTGTATATCTCACTGCCTAGTGTGTAATTTCCAGGAGCAGAAACACTTTCTTTTTTTTTTATCTCTGTTGCCCCAGAGCGTAGAATAGTGCCTGATACTTACTAGGTGCTCAATGAATACTTTTTTCATGAAATATATGAGTAATTCTTAAAACCATCTGTAAATTTGGTTAATAAAATCCTGCCTCTATAGAGCATATACTGAGATATCTTTCAGTTATTATATATTTGTTGTAACTGAGACTATTAAGATTTGGGAGTAATATTGCTGTTCTCAAGAGACCAGTTTGGAGCTGACACAAAATCAGAACTGGTCCTGAACAGACACATGTCCTGATTCTTTTTTTGTTTTTAATTTTTATTTTATATTGGGGTATAGCTGATTTACAATGTTGTGTTAGGTTTAGGTGTACAGCGAAGTGATTCATTTATACATATATCTATTCTTTTTCAGATTCTTTTCCCATATAGGTTATTACAGAATACTGAGTAGAGTTCCCTGGGCTATACAGTAGGTCCTTGTTGATTATCGATATTATATATAGTGGTGTATATATGTTAATCCCAAACTCCTAATTTATCCCTCCCCTCCAACCTTTCCCCTGTGGTAACCATAAGTTTGTTTTCAAAGTCCATGAGTCTGTTTCTGTTTTGTAAATAAGTTCACTTGTATCATCTTTTTAGATTCCACATATAAGTGATATCATATGATATTTGTCTTTCTCTGACTTACTTCACTTAGTATGATAATCTCTAGGCCCATCCATATTGCTGCAAATGGCATTATTTCATTCTTTTTTATGGCTGAGTAATATTCCATTGTATATATGCACCACATCTTCTTTATCCATTCCTCTGTTGATGGACATTTAGGTTGCTTCCATGTCTTGGCTATTGTAAATAGTGCTGCTATGAACATTGGGGTGCATGTATTTTTTCAAATTATGGTTTTCTCTGGATATATGTCTTGGAGTGGGATTGCTGGATCATATGGTAGCTCTACTTTTGGTATTTTAAGGAACCTCCCTACTGTTCTCCATAGTTGCTGTACCAATTTACATTCCCAACAGTGTAGGAGAGTTCCCTTTTCTCCACACCCTCTCCAGCATTTATTGTTTGTAGGCTTTTTCATGATGGCCATTCTGACCAGTGTGAGGTGATACTTCACTGAAGTTTTGATTTGCATTTCTCTAATAATTAGCAATTTTGAGCATCATAGAACAGACATGTGTCCTGATTCTTTACCTCATTCATTTAGAGAATGTAAAATGCAGACTAGTTAAGACCAATGTAAAAGATAAAAAGTCAGTATATTTTAGATGTCCTAAGGCCTAATTATGCATGATATTAACCATGGAAAAGATTTAAGATGGCAGGAAAATCACTAATGATGTACGCCATTTTTACAAAAGGCACAGCTATAAGGAGCAAGCTGGGTGATTCCTACAGTAAAGAGTGTTCTTCAGAATATGACTCCAAAATATAATTAGGGTGCTGATTTTTAGAATGACTTATAATTGTGATTCATCTTATTGGCTATTATTATTGCCTTTTAAATAACCACTTATATAGGTTAGTAATTATTTTGTACAAGATGTGTAGTGAAGAAGTTTGATTCACTTTCATTTTTTATTTACTTCTTTGTCCTGTCTATATTACAAAACTACCTCCAAAAGAGTTATTGGGCAATAATTACTTGAATCTTGTATGTAACCCTGTATTAATATTGGGAAGGCAATATTCTGTTTCTACCCAGCTGGAAAAACCCTTCTATCATTAATCTGCATGATATATTTAGCCCACATGGGGACTGACCAGTCAGGAAATTGTTTATATAAATTTTTTGGTCTCTTGCTTGAAGAAAGGGATCAAATTGATGATCCGTGTATTGTATTATATTGCACTGGGGAGTGATGTCTACCAAAAATATATAGGCTACTAAATTCTGGGGTTACTTGCAATTGATGGCTTCTAATGTTGATAATATTAACAGAATCAATATGTCCATGTCATCATTCTATGCTTGGGATAAAATCTTAAACCTATTCACCGTAAACCGGTGCCTTACAATGTAGTCTTTGGATCATCTGGCTCAGAATTAACTGGAGTGCTTATTTAAAATGCCCCAATTCAGTTATACTGAATCAGAATCTCTGGGGGTGTGAGTCACATATTTGCATTTTGACCACCGGCACCCCACCAGGCAACTAATTATGTACTATAAAAGCTACTTTAAATTATATACTCTAAAAACCACTACTGTATGCCAGTGTGGCTGAGATGGGAAGTTATGTTCAAACAAGAAGAGAGTAAGGATGAGCTAAAAAGTCATTAACATCCATCATTTCTTCTTTTCTCAAGAAAACCTTTAAATATGTCCCTGCCCCAAGACCTAAAAAAGACAGAGTGGGGGGTCACAGAGGCAAGGAGAGTTCAAGAAAGGGTACAATTTATGGATCTCTGATACCTGGTAGGACAATGCCCCCCGCCAGGTTGCAAATCTACTACAGCTTAGGGAATAGAGTAATGTGGTAGGTATAAGTCTTGACTTTATAGTCACAATTTGAATTCAAATCCTGATTTTGCCACTTATCTTTTAACTTCCCCTTTTGCACTTTCTAATTCATTTTTCATATAGGAGCCAGAAAGATACTTTAAAAATATAAATAGCAAATGATGTTTTCTCATTTCTCTTCAAATAAAAGCCAAACTCTCTTCTGTATACGACAAGACCTACTGAATGATCTGGTTCCTGTTTATTTCTTCAATCCCATCCAAATCCTTTCTCCCATGGCTCACTATCTTCAACTCAAACTAACCTTTTTTTTTTTTTTTTTTTTTTTGTGGTACGCGGGCCTGTCACTACTGTGTCCTCTCCCGTTGCGGAGCACAGGCTCTGGACGCGCAGGCTCAGCGGTCATGGCTCACGGGCCGAGCCGCTTCGCGGCATGTCGGATCCTCGAGGACCGGGGCATGAACCCGTGTCCCCTGCTGCATCGGCAGGCAGACTCTCAACCACTGCGCCACCAGGGAAGGCCAACTAACCTATTTTTTATTCCTAGAAAATACGAAGCTCTTTTCTGGTTTTTTACATCCTATTTCTTCTGCCTGAAATGCTCTGCCCTGAATCTTTGTGTAGATTTTGCCTTTTTATCCACCTTGTCTTAGCCTAAACATTATCTTCTTAGACAAGCCTTTGCTTATCACACTATATAAGTAAATACTCCCACCTGAGAAAATATATTTTCTGTCATTGTAGATAATGTAATATAAAGTGATTAGCTCTGGAACCAGAGTACCTGCACTTAGAACTAAGATCTAACCAAATATTGCTATTAGTCCTATGATAGCTATTATTATTACCAGTGCTTCACAAGATGTCCTCAGCTTGTATTTACACAGTCGTTATATTTATTTATTTGCATATTACCTTTTAGTGTAAGCTTCCTTCACTATAATAAGCTCCACAGGAGCGCATTTTGGCTCAGGTTTGTTCACTGCTCTAAATCGTGTTCCTGGCTAAAGACTGGGCAGAGGCTCTCAGAACAGTTGTTAAAGGAAGGAATGAATGAAAGGAAAGGAGATGTAAGGGGTAGCTTTTGTTGTTTGTATTATTATTATGATTATTGAATAATTATAATAATTATTTGTACTAGTGCTATAATATTCTATATCATGTTATATTTAACTGGGATTGAAGTTCTACATCTATACGGGTTCCTTGAAGGTAGTGCCTTAATCATCTGAGACTCCCAGGATGTTGGGCAGATAGTTACTTACTTAATCAGTGTCCACTATTTGCAGTAACACGGATGGACCTAAAGGGCATTATGCCTAGTGAAACAAGTCAGACAAAGACAAATACTCTATGCTTTCACTTATACATGGAATCTAAAAAAAAAAAAAAAAAGTATATAACAAAACAGAAACAGGCTCACAGACACAGAGAACAAACTAGCAATTACCAGTGGGGAGAGGGAAGGGGGGAAGGGCACAATAGGGGGAGGGGACTAAGAGATACAAACTACCATGTATAAAACAGATAAGCAACAAGGATATTGTACAGCACAGGGAAATAGAGCCATTATTTTGTAATAACTTTAAATGAAGTATAATCTATATAAACATTGAATCACTATGCTTTATACCTGAAAGTAATATAATATTGTAGTCAATTATACTTCAATAATAAGTACATAAATAAATACATATTTTAAAAAACTCAGCATCCATTGGGTTGAATTGCTCAAAGAATAATGGAAGTGAGAGGGTTTCAGACAGCAGAAAGAAGGTGTTATCCTCTGATCCACATGTAAAGCATAATCATGTTTTGCTAAAAATAAAATCAGACAACTAGAAAAATGAGGCAGTGAAAAGGAGTCATGCAAAGGAATAAATACCAATAAATTCTGCAGGATTTTAAATCAGAAAAGACTCAACAGCTGACAAGTATGAACAAAAGTTACAGACAAATACATTATTAGATAATGTAAAAATGTGAATGATGTAATTACTCACCATCAAGAGATTTGGATAATATTAAAAATATTACTATTACAAGAAGATTTAAGGCAGCAAGAACAGGTTACTCTTACCAACCTGTTCTCACTACTAGTTTTGCATTTAGTTAAATTATCAGTTAAGCCATGAGATCAAAACTTTCCAACTTTCTATTCTTCAATTTTCATATTAAATGTTTGCTGAATCTTATTATTTCCACATTCTGAATGCTTCCGTCAACTATCCTCTCTTTTTCCACGGCTACTTAACCCAGTCAGGTCCTGCTTAGCTTCCCCCAGGCCATTGTAAATTTCTCTTCTCCTTGCCACGGGTCTCCCACCCTCTTTAATCTGTAGAGCTCTCTTCTAATCTATCATATCACATTACCACTGGACACCACACATGTGATTGTGGCACTTCCCTGTTCATTATCCTTGGTCACTGCTCATTACCCATCAAATATGTACCAACTGTGTAGCATATTATTAGTTCAAACCTCACTTTCCTAATCTATTCCCTATCACAACGTACTTGCAGCCCACTCACCCTCTGCTCTATCCCCTCTTGCCTTTCTGCTACAGTGCTCTACACTTTTTGTGCTTTGTAGTTTTAGTTATTATTTTCCTTCTGCCTGGAATTTTTATCTTCCCAAAGTGTGGCTGTCAAAAGCACATCTATCCTTCCAGACCTGACTCAAATGTTATTTTTCACTATTGCCTTGTCAGATTCCTTCAGTCAGAATAACTCTTCCCCTTTCCATCTTTCTATAGTACTTAGCACCCTCACTGTCTATCATATAATATAGGTAGCTTTATCCCCTACTTGATTATAAGCTAGGAAGAAACCATATATTATTTAGCTTGGAATAATTCACAGTGCTCAGTAAAGTGCCCTGAACATGGATATCGATCTGTTGATCAACAAGTTCTATTTAAGCTCTAGTAATTCAATCCAGTGTAATCATCTGAATAACACTTTTAGAGCCCACATTCCAAAAGTGTTAAAATACTGGGAGTATACTACAATTTCTTTTTTTTAACTTTTTATTTTATATTGGAGTATGGTTGATTAACACTGTTGTGTTTGTTTCAGGTGTACAGCAAAGTGATTCAGTTATACATATACATGTATCTATTCTTTTTCAAATTCTTTTCCCATTTAGGTTGTTACATAATATTGAGCACAGTTCCCTGTTTTATAATTTCAAAGTTGAGATAGGACATTTTTCTCATGATTCAGAAGATCATATCATTGGAATAGAATAGTGTCTTAGGAATGGAGAAAATGTATGTATTTTAATATTTTTGTTTCCTTATTTATTCAGCAAATTCTTATTGAGTACCTATTATATGCAAGAGACAGGAGATACAATGGGAAACACAGATGAAAATAGTCTCTGCCTTCAGAAGTCTGCAGTCTGATGAGGGAAAAAGGCATTAATCAAATAATCACATAATTAAATCAAATAATCCATATTGTAAATACACAAATGTTGACAGTTTTACAGACTGAGATACTTGGTATTATGAATAATTCCATTCAGAGCAGAAAGTAAGGTTTCTGCATTGGAGGTGATCACTGGGGTGTTGAACTGATATCTGAAGGATGAAAAGGAGTAAACTAGTCAAGAGATAAGGATGAATCAAAGGGAAGAGCGTATGCAAACTGTAACAGAAGAGAGCTCTGAAGGAAGCAAAAGAAGGCAAGCCTTGAGGGGAATAGGGTACAGAGAAATCTAGGCATATGGGGAGGGGTCCAATCTCCTAGAGCCATGTTCAGGATTTTGGTCTTTATCCTAAAAGTAAAAGGAAACCTCTAGAATGTTTTAGGGAGAAAGAGGGTGGGGTAGGGTGGAGAAGACGAGGACAATTTAATTTGCATTTCAGAAAAGATTTCTCAAAGTTCCATTATTAGATATACGATTTTCAAAATGGAGCTGGTTCTGGCTTGAGATCCACCATACATGTTTACATTTGTGCTCGAAAAGTAATTTGACCCTAACAAAGCCCTTGAAATAGCCTCCCTTTTCTGTCTGGACCAAAAACTCTTCAGTCTAGCTTTCACAACCCTCTGTGATCTGGCTCAGCTCTATCTGGGCCCATTCCTCTTCTCATCACCTCAAATTTTCCACCCCATTCAGATGGGTCTTATGACTGCTTCCCACAAAGACTGTACACACTCTCTGTATCCACTCACCATACAAGACCTACATATTTTTTAGGTCCAGCTTGCTCTTATTCATGAATGTGTCACTTTTCTCTGTCTCTATCAACTTCTGTAACTAATACCATGAAAATAAAGCATGACCATACATAATTTCACAAGTTGCTATTTTATTCTTTCACGTGCATACTATTATCTTCCCAACATGTTTATTACCTCCTCGAGGGAGGACTGGATTATAGATTGAGTTTTAGTCCCTTGCAGCTGTTAGCACACTTCCATGAAAATAGTAGATATTCAAGACATACCTGAAGAAGTCTTTCTTGAATGTTTACAGTCCTCTACTGGTACTAGAAGGTAAGTGGGGAGGACTTCAGAGCAACTATGGAAACAATATGGAAGATTTGTGTAAGGAAGGTGAATGCTGTTGTAGGTCAACAAGATATGAAGCATGAGTTTTAAAGTAAAATTAAGAAACCAAAAAAAGATGTTTGGGGTACGGAAATTTATAATACAAATTTCTTCCATATTTTTAATTATTTTTACTTTGAAAAGATTTCAGACTTACATAAAAGTTGCAAAAAAAACCCCAAAAAACAGTTCAGAGAGTCCCCATATACCCTTCACCCAGCTTGCCCTTAGAGATTATGCAAATATAGTTTCTCCTCAAACTTCCATTTGGCATCCATCTGTGGACCTTCCCTGCAACAGTTATGTTTGCCTAGTGATGACTTTCTATTTTCCTCATTCCTCCTATATTTATTAATTGGAATTCTTCTGTAAGTAGATTTCGCTTCTCTGCTTTCTTTCCCATTGTCAAAGAAGAGAGCTACGGTGGATGAAAACAATTATCCCTAAAAATTTACTGTTTGCTTTTCGTGAGGCACCATGATATTATTTAAGTTTAGACTCTTAGAGATCCTCTACTATTAAAATTGGCACTCAGTCATGGTCAGATTGAATGCTTTCAGGTGACAGGACAAGGTCTCATAACTTGCTTTGTGGGTGACAAGCATGCAGTGGTACTCACAGAGGCTTAATCAGTGTTTACAGATTATATTTGACAAGTAGGCACTGAGTTTGAAATACAGATTAAATAGCCTAGAGAAGTATTTAGAATTAATATGTAACATTTGAGTGACCTTTCTCAGGTGTAATCACTTGGAGAGGCAATATGAAATACTGCTGCAAAATGAAATGCTGCAATACTAATAATGGGCTTACTTGTGAAAATATGCTCTTGCTGTTCTGCTCAAATTTAGTGTCTATACCCTACTTATGTTTGCTGAATTATGAAATCAGTGAATGGGTCAAATATTTGGCATATATATAAAATAATATCTAGTGTTATGCATTTAAAGTTTCAATATGCTTTTACTTACACCACAGCTAAAGAACCATTCTAAGAAGTAGAAAGCTATTGCTCACCTCCTTTTACAGATGAGAAATCAGGTACAGTAATTAATTGACTTGCCTGAATTTAGGCTTCTTTTTCCTTCCACTGGGCCATTATGGGAGCTTTTCATTACATTTATTCTCTAACTCATTGGTTCAACAATTTTAACAGACAGCCTATATAACAGTTCGATTTGTCCTAAAGCATTTGCACTTATAATACGACTGTGCTTTTGCACTGACCCAAGTCATGAAGAAGATCAAGCTGGTTTTGTTCAGCACCACCAAGTGCTAGGAATCCAGATCCCAAGCTCTTCTGAGGTTTGCAAGTGTCCTGTGTCATTGGGAGTTGGGGGCGGGGGGGGGGGATGTTTACAAAGTCACAGGCATCTCACACCTGGGGTGTTCTGTGGAAGATATGCTGGCTGCTGTTGAGGAATGTTCTCACCAGGAACTGATAAAAGAATTGTTAACTTAAGCCTGATGTGTGGGTGTCTGAAGTGCCCATAGGAGTGGACAATAGGCCATCAGTCAACACTGACTCTGCTACGTCCTCAGTCCCAGTCACCCCAGACTCCTCTCTTCCATCATTTCTCCTCTGACTTTTAGTCTGGCAGGAGGAGTGGAGTTGGGGACATTTGTCTCTTACTCTTGAGGTTTTATCCAAAATATTTTGATTTACATACCATAAGCCCTTTTCATTTCCTCAGGGTATAAACTTTGGAATTCAAAGTCAGGAAAAGACTCCTCTTCCTCTTCTACCTTTTTGCTGTCATTTTTTTACCTGAGAAAATAAGAACAGAATGATCTAGGTGCCCAGAGGAAAGGACCGAAAGTTAAAGAAAAAGGCAAGGGGGAAATTTGTTACTATTTCATGAGAATTAGCTCTCCAAACACTGCTATCTACTGGCTTTCTGTATGACACACCAGGAGAGATGACATCACTTAAAATAAAACTAATACATTATCTGTTGTGTTTGACCATATTGATAGGAATTTTAGAACTCTGAAGGAAAAATTTGGGAATGAAATAATGATACTTGCATAGGAAACTAAACAGACAAAATATAAGGTAATTAGTAACTACAGGAATACAAGAGTATGTAGCTCAACTATGAACAATATTGACATAGTAATACTAATGTAAACCCTGAATATTAATTAAGCCAAAGTTGTGATATCCATAAAGTGACAGGCTGGGGAGTAATTTTGGGGGAGGGGGAGGCAAAAAGCAAAGACGGAAGTTTAAAATTTCTGTGGATGAAAATCAGCAGATAATGTCCAAAATGAAGCCATCAACAAATATCAATATATGCACGTTATTTCATAACACATAGGTAAATATGCAGTGAAACTGCTGACACAGTAGAATAAATTTTCCCCAGGTGACCAGGAGTAGGAAGGGGCAAAGGCAGGGACTTCTGTTTTTCGTAATAAGCTTTGTAATTGTTTAAACTACATACATTTATTTGTCAATAAAAATAAAAAATAATTTTAAACGTATTTCAAATATAAACTGAAGATTTGATAGAGTCTGAGCTAGAGATAGTTTACAGTCTCTTAATCTTTTATGTTCTTAAAACAAAGGTAATATATGTCCTTAAAATGAAATTAAAAATTAGAGAAAAGTATAACTTGGAAAGTGAAAGTCTCCTGGAATTCCAAACCACTCAAAGAAAGCCAGTATAAACAGTTTAATGTATAATACCTCCAAAATATTTTTTTTACCCAAAAAAGCAATCATACTATAGAAAATTTGCAACTTGCACTTCTTTATTCTCTAACAGATCTTGAACATCCTTTCATGTCAGTGTTTATAGTTTTAACGGATATATAATATTTCATATTCTGGGTATATATCACACATAAAATGTTCATTGTATGATCTACTATAACATATTAAATTATTTGTTTATTGATCGTTTCCATTTTTCAACAATATTTAAATGACTATTCCATACATATATCTTTGTGTAATTCTAAGAGTGCTTCGGGAGTAGAAATTTTTAAAGTGCAAATACTGGTTCAAAAGGTATGAACACTTTACATTTTAATGGATTTTGCTAACTAGTCCTTCAAAAACGTTATAACTTTGGGTAGTCCCACAAACATTAGAAGGACCATTTAGCCACAGATCCTTATTCTTATTAGACATTAGTAGTATGTATCTACAAAGAATTTTCATATATGATGCTAGGAATTCCGTTGTGTCCCCCAAAATTCATATATTGAAAACCTACCCCTCAATGTGATTGTATTTGAAGACAGGGCATATGAAGAGGTGATAAAAGTTAAATGAGGTCATAAGGGTGGGGCCCTGATCTGATAGGGCTGGTGTCACCAGGGCTCTTTCTCAGCCATGTGAGGATACAGTGAGAAGGCAGCCCTCTGGCAAGCCAGGAAGAGAGCTTTCACCAGAAACCAACCCCGCTGGTCCTTGGTCTTGGATTTTCTAGCCTCCAGAACTGTAAGAAAATAAATCTCTGGTATTTAAGTAGCGCAACTTATGTTTATTTATGCCAACCCAAGCGGAATAATAGATATGGCATTTCATTTAAAACTCCTATCAATGCATTGAGGTACCACTATCTCTAATTTACAGATGAGGAAATTAAGAACTTGCCCAGGTCAGGTGGTTTTTAAGTGGTGCTGCAGAGAGTAGAATGCAGTTCTTTTGACTTATAGTCATGTAATCCTTTTCACTAGAGAAGAGTAGTCTTGTTTATTACAATTCCCGCTCACTTGGTAGCTTCTACTATGGGAAATCTAATGAAATCATAAAATGATTCAGCTGGAAAGGTCTTTGGAGATTATCTAGTCCAGTAAAGGAAGTGAGGCCCTGAAAGACAGAGTAATTGACCCAAGATCACGCAGCTAGTTAATGGAAAAACAGGGATTGAAATTCAATTTGACTTTAGTTTAGTGTTCTTTAATTCTGACACACTCTATTTCAGAGTTATATTTTTTAATGTACAAGTTATTCCTTGTTAAAATCTATAAATACAGTTATTTTGCAGGTCACAAACTTTATCTTATGAAATAGAGGTTGCCCTTTAAAATCCCAATTGAATTTATTTTCTGATGCCCTCTGATTAAAGTGATGTAGCAGGTAATGGCCAAAGCTTGTTTCAATTTTTTTTTAAACACGATCAAGACTAATTCTTTTCTATATTGCTCTACTACAGGACTTCCACATCTTTTGTTTCCACACTAATTAAGGGACTGAAGGCTTCCACATCTCTTGTTTCCACGCTAATTAGGATGCTGATTTCTTCAGTCTTTGGATATGTGCAACAGTAGATTAGAGTTGTGTCTGCTTCCTGTACATCAGCAAAATGGATCACACTGCTGCCAGGAGAGTTCCATTAGTGTCATAAATCTTAGAAGTACTGTACATATTCTGAGGATGAAGTGCAATATTTAGAAGGCAGTACAGCAATTTTCTGGTGATCGATACCTCCACCAGGACAAAAAATCGAATCTCAGCAGAGAGCCACAGATTATCCTCAAAATTAGCAAAGTAAGAAATGTTTTTTGAAAATAATTATTTTCCCTCTACAAAGTGGTATAGAATTTTTTAAATTATTATTTTAGTTTTTTTTCAAATTTAGTTTTGGTGTTTTGTTTCATAGACTATCAGAGTTAAATTGAAATTGGCAAAGAAGAGAAGCCAGTCACCTCATAACTCTTTTCTACCTCCTTGCAATATAGCACATTCAGTAGCTTGGTGATTCGATGGAATACTTGGTGTGAAACTGTGGTATGAGTAGAGGAACTAAAAGGTAACATTGATTCACTGAATGTTTCCAAGACTTAGTAGAACCTTGGACTAGAAACAGCCTGAGGACATCTGATTCATGTTTTTTCTAGTGTCCAGGGGAAAAATTGCGCTTTTAAAAATCTTTTAACAATACCATAAGTATTTACTCAATCAAGTATGAGCTGCACTTATTTTTAGTGAAATAAACACAATTATAAAATTATTCCCAGTAACACTATCCACAGGAAGCTGATTATCAAACGATTTTGTTGTTCAAAATACAATGTTTTTCTCCACACAGAAAAGCATAAAACAGAAGAAGAAAGGCAACAGGAAGTAGGATGATGGAGGGAAGAGAGAGCTGGCAACTCACTCTGCACATCACAATCATTTGTCGGGGGAGGAAGCTTTTCTAAAACACAGGTACCCACACTCCACCCAGGGCTTCTGATTAAATTAGTCTGGATTGGGGCCAGGCATGAATCTCATGCACAGCCTAGGTTGAAAACCACTATGATAAGAGAATGAACAAGCAGACGTGACGGCACATGAGGTATCTCAATGACCTTGGGAGAACTGCAGAGAATGGACGCTCCTGTCATCTGAGGGCTGGCATTATTCTAGGGACATGGTGTCCAACCCCCAAAGACAGATAATGATGATCTTGAAGTCTTGGAAAGGAAACAATTGGCTGTTCTGCCTGCTTGTTGTCTGAGCTTGAGCAAGTTACTTAACAGTTGGTGTCTCAGTTTTGCCATCTGAAGAAAGGAAATGATAATACTATCTGTCTCATGAGGTTATCATTAGGATAAAATGAGATCATCCACATAAACAGTGTCGCTCAGTGTCTAGCACATAATAAGTTCTCAGTACATGTTATCTACCCCATTGGGAGAAAGGAAGGAGATCATTTCTTTGCCTTTTAAGTATTTACTAGCTGAGGTATTTACCAAAAATACATGCTCAACCAAGCTGTGCTGCATATATTGTGGAATGAGAAATGAAAAGCAAGTAGAAGTGGTCGTGATGAAGCCCTCATCAAACTGCACTCAGATTGCAGCAGCATCCCTCGCGCACTGCCTCGCCTGCCATGGCACAGAGTGTTGGATGGTACAGTAACAACCTCTCTAAGAGAAAGAGAAAGAGTAGCTGGAGCAAGTGTGTGTGTGTGTGTGTGTGTGTGTGTGTGTGTGTGTGTGTGTGTGTGTGTGTGTGTGTGTGTGTGTGTGTGTGGTGTTACTGTTGTTGTTGAAGTTGAAAAAACTTGAGTAGATCTATAGGCTGAAAGGAAAGAGCCAAAAAAGAGGCAGTGGGGGAATTGCAGATGAGGGAGAGGTGTCTGATGGAACAAGAACCTTGAAATTGCAGGAACTCACGAGGCAGGATCAGCCTCTGATGGAGCAGAGCACAGTCCTCCACTGAGGTGGAAGGAAAGAGCATTAGAACGCCATTAAAGCAGATAAATATGTAGGCAGGGCAGGAGAGTGAGCTGAGCAAGGTCTCCCTTGTTGGTGCTTATTTTCTCTGTGAAATACGAGCTGAGGTAGTTTGCAGAGGTTGGAATGGAGGAGGAGGAAGGGAGCAGGAGGGCTTTAAATAGCTGCTGGGGAGGTCCCAAGAGCTCCAAAGTATCCCTTACTGCAGTAAGTCATTTAGATGGTATTCTTGATTTGTCTTCTTGGCAGATTCTTGACAATTTGCAGCCTTTTGGAGATAATTAGTTTTCCAAACAGATCCCACTCTGGGAGAATCAATTGCAATCTTTTAATGCAGGCTTTTATGAATAGCAATAAAACATGCTGCCATCTAACCATAAAGAAGAGACTCACATAAAGTCCTCCCTTCATTGAAAAGGGAGATGTTATCTTCTAAAACTAAGCTGCAAAATATCGTTGCCTCCATACATTGTGAGTTCCTATTAAATAACTGTTTTGGTGGCAGAGGCAGAGGTTAAAAGCTGCAGTTTTTAAAACTGGGATTTTTATTTCTATTTCTAGATAATTAAACTTGCTTCTCTTTTGAAGGAGGAACAAGATTTTTTTTTAATGAAAACAAACTATACAAGAAATACAAAAATAGAAAAGTTAAAAATGTAATATACATATGCCAAAAGCCAACCACTTTTCCATTTTTCTGACTTAACCCTTAACCAAAAAAAAAAAATGTATTTCATGTAGTTTAAGCTAATGAATAAAAGGTCAAAGAGCTGAGGAAAGATAATAAAAAGAAGCATAAAAACAATTGAGAGGAGAGATGAGGAAAGCATTGGAGCAAACCATTTTGCAGATGGAATTTATGCTGAAGCCCATAGGCAGGCCAGAACTGGAAAATACAGGTGAAAGCTCAAAAGATAGAGCAATAAGAAAACATAGTAAAGGGCATGCAACAGCCCTTCAGGGTCTAATCACAAGTGCCCAAAACAATTAGAGCTTTAACAAATATAGCACTGCTTCAGAGAAAGTCAAAAACAAAATGAAAGTGCTTGCCTCCAAAAGGAATCAGAGACCCATCTGATCTGGAAAAAAAAAAGAAAATTATAATGTAGAAAGAATGATTGCTTTTTTATTTATCAGTACTCAGTGTCTCTCTAATATCTGTTGCTACATTTTTCCTTCATGTCATTATGTAGTTCAATTCATTTCAACAAAAATATTTAAATTACTTGAACCCAGGCCGTGAAAATATGTATAAGGTGTACATATACACATGTATAGGAGGTATAAATTCCTTCTTCTTGTTGCTTTTTGTTAGAAGATCTATATGTAATAATCTGTAGTAGATTATATTATTGTTCAAAACTATGGACTGCCTGCCACTCCCTGCAGGAAGATTATACTTTCTCATTGCATTGATTTCAGGTTTGGCCATATGACCTGCTATGTCCAATGAAATGTGAGCAGAAGTGATATGTATCTGTGCAGAAGTGAGTAAACATAGCAGACCTGAGGTGGTTAGGCTTAGAAAGGCCCACTTTCAAGGCTGGCCCTTGGCTGGTGTTGGGGAGTTTGGTTTCAGAATGTTCCCATCATTCTCTGGTAAGACGAGCTCACTGTACCCAAACTGTTTGCACAAACAGTGTGGCTTATGCTGAACACAGGGCCCCCTTCTTGGAGTCCAGAACTGTGGTATGTGCTAGGCAGAGGGTACCCATGTGACTATCCTCCAGTAAAACTCTTGGGTGGTGAGTCTCTAATGAACTTCCCTAGCAAATAACACTTCAGACATGTTTTCACAATTTGATGCTGGAAGAACTAAGCCCATCCTGTGTGACTCCACTGGGAGAGGACTCTTGGAAACTTGTGCCTGGTTTTCTCCAGACTTTGCATCATGCACCTTTTCCTTTGCTGATTTTGCTTCGTATCTTTTCACTGTAATAAATCACCACCGTATGAGTATATGCTGTGAGTTTAGTGAGTCCTTCTAGTGAGTCACCATATCTAGGGGTGAGCTTGGGGACCCCTGACACAGTGTCACTTCCAGGAAGTCCTTCACAGCTTTTTCTCCTCTCTCATGATAAGTGTCACTGCTCCAGCTAGAGGCTGCTTTGCCTTCCGGGTCTCAGAGTGAAGATGACATGACAAAGCCAGAGCCAACCTGAAACTGACTAACATGAGGCTTTAAGATTTTGGAGTTTCCATTACCACAGCAAAACCTAACCTTTTCTGGCTGATCTGTAATTCCAGTGATACATTTGCACAGTTTTTTTGTGCTCCCAAAACCTTGTCTCACATTATTTACTTTAACCATCCCAAAACGATATGAAGTGTGGAGGCCAGTGGTGATATTTCTATGCTAAAGACTAGCTGGATCCTTCTCTTGTTCCCCAATAACATGACATTAAATAAACAAATCTCTAGTCAATTTGAAGCATAGTTCCATGGAGTTGCCTGTGTAAAAAGCAGATGAATAGCAAGTTAGTCACTGCAATCTGGAGCACTCACAGTTACAACTTTCTATTTGAGGTTCCTCTTAGTGTTTACTCTTTTGTTTTTTGTTTTTTTCTGTCCATAGCACCTTAACAGGCATAGGTGTGTTTCCAGGCCTCTGGTTGTCCATCAGTTTAATCTGCTCTGGTTGTTAAGTTTCTCTGAGATGATCTCGTAGAACTACTAAATTAGATATAATTCATGTCACATAGCTTGTATTTTAAGTCATACTGAACCAAACGTAATTCTCAAATTCGGAAAAACTCAATTTATTAATTATCTATTGCTGTGTAACAAATTACTCCAAAATATATTGGCTTAGAACAACAATAAGCATTCATTATCTCATACGACTTCAGTCCATCAGGAATTCAGGAAAATCTTAGCTGAGTGGTTTTGGCTCAGGACTTCTCATCAATTTGCAGTCAAGATTTTGACCAAGGCTGCAGTCCACTTTAGGCTTGACCGGGATGGGAGGATCTGCTTTTATGGTGGCTTGTTTACATGGTTGGCAAGTTAGTGTTGTCTGTTGCCAAGAGGCCTCAGTTCCTCACCACATGTGTTTTCCATAGGGCTGCTTGAGCATCCTTTGGGTGTGACAGCTGGCTTCCTGGAGGGCAAGTCATCCAAAAGAAAACAGGGAGGAATCCACAATGCTTTTTATGACTTTATCCTGGAAGCCATACACCATCACTTCTACCACATTTTATTCATTATAAGTGCATCACTAAGTCTAGCTCACATTCAAAAGGAGAGAAATTAGACTCCACCTTCTGAAAAGTGGAGTGTCAAAGAATCTGTGAATGTATGTTAAAACCATTGCATCCATGTAAGTAATTATTGCTGTTCATCAATGTGTGCAATTCTCCCTGACTCTGGGCACACTGTAGAAGTGAATTTCCTGCCCCCTCATGTTAGATGGGGCCATGTGACTAGATCTGGCCAATGGGTTGTGAGTAGACTACTCCATAAATACTTCTGGAAAATTGGCTATTTATACAGAAAAAGATAAACCATTCTTACTTTATGTCATTCACAAAAATAAAATGCAGATGAATTAAAGAAGAAGAAAATCAGTAACATGAAAACTTTCAAAGAAAGTTTATAATATTTTATGACATTGGAGAAGATAAGAATTTCTTAAGACACAGTAAATATAAAGATAAAATTTCTCTTCAACAAAAGACATAGCCAACAAAGTGAAAGGTAAGACACAAATTAGAAGAGGACAAACGCAACCCATGTAATTAGCAAAGAATCCAGGGTATATACAGAAGTCATAGAAAACCATGAGGAAAAATAACAGACCAGTAAAAATAAATAAACAATGCATACAGTAAGACAAGTCACAGAAGGGGAGATGAAGGACTTTCAATGTCACTAATAAACGAGGGAGATGCAAAGTAAGCTACAACGTGATACTATTTCACACTTGTCACATTAGCAAAAATTAATCAATCTAAGAGTACAAACTCTTTGCCAGGTAGCTATTACTGAATAGCTGTGAATGTAAATTGAATATAAATTGGTACAAGCATGATGGAGAGCAACTGAACTAGAGCCAATAAAATTTAAAATGTAAGTAGTCTATGACCCAGAAATTCCACTTTTATTTCCACCTTCCTGACCTTGGAGAAGCACAGGGGATATGTGCACAAGGAGACATGCGTGAGGATGCTCACTGAAGTACTGTTCAGAATAATAAGAACCGGGAAATAACTTAACCATTTCTCAAATGTAAAATGGAATACAATACAGCAGTTAAAATAACTGAACTAGATCTCCATTTACCAACATGGCAAATGTACCATGTTAGTAAAAATCTCAAAAATCAATAATAAGTGCCAATTTGCAAAATGGAATTCATAATGTGATTCAATTTATGTAAATTTTACAACATGTAAAACAATACCATATAGTGTTCCTGAATAAAGACATATGTAGAAAAGATTAAAAACCCTGTATGCATTTCAAGGTTGAGGTTACTTCTGGGGAAAAAAATATGCAAAAGGATTGGGGAGTGGAAGAGGGGTGGTTTGCTGTATCAGGCATATTTTCTCCTATTTTTTAAAAAGAGATGTGAAGCAGATATAGCAAAATGTTACCATTTGCTTAATACTGGTAGTGAATGCAGGTTGTTATTTTCTATAATTTTCAGTGTGTTTGAAGAATTTCAAATTTGAACACTAAAATTTTATTTTAAGAAAACCACTGGACTAGATTATCTCAATTTCTTATTATATTAAAATCTGTGATTCTAATGGGTACAGGAGTAATCCCTAAATCATGAGTGATTCGTAAGATCCTGGGCTTTAAAAATTAACCTACACTAGCAACTCCTGTAAGATGAATTCTGTATATGACATACAAAAGCCACCATCCCTGAAGCAAGACTCATTGATGCCTGTGGCCCAGGAAAGTCCTCAGGCCACCCAAAGTTCTGTCCCTTTACAACAAGATAGTGCCATTATTTCGGTTCTGGAAAATATCCTTCAAATCATTTATCTGTATCTCCTCGAAAGAACAAAAATGGTTTGCACTCTACTGAGTGTTTCTAGCTGATATAATAAAAGTCTCTGTTTTGACAGAGATAGGTTCAAGGTATTCAATTCCCTCTTTCCCAAAAAACCAATCCAATCACATTTGAATTTATTAGGAATGAAAAATACACATAAATCTCCATCATCTCCTAATTTCCCAAGGTTTTGGAAAGAGTGTAAAACATATGAATTATACTTTGATTATAATTGTCACTTCCTGGACACAGCTGGATTACGAGAAACTGTGAAATTGCTTAAATTAAAAAAAAAAATCCAACAGTTCTAGTTTTGCTGACAAGAGAAAAGTCCAACTTTCTCCCACAGGAAAGAATCTTGTTATGTTTCTAACCACATCTGGGGCTGGATGGGACTGAATAATGTAGATAAGCCTCCAGTCTTCCAGATGTTTATCCTGAATAAATCTCCAAACTTTGAAGGGACTGCCTGGGAGTTAAACTTTTCAGCTTTGAGCTTGAGTTGGCCAATAATGAACAATAAAATAGAGAGCTGATCCATTTCCCAGTCTTTCCCATCATTACAGTACAATACCAAGAGCAACATTAATTTAATCTACAATGTTTCTGCACTGGGTGTGATTGCATATGTGTGAATGAGTATGTGTATGTGTACCATTGTGCAAAAAGTTATCCATCCAAGGACTCAGAATTGCTCCTTCTCAGTAGCAGAGGTTTGCAAGTCCCACAATATGGACAGTGTTTTGGATTTGGGCCAAATAATCAGGGAAGAAATTACTGAATTATCCTAGTCATAAATTGTCCTTTCTAATGAGTCTAAACCTCATGATTATTTCTTTAAATTTCTTTCTTTTATTTGTCCATCATTCTTTCGTTCAATAACAAATCAATATTTACTGAGCACCTACCCTGAGAAGATTCTATACAGGGCATTTCACAGTCGAGCCTATGAGATTATAAAGCAACATGTCATTTTCTGTTTTTCTTATCAGTTAAGCTGCAGGAAAATTAAGTCACAGAACTCTTAGTGGAAGATATGATTTCAGTCCTATTTTCTGATCCCTGGTAATACTGGTGGTGATAATTCTCCATCACTGTAGTCAATTACAGCCAGTAACTCAGCAAAATTACACAGAATGTGACAATAAGAGGAAATTGAAATGATTTGTAAAGCAAGAATTCATCACATTTTTGGGAAAAAACGAACAGTACCCTGAAATGAAAACCATTAGAAGGGAAATGCATTTCATTAGCCTGGTTTTCCAAGGATGGTTAGGTTATAAAACTAGTTTGCTTTGTTTTAATCCTTTTCCTCCACCCTCTGTCATGTAACCTCATGTTGCTATCCGTGTTCCATGATTGTTTTGGAATCTTTATGAGAAGAGAGAAAAAGGAAACCTGAAACATTGTTTTGGACTATTGTTAAATATAATGGATTATATTGGACCTTTCACTTACTTTCCCTAGGAAATTTCAACAGAAACTCCAACCTCCTCTTACCTCAGAAGCATACTTTCTATAGTTGTACAATGACCATATGGGTCCATATGCAGTACCATATGATGGTATTAATTTTCAGACTGTCACCACACTTATGACAAAAACAGTGGAAGACTGAAAATGTATGTGCCTGTGTGGGTGTGCATGAGTGTGTTATCATATGTGTTTCCATGCCACACGTGTAGAGAGAGACAGAAAAAAAAGAGAAAAAGAAATAGGAAAATAAGAAGTAAGGGGGAAACTATACGAAAAAAATAGTACAGCAAAAATCCTTCTTGAATTACTCTACACCAATTGAAATTTATGGTAGAAATTCACCATGAGGTAAAAAGAGAAAGACCTGGAAATGACTTCTTTTTTAAATAAATGAAATGAACTGAAAAAGAACTGGTAGTTCTTCTTAACATGGAAATAGTTGTAAAAGTATCAATAAAGTTAAAATTCTATGAATAAAGTGGTCTGAGAGATCATCTTTAAATATGGTTTGGAATGCCAACACTGCCAACATTGTGGAGGGTTTCAGTGTGTTCTCCTTCCATGGTCCAAGGTAGTTGGTGCTCTGTATCCCCAGTTCTGTTTCCAAGGATTCAACCAACTGTGGATCAAATATATTAAAAAAAATAATTCCAGAAAGTTCCAAAAAGCAAAACTTGAGCTTGCTACAAGCCCGCACCTATATATACAGCATTTATATTGTATTAGGTATTATAAGTAATCTAGAAATGATTTAAAGTATGTGGGAGAATGTGTGTAGGTTATATGCAAATACTAAGCCATTATATATAAAGGACTTGAGCATTGAGGATTTTGGTATCCATGGGAGTGTCCTGGAAAAAAATCCCTGGCAGATACCGAGGGATGCCTGTATTTTAAGATTATTTTCAGAGATACCTGAAGCTTTTAACTGCTCTGTTTTCTGACTCTAATATCAGAACAATGAAATAAAGAAAATCCAGAATCTGCAAGTTAAAAGGGAATACACACCCTGGTGGGAAAACTATAGAATAACCAATACAGTAACACAATTTGGTAAAACTATTAGACTTCAAGTTTGAGAATGTACTATGATCCAGGCCAAAAAGCAAGCTACTAAAGGCTGAATACAAACAGGATGGCCTTGGATTATTAATAAAGAACTTTCATATTTTAGATGATAAGGAAACTATTATGTATGTGTATATTTATGTATGTGTGGAAAATATCTAAAGGATATGTACTGTACCCATTTAGTGGTATTGTACAGGTGATGTTTGGGGGTTGGAATGTGATCTTGTGATTTTGTTTTTGCTTATTTTTATTTTCTAATCTACTGCAATGTGTATGTATTGCTTTGTAGAAATAAAATGTCGTTAAAAATGAAAATAAAATAGCAAAATCATAAAAAACAGATAAGAAGAAGATAGTGGAGCACACTCGAAAAGAAAAGACACAAGAAAATTATATGAATAAAACAGTTTGATTTTTAAATAGACATTCATGTATTTTGAGGAGAAAAATAGAATTACAAAATCCAAAAAACCCCAAGAAATAATTG
Source organism: Grampus griseus (assembly GCF_964374135.1). Classification (NCBI taxonomy): domain Eukaryota; kingdom Metazoa; phylum Chordata; class Mammalia; order Artiodactyla; family Delphinidae; genus Grampus; species Grampus griseus. The sequence continues at coordinate 60,813,882 of NC_139018.1, forward strand.
GACAAGCCACTTAAAAATGAGAGATGCTAAACATTGAATTATTTTGAAAACAGATGTTAAATAAATTATAGATACAGAATATAATTATACCAGTATTATGAAGTAAAATTAAAAGTTATAATTTAACTAACAAAATTTAGGAAATGAGCTCCAGAAGATAGGAGAAAAAGACTGAGATTTCTTTATCTTTCATAGGGTAGAGTCACTAGCTTCTATCTGTGGATGATAAAGTAATAGTAACTTAAGGATGTTCAAATGTATAAATATACTCCCAGGAAAAGCAAAAAAAAAAAAAATATAGAAGAAAAAAAAAGCATTGCTAATACCCCCAAATTACTTTGCAAAATTATGATATTTATAATGCCACTAATCAGAATTTTTGTAATATACCTAAAGCAATACTCAGTGGAAATTTATACCATGTTATTCAAGAATAAATACTAAAAATATATTAATAAAGTTAAAAAACAATACAGAAAAAATATCAAAGGTAAGATAAAAGTAAAAATTATTTCTATAATGTAAATAAAATAAGAGAAATAATGAACAAAACAAGAGGCGGTTCTTGGAGCAGTGGAGAAAACAACATGAAAGTATATAAACTGCCAGCAAATCTAAAAAAAAAAAAAAAAGGAAAAAAGCACAAATTAGCAAAAATATTTTGTAAAACTCTTCATATAAATTTGAAATATCTGGAAAAACTAAATGTCATTTCTAAACAATTTTAGAGAAATATTGCTAAAAGTAATTCCAGAAAGCTAAAATTGACTAGTTACATTTGAGAATCTGATCAGATTCTGGTGAGTCTGATAAGAACTTGCCCTCTAATGAGAAAAGTCCAGAATGTTTTAAAAAATAAGAAAAGTTGAATATATTTGTGAATGGGACAGATTATTTCAGTGTTATTTACATTGTTCCAGAACATAACTAGTGAAAGAACGTCTCAAAATACTTTCTCCTAAGGCAGCATAATATTAACACCCAAACTAGACAAAATAGCCCACAAAAAGGACAACAGACCAATCTCATTTACAATGAATAACAATGAAAAATATTCAAAATAAAACTTAGCAACTACATTTCAGTAGCACATTTAAAGATCAATGCACCATAAACAAGTAATAATAGGAAAACAGTTAATATAATTCATCATAATAGGTAAAGTAAAAAAACATGTTATCATTTCTGTACATAATAAAAAATACTGTTTAGTAAAATTCAAAAATTCCTGGCTAAATTTGGAAGATATCCTTTAACAACTGGTATACAATTGATAACAGATTTACTAGAAGCCTACAGCAAAGAGCCTTTTAGTGGTTAAAAATCAACAGCTTACCCATTAAGTCAAGAACAAGGTAAAAATTTTTTTTAATGTATTATTCAACATTGTTCTGAAAGTACCAATCAATTCAATTATCTAAGAGGAAAAAAATAAGAGTTTTAGAGGAAAAGAGTGGCAAAATTATCTACAGATGATATAACTGTTATCTGAACAACACTAGAGAATCAAAAGGAAGAAAGAATGAATGAATGAAAGAGAGAGGGGAGGGGAAGAAAAGAAAGAGAATGAGAGAAAGAGGGAAAGAAAGCGGGGGAGGGAGGGGAAAAGGAAGATGAGAGGGAAGGAAGAAAGGAAGGGAGGGAGGAAGAAAGGAAAGAAACAACAAAATATTTGTTAGTTGTTACAAAATTGGTATCCTAAAAATCCAATTGCTTTCCTGTATGAAAACTATAACCGGGACTTCCCTGGTGGCACAATGGTTGAGAATCCACCTGCCAATGCAGGGGACATGGGTTCGATCCCTGGTCCGGGAAGATCCCACATGCCATGGAGAAACTAAGCCTGTGTGCCACAACTACTGAGCCTGTGTGCCACAACTACTGAAGCCCACACACCCTAGAGCCCACACGCCTCAACTACTGAGCCCACGTGCTGCAACTACTGAAGCCGCCTGCCTAGAGCCCGTGCTCTGCAACAAGAGAAGCTACCGCAATGAGAAGCCCGCGCACCGCAACAAAGAGTAGCCCTCGCTTGCCGCAACTAGAGAAAGCCTGAGCACAGCAACGAAGACCCAACACAGCCAAAAATAAAATTTAAAAAAAGAAACAACTATAACCATTTGAAAAATAGCACAGTGTAAGGGAAGATCCTATTTACCAACAACAACACTCATGTACACACATTCATGTATGACTTGATAATAAAAAAAGAAATGGGTAGAGAACCTCAAAATTTTCTTAGTCATATGAACTACTGGAAATATATATCTATTCTTGGTTTAAAATATTCAATAATAAATATTACAGTTTCCTATAAATTAATCTAAATATTTGGTGTGATATCATTAACAATAACAACATATTTTTGTAAAGAGACAAATTATTTTTCAACTTTAATTGCTGGAGGACATTATGCTAAGTGAAGTAAGCCAGACACTAAAAAAAATACTGTATGATATCCCTTACATGTGGAATCTAAAAAAGGTGATTCATAGAAGCAGAGTATAACAATGGTTTCCAGAAGCAGGGAGATGCGGAAAATGGGGAGATGCTGATCAAAGGGTACAGAGTTGCAGCTGTGTAGGATGAATAAATTCTAGAGATCTAATGTGCAGCATAGTGCCTATAGTTAATAATACCATATTGCATACTGGAAATTTGCTAAAAGAGTAGCTATCAGGTGCTTTCACCACATATACACACACACAAATGATAACCATGTGAGGAGATGGATATATTAATTAGCCTGACTGTAGTAATCACTTCACTATGTACACGTATATCAAGACATCATGCTGTATACCTCAAATATATACAATTTTTATTTTAAAAATAAAATTTTAAATAAAGTTTAGTTGGAAAAATAAATATGTGAGAATAGCCAGAAAATTCTGAAAAAAAAAACCCAGTAATGAAGAGGCAGGGGTGGGGAGCAGAGGGAAGCCTAGGTAGCCAGATTATGTACTGATTACAAAGAGTACAGAAATATAAACTAGTTAGCTATTTAAAGTAAGAGTAAAGTCAAATTCTTCCTTCACTCTTGATACAAAAATAAATTCAACTGGTTTAAACTTGGAAGGAAAAATAATGAGATTATAACCATAATAAAGAATATATCCCAATTTTTCAAAATTCTTAAGTTAAAAAACTTTTTAAATCAAGACTAGAAAATCCAGAAGCCATAAAAGAATATGTTGGTAAACTGCCGTCATGAAAATTTGAAACTTTTGTGTGGTTAAAACCAAATAGTATAGAAGACAAAAGCCAAAAAATCAAATTGAGGGAGAATATTTGTAATATATTCAAAAATAAAAGGCTATTCTCCTCAAAATATAAAACTGTCCTAAAAATCTATAAGGAAAATACCCAAAATCCTTTAGGAAAATATAGATTAATAAGCATTTCACTGAAAAAATAAACACATATGGCTTATAAGTAGATGGAAGGATGCCCAATCCTTTTCATAAATAAATGCAAATTAAAGCAAAATAAAGATAGCAGTTTTTAGCTGCCAGATTGGCAATAGTTTGATAGTATACAGTCTTGGCAAGGTTGTGAGGAAAAAGGCATTATCACACACTGGCAGTGGGTGTACACAGTGTCATAACTTCCTTGGAAGGCAGTTTGACAGTATCTATGAAAGCTAGAAGTGTGCATATCCGCCAACTCAGAAATTTGATCTTGAGGAATTTATCCTACAGATAGACTTTCATATTTGTGCAACTGTAAATGTACCCCGAAAAAGGCTTTGAAGCACAGTTTGACATATTAAAAAAAATAAAAACAACTGGGAACAATCTAAGTATCAGTACAGTTAGAGGGTTAAGTGGGCATGAGCCCTGGGACTCTACTGCCTGGGCTGGTATAGCTCTGTGACCCCAAACAAGGGCCTTAAGCTCTTGTGCCGTAGTGTCCTCACCTGTAAGGTGGTGCTAAAAGAAGTCTCTATTTCATAGAATTGTTGTTGAGAAGAAATGAGTTAATACATATAAGGTTCTTATGACACAATTTGTATCATACATATATAAAGGTATATATGATATTTTAAATTAAAAATATTTTTAAAAATATTTTAAAATATTGTTATATTTTAAAAATTATATTTGCAATATTGTGATATTTTAAAATTGTTATATTTTTGAATTATTTTAAATTGTCATATTTTTAAATTATTTTAAAACACTGTAAGCTCATTGTTGATATGAAAAAATCTCCAGGATATATTGTTACACTCAAAAAAATAAGAGAAAACAGAGTGGGTCTTGTGCTCCTAAGTATGTCCAAACAGATATGTTCACGTAAATCTCCAAAATGATATGTGAACATCTAAATGCATCCCACACTCCTCACAGGATGCATAAGGAACTGCTGACGGTTGTTGCCCGTGGGGAAAGAGTTCAAGATCTGAGGTCAGAAGCAGATATTTTAGTGTGTACTTTTGCATGGCTTGACATTTTTACCTTGGAACTACATTAATTTTGTAATTTAAAAATCTAGGTTGTTATTGTTTTTTAAAGAAACTGAAACAAAGAGCAAGTTAGAGAGGTCCTCACATTAAATTATAGTTCTCAGCCTTATTCAGGAATAATGTCACAGTCTACAATTTCCTTTTTCTATTGGATGCCCCTCTGATTACATTACCCATCATAACTCCAGAAAACAGAGCAATTAGTGTCATGAAAACACCTATGTGTTTACAATGCTTAGCAGCTGAGATATCCAAAAAAATTCCAAGCTTTAAAATAGAAAGCAATAATAGAAAGCACAAATCCTCAGCTCACTCAAGCATCCCACAATTGGTTCCCATACGGAATCCCCTCTGAGTGCACAAATGACTTGCCTTTCCTTAGGCTTCCATTTTTGCATACAATTAAAAGGCTGACTATTTACTAGTAACCTTAAGTGAGCTATTAAAGTTTATTAAAAGCTGAAATCATTTAAAATTATATTAATACTCTACAATTCTGTTAGCACTCAGTTCTTTCAATAGGGAAATGAAAATGAATAGGATAGGCAGGACATAGCATCTATATTCATTCCTATCGCTGTGTAACAAATGGACCCCCCCCCAAAAAAAAAACAATACACACTTATTATTTCACAGTTTCCATAGGTCAGGATTCTGGACACAGCTGGGTCCTCTACTCAGGATCTCACAAGGCTGCAATCAAGGTGTCAACTGGACCAAGTTCTCATCTGGAGCCTGTGCTCCTTTTCTAAGCTGATTCAGATTGTTGGAAAAATGTCTTTCCTAGTGGCTGTGTGATTAAGGTCTTGCTAGCAGTTGGCTGTATACTGCTCCCAGCTCCTATAGGACTCCCTAGGTCCCTGCCACAGGTCCCCCTCCATATACTGTCCCACTGTATTTGGCTTACTTCTTCCAGGCCAGCAGAAGAAGCTCTCACTCTGGTCTGCTGAGAAGGAGGCTTATATAACCTCACATAATCACAGGAGTGACATCCCAGCACCTCTGCCATATAACGTAACCTAATCAAGGGAGTGACATCCCTTTACCATATTCTATTGGCCAGAAGTAACTACACGTCCATCCTGCATTCAAGGGAAAGGATTACACAAAGGTGTGCTTCCCTGGGGTGATCTTAGGGTGTGTCTGCCTTGGCATTCTACCTGTAAGGCCAGTCAGGAAAGTCTGAGAATTATTATTGTTAAAGATATAAGGGGTAAAATAAAATAATTTAATGTGATATACTTACAGATGAGGACAGTACCAACATCTGGCAGAGCCTACAGTGTGATGATGTTGGTTGATACGCTATGGGTAGTTAGAAAATGGTGAGTAAATATTTTAGTGGATGAAAAATACTTGGATGGCCATGTTCCATAAACAGTTCCATAAACCGTTTTGATTTCTGCCTTCTATGCCAGCAGATACATTTTTAAATAAACACACACATACAAAAAGGCCATGCTTCCAGAAAGTATCTATTTTCTACTACAACTCACACCTGACATTTGGATATAATCTCTCTGGGAAATTTTTGGTGTTTTTTCAAAATGTTATTTCTTCAAACCCTGACATTCAGAAGATGGCAGCCACCTGTTCAGAAATAGGTCAGGAGATGATATCCAAGGGCATAGGTGCTTATAGGCTACTGGGCCTCCTTATCGCTTCCTTATTTCCTTTGCAGTCACCTCTGGAGACATGCTCTTTTCTCCAGTCACTGAATTTATTTGAGAGAGATTAGAATTATCAAGTTCAATTGAGCCCTGGAGGAACTGATTAGTCACCTTCCCAGAGTAAGTATCACTTTTTGCTTAGAAGATGGTTAAAAAAGTAATGATTAAATTCACTTTCTGTAGGAAATTATTATAGGCTGGTTAATAATTTGTATTTATTTATAAGCACAATTTAAGTATGTGCATAGCTTACCCTTGAGAACTACAGAAAGCACAGGCTTAAATAGGCCAAACATTTCCAACAGAGATATGAAGGAAATACATATAGACTTCAGTAAATGAGAACACTTCCATATGTGGCTTTCCTTCCTGTTTTTGCAAGATTGGACAAAGTCTGGGAGGTACTTTGAAGGCCCCATAACATCTGAGATCAGAGGATCCAATCTATACAAATGCTAAGCTGTCACATACAAAACAATGATTGCACTACTTAGAAATGAAGTTGACATTTGAGTGAAATTCCAAGATAAAGCTAAGACATTATCGGTACCTAGATTATCTTTAAATAATCCTTAAATAAAATTCAAATGCTAGGATTGCCTATTCTTAGATAAAGTCTTAGATAAATGGAAGCACACATCCTGAAAATGCCATTTACAGTGAATTTTCCCCATAGATTCCTGCTCATACTACCTGAGTTAAAACTCAACTCTTCCACAGTAGCTTTTTGAACTTAGGCAGGTTACTTACAATCTGTAAAATAGGGGTAACTGTACAACCTATAAAGTTCTCCAAATTTGAAGAGATATTGTAATGCAATTGTTTTTAACACAGTGCCTTGTATGTACACAGTAAGTGCTCATTAAATGCTATTAAAATAACACTATATAGAAAAAAGATTAAGTCAGAATCTTGTGTGGACAAGTCTCTGCTATCTCATTTGTGGGTTTTGAAGGGAGACGGTTTGAGTCTTGAAATACAAAATAACAATGCTGATAGATGTAAACATTTCTCTATGTGATAAAATTATGCTGCTCTTCTTTAAACGGTACCTGCACTTTACACAATTGAAAAAAAATTATTTTCTAAAGTTTCTGTTTCAAGACTGCTGAAAAAGCCCAAAGAGAATTTTCAGGGGGCAACAATCTGAGTCAGAGAAGAAAGACACATGCAGCCACCTCTTACTCCTGGTGAGAAAACTGCTGTGCTCTTGTCAAATGAGAGTAGTTTGATTTGCTGTTTTCTTAACCCCATTTTTCACATTGAGTTCCTCTAAAGGCCTGCCTATCTCCTCTCTGTTTCTTCCTCTCTTGAGATCTTGTGCACTCTTAATATCTCCCTCTCCCTCCCCTCCCCACCCCCTCCTCTCTTTCCCTCTCTCTCTCCCTCTCTGTCTCTGTCTCTCTTTGTTTCTCTGTCTCTCTTTCTCCTTTGTTGTCTGGAGCTGAGTGGCAGCAGCTCCATAAACTCCATACCTCTCTTCCTCAACCCCTATGGATTTGATCATCTCATTATTGAAATGCAGTGTCTTTTGTTCATATCTAAGGTAGATACTAACATTTTTATTGAAAACCAAAGTAATTCACTTACTCTGTGAATTCTCCACTGCTGTAAATGACAGAAGAGACCCTCTTGCCAAGTGCAGTCATTTCAGAGGTTTTATTACATTCAAGAAGAAAAAGGTCCAGGTTAAAATGAAGTTAACAGATTTGTTGAAGGGCATGTTTCTACACACAAGAAAGTGTTTCCCTTTCTAACATATTTCATTGCTGAACTCTGTGATCTCACCCCACAGAGCTGCCTGTCTTAAGGTGAAACTCCAGATCTGAATGGTGCATTGGAGCAACCGTTTTGGGGTACCAAACCAGAAAGTCCCCCACTTTATGCACAATGACCAGTATTTAGGGCAATGACCAGTATTCTATTCCTTTCAGCTGGATATTTTTCTGAGCCCAGGAATAATCAGGGAAACCACATTCCAGGTTCATTGTCAAAATCAAAGGACCCAATCACAGGGTATCTGCTAGCATCTGGGAGCAAACAAATCCTCTCTGCATGGCTCCTGCCTTTCGGGAGCCTCAACAGGCTTCCCTGATCTACTGGTCTAAATTAAATAGTGGCAAAGACACCCTCAGTATCATAACTCACTTAAGGGGTGTCAGGTTTGATGAAATGACCCTGAACACATGGGAGACACCTGGATATTAGGCCTAACTCAGGGACCTCCACTCCAGACCAGCTAAGGTAACATAAAACACCTTAAGACCTTCCCTCTCTTCTCAAGAGCTTCCCAGTAAGAAGAGAACTGAACTGGAATTCAGGAGACTCGGGTTCTAATACGCCAAAGACTGCCTGTCTTTGAACTTTCCCTCTTCTGAAACTCAAGGTTCTTGATGGAAATATAATGACTGTAAAAATATCAAACTAATCTATTTGAGTACTTATGATGAGCAAATAAGATAATGCATAAGAAAACTTCTGATAAAATGTAAATACCATAAGAATGAAAAAGGTCATATGCGATTTTTCAGTCCTTACTCCAAAGCCCCATTCAGGATCCAGAAAGCACTTGAGATCCAGGAGCTCAGCCCAGAGTCTCCTGATCATACCCATCAGGCAAACCCATGTACCCAGCAGTACCTGCAAAGGTTCTGAGCCCTACCACAGGGAAAGGAGGACCAGTGCCTGGCAAAGTTCTTGTCAGATGCCTAATCAGGAGGTGGATGATGCTGGTAGTCTAGAAAGAATTTATGGAGAGAGAGCAGGTAGGGACATGATCAGAATACAGACTCTATTCGTTCTCTTACCTTTTTACTATTCCTACAGACAATTATACACCTCCTTCCTGGTCTTTGAAGTTATGAAGATAAGACTTAACAGCTAATTTCTCTCAAATTTAGGTTCCTGGACTCAGGATGAGTATACATTTGACTTTTCTACAAAGTGTGACATTAATGTGAAAATAAACACAAGCTAGAAGATGTGGAGGATCCAGGAAAGAGAAGATAAGACTTTTCTTAAGGGAAATCTACCCAACATGCAGAAGATGGAGAACTCAATATCAGAGTTCATGCTTTAGAGACGCTTTGTTCTGGAATGAGACCTAATGACATGAGTAGTCTTTGAATGGAAACTGTTTCCCTCGTAGTGCATGGCATCTGTGGTTATTTAATGGGTTTGCTGATTAAAAACCATCTCAGAAGAGCCTACATCTCTCGTTCAGGTTCGTTTCATCAACAGAGATGTGGATACAGACCCTAATGGAGCATTCTAACTTGGATGGTCCCCAGAGTCCTCACACTCATTATGTACAGAACTGTACTTTTTATCTCCTCTATCCCATTACTTTCCCTTCCTCACCACCACAAACCCTGTTGAGTTCTTTATCACACCCCCAACTGCCCAAATGAAAAAATTAAAATGAAAATAGGAGAACTAATCAACTTCTTCCTCAATTTCACGTTTCCAAATGCAATCAATCATCAGATCCTGATGATCTAAATTCTAAAATACCCCTTGATTTCACATCCGCTTTTCTTCATCATGCTACTACTATTTTAGTTAAGAGGGCAATAATTCCTGGCTTCGTTTACTGGAATCTAAGCCTCCATACTATGTAAACTGCACTATTATTTATTGTATCACTGAGAAAGAAAATAAAAGCTTCAGGTTAATCTAAAACATGCCACCAATGGTAAGATAAATGCAGACTTCAGAAATAATAAAATGTGGGGAAAAAATAATATATTATAGCACTAAAAAAATTCTGTACTTTTTCACCTCCAGTTTCTCTCCTCTCATCTATTCCTGCCCTCCATTCCATTCACATTCCATTTAGAGTGTTCTTTCAATGATGGGACCACGGTGGTTTCTTGCTTACCACATTTCAAATTATTCTCTATACGTTCAGGATAAAATCCAACATTAGTGCAACATACAAAGGCCCTGCTAATTTCTCCAACTCTCGACACTCCTTCTCTTACTCTAAGCTCCAGTCATGCAGAGCCACTTCCAAATTCTGAAAACAAGGAAAAGAAGTTCTGTCCAACCTTCACATTTCACACATACTCTTCCTTCTACTGAAATGATCTTCTCAACCCTTTTAACCCCCTACTCAACCTTCAGGTCTCAGCCAGCTCAAATGTCATTTCCTCCAGAAGCTGCTTCTGACTTCCAGAATAGGTCTGGGCGTCTCTTCTGTGTTCTCATAACATCCTGTGCTTAACACACATCACACGCCATGGAATTTGCCTCTTTATCTCTTTGTCTCTCCAGAGAGTCCTTGAGATCAGGTACTGTGTCCTGTACACTAGCACATCCCTAGTGCCTCACATGGTGCCTGATACCTAGATATTTGTTTAAAATTGACAACACATGGGGAGCCAATGAGAAGTTACCAGCCAAACAATTACACCAGCCATAGGATTTTTCTTCAAAGATTTCAAAGTTGGTTAGCTGTATCTGCTACCTGAATCAAATATCAAATCTCTATCAAAAGTTTCTTATCAGGACTTCCCTGGCAGTCCAGTGGTTAAGACTTCACCTTCCAATGCAGGGGGTGTGGGTTTGATCCCTGGTCAGGGAGCTAAGATCCCACATGCCTCGTGGCCAAAAAACCAAAATATAAAACAGAAGCAATATTGTAACAAGTTCAATAAAGACTTTTAAAATGGTCCACATCCAAAAAAAATCCTTAAAAAAATGTTTTTTCATCAATGGATTAAATATATCGTGAATTCCAATCATATGTCCAGCTAGAGTTAGATGCTGTTGTGTTTTTAGGGAGACCATCCTGGAGTTGGAGAGAGAAAACTAATACAATTAGGGAGCAAGCTTGAAAACAAAACAATTAGAGAAAAAGCAATACAGGATAGTGTAGAAGTGCCTAGTTATGTGTGGCAGATATACTCATTGTTGGCACTCAGAGGAAAGAGAGACCACTGAAAACTGGAACAGTCATAGAAGGATTCATTGAGGAAGATAATCTTGAGCAATCTCTAGAACAAAGCACAGAACTTAGACTGGTCACATTTCGGAGGGACTCTTGTGAGCTACCAAAAAGAGGGCCATCTGTCATTTTATTCAGTTTACCATATCTTGGTGGATAAAAAATCTTTTTCAGAAAGATCAGAATCATAGTCTTTGGGAAATGGAATAACCCAATTAATTTGAAATCTACTCTTAGTTAAATTCTCAAGCAGATTCATTCTTCTCTCTTCTCACCCCATCATAGTCTTTCTATTCCTCCTGCATTATGTTGTTATTTAGCTTAGGAAAAAACCTATATAAATCCTGAGGAAGTCTAAGGATAATTATTCTGAAAGTGGAGAATTTCAGCAACACTCAACAGAGCTGTCCATGCAGCCAGCATTTGCCTGTTTCAGCCAATGTTAGCAGCCCATCAGTTTCTCAGACAAAAAGTCACAGTGACCTGCAGTTGAAGACTCACGTTGCACGACTTAGTCAAAATGACAAGCATGTCCCTAGTGACACAATGTTTGAATGGTTGGCCATGGGTTTGCTGAGGTGACAGCCCATGGGTCTAACTGGAATGGCAATTTCCCCCTAAAGAGCTTGTAAAGGCTGCTTCCATCTCTGTCTCCATGTCTTCCTATTATTTTTTTTAATTTTAACAACAACACTTCAGTTAATGATATAGAATTCTGCCCTTATCTTATATTGTCAAGCTCATCACTCACGAAAAAATAGTTACCATGAAGTCAGAACTGGGTCCACCACCACCCTTGAGCCTGAGACAGCGAGTAGAAGTCAGGTAGGAGACCACGGCTGGAATGAAGTACCTGCAGGGATAATCAGCAGTTGTGTAGGTGAAAAAAGATGTAGGGCCCCTCTTTTCTGTCATGGTGGCTAAAATGTCATCTTTGTGGATATATCTCTGTTATGTATCATTTCTGCAAGCATCCATTTTTAACAGAATTTCCACTCCCATGGTCCTTACCATGAACCTCTCATCATTACCAGTAACTACAAATCCTTTAATAGTCTTAATTTTATACATTTTGGTTTTTTGATAACCCTATTTTCCCACCTCATTCCCTCTAGAACCTCAGTTTCAACATTCTCATGATACCAACTTGATAGCCAGTATATTGACTATACACCCTTACCCTGTCCCTTTGACTTCTCTCCTTCCCTTACTCAACTTAAATTTCATGACCAATCATTATAATCACCTCTTTGCATGCACTGTCTGAGAAACATTTTTACCTTTATCTTCAAACAGGTCTGTTGGTGACATATTCCTTTCAACGTTTATCTGTCTGAAAATGTCTTTATTTCCCCTTTATTTCCAAGAATCTTTTTATTGGATATAGAAATACAGATAGAACGATTTCTACTTTGAAAACTTCAAAGGTGTTTTTAGTGTCCTATGGCTTGTATTATTTCTGATGGAATGGCTACAGTAATTCGCTGATTTTCTATATGTAATGTGGTTTTTTTTCCTTATAAATAGTTTAAGGATTTTATCTTCATCACAGATTTTCATCATTTTGATTTTAGTATACCTTGGTGTGATTCTATTTGTGTTATCCTCCTTGTAGCTCACTGGTCTTACTGAATCAGTCATTTTATAATTTTCATCAGTGAAAAATTTCAAAATAGCTTGAAAAAATTTTAGGCCTTAATTTATTCAAATTTTTTTTGCTCTCCCCACTCCTGTCCTTCTGGGATTCCAATTACTCATATTCTAGTCTACTTAATTTTGTCCCATAGGTCACTGAAGTTCTGTTCATTTTTTTTTCAGACATTTTGCTCTCTGTGCTTCACACAGTATAATATATAATACATACTGCTATGTCATCAAGTTTACTGATTTTTTTTTTTCCTGCAAAGTTTACCTCTTTTAATCCAATCCAATGAATTTGTCATTTATGGCACTGTATTTTTCAGCTCTACAATTTCCATTTGGGTCTTTTTTCCATTTCTCTCATTATGTTATGTTTTCCTTCAAAGTCTATCTATCTTTAAAAAACTTCAGTCTACCTATCTTTTATTTTTTAAAGTGTCACTCTTTTAATTTTATATCTCATTTATTTCTTTGTCTGTTTGTAGACTTGACTTTTTTTCTCCTGGCAATGGGTTACATTTTCTCATTTCTTTGTATTTATCATATGCTGGACATTTTGAATTTTATGTTCTTGAGCGCCAGATTTTGTTTTCTTTCTTAAAAAGGGTTAAACATTTTTCTGTCAGGTTGTTAAGTTACTTGTTCAGCTTGATTATTTTGAGGTTTTTTTTTTAAAGTTCTGCTGAGGTGGGTTTAGTTTAAACATACCACTTATACATGAGCTTTCTAGGGTCTTTACTGAATGTCCCAAGTGTTCATTGAGGACCCTCTATTCTGGCTAATTAGAACTCGAATGTCTTCTAGCCTGGCATAAGCTATGAGAATTGCTTCAGCTTAGAGTTTTCTATTTGTTCCTTTTCTAGCATCATTTGTGGCTGAATATTCAGCAAAAGAATCAAAAGTATCCCTGTGCAAATTTCCTGAGTTATTTCTCTGCTATTTTCCCTGCAAATGCCAACCACCTCAGCCTCCCTCAACTCCTCAATTTCTTCTCAACTCAGTGAGACCACTGTGTTCTGGCTGGGTCTCTTCCCTGTACTTTAGTCCAGAAATGCCTCCAGGCTGAAATCCAAGGAAAATGTAGGGTTCGCCTCACTTAACTGCCTCTCTCATAGTGATCATTTCCCCACATTTACTGATGTCCAATGTTTACAGAAGTTTCATTTATTTCTTCTGGTTTTCTTGTTGTTGATGGTAAAGTCTCATCCCAGTTACTCTAACATGTGCAGAAGCAAATGTTCTGAGTATGTTCCTTTTTAAAGTAGGTGCTTAGAATAGTGCCACCGTTCAAAAGCTGGATGTATGTCCTCATCCCCAGTGAAGTGTTCAAGACGAAGCATGAGGTTAGAGTTGAACAAGTCTGGGATTCAACTCTGGTTCCACTATTTATAAGTTGCATGATCTTGAACAAGACCCTTACCCTCTCTGTGCTTATGTCTCCTCTTCTCTATAACAGTGGTAACAATAATGACCACAAAGAAGAGTAACTGTAAGATTTAGACGAAATGTTACACATGGAGAGCTTACAGCGATTACTCAAGTTTAACCTCCTCAATGAATTCTTCTATGACTGTTTCAGTTTTCAGTGGTCTCTGTTTCCTCTGAGTGCCAACAATGAGCATAACCTGCCACACATAGTCAGACAGTCCGTATCTACCTTGTACTGCTTTTTCTCTAATTGTTTTGTTTTCAAGCTTTCTCCCTAACTGTATTAGTTTTCTCTCTTCAACTCCAGGATTCTCCCCCTAAAAACAAAAGAGCATCTAACTCTAGCTAGGCATATGACTGGAATTCACAATGTATCTAATCCATTGGTGAGAAAATTTTGATAAAGATTTGTTATTTGATTCAGGTAGTAGACAGCCAACCAACTGTGAATTCTTTGAAGAAAAATCCTATGGCTGGTGTAATTGTTTGGCTGGTAACGTCTCATTGGCTTCCCATGTGTTGTCAATTTTAAACAAATATCTAGGTGTCAGGCACCATGTGAGGCACTAGGGATGTGCTAGTGTACAGGACACAGTACCTGATCTCAAGGACTCTCTGGAGAGACAAAGAGATAAAGAGGCAAATTCCATGGCGTGTGATGTGTGTTAAGCACAGGATGTTATGAGAACACAGAAGAGACGCCCAGACCTATTCTGGAAGTCAGAAGCAGCTTCTGGAGGAAATGACATTTGAGCTGGCTGAGACCTGAAGGTTGAGTAGGGAGTTAAAAGGGTTGAGAAGATCATTTCAGTAGAAGGAAGAGTATGTGTGAAATGTGAAGGCTGGACAGAACTTCTTTTCCTTGTTTTCAGAATTTGGAAGTGGCTCTGCATGACTGGAGCTTAGAGTAAGAGAAGTGTCGAGAGTTGCAGAAATCAGCAGGGCCTTGTATGCTGCACTAATGTTGTTGGATTTTATCCTGAACGTATAGAGAATAATTTGAAATGTCGTAAGCAAGAAAGACAAAAATGTAGCTTCACAAGATCAGGCATCTTTGTTTTGATATATCTCAGGTGTCTGAACAGTGTCTGACACAAAGTTATGCTCAAAAGAGATGTGCTGAATGAATGAATGTATCTATACATCAGTAACAAACATGGAACCTCCCAATATCATTGCCAAGACAAAGCGGATGCTAAGTCCATAGCGTGCCAGCCCTGTCACTCTACAATTTTTATGTTGCCCATTCTCCCTTAATCTTCACACAAGTTTCAGCCCATTTTCTACCCATTTGGCTCACGTTGATCTGTTCTAAGCATTTTCTTGCCCATATTTGCTAAAAACATGTATTCTTGTCCTGGAAAAAACAGAAATTAAATTACCGATTTGTAGTATTTGAGATAATCTCATTATTATCCATAGGAATAAATGTATTTTGTCTTAATTACCACTATAATTGCCTTCACAGACTATTATACAGCCCTCTGCAGACTGCTCAAAGTAAAACCTAGTTAGAAGTTTGTAACAGAGGTTCTTACTGGGTTCTTAAGGATATAATGATAGATTTTTAAGAATGACAGTACCCTACTTTGATTGTATATCATTTCTTACCATCTGTCACTTTAAAATTCAGGTTGCTGAGTAGAGAGAGTTCCCTAAGGGTAAAGGTTGTTATTTCTCATCCTTGTGTCACTAATCCCCACCATAATGCAGGACACATTGTAGATGCCCAGTGCATGTTTGTCAAATGAAAGTTAAACCATCAAAACATATTTGCTGAAGGCCCTCTGAGAAGGTAATCTCACTCAGGGGTCAGGACACACACATAAAAGAAAAATAATATGAAGTAGTAAAGCCTGGAGATGTGGAGACTGTCCCCAGAGTACTAAAGCTGTCCCAGTTAGCTGCGTCCTGCAGAACCCCAGGGTACAGTCACACTTTTAGAAAGAAAGGTGAAATATGGGTTTTCTGCTTATTTACACCTTGAATATTCTAGCGAAATGACTGTATTTGACATGTAGAATTAAGGAAAAGGGCGGAAAAGAAAAACATTTAAAAATGGTTTTTACTTGTTCCAATTTCTTATCTAAAGGCATATTTTCCTAAAACTTGTTAATCAAAACAATGTAAATGTTTACCATAGTCTAAAAAGCATTATTATGAATATATTTACTATTGTTTTCAAAGCAAAGTGACGTTTTAACTCCATCTTTCTTTGTTTTATCATGAAATCTCTGGAGAATGGCATGTAGAGAAGGAACTTTGGACTTGGAGTCAGAAGACTTAAATTTTAAGCCCAACTCTGCTTTTAAATAGCTATGTGATTTGGGGTAAGTCTTTTTACTGAGGACTTTGGTTTCTTAGCTATAAAATAAGAGCATGTTCCTAGATAATTACTGAGTTTCTTTCAGGGACTAAATTCAATGACAACCATTCTGTAGGTCCACAATTTACAACTATAAAGCAAGTTACAAATAGGATGTTTTAAAAGAGTCAATCTCCAGGTGAAAGACATCTCGATTCATTAGGTCTTTAGGAATTCTGTTCCTTCTTCATGTTATCAAAAGTAAATGCAGCCTGAGGGATATAAAAGAATAATGCATCATCATTACTATGATTAAACAGAAAAAGCCCCAGAGCTGGCTTGCTGCTGTATAAATCACAAATTAAAACTTTGTTATGGACATTCATATTCCAAAAATAGTCTTTTCCCATAGGATGGTTCTAGTGATTATTGATCATTTCACGTAGAAAAAGAGACGGGTTTATTTTAGTTAATATTAGTCGTATCAGTCAGTTCTTGGCTGCATACAAGAAAAGTGCACTCAGCTATCTAATCATAAAGGTGGGAAGGACATTGGGGGTTCCCAAGGCGAGGTTTGGAGAGCAGGCAGAAACCCAAAGAGGTCTGAAGCTCTCATAGTTTGGGCCACAAAAGGATCCATGCCCTACGGCAGGAAAAATCTGGTTACCGGGCCACTCTCTGTGACCAGTCCGACCCCCAAACACTATTTTCACCTTGAATCACTCACGTAAAAGTTCCAGGAGCAAGCGCCTCCTACTCTTGGCTAAACCAGGGATTTGGTCCCTCAGATTAGAGGCCAGAGCGGAAGTCTGAAGCCAGGGAATATCCACCCTTCTTGGACTATCCGTAATAGAAAAGTTTCACAAAATGGACATGTGGGCCTAATAGCTGTGTTTTTGGAGGGGGAAGGGGGAGAAAAGTAGGTGCACAACAGTCAAAAAAAACTCTATATATTGTTCAATATATCAATAAAAGTAAGCAAATACATGCATACTTTTGTTTAATGGATTAGGTGGGAAGTAATAATCACAGAGTTAAAAGCAACTGTAAGTATTTTAACATGATTTGTAGATTTTTTTTATGTTTAATTACATAAGTAACACAGGAATAAATTCAGTAAATTTATTCAAATATTACTTAAATACATAGAGCAAAAATTATAATATACCTTTCAATTCCCCCAGTATAGCTCCTTTTCCCAAAGGTAACCACCACCATCCATTTGTTGTTAAATTTTCTGGAACTTTTCTATTTATAAATATATTTCAGTGAAAATATAATTTGTATATACATACATTTATACATATACACAAATGTGAAATAATATATTGTATATATAAATATGTAACTTTTTTTACATAAAATATATATTGAAGATCTATCCAGATAAATCCATATAGCTCTATCTTATTCTTTTTAACTATTGCCTAGTATTCCATTGTCCATTATATACCATATTCAACTAGTGCCGTATTGGTAGATATTTAAATTCATTCCAAACTTTTAATTCAAATGTGAGTGAAACACTAAACAGTTATTTTAAAGCACTTGGCAGAATGTGTGCATGTCTGTGTGTGTACTCCTTCTCCTTAAAATGAACCATTATATGGGGCAGGAGTGATATCAAAGCTCTACTTATCCAAGTAGCAGCTATCATGTTGCTGAGCTATTTATCTCCTATAGGAAGGCGAAAAAAAGATTCATTTTGAAATTTGATTATAGGTTGAATCAGTTAGGATGATTTGAGCTGTAAGTCACAGAGTTCCAACAACAAGAAAAACAAAGTAGCTAAAATGCTTAAGGAGTTTATTGCCTCACAACAAGAAATTCAGAGGTAGATTTTTCAGCAACAGGGCAATATCAACAGGGACCCAAGTTACCTGCCTTCCTCAGCACTTTCAGAATGACTTTGTCTTTCATTCTACCATGAGAGCAACATGGCTGCAGCAGTTCTAATGCAACAACATTCAAATCCAAAAAAAAAAAGAGAGAAAAAAAAACCCATGCCACTGCTTTATATCCCTTTCCAGAGACATTTCCCCAAATCTCCCCAATGAACTTCCATTTGTATCTAATCAACGAGGATTGTGTCACATGTCCACGCTGACACCCATCACTGGCAAGAGGAAAAGAATTAGTACAACTGACTTAGACTAGAAAACCTGCACTATTCTCACCACTTGAAACTGGAGAAGAGCACATGAAACATGGCCACCCAATACACTGGGTTTCTTTAACAAGGAAATAGTTGAGGTAGAGCAGATGACTGCTCTGTAGCAAACAGTGGTCTATAACACCAACAAACCACAAACTTCCCTAAGGAAATTTCATAATGCGCACAAGTGAAGGTCTTAGTGGAGCATAAGTCATTAGCAAGCCAAGTGATTCATTTCTCCTGACCTGAACATCACAGTTGCAAAGCTAAAGTGACAGTCCTACAGCCAAACCAGGTATGATTCAGAGGAAAATGGGAGCTCAGAGACCCATCCCCAGACAAGGGAAGAGCTAGAGTTTCCTGCTTGTCTCTAGCCCACCCTTTCTCATCCCCTTTTTACTTTTCCTACCCCATAAACACACACTTCTGACATAGAATCCTGGGAGGTGAAAACAGATGTTTCTTTGAAATAGCAGCTCCTCATAAGGAAAACATCCACCTAAGTATACATGTTGTATATGTATGCACAAATGTACACACATGTATGTTCATGTATACGTGTGTGTGCTTTTATAATACAAATAAATCATTTAGAAAATGAAGACAAACGAAAAAGGAAGAATTTTAAATCATCCAAAGCCCTCCAGCCAGAAATAACCACTGCTGATATAGGATTATACTATTTTGTAGTTAAAAACTCCTTTTCACATCAATGTTTGTTTATGCCATCAAAGAAAATTAACTCAAAACACAGATTTTTACATTGCCACATACTCAATTTTCAATATATTTTCTAAACTTCACTACTAAAAATGTTTAAATGTCTTCTTTATCAAAATTTCTGCATAGGTTTCATCACAAATGCAATGGAGGAAACCAAGCAAAATAAAATGAAACACAAATGGTTCCTCTGTAAATAGCAGTCCTGGCACTACTCTGACCCTGTGCTAGAAAGTCATTATGAAATTCATGATAAGTTTGGATCAGAGCCTTCCCCAAAGCAGCTGGATCTCTAACCCAGATGTTCTGTTGGCGTTCTTTCATCCTGGGCCACTCTAGTATTGACTGGCACCTTCTCTCTACCCCACTTGTAGGCCAATCCACTACCAACCCAGCAACGCAACATTAAACAGGAATGATACCCAGGAGCACTCTTTGAAAATGGAAATGAGAGTCTTCTTTAATTTAGAAAATCCAGGACTGCGTAGGAACATTTTCTGCAATAATTTCTCTCCCAGATTAAATCACTGACTAAACCAGTACTCACAGCCACATTATCCAGACCATTAGCTTTGATCGCCTCCTGTGGTTAAAAGCAAGCATTTGTTTTTTCACTCTCAGGGTAGAAAAGGTAAAGAGGTAAGTTTAGATTCAGACAAGTAATGCTCAGTTCACACCGAAATCTGGGAGAATACAATTCCTTATGGTCCAAATGTGTGGCCCTGAGCAGCACATAAATGCTAATGGGTTGTGGAGAGACAACAGACAATGCTGCTGAAGGGGGCCTTGGCCCAGTTACATAGATGCAGTGCCACTGTACGTCTGCTGACATCTGTTCATGGACCATGTCCTTGCCAGAGCTATAGTATGAAGGCATTTATAATAAAGATATGTAAACATGGTACTCTGAAGCCAAATTTTTTTATCTCCACTGAAACATAACCTCACAGGTCATTTTAGAAATCTAAAAATAAAAAGAGATGGGGATGGAGTTCGAAGAACCTGCTTTAGTAAAGTGGCAAACAGATAAGTACTTTTCAAAATCCTCTATGCCATAATTTATTGCCACAGTATGAAGACTAATAAGTGGTGAAAGCCTAGTGTTGTTGACCATAAAAGTAGGTTTTAAAATATAGAGTTTGAATAATAATTACACACATTTGTTTACATATATATGGAGGCTGCCCTTAGTGTCAGGTTTGATGTGTGAGGTTGCAGGGTTGTCTGTAATTCATGCCTCACAGCAAGGCAGGTCTTTTTATGTCAGAAACCAAACGCGAGATTACCTGTTCCTTTAGACATCAACGTGCCACTTGACACCTGAATTTAAATTGTGTATTATTCATCAGGTTCAAAAACCTGATTATTTTTAGATAGGAATTTAAAGTAAAATGGCACCTGGATATATTGAGAGTGGCCTGCAAGCTGGAATCTAACTATCACAGACGGCATTTGCTTGAGGAAAATATAATTTTCAAAAGGCAGGGGTCAGCAGCCACAGGTCGCTAAGAACTGCTGTAGGAAGTCACTGATTCCTGGAAGCTGTGACTGGGGTCTTGACACCCTGGAAGTTTTCCAAGACTACTTGGCTAAAGCAGATAAAGCGCAATGTATGCCCTTGCTCATATGTATTTCCTTGTTGATAATGGAAGACAGGAACAAGAGAGAACAGTACCTTGTATTTGATTTTGCAGGGAACAGAGCAACACTTTATTCATTCAGCAAGTTATCCAACAGATGTGCACTGAGCATTTACTATGTACCCAGCATTGTATTAGATGCTATATATATAACAGTAAGGGAAAACAAATATTCCCATGTCTTCATGAAGCATAAGGCTTAATGGATAATATTAACATTAGTCAAATAATCATACAAATAAATATAAAATTTCTATGTGAAAAATGCTGTCAATGAAAAGTCTATGATACTATCAGTGCAGACAGGAGGGAAATTTGACATAGCCAAGAAGGTAAGACAGGGTATCCCTGGAGAGGAGGCGATTTTCAAGTCTGAAAAATGAGTAGAATTCTTAAGTGAAGGGAGAGGGAGATCATTCATACACTTGGAATAATATGTGCAAAGGCCCTGAGGCAGAAGGAGCACATACATTTGGGGGACTGGCAGATCAGTGTGGCTGACACAGAGCGATCAAGGACAGGCTGGGTTTTTTTTTGTTTGTTTGTTTGGGTTTTTTTGCGATACGCGGGGCCTCTCACTGTTGTGGCCTCTCCCGTTGCAGAGCACAGGCTCCGGACACGCAGGCCCAGCGGCCATGGCTCATGGGCCCAGGCGCTCCACGGCAAGTGGGATCTTCCTGGACCAGAGCACGAACCCGTGTCCCCTGCATCGGCAGGCGGACTCTCAACCACTGTGCCACCAGGGAAGCCCCGAGGACAGGCTGTTTTAAGATGAGCCTGAAGAGGTAGGAAGAGGCCCACCATAAGGAAGCCTTGTAAACCCTACCAAGGGCTCATATTCTCAGCCATACAGACAAAATTTGTGCAAACGTAGTTTAAAAAGAGGTAACAGGTACATATAAAAAAATTAAAGTCAACATATATTCATTTGCTAGTGCTATCTGCAAGGAACAATGCTAGATTCTGAAAAAGATGCCAAAGGAGTACAACTGTCTGTGTCCATAATACATAAGCAGCCCAACTAATAGACAGTGGACTGTGCCCCATGTTGTGAGAGAACATCTTTAAATAATATAAAGATTTACGAGAGGAAGAGATCATAGAAGATGACAAGAGAAAATGGAATCTGCAAAAAACTTCATGGAAAAAGTTTGATGAACAGTCAATAGAATTTCCACCATAAGATACAGAGGGCCTGGTGTTGGTACTATCAACAAAGGTATCAATGTGAGCAAAAAACCAAACACCAAAAGTAGACCATGTTCTTCATCTTTAGGAAAAATGGTAGAAACTCCAGTTAGGTTGTGATAGAGGTTGTGCGTGGAGATGGTGCAACACAGCAAATGTCTTACACTTACATAACGCTCTACACCTTTATTAAACTCTTAATCTCAATGAATCCTCAAAATAATACTATGAGAGAATCTATAGGAAGCGTCAGCCATTGTTCCCATTTTACTGAAATCTAGAAAGGATAAATCATTTGTCCAAGAACACACAATGAGCAAGTGATTGACCCAGGATTAAAACACAGGCCTCGAGTTTCCACTCCTTCACTGATTCACAAATTTCATTCATTCAGAATCCATCTTTATGATTTTGCCACATCTGCACATCACTTTTCTGTTATACACTTAACTGTTTCTCTCAATAACTTATTCTTTTTCCTTAAGAAAATTTTTAAAGGGAAATTTTATATCACTCCCTTAAATGAAAAACCAATATCATCTGTCACAACTTAAAGATAACCATAAAGACTTTTAATACAAAACATTTCTTTAGATATTATTGTCTTTAAAAGAGCCTGAGACACAAACATTCCTTTGTTAAAAAGAGAGATTAGCCAGTATTATAAAGGCGTTAAGAAAAACATGCTGGTAAGGACATGGAGAAATGGAAACACTCAAATACCCTTGGTGGATGGGAGTATAAATGGGAACAACCACTATGAGAGTAATTTGGCAGTATTTACAGTATGTGTGCATGTGTGTGTCTGTATATACACACACACATATATAATGTATATAAATACATAAAATATATTTATATATGTATATATATAAATATATGTATGTGTATACATACATATATATATGCATTATTTTGAACACAGAAATTCTACTTCTAGATGCATACCCTAGAGCAGGGGTCCCCAACCCCCGGGCCATGGACTGGTACAAGTCCGTGGCCTGTTAGGAACCAGGCCACACAGCAGGAGGTGAGTATGGGAGAGCAGGTGAAGCCTCATCTGTATTTACAGCCACTCACCATCGCTCACATTACCGCCTGGGCTCCGCCTCCTGTCATATCTGCAGCATTAGATTCTCATAGGAGTGCAAACCCTACTGTGAACTGTGCATGCGAGGGATCTAGGTTGTGCGCCCTGTATGAGAATCTAATGACTGATGATCTGAGGTGGAGCTGAGGCAGTGATGTTAGCACGGGAGAGCAGCTGCAAATTAAGATTATCACTAGCAGAGAGGTTTGACTGCACAGAGACCATAATAAATCAATTGCTTGCAGACTCATTTCAAAACCCTATCAGTGAGTGGCAAGTGACAATTAAGCTGCCTCTTATGGACTAGACTGGACATAAGCAACACACTTCGGGTGTCACTGTCTCCCATCACCCCCAGATGGGATCATCTAGTTGCAGGAAAACAAGCTCAGGGCTCCCACTGATTCTGCATTATGGTGAATTGTATAATTATTTCATTATATATTACAATGTAAAAATAATAGAAATAAAGTGCACAATAAATGTAATGTGCTTGAATCATCCTGAAACTGTCCCCTGCCCTGCCCCCGGTCTGTGGAAAAATTGTCTTCCACGAAACCGGTCCCTGGTGCCAGAAAGTTGGGGGCCGCTGCCCTAGAGCAGGGGTTCATGAGTTTTTTTCTATAAAGGGCCAGACAGTAAATATTTTTAGTTTTGCAGACCATCGAGTCTCTGAAGCAACCACTCATCTCTGCTGTGGTAGTGTGAAAATAGCCATAGACAATAAGTAAACAAATGAGCATTATTGAACTCCAACAAAACCTTTTTATAGACACTAAAATTTGAATTTCATACAATTACATGTCCTGAAATATCATTCTTCTTTTGATTTTTCTCAACCTTTAAAAAATGTAAAATCCTTTCTTAGCTCCCGAGCTATACAAAACAAGTGGCAGGCTGGATTTGGACTCCTGGACTGGTTTTTTTGCTGATTCTGCCCTAGAGAAATTCACTTGCATGTGGATAAGGAGAAATGTACAACTAGAGTATGTCTCTTGCAAGCGTGTTTTGAATAGCAGCCTTAGTTTAGGTTCCCAAGAATAGATCTGGAAACAAGGATTTGCATTCACATAGTTTATCTGGGAGGTGATCCCAGGAAAAACAAGTGAGGAAGTGGAGATGTGACACAGGGACAGGCAGGAAAACAAAGGGTGCATGATCAACAAATTGCAACCGTGGGCAATTGAGGCAAATACTGGTGGGAGACACACCTCAGAGTTCTCTCATAAGCGGTATGAAAAGAGCTGGGGTATTTATCCACTAAATTCCTGTCTATCATTGAATGAAGACTGCTTCAGGCTCTCTGGCATTTCAACTTGCTCTGCAAGCAGGCTGAGTGTGCTCTTAGTGTATCAGAACAAAAACCCTCCAGCAGAGTGTCACTGGAAGCAGCCTTCAGCCTGAAGAAGTGAATGCCAAGGTTGTAAGGGCAAAAACTACAGCATATGCTAAATAGCAAAATTTATAAACATGAACCTGAAAATGAATCAATTGCTGTTTGCTCATACAAAGGAGTATTACATATCAGTTCAAATGAATAGTATAGATCTACATTAGTCAAGATGGATACATTTAAATACATGATATTGAGGAAAAGTGGAATTTTTATCATGGCAATTACAATATGCAACATTTATGTGAAGCTTAAAAGAATGCAAAACTGTAGCAAATTCAGAAATAGCAGGTGCATTTACAGAACAAAGGAAGGAAAATTACACAGAGGACCACAACTTTATCTCTAGTCTCTTGTTTTTTTTTAAAAAAAAAAAAAGAGAAAATGTTATGTAATGAAAAATCTGTGTGTGGTTGCATGTGTATTCATGTTAATATTTTCATATATTTCTTTGTGTATTTGAAATTTCATAATAAAATAGATTTAAAGAAATGAGTCAATCTATAAATCTGGGTTGGTCTTGTCAGAGGAGCAAACCTCTAGAAAAAGGGAATGAATTAGTAGTGCAAAAAAATAAAATAAAACCTTGAGAGTGGTGTGGAAGTTTTCAATATTTATTGTTTTTAGAAATGTCATTGACTTTGGTAGAGAAGAATTGTGTGCATATGTAAATAACTTTTATAGTAAAATAGCTGGGAAGATTACGAAAAAGATTAAGAAAAAAAAGCTAGCAAAGTACTATTACTAAAAGACAGTGACATTTTGAAATGTTCAAACTCTTGGTGTTAGCTGTTGAATATTTATGGAAATGGCTGCCTTGTCTTTTGTCCAAACAAAACAGAATTTCCTTTTTCTCCTGTTATCATCTCTATCATGATAGAAGCTCATTTTTTGATAAAATTTCACCCATATTTTAATGATTTGGAAGTATCAACAACTGAAACTTTGAAAAATATTGAGTGTTTGTGCTTTGTACATAATTATTTATGGCAAAGAATTAAAAGTATGTCTAACAAATATCAAGTGCTTACAGTACGCTAGCAATGTACTAAGTGCCTTAAATATATAATCTCACATAATCCTTATTCAACCTTGTTATGTAGGCATATTACCCTTCCTGCCTGGAAACAGCTCAGTGTGACTTGCCAAAGAATATAAAGTTAGGACTTGTGGTGACTAGGCATTTGAAATGAGTCCTGTTAGTTCATTTTGAGCCTTTACCCTTAGTCACTTGTAGTATACTGCCCCCCAAAAGAAAAACGTTTATAAGTCAAATTCTATCATACAAAGTGAGGAAACATCAAATTTTACTTTAACATTTTTCCCCCCAAAAATTGGCGATTACTAGATTTTGGAAATCTTTTGGGTCACCAGCGGTCCATTACAATGTTTTATTGTAATAAGATTTAAGTATTTGCCATAATTCACTTTCACAGAACCAACTGCACACTTGGAAAGTTCACAAGTTAAATTATGCTAGGCAGAAGGGCTAAGACAATTTAGTATACTCCTGGTGGTCATGCATTTAAAAGAGGTTCATTTTTTTATAATTCTCCCTCTGACTATACAGATTGGGAGACATAGGATTCCTCCAGTACGGATGGCACTGCCTCTGGCGTTCACAGAACGTTTCAGCACCTAGCCAGTGTCTGACCATGTCCTATTCCTTGCCAAGCTCAAAAAGTGCTAACAGTATTGGTGAGAATCCTGACTGTCACTATTATGTTAGTAACAGGTGAATGGGTGTTGGGCTGACTCAACACAATTCCACAGGTTTCAGAGAGGCTTGTCCTGAGCTTTGACTGCTGTCCTTACCTCTCACCTGAGATATGACCCTGCAAGCTGTCTGGTCAAGCATCTACTAAGAACAAATTGTGCGCTGTTTAATAAACTGTTTTGTGATATTAACAACCCTAAAATCTTTGTGGCTTACAATAATATTTATTCCTAAGGAGTTCAGGTCAGCTGCAGGTGTACTGATTACATAGGTAACCAGGTTTGGGCTTACCTAGGCTAAGCTGGTTCCATTGGGCCAGGCTTCATATGTCTACTCTTCTTGGGATCTAGTCTAAAGCAGCAGCCACTGCCTCGGGCCTGGTGTCCTCGTGATGGAGAGCAGATGGTCAAGGGTGGACAGAGACAAATCACACAAGATCATTTAAAGCTTCTGCTCAGACATGGTTTACCTCCTATCCACACATATTCCAGTGACCAAAGCATGTCACGTGACCATGGCCAAAGTTAATGGGACAGGGGCAAATGGTCCACCTATAGGAAAGATACTGAGAAAATTGTGGCAAAGGGCAAGCATGTAAAATCCTTCCTAGTGGGAGAAAGGTAATCATTGGGAACAATAGTTCAACTTTCTTCAGAAGGAGAAAATATCAAAGAAGAAGGAAGAGAAAAAACATATATATATATATATTTATATACACACACATATACTCATATAAATTTATAAGTATTGTAGTAGTCCATTTTTCAGCTGGTTAAAAAAAATCAATTTTCTAAAATTATAGCCATCAGAAGTATAATAATATTTGGGGAGAAATCTCAATGTCCCTCCCTCTTATGTTTTCACATGGAGGGACTTCCAGCCTCCCTCAAACACCTCATTTACTCCTCCCAGGAGAAGGAATGATAGGTGCATTTAAAAGTGTCTGGGAATCACACTCAGGTACTCTGGGCTCTCTCTTTTGAAGCACCCTCCTAGTGGGAGAGTATATATTCTGGTCTGTCCTCTTCCATGATGTAAGACACCTGTCCCTGTCCAGCTGTGCCAGTGACTAGATGGGTAGATTTTATTTAGAGGGGAATTATTAGTAAGCCCACTGTAGCCCTAGTCATGACTTCAATCCAGCTGTTATGAGTAATTTGAGGTCCATCTGTCAGCCTTCTATGTCCATTTCTCACTTGTTCCATTCTTAGGCAGGGTAGAAGAGTGTTCTTTATTGACTTCCCCTCAAAACTCTAGTAATTAGCTAATATTTGTTAAATACCTACAGCTTCAATATATGACCTCATTTAATGATCACAATAAGACTGAAAATTAAGTCCATTTTATAGCTGAAGAAACTAAGCCTCAGATGAGCTATGGGATCCTCTCGAGGTCACACAGCTAATAAATTGATAGACCTGAGTTTCAATATCAGGTTTATTGGAAGCCAAAACATAGAAGCTCTATCCTAGCCCAGACTGCCTGTGGGTGTGGTGACGGTGGGGGAGAAGAGCAGGGAAGGCACAAAAAGGCAGAGTGTCTGAGGTGTTAGGTGTTTTTCTTTTCTTGGCTTTCTTATCTCTCTGCAAATCGTATTGTTAATAATTCAGACATGCTTTACTGTAGAGCTTTTTCATCTTTATATAAATTTTGGTAATTTATTAGTACAGCTCTGATCTTGTTAGAAGACAATGGTAAGATAGGGTTTAATTCAAAGAAATTTTCATTAGTGTAATTTTACTAATATATCCCTATTCTGATATAAGGATATAGTAGTGCAGAGAGGAATAATGACCTCTTTGAAGACTTTGGTTCAAAGAGAGCCTCCTGGGTCTTGTAAAGTTTTCTACAGTGCTTAAACCCTTAAGCTACTGGCTATTTTCAAATCGTGATAATTGGATCTGTGACTTCTATCTATATATTGTAGAGGTCTGGATTTAGCCAGAGTTAAGGTAAGCAAATTTTTATCAGTGACCGATGGTGGGATTTTTGTTCTTTACTTGATATCTTGATATTTACCTGATCCTTTAAAAAGATATTTATGTATCTTTTTAGGCTTCCTGGTTTTAATTGAAGATAATATGATATCATGTCTCTTTCTTTCAGCCCTGAGATTAATAAAATATACTCCTGGAAACTTCCCATTGACATAATTGCTATTCTCTCAAAATCTTGATGTAGGGAAACCCCACAAACTTCAATTCCTTCTGCCCTTTTCTCCGTGTTACTTGTCAAACCGTTATTGGAAATGAGCTTCTGACCTTTTTTTCTCCCACACTATTTCTAATAAAGATGCTGCCACACAGCCGTATCCTAGTAACTAGGTTTCACAGTGAGAAAAGCGATTAAGAAAGAGTCCAAGATAAGGCTGATTTCGACCATCAGCAAAGGTAATTTGCTAGTCTTGTCCTCTTTTTCAATTTCCTTAATTTAGATGAATAACTGATCTAAGTTTAATGTCCTTTCTGATAAAAATACTGTCCTATAGGCCCACATTAGCATATTTACTTTTGATTACCTTGCAGAACTCTATTTGCTCTTTTTTCTGAGTACCTTAATAATTCATACAAGGCTCCAGACGAACAAAATCACTGCGTGTGGCTGAAAAGTCCAAACTCCTCTGTTGGGGTTAAATGGTAGGCTTCAAAGAATTTTTTAAATAAATAATCAAGATAGATACTCCATCTTGCCTCTGAACTGCTGCATAAGCATTTCCTTACTCATCTGAATTTGCAGGGACAAAAAAATCAGTAGTTACACAGGCAGGTACTAGAAACCAAGATGTTCCCATTTCTTACATGGGAGTCCTCAACTTTCAATGTCATAGCTTGCTTCTCTAGTCCTAAATTAAGACCATGAAATTGGATGAGGGAACAAAATGTACTCTTCTCAGGCAGATTTGAGGAACAGAGAGGGAGGAATGTACAGGTACCCAGGAGAAGGACCCTCTCCCCTTGGAGCTGTCTGCTGGGCAGAATAGGAAGGGCTTGGGGGGAAAGGCCTGAGTGGGCTTGTGACTGTGTCAGGACAAGACATTTTTGCTGTCTAAGTCACAGAGGAAGACAGGTACCTTGACCCAACCCTTACTTCCTCCCAGCCTGAGCCTGGCATGCCTCTGTCACCTAGAGTCACGAAAGCCATATTCAGGCAGAGTCCAGTAGCATTAGGCTGTGAACACAGAGGTGGGTTTCCCAACACCACTCCTCTCCCATATTTGTTGCCCTTTCCAAATTCTAGCAGCTTTAATGATGGGGACTCACTGGGATGACAGTTCTGTGAGATTCAGATCAGACATACAGTTGGGTCCGCTCAGCATGAGCGTCACACTTCTCCTACTGTAATCTGCCTAAAATTAATCTCTCAGAAATGTTGTAAGTCCTTTCTAGAGATATACTTTTCAGTTCTTTGGTGGTGGTTGTTTTTCTTCTTCTTCTTTCAGTGGACTCAGCCCACCCCACACTAACTTGGGACTAGGGACCTCATGCTGGCCAGTATTTCAGCTACAGTGGGGTTCCTTTCCTAAATGCTTTAGGCATCTGTGCCTTTTCTTTCTTCCTTTACTGCAAAAGGGCTCCATGTGTCTTGGTTTATCACAGTATGTTTGCAGCCACACAGATTAAACAATGCCAGTTGAGATCCACATGGCAAAATATGAAAACTCAAGTGAAATTTATATCTCTATAATGCAGTGTTTCCTGAACTTTGGACTTGCACAAAGTGTCATCCTGATTTTTGTCATATCTTCCACTTGTAGTGTGAGTTATTTGAGATTTTTCCCTAAGTTGACTCACAGTTTTACTTCTGAAAATTAATTTCAAAGGAGGCTACCATAAGTATAACACTCACCATAAATAAAAAGTAAATATGAAATAAATACATAATCACTAGAATACAAAATTTTTCATTCCCCTGAAAATCATCTTGCAAAGCAACAGGTTTTGGAAAATTCTGGTATGCAAACTTACAATTTACTAATTTCTCTAGTATACATTAATTCATTTAATTTTCACAAAAATCTTATGAAATTGGCTAAGTAGGTACAACCATCCCCATTTTGAAGATGAGAAATGGGCACTGGCTTCAAAAAAGAGAGTTTTCATGCTAAAAGAGACCTTGCCACTGTTTTTACTTGAAGCCCAAGTTTTCTAATTTCTCACAATTGATGTGTGGTTTTCCCAGGATCATCTGTGGTCTGAGTCTAAGATTCCAGACTGTAGATTTAAAAAAAAAAAAAATGCCTCTCTGAATTTGTTCCATGCATACCATAAAAAAACACCAAAAACCTTCTTGTGACTATCCACGTTTTGAATGCACCAAAACTCTGCCAAAATGATATAGTTGAAACAACTGATAATTGACTGAACACTGAAAAGTTCTTCATAACACCAAAATTTTATTTGGTGAGGCAGGTAGCATTTTTCATTCCATTTTTCAGATTAAAACAAATCAAGAAGTATTTAAATAATTTGCCCAAAATCAAATATTTTTTTTCTCAAATTAGAAACAAATAAAGTTAAAAATTTTAAAAGACCCAAATGGAGTTTAAATTGTGTTTTATAAATTACATTGGAAAATAGGACCTCTGTGTGAAATTCCTCATACTAAAAATCTAAACTATTTAATTGGTATAAAATGCCTTAATGATTTCTTCACTAAGTTAATGAAGAGGTAAAATGCTAATCATCTAAAGCAAATAGTGGTTCTTCCGGGAAGATGGCGGAAGAGTAAGACGCGGAGATCACCTTCCTCGCCACAGATACACCAGAAATACATCTACACGTGGAACAACTCCTACGGAGCACCTACTGAACGCTGGCAGAAGACCTCAGACCTCCCAAAAGGCAAGGAACCCCCCACGTACCTGGTTAGGGCAAAAGAAGAAAATAAACACAGTCAAAAGGATAGGGACGGGTCCTGCACCAGCGAGAGGGAGCTGTCAAGGAGGAAAAGTGTCCACACACTAGGAAGCCCCTTCACGGGCGGAGACTGCGGGTGGCGAGGTGGGGGAGCTTCAGAGCCGCAGAGGAGAGCACAGCAACACGGGTGTGGAGGGCAAAGCGGAGAGATTCCAGCGCAGAGGATCGGGGCCGACCAGCACTCAGCAGCCGAGAGGCTTGTCTGCTCGCCCGCCGGGGCGGGCGGGGCTGGGAGCTAAGGCTCCGGCTTCGGTTGGAGTACCGGGAGAGGACGTGAACACAGCCTGCAGGGCGTTAGTGCACCGCGGCTAGCCGGGAGGGAGTCCGGGGAAAAGTCTGGACCTGCCGAAGAGGCAAGAGACTTTTTCTCCCCTCTTTGTTTCCTGGTGCGCGAGGAGAGGGGATTAAGAACGCTGCTTGGGGGAGATCCAGAGACGGGCGCGAGCCGTGGCTAAAACCGCGGGCCCCAGAGACGGGCATGAGACGCTAAGGCTGCTGCTGCCGCCACCAAGAAGCCTGTGTGCGAACACAGGTCACTATCCACACCCCCCTTCCGGGGAGCCTGTGCAGCCCGCCACTGCCAGGGTCCCGGGATCCAGGGACAACTCCCCCAGGAGAACGCACGCACAACGCGCCTCAGGCTGGCAACATCACGCTGGCCTCTGCCGCCGCAGGCCCGCCCCGCACTCCGTGACCCTCCCTACCCCCGGCCTGCGTGAGCCAGAGCCTCTGAATCAGCGGCTCCTTTAACCCTGTCCTGTCTGAGCAAAGAACAGACGCCCTCCAGCGACCTACACGCAGAGGCGGGGCCAAATCCAAAGCTGAGCCCCTGGGAGCTGTGAGAACAAAGAAGAGAAAGGGAAATCTCTCCCAGCAGCCTCAGAAGCAGCGGATTAAAGCTCCACAATCAAGTTGATGTACCCTGCATCTGTGGAATACATGAATAGACAACGAATCATCCCAAATTAGGGAGCCGTGTGGATGAAAGGCTCTTGGTGCTGCAGCCAGGAGTTAGTGCTGTGCCTCTGAGGTGGGAGAGCCAACTTCAGGACACTGGCCCAAAAGAGGCCTCCCAGCTGCATATGATATCAAACGGCGAAAATCTCCCAGAGATCTCCATCTCAACGCCAGCACCCAGCTTCACTCAACGATCAGCAAGCTACAGTGCTGGACATCCTATACCAAACAGCTAGCAAGACAGGAACACAACCCTACCCATTAGCAGAGAGGCTGCCCAAAATCATAATAAGTCTACAGACACCCCAAAACACACCACCAGACGTGGACCTGCCCACCAGAAAGACAAGATCCAGCTTCATCCACCAGAACACAGGCACTAGTCCCCTCCACCAGGAAGCCTACACAACCCACTGAACCAACCTTAGCCACTGGGGACAGACACAAAAAACAACAGGAACTACGGACCTTCAGCCTGCAAAAAGGAGACCCCAAACACAGTAAGATAAGCAAAATGAAAAGACAGAAAAACACACAGCAGATGAAGGAGCAAGATAAAAACCCACCAGACCTAACAAATGAAGAGGAAATAGGCAGTCTACCTGAAAAAGAATTCAGAATAATCATAGTAAAGATGATCCAAAATCTTGGAAATAGAATAGACAAAATGCAAGAAACAGTTAACAAGGACCTAGAAGAACTAAAGATGAAACAAACAATGATGAACAACAAAATAAATGAAATGAAAAATACTCTAGATGGGATCAATAGCAGAATAAGTGAGGCAGAAGAACAGATAAGTGACCTGGAAGATAAAATAGTGGAAATAACTACTGCAGAGCAGAATAAAGAAAAAAGAATGAAAAGAACTGAGGACAGTCTCAGAGACCTCTGGGACAACATTAAACGCACCAACATTCAAATTATAGGGGTTCCAGAAGAAGAAGAGAAAAGAAAGGGACTGAGAAAATATTTGAAGAGATTAAAGTTGAAAACTTCCCTAATATGGGAAAGGAAATAGTTAATCAAGTCCAGGAAGCACAGAGAGTCCCATACAGGATAAATCCAAGGAGAAATACGCCAAGACACATATTAATCAAACTGTCAAAAATTAAATACAAAGAAAACATATTAAAAGCAGCAAAGGAAAAACAACAAATAACACACAAGGGAATCCCCAAAAGGTTAGCAGAAACTCTGCAAGCCAGAAGGGAGTTTCAGCAGAAACTCTGCAAGCCAGAAGGGAGTGGCAGGACATATTGAAAGTGTTGAAGGAGAAAAACCTGCAACCAAGATTACTCTACCCAGCAAGGATCTCATTCAGATTTGATGGAGAAATTAAAACCTTTACAGACAAGCAAAAGCTGAGAGAGTTCAGCACCACCAAACCAGCTCTACAACAACTGCTAAAGGAACTTCTCTAAGCAAGAAACACAAAAGAAGGAAAAGACCTACAATAACGAACCCAAAACAATTAAGAAAATGGGAATGGGAACACACATATCAATAATTACCTTAAATGTAAATGGACTAAATGCTCCCACCAAAAGACACAGATTGGCTGAATGGATACAAAAACAAGACCCA
Organism: Grampus griseus; assembly: GCF_964374135.1. NCBI lineage: Eukaryota > Metazoa > Chordata > Mammalia > Artiodactyla > Delphinidae > Grampus > Grampus griseus. The sequence goes on from NC_139018.1 coordinate 60,847,705, forward strand.
TATATTTGCTGTCTACAAGAGACCCACTTCAGACCTAGAGACACATACAGACTGAAAGTAAGGGGATGGAAAAAGGTATTTCATGCAAATGGAAACCAAAACAAAGCTGGAGTAGCAATTCTCAAATCAGACAAAATATACTTTAAAATAAAGACTATTAGAAGAGACAAAGAAGGAAACTACATAATGATCAAGGGATCAATCCAAGAAGAAGATATAACAATTGCAAATATGTATGCACCCAACATAGAAGCACCTCAATACATAAGGCAAATACTAACAGCCATAAAAGGGGAAATCGACAGTAACACATTCATAGTAGGGGACTTTAACACCCCACTTTCACCAATGGACAGATCATCCAAAATGAAAATAAATAAGGAAACACCAGCTTTAAATGATACATTAAACAAGATGAACTTAATTGATATTTATAGGACATTCCATCCAAAAACAACAGAATACACATTTTTCTCAAGTGCTCATGGAACATTCTCCAGGATAGATCATATCTTGGGTCACAAATCAAGCCTTGGTAAACTTAAGAAAATTAAAATTGTTTCAAGTATCTTTTCCAACCAGAACGCTATGAGACTAGATATCAATTACAGGAAAAGATCTGTAAAAAATACAAACACATGGAGGCTAAACAATACAATACTTAATAACAAAGTGATCACTGGAGAAATCAAAGAGGAAATCAAAAAATACCTAGAAACAATGACAATGGAGACACGATGACTCAAAATCTATGGGATGCAGCAAAAGCAGTTCTAAGAGGGAAGTTTATAGCAATACAATCCTATCTTAAGAAACAGGAAACATCTCGAATAAACAACCTAACCTTGCACCTAAAGCAATTAGAAAGAAGAACAAAAAAACCCCAAAGTTAGCAGGAGGAAAGAAGTCATAAAAATAAGATCAGAAATAAAGGAAAAAGAAATGAAGGAAAATATAGCAAAGATCAATAAAACTAAAAGCTGGTTCTTTGAAAGGTTAAACAAAATTGATAAACCATTAGCCAGAATCATCAAGAAAAAAAGGGAGAAGACTCAAATCAATAGAATTAGAAATGAAAAAGGAGAAGTAACAACTGACACTGCAGAAATACAAAAGATCATGAGAGATTACTACAAGCAACTCTATGCCAATAAAATGGACAACCTGGAAGAAATGGACAAATTCTTAGAAAGGCACAACCTGCCAAGACTGAATCAGGAAGAAATAGAAAATATGAACAGACCAATCACAAGCACTGAAATTGAAACTGTGATTAAAAATCTTCCAACAAGCAAAAGCCCAGGACCAGATGGCTTCACAGGCTAATTCTATCAAACATTTAGAGAAGAGCTATCACCTATCCTTCTCAAACTCTTCCAAAATATAGCAGAGGGAGGAACACTCCCCAACTCATTCTATGAGGCCACCATCACCCTGATACCAAAACCAGACAAGGATGTCACAAAGAAAGAAAACGACAGGCCAATATCACTGATGAACACAGATGCAAAAATCCTCAACAAAACACTAGCAAACAGAATCCAACAGCACATTAAATGGATCATACACCATGACCAACTGGGGTTTATTCCAGGAATGCAACGATTCTTCAGTATACGCAAATCAATCAACGTGATACACCATAATAACAAATTGAAGGAGAAAAACCATATGATCATCTCAATAGATGCAGAGAAAGCTTTTGACAAAATTCAACACCCATTTATGATAAAAACCCTGAAGAAAGTAGGCATAGAGGGAACTTTCCTCAACATAATAAAGGCCATATATGACAAACCCACAGCCAACATCGTCCTCAACGGTGAAAAACTGAAAGCATTTCCACTAAGATCAGGAACAAGACAAGGTTGCCCACTCTCACCACTCTTATTCAACATAGTTTTGGAAGTTTTAGCCACAGCAATCAGAGAAGAAAAGGAAATAAAAGGAATCCAAATCAGAAAAGAAGAAATAAAGCTGTCACTCTTTGCAGATGACATGATACTATACGTAGAGAAAAATCCTAAAGATGCTACCAGAAAACTACTAGAGCTAATCAATGAATTTGGTAAAGTAGCAGGATACAAAATTAATGCACAGAAATTTCTGGCATTCCTATACACTAAGGATGAAAAATCTGAAAGTGAAATCAAGAAAACACTCCCATTTACCATTGCAACAAAAAGAATAAAATATCTAGGAATAAACCTACCTAAGGAGACAAAAGACCTGTATGCAGAAAATTATAAGACACTGATGAAAGAAATTAAAGATGATACCAATAGATGGAGAGATATACCATGTTCTTGGATTGGAAGAATCAACATTGTGAAAATGACTCTACTACCCAAAGCAATCTGCAGATTCAGTGCAATCCCTATCAAACTACCACTGGCATTTTTCACAGAACTAGAACAAAAAATTTCACAATTTGTATGGAAACACAAAAGACCCCGAATAGCCAAAGCAATCTTGAGAACAAAAAATGGAGCTGGAGGAATCAGGCTCCCTGACCTCAGACTATACTACAAAGCTACAGTATGGTACTGGCACAAAAACAGAAATATAGATCAATGGAACAGGATAGAAAGCCCAGAGATAAACCCACGCACATATGGTCACCTTATCTTTGATAAAGGAGGCAGGAATGTACAGTGGAGAAAGGACAGCCTCTTCAATAAATGGTGCTGGGAAAACTGGACAGCTACATGTAAAAGTATGAGATTAGATCACTCCCTAACACCATACACAAAAATAAGCTCAAAATGGATTAAAGACCTAAATGTAAGGCCAGAAACTATCAAACTCTTAGAGGAAAACATAGGCAGGACACTCTATGATATAAATCACTGCAAGGTCCTTTTTGACCCACCTCCTAGAGAAATGGAAATAAAAACAAAAATAAACAAATGGGACCTAATGAAACTTAAAAGCTTTTGCACAGCAAAGGAAACCATAAACAAGACCAAAAGACAACCCTCAGAATGGGAGAAAATATTTGCAAACGAAGCAACTGACAAAGGATTAATCTCCAAAATTTATAAGCAGCTCATGCAGCTCAGTAACAAAAAAACAAACAACCCAATCCAAAAATGGGCAGAAGACCTAAATAGACATTTCTCCAAAGAAGATATACAGAGTGCCAACAAACACATGAAAGAATGCTCAACATCACTAATCATTAGAGAAATGCAAATCAAAACTACAATGAGATATCATCCCACACCGGTCAGAATGGCCATCATCAAAAAATCTAGAAACAATAAATGCTGGAGAGGGTGTGGAGAAAAGGGAACACTCTTACACTGTTGGTGGGAATGTAAATTGATGCAGCCACTATGGAGAACAGTATGGAGGTTCCTTAAAAAACTACAAATAGAACTACCATATGACCCAGCAATCCCACTACTGGGCATATACCCTGAGAAAACCATAATTCAAAAAGAGTCATGTACCAAAATGTTCATTGCAGCTCTATTTACAATAGCCCAGAGATGGAAACAACCTAAGTGTCCATCATCGGATGAATGGATAAAGAAGACGTGGCACATATATACAATGGAATATTACTCAGCCATAAAAAGAAACGAAATTGAGCTATTTGTAATGAGGTGGATAGACCTAGAGTCTGTCATACAGAGTGAAGTAAGTCAGAAAGAGAGAGACAAATACCGTATGCTAACACATATATATGGAATTTAAGAAAAAAAAAAGTCATGAAAATCCTAGGGGTGAAACAGGAATAAAGACATAGACTTACTAGAGAATGGACTTGAGGCTATGGGGAGGGGGAAGGGTAAACTGTGACAAAGCGAGAGAGAGGCATGGACACATATACACTACCAAACATAAGGTAGATAGCTAGTGGGAAGCAGCGGCATAGCACAGGGAGATCAGCTCGGTGCTTTGTGACCGCCTGGAGGGGTGGGATAGGGAGGGTGGGAGGGAGACGCAAGCGGGAAGATATATGGGAACATATGTATGTATATAACTGATTCATTTTGTTGTGAAGCTGAAACTAACATACCATTGTAAAGCAATTATACTCCAATAAAGATGTTAAAATGAAAAAAAAAAAAATAAAGCCAATAGTGAACCTAAAATTTCAGATAGCTATTTAAACATGAGACAACAGCTACCCTACTTACTAGTCAAAAGAAACAGAAGATATTACATAGATGTTCAAACAAAAATATCCATAAGAAAAAGAAGATTGCCATTATTATTGTGCCATTGAACAGTACACTAATCCATTCTACAAATAAATGTGCTCTTAACAAACGCCCATTACTTCTAAAATTTAATTTAGTTTATTTATAAATATAAATGTCATAAAGGGAATTTAAAATTTTTAATGATAGACAAGAGTATAAAATAAATATTTCTCCCTCCCTCCCTCCCTCTCCCCAGTCCCACTTTCTATTTCTGCACCCTAGAGATAATCACTGTTAACTTCCTTGTATACCTTCCAGGAAAATTTGAAGTATATTTATATTCTCTGTTTTTAGGCAAATACCATCTGAAATATTTATAGCTACACTATTTTGATTCATTTTTTTCTTGATATCAGATATCTTTTCATACCATCTATACAAATCTTTTGTATTCTTTTAATGGTAGCTGAGTATTCCATTGAATGTGTGCAACCATGTAATCAGTGGTTGGCAAATTTTTTTCTGCAAAGGGTCATATTGTAAATATTTCAGTCTTTGTGAGCTATTTCAGTCTTTGTGAGCTATGCGGTCTCTTTCACAGCTACTCAACTCTGCCAAAGGCAATACCTGATTGATGAGTGTAGTTGTACTCCAACTACACTTTACAGAAACAGGCTGCAGGCAGGCTTTGGCCTGCAGGTCATAGTTTGCTGACCCCTGATTTGTACAGTCAGCCACGGAGTGGTGGATATGGTTATTTCCTGCTTGTTGCTGTTATGAACACTGCTGATATGAAGCTCTATAATGCATATATGCTTGCTTGGTCAAGGTAGAATGAGTCCACTACAGAATATTTAAAATACTGCTTTAAAAATGAGAAGACTATCTTGTATATTCTGCACTTCTTTCCATCAAGTCCATATGGTCTCTCTATGGACAAATGCATGTTTTTCTTGTCTGGGCCCTTTTATTTTTTGATCTGGCCTACCCTAATAATGGTTAAGTGAAAAATCCAGAGACTCAAATCTATTATTGTAACTATTGCCTCTTTCCCCTGGTTTGTGTTCTGTGGAGACTAGTGACAGAATATTATCCCTTTGGGAGAGAACTGTCTAACTTAAAGGTTACACGTAAAGGGAAACACCTGTCTTTTGAATGAAATACCTGTCTTTTTCTTTACTTTTTACTTTCTGCCTCTTTAACTGTTTTTTCTTCCTCTTCTTCTTCTTTTTTTTTTTTTTCCTGAGACTCTGTGGCTACTTGAGCTTTAATCAGAATAGTTCCAGACAATAGGAAGTTTCTGGAATCAGCTTTTAGCATTTAATTAAAGACCTCAAAGACATTTCTATCGGCTACTTCAAAGGATAGACAAGTTAACACTTTCAACTACAGGGTATGTGGGAAAACATCAGAACATCAGATCATATGTTATCACAGAGGATAGTGGGCACAATTTTTTCCAGTTCCTTGAGTTAAACATTTATACGATGCCTGGCAAGACACTTTCAGGTAGAGTTAAACAGGAGCCTCTGTTCTTGCTCCTCTACAAATGGTCTCATGATCAGCCCCTGCAGACATATGACTTTTAACTCATTTTTGCTTCCTTTATCCCTGAAGGGCTCATAGGGGATGTCATTACTAGCTAGAGCACTTTTCTTTTCCCTTTTCACTACAGCTTGAAAAAATGAAGTCCTTGTGTCCTTTATTCACCATCATCCCATCAGACTTTTAGGCTGAGGTTTTTGAACAAATATCTTTTTGCTTAAAATTTATTGAGTTTATAACTAAATGCCTCACCAATAGAAGGAACACTCACCATCTGAAGAAGGTCCCAAATGACCCATAAAGATTTAGTACTGATATGACAGTTAATATTAACCTGGGTCTGAAATTTAGCTTAAAAAATTAAATCCAGTCAGGTTCATTTGATTCAGGCAATGTCATGGTGTGCATGGTTGTGCCTTTTGTAATGAACTAACTTATCCTAACCAGTGTTATCTGACACATCTCACCTATGAAAGAAGGTTAAAACCCCTTTTAGTATTCATCCACTCTGAGTCCCTCCCACCTATCTGGAGAACGTCTGCCTTTTCTCGCTAGTGTCTCACTCCCGTTTCATAGTAAGTTTATGAAGCCCAGGGGTGTTTATTCAAACAAAGAAGGTCAGTCCTGGTTACGAGTGATTCAGAGAAAAAACATCAGAAAGTCTCATCAGTCCCCTTAATTGTATTTGCTACCGTTGCTACCAAAAATCACGGAGTCCGGCAGTACTTTAGTGATCCAGGCATGAGCTACACAGAAACTAGGTTTTCTGGGGGCAGTTTCTCAGAAGAGACCAGAAAAAGGCAATGTTTCTTTTCCCGGTGCTTTAACTACCTCTGGTCTCCCCACACAAAGCATTACAGGAAACTGGAGAAAGTCTCCCTAGGGGATGGACCTTTTATGTTAAAATCTTGCGACTGTCACCCAGAAGAAATCAAGCAGATATGGGGGTGGAGGAGTAAAATGTGTCTGTCAGGTTAACATAACCAAAAAAACAAAAAGAGGGTGGGCCAGTGTGTATCGCCTGGAGCAGACACCCTGATGAGCTTGCAGTCAGACTTTGCTAGCAGTACCTGCAGCTAAAAACACATACGAGCTTCTTCAGAAAACCACAGAAGGGCTTTTTGGATAAGTCCCTATGTTGACCCAAGAAATCAGTTTTGGATTTGGACTGGAAACATCTAGGTTGACAATGAATACACACACACAGAGAAATCACTGTTTATTATATATAACTTTGCTCCACACAAATTGTCACAAAGCAGCTGACCCTGATGTCAGCTGAAACTGGCTGCAGGTGATGAAGCCATCCTTTCCAGCTGCTGTCCACACAGCCTGCCCACTGCCATAGGGGAGAGCCCATAATCAAGGTGTTGACAACAGCATATCACCCTCAGGGATATCGAGGGACGCAGGCATTGCCAGGCTTCAGGAAAGATAAAAATATTTGACTAAGGTAACCTGGGGTGAAAGGATGCTATTTTTGCCTCACTCTGTGACACACACACACACACACACACACACACACACACACACACACGCACACCAGATCTCTTTATGATGCCAGGAATGCTGTGATTTGGACTGGCTCTCTAGAACCCCTTGAAGGCCTACATTATCAGTTCAGAATTCAGATCATGGCTTTCCTTCCAGTCAGTTTCATCTCAGGGCTAGTCCAGGCAGGGCCACTCCAGTACACCAGATAGAGTTTAATAACTTTCAAACTTACAGGAAAATTATCAAAACCTAGAGTACCATGTCCCTGGAAGGCTCTTTGATCCCTTGACAAAGTTGCCCATCTCTTCCCCAGCAACTTTTAAAATGGGGATAGGAAATAAAAAGTCCAGAACTGTCAGAGGTAGCATCCTTACCTTACAGCTACATTATCAAAAGGACCCACTGAAGTGGTCTCCCCCCAACAAAAAAGGTCTTCTCCAGAGTGCCCTGAATGTCTTGCTCTCTAGGAACTTTTATGACAAGATCTCTTATTAAATACATACATATATTTAAAGTTCCACATCTCCGGATATCCCATTACACAATGAAGTAGTGTAGATATTTAGTTATCTATTTGAGCACATACCTTATAATACATGAATTAAGCTAGCAGAGCAGAAACTAAAATTTCTACCACTGAGTTGGTTCATCATTCATATTGAGTCAACAGTACACAGCTAACAACTCTAAGGTATTTGTTTTGGAAAGACTGAGAGAGTAAATATATGCTTTCTGCTTTCTATGGAAAATTTAAATAATGGATTTCTCAATTTTCTTCTGACCAGTAATCTCAGTCATCAGGTATATTCCCCTCCTGCTAATCCTCATCAAGACCCTGAGTCCCCTGGGTAGCATCTCCAACAAGAGTCCCGCCAGTGAGAGCCTGAACCATTGTAAGCATCCATGTTCAAAAGCTTCTCTTACCTTGAGCCCAAATATGCCCCTTATCGATATCTACATTGGTCCTTGTCTTCACTTTGGGGTTCACCCAAAGTAAGTCTAATCTCACTCTCAGTCCACAGCCATTTGAGTATTGGCCGGCAGCTCCCAGGTTCTTCAAAAGTTTTCCTCCTCCAGGTTGAAAATCTCTGATTGTTTCAACAAATCATCTTATCATATGGTTTTGAGTGACTTTACCACTATTTTTTACGCTTTACCAGTGTTAAAAGATAACTGAGGTGTATTAAAATTTTTAAGAGTGTATTTGAGCAAAGATTAATTCAAATAAGGCAGCACCAAACTGGAAGTGGTTAGAAGCACAGGAGCCAGGGGAAATACTTATACAGAGAAACGGCAGAAGCAAAGAAAAGAAATTATTTGATTGGCTGTAGCTTAAAGCCTAGCTGGCTATTTGTGATTGGTTGTCCTTAGTGTTTTGATTTTGTAACTTTGAGACATTTACAGGCCGAGATTTTGATTTGCTTACATAAGTCACCCTGCCATTAGAGCCTTAGTTGCAAGAACTATGCTTCTAGGGTATTCCATATGTTGATCATAATAATAATGTTAAAGAGAACAACTATAGGTACCAAATGTATACACGGACTGCTTTGAGTGATTTACATTCCCTAACTCTCTTACCACCTCAGTAATCCTGACACAGTTTGAGTTCTCCGGAAGCAGATGTTGGGACAAAGTTTGAGAGGAGGAGGCAGCAGGGGAGTAAGGTGTTTATTAGGGATCAAAACCCGTAAAAGGGAAATCTGCAAAAGGACGCACAACTGCACAGAGAGAAAGATTGAATCGTTATGCAGGCCTGACGAAGCCTCAGCCTATCCAGCAGGGGACTTTGAAGCAACTATTGCCCAGCAAAGTTAGCAAAGTTATCTCCTATGGGGCCAAATGGCTGAACTTTATACAACCTATACACACACTGCTCAGACACTGGACGCAGACTGCCCAGGGAAGGGTGTGACCTCAGGTGAGGTGACTCCGCAGCTGGGGCAGATCCTAAAAGCAGTCCCTGCACCTGGGCCACAAGTGCTTCCCAAAGGGGTTCTGGACAGCACATCTCCATATCTGTTCCACATCTGCTGCAAAGCTATAAGGCTGACACTTTTACTCTTTCCATTTTACACATAAGGAAACTGAAGTGAGGCGGGTTAAGAAACTTACCAAGATAATGCAGCTGGTAACTGAAAAATATTGATGACAACATTCACTCTATAGTTAAAATTATAATTAAATTAAGTGTACTCGCACTGAACAGCTAGTTCACTCATCTACACCGTGCCAGGCAAAATGCGCAATATTGGAGAAACTCAAAAACAGTGAAGGGTCTGCAATTGTGCCCTATTTGCAAGCTAACAAATTAGCCTACCCCATTTCATGGTTGTTGGCAGAAGATACAAGACCCTGGGCTCCGAGAAAAAGACCTGACTACTCACAGCACAGCAGGCAGGATGAGCTTCACGTTCACACCAATCTTCCTCCCTTCCTCCACCCAGGTTGATTGCAGGTGATGTGGAAGGAGTCTCAAGTGGAGGCTGCACACACGGCTGGTTTGTGTCACAGCTGAGGAACCTGGAGTTTAGGAAATCCCATCTTTCAAAAGGGGTTGCTAGAAAATCTACTCACCCTTTCCCCCAAGGGAGATATTTTTATTATCCTGCTTAGAAAAACACCTTCTGCCCCTTAAGGGATGTGAGACACAACACGTTCTCAGGCTGTTTGCTATACAAACATCCTTGAAAAGACAGTCCATGACAAAAGTTGATATGAGACACAGGGAAATGCCATTGAAAACTGTCTCCCAAAAGATAAAGTGGCATCATTTTGGCCCTCCATGCATCTAGCGAGAAAAACAGAACCAAAATATAATTATAAAACACTATGAGAATTTCTATAATAGGGGTAAGACTAGGAAGCAACAGGAATGTACAGAAGACACCAGTGACTGGTTAATTCCGGGAAAGCGTTTACACACTAGGCGATTTTGAGTTGGGTGCTGTTAACCAGTCTGTGAGTTCATTGAGTGTGGCAATCATGCTTTCTCATGATCACTGTTTAGTAAGTTTTCTAGAATTTAATGATATTTGCAGAAAATAGGAAGGAAGGAAGGGTAGGATACCTCATGACCATAAAACTTACCAGCATGTGAAGGACATAAACTTTGTGTAATAAAAATTTGAGTCCTAAAGATTTTAAACTTTGGCAGAATGATGGTGATGAAAACATTTGCAAAATAGCTTTAAAAATTCTAATAACCTTTTTTCCCTCATTTCTTCAATATCAAATGACAATGCCCAGTAACTGGAACATCTATACATCATCCTTGACATTCAGAGTAATATATTTGAATAGTTACTGCATTTCAGAATATGTTTTTAGATGAATAATTACAAATATGCAACATGAAACATGCATTTTACCCAGTCTGCTGCATTATCTAGCAGATCAACTTGTTTGCACCTTTAGCACTGAATGTGTTACATTCGCTCCACACAATCACATTTTATAAACTCCAAGTTAAATCTGTTGCTTTATCTTATTTTATCCTGTCTTCTATTCTCTGGAACAGAGGTGGCACATAGAGTAGAATCTCTGACTCATTGAGTTTCAGTCTCGGGCACTTCAGAAAACTGAGTAAAGATACTTCTGTTAGACTACAGAAGGACCAGCGGCACATGATAGATCATGAGAAATAAGAAATAAAGGAAAAGAAAGGAAAAACAGATAAGAAAACTAAAGTCCAAAATCTTTTCTACAAACTTTTTGAACCCCTGTAAAGGTGTATCTAAGGGTGTATCTGTCAAAGGGAACACAAAGACTAAAAAAGCCTGCTCTTAAATCACTCATTACCCTCTTCTTTTAAACACTGAGGAAGAAAACATCCTCTCTTGATATTGCACATACTTTACAGGGCACGTAAAAAGAAGCATCTTCATGTGTGGGCCAGTGGCATGTACTCCATGCACCACTGAAACTAGTTCATAGCTTTATCCTCCCCTAGTCTTTTCTCTATGTCTGTCTCATTCCCATCAGTGACCAGGCCTAGGCTTCATAAAGAAGACAGGTACCCCTGGACATGAGCTCAATTCAATTGGACAAATGCTTATGGCATGTTTATGATACGCAGTACTGTGTTGACTGCAAGCAATTCAAAGACATAGGACACAGTCCCTGCGTTTAAGAAGCTTGCTTTCCCACACCCTCCATTTCTTCCACCTACACATTTACTCACATCCATGCCTTTCTTTCCTCTTCCCTTCATTCTGAGCTTGCCTGAGACCAATCCTTCACCCAGGACTCTGAATTATATCCTTCCCTCACTCCCTTGTTTATGACTCCATCTGATTGCACATTATAAACCTCTTGCTTTTTACTGGCTAGGGTCAAAAGTGGATAGAGGTACAGATGAAACAAGAATGACACAATATTGACAAGTTTTGAAACTGGGTGATGAGTTCATGGAGGTTAATTATACCGTTTGCTTATTTTGTATATGTTCGAAATTTTCCATTTAAAAGAGTTTTAAAAAGAGATAGGCCAACCAGAGAACTGTTTGAGTACTATAGACTTCCTTTATCTCTCACTGACACTGGTCATACTTAATATAAATAAACAATCTTTTTCTACATACACCTGTACTGCTCTCCTATTGTGGGTGATGCTAATTCTGGGTGTAAAAGGAAATCTGAGAGGAAGCAGGGAGGGTAAATCAACACATATCTAATTACATCTCATTCTTGTTAAAAATTCTTTGTTAGCTCTTTGAAGAAAAAATTCAAGTTTTTTAAAATGACATTCATAACTGTTTATAACTTCCCACCTTATCTCACTTACGTCCATCTTTATTTCACTCAGTATTTGCCCGTACCATCCAGCATGGACATTATCAGCTGCCTGCACCTCAATGAATTCGCCATGAACACTTACACCTTCTTGACCTTACAGATACTAATCTCCTCTGCCTGGAGAGACATCTTCATCCCCCAGGTCTTCCGGTAGTTCTCATTCATCTTGATAACCGTGCTGAAATACTACAGATGTATACTGTCTTGCCAAACCTAACACTCTATTGCACTTGTCTGTTACTCACATGCTTCCTCCACTAGACATGAGCAGCTCAAAGGCTGAGATTCTGCCTTATTTATCCTTCTATTCTGATCACCAGCCTAATGACTGCAACTTAGTAGACGTTAAAATTTTTGGTTAATTAACCAATGAATACATGTAAACCATGTGCTAAAGACATAGTTATATTATATACAAGTATAAAGATATCATATCTGATAAAATTAAGAAGCACCAGAAAAACGTTTTCCAATGACTCACTTAAATTTAAAAAGAATCTTATAGTGCCTAATAAGACACTATTTTAGGGCACAGGGTGATGATTGAAACAGACAACGTCTCTGAGCTCACATGGCTTGCATTCTATTTAGGGCTGACAGACAATTAAAATACAGAATATAGTATCAAGTAGTGATACATGTTATGAAAAAAATTAAGGCAAGATCAGTGTTGGTGGGGAATAATAGACTACATAAGGGAGCGAGTGTAAGCGTCTCTGGGGAGGTGACATTTTAGCTAGGACCTGAATGACGAGAGGTGACAAGCCAGTTGTTAATTAGGAAGAAGAGCAGGTTGAGCACAAGGAGCCAACAGTGAAAAGATCCAGGATTTGGGAATTTCAGGAACTAGGAATTCTTGCGCCAAAACCTGAAATTCTACCTCCAGAAAGACGTATCCTTTGGGGTCCTACAGGCTTTTCTTCACCATTTTTCTATTAAAAACCAAACACTGCTAGAAGCGGTGACATTTCAAGTAAAGATTAATTAACCATCTGCAGCGAATGAAACAAGAGTAGAAGGGGGAAGTGAATTGCAGAGCAGATCCCTGAAAGGAAAGACCAGAGGGCGCTAAGCCTTGCCTGTGTCATTCTGTACCTACCCTGATCCTGGACAGAGATGTGCCATGTTGAGATAAACTATGTACAGGTGAGAGGGAAACAAGGCGGCACTGCCTCCTCTCCCAGGTGTGCACAGTCTGTCTCCTCCACTCACTTTGCACCCTCTAAACAACCAGGGTCGGTGACAGCAGGGACGGGTAAACTCTGAGGGGCCATCAGTCACTGTAAAGAAAATAGAAGAATCAATTTTGTTTGACTTTGAGCAAATGACCCTGCTATGGCAAGAGAGAAAAATGTGGCCCTTAGGAGTCCAAGGGGCTGTTAGGTTCATAGCAGTGACTTTGCCACTGATACCTCTTAGCAGTGGCAGTAACTAACAGAATGGTCAATAATACAGGCTCAGGGGGCCAAGATCACTGATCCTGTAAAAAGAAGAAAATCTGATGTTCTTTCAGACACTTGGAAAAATCAACAGAGCAGCAAAAGCCAAATAAAGAAGTCAACAGCTCTACCCAACAGCAGAGATGCAGGGACATCAGCCAGGAATATGTGTCACGGAAGGAAAGTAACTTACTGCGCACACAGGTGCAATGGTCAGATTAAGCTTTCTATTCATTCTGTTAACAGAAACACCCTCAACACCTAGTGTTCCACCAATACAAAGTATTATGCCCAAAGTGCATTCTGTCTACCTCATTGCATTTAATCGTGACAAGCTCTTACTCTATCATGCATAGTTTGTACATAAGGAAACTGAGGCTCAGAGCCACATTCACAAGTGGTGGAGCAAAGGTTCTTTTTTTTTAAAATCGACATAGAGTTGATATACAATATTATATTAGTTTCAAGTGTACAACACAGTGATTCGACATTAATATACATTACCAATTGATTGCCACAATAAGTCTTTTATTTATTTGGGTCCTCTCTCTTTTTTTCTTGATAAGTCTGGCTAAGGGCTTATCAATTTTGCTTATCTTTTCAAAGAATCAGCTCTTAGTTTTATTGATCTTGTCTATTGATTTTTTTTAGTCTCTATTTTATTTATCTCCACGCTGATCTTTGTTATTTCCTTCCTTCTTCTAATCTTGGGCTTTGTTTGTTCTTTCTTTCTGGTTTCTTTAGGTGTAAGGTTAGGTTATTTGATACTTTTCTTGTTTCCTGAAGTAGGCCTGTATCACTATAAACTTTCCTCTTAGAACTGCTTCTGCCACATCCCATGGATTTTGGAATGCTGTTTTTTCCACTTTTTTTTTTTAATCTCCCCCTTGATTTCTTCAGTGACCCATTGGTTGTTTAGTAGCATTTTGTTTAGCCTCCACATGTTTCTGTTTGTTCCAGTTTTCTTTTTTGTAACTGATTTCTAGTTTCATATCGTTGTGGTCAGAAAAGATGCTTGAAAAGCAATTATACCCCAATAAAGATGTTAAAAAAAAAAAAAGAAAAGAAAAGATGCTTGATATCACTTTAACCTTCCTAAATTTATTGGGACTTGTTACGTGATACAACATGTGTTCTATTCTGGAGAATATTCCATGTGCACTTGAAAAGAATGTCTATTCTGCTATTTTGGGGTGGAATGTTCTACATATATCTTTTAAGTCCATTTGGTCTAGTGTGTTTAAGGCCAATGTTTACTTATTGATTTTCTGTCTGCATAATCTATCCATTGATGTAAGTGGGTGTTAAGTTCCCCTACTATTATTGTATTACTGTTAATATCTCCCTCTATGTTTGTTAATATTTGCTTTATGTATTTAGGTGTTCCTATGTTGAGTGCATAGATATTTACAAGTGTTATTTCCTCTTGTTGGATTGATCCTTTTATCATTATGTAATGCCCTTCTTTGTTTCTTGCTATTGTCTTTGTTTTAAAGTCTATATTATCTGACATAAGTATTGCCACCCCAGCTCTCTTTTTGTTTCCATTTGCATGGAATGCCTTTTTACTTCCTTTCACTTTCAATCTGTATGTGTAGTTAGATCTGAAGTGAGACTCTTATCTCATATAAATGGGTCTTGTATTTTTATCCATTCAGCCATCCTATGTCTTTTAATTGGAGCATTCAGTCCATTTAAAGTAATTATTGATAGGTATATACTTTTTGCCATTTCGTTCATTGTTCTGGTTGTTTTTGTAGTTCTCTGTTCTTCTTCTCTTGTCCTCTTTCCTTTTGATTTGATGACTTTCTTTAGTGTTATGTTTGTATTCCTTTCTCTTTATTTTTTCTGTATCTGTTATAGGCTTTTGGTTTATTGTTACCATGAGGTTTATATATAACAACCTATGTAGATAGCAGTCTATTTTAAGTTGATGGTTGCTTAAGTTTGAGCCCATTCTAAAAGCATTACATTTTTATCCCACCCCTATGTTTTATGTTTTTGATGTCATATTTTACACCTTTTTATTTTGTGCAATACTTAACTTATTATTTTATATATAGATGATTTTACTACTTTTGTCTTGTAAACTTCCTATGAGCCTTATAGGTGGTTGGTCCAGTACACTTAACATATGTTTGCTTTTACCTGTGAGATTTTTTCCTTCATAATTTTCTTATTTCCAGTTACGGCCTTTTCTTTTTCATTTAAAGAAGTCTCTTTAACTTTTCTTGTAAGGCCAGTTAGTGTTGATAAACTCTTTTGGTTCTCTTCTTTCAAGTCTTCAATGTGACCAAACAGGGTGGTGAACTCTCCACTTTCCTGCTCACTTGGCCCCTCTTCTACCCAGTTCATCCCTGGCCCTGTTTCTTTTCCTCTCCTCTGTTTCATAACCACCCTAGCAGGGTGTTTTTATGAGCTTGGGCTAGAATCAGGATGCCTTGGTATGTATAGATATTGTCACTCTCCCAGAATCATGCATGTGGTGATTAACATTTTGGATATGTTTTGTTAACTTATTTGAAGAAACTATAAATTACCATTAGTCTCCTGTAGACATTAGCTGGAGAGTAAATTCAATCTCAATGAATTAGTCAGAGAAACACACTTTAACTATAACTTTGCCTGTGAAGAACAAATTCACTTTACAAGGAAGAACATATTTCTAATGGTCAGGGATTCTGTGGAATTCAAATCAATGTCACTTTATGAGTTTTTTTTTAAATTGTTCTATATTTTAGGAAACACATGGAGTTTTAGCCTTCAGAAGTGTAAAATACTTACGGACTTGAATTTTTTAAGTGTTTATTATTTTTTATAAGTTGTTTTCCAAAGAAACGCATAATTTCAGAAGTGCTTTGTATATAAGCTGGTTTTCTAACAATTTCCAACCTTTTTCCTACTATGGATAAAGGAAAGAACAATGAATCTGCATTTGTACAGTGAACAAAAAAAAGTGGTATCTATACATACCACTTATTACCTATGTGACATTAGACAAATTAGTTAATCTCACTGTGTTTCTGCTTCCTCCTCTATAAAATGAGAATATTAGTACCTCATAGTACTTAAAGCAGCATTTAAAGCCAGTCCCATAGTGAGAGCTCAGTAAAAATTGTTACTATAGTTATATTTCTTTCCCCTCTCATGCCTAATAAGCACTGGTTGACTGGATCATCCACTTTGTGAAATCCTTCTTTTCTTGCTTCTCTCTTCTGCACCAGTTCCCTTAAAATCTCCCTATAACCTTGCCCTCAGCAACAACCTACTCACTTCTCTTTTTTTCCTAAAAAGATAGATTTTTAAAATATTTATTTATTTATTTTTGGCTGTGTTGGGTCTTTGTTATTTCCTGACTCCAGTAACCATTTCAGTTTGAAATCCCTTTGCATATTCATCATCAAGGATCTCTGAAATCAAAGATCTGAAATCCCTTTGCATCCTCATCATCAAAGACCTACCTACTAACAAGGGTAGGAATCACCACCCTTGTTAGTATTTTGTTGATCTTTCACAGCGTGGAAATCACCCTGCTGGACTCCATAGGGCTTGGGTACTAAGGTGAGAACTGTGACAAGATGGAGTGCTCACACCCCATCTAAGGGTAGCGTTGCTACTCTGCACCAACTGATGCTTCCTGTGCAAGAATGCAAGCCTAAAGCTGCCAGATAACTCCAGGGTTTTTTTAAGAAGCAGGAAATAGCCTGTAAATATTGACAACTAATTTAATTTTTTAAAATCTTCAGGCAGATAAAAAAACAATCAGAAGTTGAGTTGTAGGCCCTCAACTTGCAACCTCTTACCATAAAAGGTCCATGTGCTTGACTTGACACAGGATAAAGTTATTTATTGTCTCAGTACCTCTATTTCTCTAACCATAAAATGGAGATAATACCTTCCTAATGGGAGTGTTTGGAGGATTAAATGTATTACTTACTACGTGGTAAGCACTTGGACTATTTGGCACATAATAAGTATTGTTATTCAAAATTATATTTTAACACATTTTCCTAGATCCTTCTGAATGAAATATATAGTATGTAAGTCATAAGTCCCATGTTTGATTGTATAATCTCAATAAAAATCCTCTCAAGCTGTGTTGGAAAAGAGCCATCCACTCACTTTCACAATGTGTGACTGTAGCAACTGAGTCAGAAAGGAGACAATTTGTTGTTCAGGTTCACAGAGAGTCATTGGAAGGAGCAGGGAGAGTCTGGTTGTCTCAGGATACACTTAACTGGGATGACCTCTGCTATGACTCATAAGTTTTCCTCGTGGTTCTCCATGTCAAAAAGACAAGGTTTGTTAAGACAATGAACAACCTCAGCCTGTTAAGCAATCTTTAGTTGCGGTATTCAGTTTGTTATCTTTCAAGCTGATCTGCAGAGTTTCACTATAGACATCGCACTCAGTACCACTTAAGGACACATTTGTAAATTGGATCTAGCTAAAGTGAAAACCCTTGAAAAAATAGGAATCCACACTTGAGAGTCCATTCTAAAGCATGGGTGTTCAAACATAATAGCCCTTTATTTCTCAAAGTGTGGTGCTGGCGGGGCAGCATCTGCATTTTCTGGGAACTTGTTAGAAACACAGAATCTTGGGCCTCACCAAGACCTACTGAGGTAGAATGTTCACTCCCAGGGGATCCATGTGCACAATAAAAGTTGAGAAACACAATTAAGTAAGTTATCCCTATAATGTCCTAGAATTTGTGTGTGATCAGGGAAAGGGATAGGAAGGAAGATAGAAGAATTTCACCTTCAAAATTACAGGGTTTTTGCTGTTTGATAACCCACTCGAGGAACAAAAAAATGTCAAAAGCCAGCCCTCACCATCTGTTCAATTATAGACATCTAACGATTCCAAACATTCCAAGGAAACCTAAAGGTTTATTGTAGACTCGGGCCCAATTTGCTGGGAGTCGCTTTAAGCTGAGACTCTGGCTGGGATATTGACATCCTTCAGCCTGGCTGCTGGGACCTGCTGTTAATCCCTCCAAGGAGAGAAAGTGACTACAATGTTTTGTTGGTGTGGCAACAAAATCACAGCAAGGTGCTAAGCTCAATTTGCCCAGAAATATCACTGACAGCCTTGCTCATTCCTAAGGGATGACAGAAACAAGTAGATAAGTCATATTTTTTCAAAAATGAAGGAAGGAATGAGGGGAAAAGAGGATGAGAAGGAGGGAGAAGGAATGAAGGAAGAAAGGAAATAAAAATCATTGTCAAGATATTTACTTGCCTCTCCCATTTCCATCATTCTCTTTTTTTCTAGCTGTTGAAAAGTCAGTGCTTCTATAATCCATCCTGGACTAATCATAAAGGAAGAGAGGCATTCTGCCAAAGAACCTCTTGGAAGTAGGTGAGGAGAGACACAGGGCTTTATTTATGAGCTGGAGACACACCTCATATGTAAGAGAATTCAGCCACGCTTATTCCTCCTCCTGTGTAAATCCTAGGCAGGCAGACACTATTCATTTATAAGGCTGTTCACTTCCAGCCTTATATGTTCAGGCAAGGAAGAGGTGGGTGTTGGGCCACAGTCTGGTTTCCGTTCCCTGATGATTCTCTCACTGTCCTGTCAGCATGGCTGCATATCAGTGAATACTCTCAACAGACTACACAGCATGTGACCTGCCAGTAACACAGCCCAGTGGCTCTTACTGTAAGGAAAATGCTAAAATCCGCTCTTTAGAAGAAACAGGTTATGAAATCAGCTCACGTTGTTTAAAAATTTCTTACATTTTCCTCTACATCCTCTGTTTTTGTAGATAATACAGATATTCTTGAAAAATAGCATGTGTGTGTACACACACTCCTCGTCTGAAGAAATCTCTCAGAGAAGAGTTTGTAAAAATATAAGTTTGCTAGTAACTCAACCAGCAATGGTGTATATACAGGCTACAGCTCATTGGTTTAATTCTTCAAGTTCTTCAGGTTTCATAGCACTCAACAAATATTTTCAAATATCTTCTAGGAGTCTAGCACCCTGCTAGTTAACGCAAACCCTCATAATCCTTCTGGGAAGAAAGAATTAATTAGCTATGTTAATTGTATGTTATTATTTGATCAGTATAGGAATCCCTCTGTATAAAACTAGTTCAGTATGGAGCACATACAAATACTAAAACCTAAAAGCATAACACATTCTAGTTGAGAGTCATTTTTCTTTTAATAATTGAGCCTTCCAGAACATTTCCACAGAAGGCATTGTCTCTGTACCATAAGTCATTTAAATTGAAGGAAAGATTTTTCAGCTCAACAGGGTCCTGGCATTCAAGAAAGTCAAGATTCTGGGAGTTAGAGAGCAGAATGTCAAAGTCTCCAGAGAACCTTGTTGTACATGAACCATCGTTTCATCCATCATTTTTTAAAGCAACTCTTTTAGATGATTTCCTATCTGAGCATGAGGAGGGGGGCCTTGTTCACAGACCCCTGAGAAGGAAACATGAGGCGCAAGTGTGACTCTCTCAGTTCTCCCCCTGCCAATTATTCCCTATCTCAGTCCCCTTGGCTTCTGCTTAGCAGAGTTCACAATTTGAAACTATTTTACTTATGTGTCGGTTTGTTTGTAATTTATTAGCGATTATCATCCTCCATCCCCAAAACTCTAGGAAGTTAGGGATCACACTTCTCTAGTTTCCTGTTTTATTTCCAGCGCCGAGCACAGTTCCAAGCCCATAATAGCAGTTAATAAACATTTTTTGAATTAAAAAATGAATGAATGTTTTGCCAAAGCAAATCAATGCTGAGGCGGTGAGGCTGTACCCCCAACCTCACATTGCCTTTGTCTCGCTCCCCCTGCTGGCCAAGACCCACACTTGGTGTTGGGGTCTCTGAAAAATGAGACAGACACCACCTCTACTCCCTAATGAGATGCTTGCTTGTAATCCAGTAATATCATTGCAGTGAAAGCTGAGAAGCCAGAAAGTTTCTGACAGGAATGATTCCTCAAAAGGATAACATTACCAAATGCACTTCTTAAACGTTTCTAGCTAGTGGCAATTCTTTGATGGTTTGGGAAGAGCCTGGAAAGAGCAGCTCTTGGGTACTACTCTAAAACTCACAGCATTCGTTTCCAAATAGAATCTGTGTCATCCACCCTGCAGATGCTGGGATGTCAAGGTCCGATTTCCAAGGTAAACCCTAAAGCACTGCACTGAAGCAAGGAGCCCTTAGCCTTGTTTACTCAAGGCTCTAGAAGCCAGTCCAGCACCCAGGAGGTAAGGCATCCTGGGAAACTTGACTATTGAACAAAATTAGGAAGAATTTTCCTAATTCTTGAATATGTAAATAATTCTTAAATGTCTAGAAATGAAAATAGTATAGGGAAAAGCTACAATTTAATATATTCAGTAAAAAGTTTTTAATACAAAGTATTTGTGGCAAGAAAAACATTGAGTCAAAAAATTGGGGGAGCACATCTAAAAAATTAAATTCAAGGATTTTTTAAAATCCTGTAAGAATTAATCATGTATAAGGACTTACCAAAAATTATGTGACTATATATGTTATCACACATTCCTTTGAAGCCTTGATTCTTCTTTATGTAAAATACTGAGAGTGATTTCTGGACCAGACTAGCTTGTAGTTTCTTATCTAGGTTCTAAGTGGAAATGAATGCTTCCGGAGTCCATTTTTTTTCCTGCTCTACCCTGGTCCTGGCTCTCTGGTTCTCTCTGTGTCAAGTTAGTCCTGTAGCCAAAGGGAAAGTCATCATGTTCTATAGAGCAAAGGGGTAAGTATCACAGATAGAATTGGTGGATGTATTAATTTATTGGATGTAAAAGTACATAAAAGCCTTTTGACGATACGTTTAAGTGGAATCTTAACCAGTGTGCTAAAAGGAGAACTACACTGGATGAACAAAACAATCACTAAGAAAGAAAAGAACAATGGTGAATGGTAGTCCTGACTCTTGTTCCCAGGTAGAAAAATGGGCTAAACATTCCAGAAAAATACCTGTTTGACTAAGCCACTGAATTGGAGAGTAACCAACAGAACGTACGTTTGGGCTGCCGTCACCCCACCAACTGTGGAGATGTTCCTCCTCTCTGTGACTTAGAGGGCAGATAAGTGCCCTGACAAGAAGTTAAAATCTCTTAAACATAGTCACATCCTCCAATAGATGATTCTATGCTACAACAGTGCAGTTTGAAACATCCAATATTCTCGATTTCTTGGAAAACAATGAACATCTTTACTAATTTCTCCGTGCCTTGTTTCCTTAGCTGTAAATGGAGGAAATGGTAGTAGTGACGACCTCATAGAGTTGTTGCAAAAATGAAATGTAAAGCTTTTAGAAGAGGTGTTGACATGTAGAAAGCATGATATGTGTTTGAGATCAAGGTGTTGATGATGATGACAACTATGATGACGTTTTCCTTTTTTATAGGAAGGTACTGTCCTAGCAACCTTCAGTGACATAAAGAGATAACGTGTTGCTTTTCAATGCTAGGTCATTGTGTAGATTTGTACCATTGACCTCAATTCTTCACCTCCTCTCTGTATTCATGTCTTACTTACTTATTTTGGCCAATGGAATGGCGTGTTGGAAGTGACATTGTGCCAGTTCCACATCCAGGCCTTAAGAAGCCTTGCACATTTTGCTCGCCCTCTTGCACCTCTAACACTGCCATGACACAGACATGCATTGGGAGTCTGCTGGGCCAAGGAGGTTAAGAGATATATCAAGCAGACCAGAAGATCTGGAGCATAAGCAGAGTGCCTCCTGTGTTTACTGTTATGTGTCACTGAGATTCTGCACTTGTTTGTTATGCAGCAAGTTAATTCAGCCATATTCCATACATTAGTGAAATTAATAGAAATAAGCAATGAAAAGAATATATAATAAAGCCAGGGCTATAAAAGCAAACTTTGCTTTAGCTGAAGTGTGTGTGTGTGTGTGTATGTGTGTGTGTGTCCGTGTGTGTGTGTGTGTGTGTGTGTGTGTGTGTGTGTGTGTATGTCAAAACTTATGGAATTTTATAAGTAAATAGTGGTCAAATATGGAAATTCCATACGGTTCAACCTAAATATTCTAAGGTTTGTGCATTGTGACCACTATTTAAAATACATTCATACATAACATATACACACTACTATACATAAAATAATCAACAAGGACCTACTGCATACCACAGGGAACTCTGTTCAATATTCTGTAATAACCTAAATGGGAAAAGAATCTGAAAAAGATTCTTTAGATGTATATATACGTATAGCTGAATCACTTTGCTGTACACCTGAAACTAACACAACATTGTAAATCAATCACACTTCAAAAAAAAATTAAAAATTAAAAATAAATAAATAAAACTATGTAAACACGGAAAAAAGATTTTTTAATACATTCGTTTATCAGTTGGAAGGAGAGTTCCTTACATTTAAATAAGGAGGGGGGGTTAAAACTGCCTATCACATAACTGACATTCTATAAATATTTATGGAAAAAGTTATTGAATAAAGACAAAAACTCAAACTACACTTTGTATTTGCATCCTATTGGAAGGAACTTTCTAAGGGCTTTATAAAATGGGCAGATATTTTATGGATCCTGAGCAAGCTTTGCTCAAGTGCAGGGAAGCTCCTAAAACCCAGGAGTTCTGTTTCCAGTGGCTACTAGATAAATTCCTCCTGGTTACATCAAATTCAAGTATAAATGTATTGAATACTGAGAGGTAAGTGCTTTCTCCTTTTCAGGGAGTAGGTCAAATAATACAAATCAGTATTCTATATTATCAAAATGTGTAAGGAATCTAAACATCAATTTTCTTTCATCAGATGTATTTGTGTGTGGATATTCTCAAAATAAAAACTCGTGTCTTAATACTGGAGAACAATTTAGTAAACAGAATTTCAGATTTCTGTTACTGTCTATATGTGGGATTAGTGCTATTGTCCCATTATCTGGATCCACTCTATGCCTAATAAATGTACTAAAGAAAAAAGCATCTTGTTCCACTTCCCCAAACCATTTTTTTTTTTTTTTTTTTTTTTTTGGTACGCAGGCCTCTCACTGCTGTGGCCTCTCCCATTGCGGAGCACGGGCTCTGGATGCGCAGGCTCAGCGGCCATGGCTCACGGGCCCAGCCGCTCCACAGCATGTGGGATCTTCCCGGACCGGGGCACGAACCCGTGTCCCTTGCATCGTCAGGCGGACTCTCAACCACTGCACCACCAGGGAAGCCCTCCCCAAACCATGTTTGCCATGCTTACATCATGATGTTTCCTCATTCAAGTACATGTCTCAGTGTTTACCAAATTTTAGCATCCCATCATGTTGTTGAGTTTAAGCATCTCATCATGTTGTTTAGCCTAAATGGATAATCTCAGGCTGAAATAAGTTGCTCTCAAACATAAGATGTCTCTTCCATTTTTAGCTGCCATGACGAGTTTTACTATTGTGAAATGAGCAACTGTTGTCATGCTGCTTTCTCTCAATGAGTATAAAGTGATCCATTTTTAGTAACCATGGTTATCACCAAAAATTCCATCAGTCTGAATTAGATGCACATCTACTTTGTTAAGGAAAAGGACTGAAGAGCATTCACTTTCATGCCTGCATTTCATTTTTAATCCAACAACGCCTATTCTAAAAACAGGCATTGATGTACTTTTCATCTCATAATCTGCCACTTGCTTTCTCTCCTACTCTGGCCAGGCAGGATTAACAACTGGGAACACACATATGCATTTTCATATCCCTATTGATGAGAGAGACTAAAACTCAAACCAGTTTTCTCCAAGCTCCTAGAAAGCTGAGTAACCTTCAGCTATTTCCTGGGATGTAAGTAGAAAAGAGTGGCAGATTAGAATGTAGCTCTGAGATAAATAAGGTGCTGCTCTCCCCAAATCAAGACATTTAGCTTTCCTCCCATTTGCACTCTTTCCCTCACCATAGAAGTCAGGGGTCCTTTACCAAATTGGCTACAGTGCAGCAATGGCAGGATGAGCTATGGAAATGTGTTGTCGTGGAGCCCACATAGCAAGTGTGTCAGTCCATGCTGCAGGCAACAATGACCAGGAAGCAAAACATAGCAGATGAGCAAAGAAGTAGAAAAGCTACATGTTTATTCCAAATAAGCAATTAAGATACATTTTTAAATTTCCTGCTATACCAATTTCTAAATCTAGACACTAAAGCTAATATCTTTATCCACCTGATTCAAGTTGTACATTCCTGATTATGATTTTAGGTGTGCTTTAAATATATCTATAATCCTTTACTAATTTTAATCACTTTTAGAAACCTGATCTTATTTGATCCTTGAAACAACGCTCAGTAGTAGTTTCTGCAGAAGGTTGGTATGTTTTATAAATGAAGAAGCTGAGGAGCAAACACCAAATATTTTCCAAGACCAACTTCCCAACTCAGTGTTTTTCTAACTCTGCCAGCATTTCTCAAAATTGATCATGTGAGATCCTCCATGAAAAGGGTGTTACACAACATGCATTCACATTCTAAAGTCTTGAGAAAGTCTGAAATAAAGAATGCTCCTTAAATGTTTTAACTCAAAAGTTCCTTAACCTATTGTGCATAAAACCCATTTGTTGCTCAAACTTTATGAGCATCCTCTGGAATTGCCTCTTAAGTCATATTTGGGATTTTATGAGCTCCTCAAAGCAAGGACTATATTTTATTCAAGTGTGTGTTTGGGTGATGTTATGGGTTGAATTGTTGCCCCCCTCCATTCATATGTTGAAGTCCTAACCCCCAATACCTCAGAATGTGACCTTATTTTGAAGTAGGGTCATCGTTAAGATGAGGTCATACTGGAGTAGAATGGGCTCCTAATCCAATATGACTGGTGTCCTTATAAAAGAGAAATTTGACATAGACCCACACACAAGGAGAACACCACTTGAAGATGAAGGTAGAGATGGGGGTTGTGCAGCAGAAGTCAAGGAACACCAAAGACTGCCAGGAAACCACCAGAATCAAGGAAAGAGGCATGGAACAGATTCTCCTTCACAGCCCTCAGAAGGAACCAACACTGCCGACGTCTTGATCTCAGACTTCCAGAACTGTGACACAATAACTTTCTGTTGTTCTAAGCCATCTGATCTGTGTTCCTTTGTTACAGCAGCGCTAAGGAAACTAACAGAGGTGACAAGCACAGGGTACAGTCATTCATTTCCCACATTCAACAAATATTTAATAACTGCCTCTACTTAGGGAGGATAACAGTCCCTGCCCTCACAGAGGTGACATTCTAGTGAGGAGACAGAAAATAAATAAATGTGAAATATAATTTATCTTCACTTGCAAGAGGAAATTGAGGCTCAGAGCTTTCTATTTTGTCCAAAATATAGAGTCTTATTCATGAGCACAACAGGGAATCCCAGAAGACACATTCTCGCTAGGGTGCCACGCTCTATGTCCAGCCAGTGCTCAAAGCACCATTTCCAAATTCTATGTAGCTAAGTAACATGAAATTCTCTTTCCTGGCTCTCATTTGCCAAAAAGTACGAGATCTTGGCAGAGTGGAAGTACTGGATTTGAAGTCAGGGAACCTGGGCTGAGTTTCTAATTTTCTTTCTGTGCAATCCATTACGTTATTTTATACATTTGAGTCTTAATTTTCTCATTTGCAAAATAGTACCTATTCCATACGATTATTGTGAAGAGTATATGGTGATAAAGAAAACAATCAGAGTGAAGTAAGTCAGAAAGAGAAAAACAAATACCATATGCTAACACATATATATGGATTCTAAAAAAAAAAAAATGGTTCTGAAGAACCTAGGGGCAGGACAGGAATAAAGATGTAGACATAAAGAATGGACTTGAGGACACAGGGAGGGAGAAGGGTAACCTGGGACGAAGTGAGAGAGTAGCATTGACATATATACACTACCAAATGTAAAATAGATAGTGGGAAGCAGCTGCATAGCACAGGGAGATCAGCTTGGTGTTTTGTGTCCACTTAGAGGGGTGGGATAGGGAGGATGGGAGGCAGACGCAAGAGGGAAGAGATATGGGGATATATGTATATGTATAGCTGATTCACTTTGTTATAAAGCAGAAACTAACATACCATTGTAAAGCAATTATACTCCAATAAAGATGTTAAAAAAAAAAAAAAGAAAAGAATCAGAATTTAATTCCTCTGAATATTTTGTTGGCTCAACCTCATAGATTCTGGACATCTTTCACATAAATTTGTAGTTTTTTTTTGTTTTGTTTTTGTGTTTTGCTTCTTTGATTGTTTGTTTGGTTTTGGGTTTGGTTTTGGGCTCCAGATGCCTAATTTATCTCCTCAGAGGTTCTGGGCTTGTAACCACATTTGGATTTCAAGGCAGGAAATTGTTATTCTTTATGTTCCATAAAATGTATATTAAAGTGCCAACTATCTCTGTGCTCCCACTCCTCTCCCCAGCACACACACATTAGACAAATAACTGTGCTAACAGTTATTCCCTTGAGAGTGACCCATGGTTGGGATGATGGAAGGTGAGGGTTGTTTGAGTAATAAGGATCCCACACACACACATATACACCCAATACCCTTTGCTTTTCCTAACTTCTGCTGTCTCCAAATATAGCATCAATCAACCCCCTATGGAAATAGAAACACAAAGCTAGCAGAAGGAAGGAAATATTAAAGACTAAAGCAGAGATAAATAAAATAAAGAATTTTTAAAAATAGAAAATCAACGAAATCAAAAGTTGGTTCCCCAAAAGAATCAACAAGGGCTTCCCTGGTGGCGCAGTGGTTGAGAGTCCGCCTGCCGACGCAGGGCACACGGGTTTGTGCCCCGGTCCGGGAAGATCCCACATGCACAGAGCAGCTAGGCCCATGAGCCATGGCCACTGAGCCTGCGCGTCCAGAGCCCGTGCTCCGCAATGGGAGAGGCCACAACAGTGAGAGGCCCACGTACCACAAAGAAAAAAAAAAGAATCAACAAAATTGACAAACTTTACTACATGGACTAATAAAAAAAGAGAGAAGACTCAAATTATTAAAATCAGAAAAGAAAGTGTAGACATTACTACAGATTCTACAGAAATAAAAAGGATTATAAGGGAACACTATGAAAAACTGTGAACCAACAAGTTGGATAACCTAGATGAAATGGACAAATTTCTAGAAACACAAAACCTACTAGAAACACAAGACTAAATCATGAGAAATAAAAAATCTAAATAGACCTATATATAACTAGTAAGGAGATGGAATCAGTAATCAAAAATCTCCCAACAAAGAAAAGCCCTGGACCTGATGACTTCACTGGTGAATTCAACCAAACATCTAAAGAATAACTAATGCCTATTTCTCAAACATTTCCCAAAAATTAAAGAGGAGGGAAGACATCCTCATTCTCTGAGGCCAGCATTACCCTGATTCCAAAGCCAGATGAATACACTACAAGAAAATAAAACTACAGACCAACAACACTTATGAACACTGATACAAAAATCTACAACAAAATACTAGCAAACAGAATTCAGCAGTATATAAAAAGGATTATACACCATAACCAAGTGAGATTTATTCCTGGAATGCAGGAATTGTTCAACATATAAAAAGAAAATGTAATATGCCACATCAACACAATGAAGGGGAAAAAATATCATCATCTCAATTTGACAAAATTCAACACCCTTTCATGATAAAACACCAGTAAACTAGGACTAGATGGAAACTACCTCAACATAATAAAATGTATATAAGAAAAACCAATAGCAAACATCATACTCAATGGTGAAAGACTGAAAGCTTTTCCTCTAAGATCAAGAACAAGGCAAGAATGCCTGTTTTCAACACTGCTATTCAACATCGTACTTGAACATTGTAATAGCCAGAGCAATTAGGCAAAAAAGAAAAAAAAGAAAGAAATCCAATTTGAAAGGGGAGAAGTAAAATTACCTCTGTTTGCAGATGATATGATCTTATATGTATAAAGTCCTAAAGATTTCACACAAAAAAAGCTTTTACCACTAATAAATGAATTCAGCAAGGTAGCAGGATACACAGTCAACATACAAAAATCAGTTGCATTTCTATACACAAACTATGAACAATTTGAAAAGAAAATTGCAAAAACAATTTCACTTACAATAGCACCAAAAAGAATAAATACTTAGGAATTAACAAAGCAGATGAAAGACCTGTACAGTGAAAACTACAAAACACTGCTGGGAGAAACTGAAGAAGCCATAAAATAAATGGAAAGACACCCCATGTTCATGGATTGGAAGATTTAATATTGTTAAAATATCAATACTACCCAAAGCGATCTACAGATTCAATGTAATCTCTATCAAAATCCCAATGATTTTTTTTTGCAGAAACAGAAAAACCCATCCTAAAGTTCATATGGAATCTCAAGGGAACCTGAATAGCCAAAACAATCTTAAAAAAGAAGAACAAAACTTGAGGATTCTCACTTTACAATTTCAAAACTTACTACAAGTCTACAGTAATCAAAACAATGTGATGTTGGCATAAAGAGAGACATGTAGACCAATGAAATAGAGAGGCCAGAAATAAATCCTTGTATATATGTCAAATTATTTTGGATAAGGACACCAAGACCATTAATTGGGGAAAGTGTTTTCAACAGATGATGCTGGGAAAACTGGATAGCCACATACAAAAGAATGAAGTTGGACTCACCTAATGCCATACACAAAAATTTAGTAAAAATGAATCAAGGACTTAAAGACTTAAAACAATAAAAGTCTTAGGATAAAACACAGGAAAAGGATTCATGACATTGTATTTGGCAATGATTTATTGGATATGATACCAAAGGCAAAGGTAGCACAAGAAAAAATAGACCAACTGGACTGCATGAAAACTGAAAAATTTTGTGCATCAAAAGACACTATCCACAGAGTAAAAAGGCATCTTACAGAATGGGAGAAAATATTTGCAGATCATATATTTGACTAAGAATTAATATCCAGAATGCATAAAGAATCACTAAAACTCAACGATGAAAAAAGAAACAACCTTATTCAAAAAGGAGCAAAGGACCTGAATAGACATTTCTCCAAAGAAGATATATGAATGGCCAATAAGCACATAAAAAGATGCTCAACATCACTAATTATTAGGGAAACGCAAATCAAAATTACAATGAGATACCACCTCACACCCATTAGAATGGCTACTATCAAAAAAACAGAAAACAACAGGTGTTAGCAAAGATGTGGAGAAATTGGAAACCTTGTGCACTATTGGTGGAAATGTACATAAAACGGTACACCCTCTGTGGAAAACAGTATGGCAATTCCTCAAAAACATTGAAAATAGAATTCCCATATAATCCAGCAATTTCACTTCTGGGGATATACCCAGAAGAATTAAAAGCAGAGTTTTGAAGAGATATTTGTAAACCTCTGTTCATAGCAGTTATGCACAATAACTAAATCATGGAAGCAAGCCCAGAGTCCTTCAACAGATAAATAGATAAACAAAATGTGGTATATACATACATACAATGTAATAGTATTCAGCCCTTACAAAAGAAGGAAGTCCTGACACATGCTATGACATGGATGAACCTTGAGGGCATTATGCCAAGTGAAATAAGCCAGTCACAAAAAGACAAATACTGTATGATTCCACTTATAGGAGGTAATTTGATAGTCAAAATCATAAAGACAGAAAATATAATAGTAGTTTCCAGGAGCTGGGGGTTAGCAGGGGAATGGGGAGTTATTGTTTAAAGGTATAAAGTTTCAGTTTCACAAGACGAAAAGAGTTAACGGAGATGGATGGTGTTGATGGTTGTACAACAACGTGAATATATTTCATACCACTGAACTGTACACTTTAAAATGGCTGATGCTGAATTTTGTTTTGTATTTTACCACAGTAAAAAATGTATAATTAATTGATTTGTCTGATTTTTAGTATAATATATAAAAATTTTTTAAGTTTGATAATACTATTGGAGTGTTAAGAGAACTCAGAATTACCATATTTGTACTTCATTTCATTACCGTATGAGAGTTATTTGAGTACTTGAAGTGGAATTTTGTCAAAATTCTTTAAAAAGAATTTATTAGTGACGTTTTTATTATACTATTATTATCACATTTATATTTTAAATGCTTAGGAGAATTTTCATCTATAAGTTGTAAAAGAAGTTTAAAACCTCCCTTAAAAGTAACTGTTGAAATTTCCTAGATTTATATGTATAATAATAATATTTTAAATTAAATTGAAATATTTAAGAAAAAATTAGATTCATCATATTATTACTTTAATACCTCAAAGGTTAATTTAAAAATCCAAAGTAACCCCTAAACAATCTTTATTGTGTATAAAAAGCTGTTTTCAAGGACACCAAAATAATCTGTATTTATCATTTGTCATGATTCCTCCACACACACGGACTTTTCAGATTAACCTATCCACTACCAATTCTGATTACGGTAAATAGGTTTCATATATGATCCAATGATCATGAACCATTGAGTCATCCCAGAAGCCACAGTGTGGAGTTGCTTGATTCGTGTTTCTTTAGCTGTATGGATATAGAAAAGCAGGACATAGAAATTATGAGTGCCTCTCGAGTTAGATGACCTGGATTTTAAACCTGCTCCACCACACACTATATATGAGACTTCTAGCAAGTTACTTCACTTCTCTGTACTGTTTCATCACTTGTAAAACCTGTACTCATCACTTGTAAAACCTGTACTTACTTCAAAAGGTAGTTGTGAGGTTTACAAAATGCAACAGATTTGATGTACTTAGCACAGCCCCGACGCATAATTAGGTATTCAATAAATGTTGGCTGTCGTTGCTGTTAATTATTATTATTATCATTAGCAAGAAAGGGTTAAGGATGTCAATTTCACTTAGACGTTCTCAAAGAGGTTTAAGCGGTTATTTGTCAAAATTTATCATGAAGCCCTCTATTTGGGAGACTTCTAAATATATCTTTCTGTATTTCAATTTCTATGACTTTCCAGTAGCCTCAGGGTAATGATTTAGCCTGAGGAAAATACCTGCTTCAAAAAAAAAAAAAGGAAAAAAGCATTTGACGTTAATCTCTGGTTTCAGGTTTAAATCCTAAAGCCCTGCAGATTCTCTTGTTTCAACCACGTGGCAGATTAGCAGTTAACACACTAAAATCTTACTGTTTTTTGACCTTTGTCTGAGGAGTAAAAACAGCTATAAAGACTGCTGGGACTGTAGGTGATCCTATCTCTTTAACTATACGGCTTTTGGATGTAAGGACTAATATGGGGAATGAGAAGTATTTCTAATAGTTCATTGTGAACAGCATAATAGCAATTACAGTAGTCCCCCCCTTATCCACAAGGGATACATTCCAAGACCCCCAGTGGATAGTGCTGAATGCTGTATATACTATGATTTTTCCTATACATACAAACCTATGATAAACTTTAATTTATAAATCAGGCACAGTAAGAAATTAACAATAACTAATAATAAAATAGAATAAGTATAACAATATACTATAATAAAAGTTATTTTATAACTTCTCTCTCTCAAGATATCTTATTATACAAATTTAATGACTTTTCCATCTTAACTGAGCAACTTATACACTGTGGCTGTAATTTTTGCCGTTTGAGGTGTGACAGTAAAAGTAGCATGAATTTCTTTTTCCTTTTTCACAATTTCATGGACCGAAGATTCGTTCTTAACATACATCTTAGCACCTCAGCCTATGATTTTTTTTTCTTTCCTTATTAAGTCGAGAACTATCACATTTTCACTTAAAGGAAGCACTTCACAATTTCTCTTTGGCATATCCAAATGGCCAGCATTACTACTCTTGTGCTTTGGGTCTATTATTAAGTAAAATAAGGGTTACTTGAACGCAAGCACTGTAATACCACCACAGTCAATCTGATAACCGAGACAGCTTTTAAGTGACTAACTGGCGGGATATGCTGGACAAAAGGATGATTCACGTCCTGTGTGGGTTGAAACCTGACGGTGAAAGATTCCATCACACTACTCAGAATGGCGTGCAATTTAAAACCTATGAATTGTTAATTTCTGGTATTTTCCATTTACTATTTTCGGATTGTGGTTGACCAAGAGTAACTGAAACTGTGGAAAACAAAGCCAGGGATGAGAGGGGACTACTGTACTTTTATAGCACTTGCTATATGCCAGCACTGTTCTTTGTACATTAACTATGTACTATTCAGAGCTACTGATTTAGAGGCACTAACTTTATTCACTCATTAGAATTTCTCCCCTCAGCAAGTGTTTGAGGCCAAGTATTTCAAAGAATATAGAGGATAAACACAATTCCACAAAGCAAATCTGTGAACTAGGCTGATAAGAGAAACAGTGCATGAAAGAGTCAACCTGGTGATTATTAGGGATTGTTCGTAGCTAGTTAAGAGGCTGAAGCTGAAAAACAGACCCTGCTTTTATCACTCAATTGCATGATGCCTAAGTGGTCACCATGACTCAGATCCAATCTGCCATAATGAAGATGAACTCAAATTTGCTCTTTCTGTTCTGAGGAGCCATTTCTCATTTATTTTTCCCTCTGCCCTCTGGAAAAAGAGAGAGATCAGGAGAATTTCTGTGTCAGGAAATGAAAAATGCTCTGAATTTTCCTAAGGATTGAAAGATAATTCTTTAACCCATGGTTAACATATACATGGTCAATCTGGACTTATGGAGAATGTGGCTGACCTCAAATGCTGCAGAAGGAAGCAGTAGACATCACAGGTTCAGTGCCCCCTGGTGGAGTATGATGAAAGGCACCCTCCTTTTCCTTCTGTCCCTAAAATGTCTCTAAGATCTTACAATACGCATATTATAGTATATCCATTTTTTCCACTGCTTCATCTTGTCTTTCCTACTTTCTTTTTTCCTTTGGCCAAATTTATTTACCTTTCTATGTTTATATTATTTCATCTTTTTGTAGTTTTGTAAACAAACTTCTTTCTGGACAACTAAATTATCATTAATAAACATGGTGATGATCAGCCTCTGGGGCACCAGCTCAGCTGCCTAGGGTGTTTATGGCTAGCATCAATTCTCACTGTCTAATTTGTCAGTGACTGGGTCACACCAATAGTTAAATATTTTTCATACTTTACCTACATATAAGTATACACATGTATATATGCTTACACATACAGTCAACCTGTGCTTTTAAAACTCTTTGTTCCTTAGGGTTCTCAAAGACTAAAGAATGCAAAGAATATTACCCTCAAACTGAATATGTATCCCAACTATATTCAAACAAATATATCATACAAAGTACCTATTTTTTTAATGGCCTGTAATATCTGTGATTTTTAAGTACTCAATAAAGCAATGAAGATCATTAAGACTTCATTGTCATCTCCAAGAGCTCTATAGTCACTTGATGTCAGAATTGCTCAAAAGAGAAAGATTCTGCATCTCTGATATGACTGTACATTATGTTTACCCTCAGGCCCAGTCCCATCCAGATCTGTAGCTGTGATTTGCCCATGTATTTTAAAAGAGATCTTCTCACTGATTATACCCATAGGGTTATAATACCATCCCAGTCAGGGTTGATTTGCAGAAAATGGAAATTACTTTCCAAAGAAAGAAGTTTAAAAAAAGAGCTTTGGGTACTTACAAAATCAACGGTAGAGCTCTAGGTTGGGCTTTGTGGAATGACTCCTATCAAACCACTTCAGAACTGACCTGCCAAGACCACAATCAGGAAATAGGGCAATCAGGAAGCTGCCACTGGAATTCTGACTTCGGGAACGTACATCTTAGTGATGCTCCAAGCCCTACCTCTCAACGCCTACAAAGCTAATAATTGGACACAAGAATTCCGCTATAGGTAAACCCAGGGTCTCCACAACTCTGTTTTCCAGGAGAAAACAAGAGGAAGAAAAGTTGAAACGTGGCCTCTAATTTCATGCAAGTGCATTTGATTGGCAAAATCTAATCACATCTGAGCCCTTATCAAAGGAGTCCAGGAAATGAAAATTTTAGCATTCTAGTAGTTTTACCAGGCAGAAAGGCATTTTAGAAGAGCATTTTTCAAATTCTACATTGTAAATTACTTGTAAGTCATAAAATCAATTTATTTAATGGGCCATGAAATAAATTGATTTTTAATGAAATGGAATAGAATAGAATATATTCCTATGTAGTAACAGAGGATTTTTTTGCAAAGTCTTCCTACAAAGGAAGGAAGTTCTGACACACACTACAACATGGATGAATCTTGAGGACATTATGCTAATTGAACCAGTCAGAAAAAGACAAATATTGTTTGATTCCACTTATATGAGGTACCTACCTAGAGTCGTTAAATTCATAGAGGCAGAAAGCAGAATAGTTGTTTCCGGGGGCTGGGTGAGGAAAGAATGGAGAGCTGTCTAATGGACATAGAGTTTCAGTTTTGCAAGATGAAAAAAGTTCTGCAGATTGGTTGTACAACAATGTGAATGTACTTAACACTACTGAACTGTATACCTACATTAAGATGGTGTTTTCCAACTTTAAAAAATCTTTTAAAATTCTTTAATATCCCAGAGCTGGTATATT
Source organism: Grampus griseus (assembly GCF_964374135.1). NCBI lineage: Eukaryota > Metazoa > Chordata > Mammalia > Artiodactyla > Delphinidae > Grampus > Grampus griseus. The sequence continues at coordinate 60,882,632 of NC_139018.1, forward strand.
CTGCAGTACTCCCTCTCTCAGTGAGCAGCACCTTTATCTACCCAGCGGCTCAAGCCAAGGAGGGGTCTAGGAAGTCATTCTTGACACTCCCACTTTACACCCAATCCATCATCCCTGTAATTCTAGATAACTCCCAAATCTGCCAACTTCTCTCCAGCCCCACTGCTTTTATCTTAGTTCTCTCACCTACACTATTTGTCTCCCACCAATGTTTGTAACAATACAATCACCAAACTTCAGCCAGACAGAGATGTCTAAAACGGAGAATGGATCATTTTACTTCCTCAAGAAAGTCCAAACTCCTTAAACAGACTTACAGGCAAGGACTACATAACCAGGTCACTGGTGATCTCCCCAGTCACATTTCTCACCACTCCATCCAGCCTCATTTTTCATTATGTAGTACTAGTCATACTACAGACCCTGAGGCTGATCTGGGTTCCAGATGAGTCAAGCACTCATGGTTTTGAGAGATGTTCATACAGCTCAAGGCCATCACACTTCTACCCTCTTGCACTACTCAACTGTAATCTTCATTAAATGTTTTTTTGATTTGTGCAGCAACGTCTTTGGCCATGATTCACCAGGCCTACCAAGTACATTAATATCAAGAAAGAAGCTATAATGGGCTTTTAACAATATAATTCCCCAGAAAAACAGAACATATTTCAGTCTCTGAAATGTTCCTCTTTTTAAAATGTAGTAATGAAAAGATAATTTGATCTTTCAGACATTCCGATGACATTTTTCCATAATCTGCTCTCTCAGGCTCTCTACTGGGCTTACTCTCTCTTCATATATTAGGAACAAAAAATTATAATAAAAATTTCATCCTTCATGTACAATTGTACATTATTCTGGCTGAGAAGGCTTCTTTTGCAACTTTGTCTTATTTTCTTAGGTTTTGTATTTTTTCCTCTTTCATCATTGTTCCATTAATCTCCAAGTCCTCCCCTTAGTGCTGATGCCTCAAGGTTAATGAGCCTCACTGAGGACAGCAAGGGGACTGAGCTGCCTGGCCCTTCCTGTCCTCCTCTTGACCTAGTTGAGATGCTGTCCTCTGCTTTTCGAGAATAGAAATAAAGAGAAAAAATATATCAAATAAACTAGGGAATTAACATTGCTGGGCAAACAGAAGCTCCTAAACTCAACAATGAACAGTGAATTTACATATAATTTTTTTCAGACATCACTCTTGTGGGAACTGACAGTTTATAGTCAAACCTTGTATGCTTTCCTCCCTAATTCCCCATTCTCAGAGACTTCGTTCAATCTCAAAACTCAACTCTAAATTCCATCCTGCCAATTCACAACTCTATCGTTGGGCCTGACACTTCACCCAGTGATCCAGTATTCCCAACCATAGTTAAGATCTTTCTATATGAGGTTCCTGCCATTTCTATAAACATAGAATTTCTAAATGGTATTCCTTCCACATCTAAAGCCCCTATTGGTTGTTTATAACATTATCATTCTCCCAGATACCAGGGTTCAAGTTATCCTACTGAGCACCTAGTATGTGTCTCTATGATATGTGCTGGGCCCAGAGAAATGGGGTATAATCCTCACCCCCAACATGTCCCCAGTCCCGCCAGGGATAGTGACAAATAAACCAGAGGGTAGGTGCCAAAGTCTGAAAAGTGTCACACTGTGATCGATCACAGTTTACTTTTCTCTTTCCTTCATCCTTGATATTCAACTTTTCACCAAGTGCTGCTATATTTTAACCCAATGTTTATAAGATTCATCACTGACACCAGCCTTCTCTCCACTTTGAAACCCTGAAGTTGTCTTTCCCATGTTTTCCTGCATTCAGTCACTCCAAGTACGATCCGAGCTTCTTTGGTTTTGTCTCACAGGTTCATTCCTCTTCTTTGCAAGGCTGCCAGGTCATCACGCCCTGTCTTGTGTACTCTAGCATCTTCCTTTTATTGCTTCCACTTCTTCCAATACATCCAGAACATCAGGCTGAATTTCCTACAGTGTTACATTCCCAAAGCCATTCCCCTACTCAGGAACCTGCTGTGGACTGGATCCTATCCACAACTGTGGGGGACCTTCAGGGGGTCCCCAGTGAAGGCCCACTCTAGCTCACCAAGCTCATCTCCCACTAATCTTTAACACTCTACTCAGAGTGAGAACCAAGGCTCATTTCCAAATGTGTGCATTTAATAAGCACCCCTACCCTGCCAGCGATTGAAAATCTACTCAAATTCTGCCTGGCCTTAAAGGACAAGCTCAGGTTCCACCTCTTTTCCTGACCATTGTGACTCAACCTAAGTGTTCCTTCTCTGATGTCAACAGGAATGAGTCAGGTTCCCCCGGTCACCCAAGGCCCAAGGAATCTGCTTAGAAATGGTTCTGTCTTCTACGTTGCAGAGGTGAAAAGCCAACCAATGTCCTTTTATCTTTTCTATTGTATAAATTCTGTTAGTAAATTTTGGATTTCCAAAATAGAGTAACAAAAGAAGGAAAAATGACTCAGTCTTAAAAAGACAAACTTTTTTGAAAGTGAGATATTTGAGACAGTATCAGGTACCTCCCAGGTTCCAAATGGAATCAAGAACTCACTGCCTTACCAAGCCAGCTCCCAGAAAAAGTGTAACAGTAATAATCTCAGCCTTCCCTTCCCCTGCCACATTTGCCCCTCAGGCTGAACTTTTTCCCTTCCACCTTTAAGATTTTACCTTTTCTAACAAAACTTGCTCTCATGCAAGGACCTCATGAGCAAGAAAGAGAGCTGTACTAAGATCTGTGTTCTGGTGCCAGTTCTAAGAGAAGGAGTCAACATCAAGAGAAGTCACTTCACCTACTCTGTGCTTCATTTTCTTTGTCTATGAAATAAGGAACTTGAACAAGATTGAACTCTGCATTCAATCCTCCCAGTTCTGACATTTTTATACACATGGTACTGTATACAGGGTGATTAATTAACCAGTGATTAATAAATGAGTCCTAAGTTGTTACTTCTTCTTGAAGTAATTTTATTTTAGCAGACCAAACACTTTAAGCAAAATAAATTAATCTAACAATTATATTTTCTCCTGCTCTTCTGGAGAAAGAATTTGGGAGAGGGAAAAAAAGGTGAATGCTGAACCCAGCAGGTACCTTCTTCCTCATGAGGTCAACTTGGCTGGCATGATTATCACTCCATGGCAATAACACGACTATAAGATTTTTAAAAGGGTTGATAGTTCAAACACATAAGAACAAGAATTCAAGAAAAACCTTCATTTCAAAGCATCCATTGGTCTCACTATATTTCTGGGTCCAATAAATAACACTCCTGGTGGAGAAAAGGCATTTCTGTGATTTTTTCAAAAACTGTTTGAGTGCTTCCATGTCATAGGGGTTGTAGGAGCTCACTAATTACTGGTCCAATAACCAAGAGGTCAGGAAGTTGAAAAAACAATCCTGAATAGAAATGTAACAGCCATTTTGCTTCTTCCAAGCACAAGAAAAGGCCAGCGGAAGCAGATGTTTGGCCTTTGAAGAGCAGCTTCCAGAGAAGTCATAACCCAAGGGCTGAGTAATACCTCTTGTAAAATGAAAGACTCAGTAACCCCCAGGGGAGAACCCAGATCCAATATTCCAGCCTGAATGTAAAGGGCAAGATGTTATGTATTTCACTGGAGTGACAGGTACAGCTACTACCTAGAAAAGCCATCTCGTTGAATCAGATCTTTCTTTATCATTCCTTATGTTACAGGGGTAAGATCATGAGCATAAAACAAAGGAAATCATGAGAGAATATTTTCAATCATGAAGCACCCAGTGAAGCATGTAATCAAGTGGAAAACCGTCAGTGATTGCTTATTGTATCTGTACAGGACAGGACATTGGTTTAATGGCTTTACATAAATGGGAAAAGACAACTTGGTAATTGACTTAGTATAACAGTAGACAATGTAGAAAAGATACTTCAGGAGGCAACAGGGCATTAAGTACAATCTCAGGGATACTGAAATCTTAAGGGCGCTGAACACTGAAAAGTATAAAGAGTTGGTCAGAAATTATTCTTTAGATGATGTATGTATTTAAAAACAACATTGATTTTTCTGGAGTTTATAAAATTGGCTGAACTGTTAGCAAACAACTGAGTCCATCTCTTCTATTTCCAACAAGAAGCCACTTTTTCTTCATTCTAGAAAAGACTGAAGAAAGTTTCTCTGGACAATCTTACAAAACTAGATGCAAAGTATTAAAGGAGAGCAGGAAATAAGGAAAGGCCTGAAACTTAAGACAAGTGTTTGCACTCCCCCTCCCTTCATAAACAATGTAAATGCCCCTTTGCCCTACAAATTAAATCCCCTATAACTCCAAAAGACAGTGGAAAATTTTGAATACATTTAGGAATTTCATTGCATCTAAGTCTACCTACAATAAATAGGTCATTGACAACAGACTGGAAATATTTCATAATTTAGAAGAGCTTGTTGTAATATGAGGCACTGAAAGCTCTGACTGCTCTGTACTGTCTCAAAACACAGAGAAAGAAAAGAAATGAGGTGATATCAAAACTCAGTGCCAGAAAGTAATGACATCATGATAACGTTATGTTACAGCTTCCTATTCCAACCTAAGAAGCAATAATAAAGTAGTGAAGGAGAATTTTGGAGAAACAGTAATGGCAGAAGAGGGTGAACAAGAACTGGAGCTATGTAGCATGGAGTTCCCTATCCTTTCTCCCTCAGCCTCCTTCAAGACCTCTCCACCTTGAACTTTTACTCCATGAAGAAATTAACTGATCTTAGTTATACTGGGAATAAACTCATGTAGAATAAAAACTGCTAGTAAAGGGAACATGATAGGACCCATTTCTTCACAATATGAATCCACTGTGTAGCAAACAAGGGCAGAGAACTAACCAAGGAACAGAAAAAGATTGTGTTAAGATGAGAATTTTTGTCAAGTTACTCCTGGTCCCTCAATTTCACCACCTCTGTTTTTCCTGTATCTTCAGAATGGGATGGAGAAAAGTGATATTTATTCAACAAATATTTTATTACTATTATTATTATTACTGTGAGACACCTTGGCCATTACCAAGATAAAACATGGACTTCCCTAAAAGGATTTGTACTTTAATAAAAAAATTCCTTCCTTCCTGAACAATTTTGTCTTCTGGCTTCCATAACATCACCCTCTTGCTCTGCTCTCACCTTTCCAAGAACAATTTTTTTTTTTGGCGGTACTTGGGCCTCTCACTGTTGTGGCCTCTCCCGTTGCGGAGCACAGGCTCCGGGCGCACAGGCTCAGCGGCCATGGCTCACGGGCCCAGCCGCTCCGTGGCATGTGGGATCTTCCCGGACCAGGGCACGAACCCGCGTCCCCTGCATCGGCAGGCGGACTCTCAACCACTGCTCCACCAGGCAAGCCCTAAGAACATTATTTTTGTGTCCATTTTGCATTTCTCATTAGCTTTTTCAAATTCCATAAATTACAAACTATTCTTGAGGAAATGCCTTCTTCCAAGATTTCAACTACCACTTTTTTACAGTTTACTCACCAATCTAGAATACCAGAGCCCAGCTATTTATTAAAATTCCATTTCCTATTTCAGTTGCATTCTGGACCACCTCCAGGTGAATATCCCAAAGGCATGTCCCCCTCAAATGTCTAAAACAGAATTTATTTTCCTGTTTCCCTTTTTCCTTTACCCTTTCCTAATCTCTTAGGTTTACTTCTTCCAGAGGCAAACCCCCAGACAAGAATGTCGGTGCAAATAGTTTATCTGAATGGTGATCCAAGAAAGACTACTCAGGGATTGGAGCAGTGAGACCAGGGAGAAAAGGCAGCCAAAAAGGCTTAGTTATCAAACAAGTTACCACTATGGGAACCTAGAGCCATATCCCACTGGGGAACTCTGCGAATAGAATACAAAACTCAGAGTAATCCCACCTGTGGTGCAAAGGTGCCAAGGCATTTACCCACAACTCCCATCAAACACTGGTTGAGGGTGTTACCAGGACATTAATTCTCCAGCACTTCCCATGTCCTTTGCCTCTGCCACCAGGGAAAGCCCTCAGGCGTTGGAA